>NC_082690.1:92337015-92984735 GCF_949987515.2 Delphinus delphis | reverse complement strand
ATTTAAAAATGGTTGAAATGGCAAATTATATATATATATATATATATATATACACACACATATATATACCATTACTACAATTTTTAAAAAGTATATAGTAGTGTGACTTCTCATTGTCTTCTCAGGCCAAATGTAGTTAACTCTCATAATGCAATAGAAGGGTTTTTTGGTAAAAAAGAAAAGGGTATTTCTTGAAAAATGGAACTCTGGATGAACTTGAAGGAGTGTTGAACTGTGGTAAAGGAAAAACATGGCTATCCACAGTAGTATGATAAAACAGGAAGCTTGGTGAGAAATGTCTTATGACCAAATTTAAAAATTTGCAGACTTCTCAGGAGACACTTCTGGTGAATGCTGTGCTTACACTGTGCCACAAAATTTTCCAGAGTTGCACTAAAATCTGCATAATGGTATCATCCAGCATGAGAAGAGGCCTCAAAATCAGTAATTTGGGTAATTTGGAGTTAGATTATATAGGCATCTTTATTGCAGTACCACTGACATCATTTAGTACGTTAGTGCACATAGCAAATTACCAAGAAAAAGATCCTGTCGTCAGCAGTTTCCAAACTCAATTTACTGTAGAATTTATTTACTCACATCATCAGTAAGACAAATACTTATCCCAGACTGCAGTGTTGTTGAAACTGCCACACATAGTATCTGCTTTCTCACCAAATGGGAGGCCAGGGGGGATAAAAAAAATGTTTATATTCCTCCCTGAATGAGGATTTCTCTTCCTTACTCTCTGGATGTCAGGCTTGCTCATGTGACTTTCTTTGGCCAATAACATGTGAACGGAATTTCCTGAGAACTTTTAGGAGCCAGTGTGTGGTATTCTTCCCTCTTCCGTGAGAAGAGAAATGTTCTATGTAGAAGCTGCTCTATCAGCCATATTAGTGATAGAAGTGTTCTGAACATGGGAGAAGAAGTGTGAATATTTGTGATCAGGAAGTCAACTGTGGTAGACAGTATTATTGCCTAAAAGTATCTTCTACTTTTCCCTGTAAAAAGATTACACTTTTCTGTCCCAATATCAGGCTTGTGCATGGGACTCACTTGGCCAGTGACAGGTGAGCAGAAATAATGTGTCTCCTGTCTCGTGAGCCGAAGCATGGTGTTCCCTATTCACGACATTGTGAATATTCCATGTAGATATACTGTTCAGTCAGTTTGGATCCTGGATTAAAGATGACATATAGACGTGCTGCAGTTGATCTAATGACAGAGTATGGTATGAGTGAGAAATAATCATCATTATTTTAAGCCACTGACATTTTGGAGTTGTTTGTTACCTCCAAACCTAGCCTAGCTGAACTAATATTGATAGATTAGGAAGCCCAGGATATACTAATTAATTATCCCATCCCCCGGAGATATTGTGAATGGTTCAGGAATAGGCTCATAGGTTAAATCAGGCTAATTAACATTCTCTTCCCAGATTCTAATTTGAAGAGTTGGTTTCAAGGCAATAAATATTTCATCCCATTTTAGTAATGGAAGTCTTACAGTTGCCAGGAATACAATCATTGGCTACTATGAGAACCAATCACTTGGTGATAGCTTTTAAAACTATTGATGCTGCAGGTTGGTGTTAAAACAGAATTTTCAGTGCTTTAGAACTATCTCCTTGAATTTTAAGAACCAAATCTTAACAGTTTTATGGTGCCAGTGCTTAGTTATCTCCTATTGTTAAATTGTAACAGTGAATTGATGCACCACACGTTGTAGATTAGAAAATGTTGGGCTTCCCTGGTGGCGCAGTGGTTAAGAATCCACCTGCCGATGCAGGGACACGGGTTCGATCCCTGGTCTGGGAAGATCCCACATGCCGCAGAGCAACTAAGCCCGTGCGTCACAGCTGCTGAGCCTGTGCCCTGGAGCCTTCAAGCCACAGCTACTGAAGCCCACGCGCCTAGAGCCCGTTTTTATCTACTAATATGTCCTGTGTTTCTTTGGAGGGAGGTATGTCATACATAGCTATCCCCTGATTTGTTTTTATGACAGAATCAATCTCCAGAGATTAATGATTTGTAGAACTTATCTTGGAAAACTCTGCTCTATAAGTAACTCGTGGCTTCTGAATGTCTTACATCACGGAGCGTGGAAGTCCAGCTCCCTGTAACCCAAATAAATGTTGTGTTAATAATTCAAAATACTAAACAGAGATGTGTGTTCTGACCACTATTAGTGAATTCATGGGGACATAATTTAC
The DNA here is from genome assembly GCF_949987515.2 of Delphinus delphis. Lineage (NCBI taxonomy): Eukaryota > Metazoa > Chordata > Mammalia > Artiodactyla > Delphinidae > Delphinus > Delphinus delphis. The sequence goes on along the minus strand of NC_082690.1, from coordinate 92,982,520 downwards.
CCCCTAGGGACAAACTATTCTTTATCATTGTTTTCTGGAGAAATCATGGAAGAAATTTTTATAGGTACATATGAGATTAGTGACCAAAAAGCTGAGTATATAGACCTCAGCTCCAGAAGAGTACCTCATCTACCTTACTCTTATATCCACTTGAAGAACCTGGTGTCTTCAAGAATTCGTGCATTCTAATCGCATAACTTTATTACTATACTTAGCAGACACCTTTTAGAATATGAGTCCATTACACACCAACCAATTCTCTAAAATCTTTAGACCAGTTTATATTTCCTTGGAAATTGTGATTGGAGTTAAGAAGCTGCTTCTGAATATATTAGAAATGTAGCATACACACTTAGAAGATAAGCACGAGCATGTTCTTCTCTATGAATGAAAAACAAAAACAAAAACAAAAACAAGGAAAGTGAAGTCTACAGAGACAGAGGAGATGGGAGCAGATGTCCCAGGAAGAGCTAAGTTTCAGATGGCCTTACACTTTTGGGTTCTATAAAGGAGAATTGTTGAGGTTAGTACCTGCATCACAAAATTATACTGAGGATTAAATGAATTGATACATGTAAAGTACTTAGATAGATACCAGGCATAAATGTTCAGTATGTGTATTATTTATGTATATAGAAAGCTCTGGAATAGCTTTTGTTTTATGCTCTGGAAGCTACTAAAATTTTACCTTTATCAATACTTTTAGGCAATTGTATTATGATATGGCTTGCTGTTTTTTCTGTGTGTGTGTGTGTGTGTATACATACATATATGAGTGCATAATTAGGTATTATCTGTCTTAGGGTTTATTGAGGTATTTCGTTCCATGAGTTTAAAATTTTCAACAAATTTGGGAAATTTGAGCCATTATAACTTCAAATATACCATCTACTCACTCTATACTTTTTCTTCTGAGATGTTCATTACAGGTATGCTAAACTACTTGATATTTTCCCACAGATACTGAAGTTATTTTTATATTTTTCAATTTTTTTTTCTCTTTGTGTTTAGTTTTGACAGTTTCTATTTCTATACTTTCAGGTTCATTAATCTTTTATTCTGCAGTCTCTAATTTGAGGTTAATCTTATTCAATAAATTTTTCATTTCACATATTGCATTTTTCTTTCTAGAATTTCCCTTTGATTCTTTCACCTTTATATTCATGATGTCCTGTAAATTATTGAACGTATTGTTGGAATTGTTTTGATATCCTAGTCTGCTAATTTCATCATCTTTAACATTTCTGGATCTGCTTTTATTTACTAATTTTTCTTCTGGATTGGGTCACATTTTCCTGCTTCTTGGAATGATTAGTGAATTTTTTATTAAATGCTGAAATCGTCATATATTATGTTGTTGGAGGTCCAATTTCTTTGTATCGTTCTAGAGAATGTTGAGTTTTGTTCTATCCAGGTAGTTAAGTTACTCGCTATTGGATTAATCCTTCCCAGACTTGTTTTTAAGTTTTTAAAGTCATTCTAGTGAAGTCTTTACTTTAGAGATAGTTCAGCCATAGCCCTAAGGCGTGACACTTCTGGGCTCTCTCCTGGATGCTCTTGGTATTCAACAAGGACTGGCAATTTTGAGATGTTGGAAGTCAAATATTTTCAAGCTCTGTGTGAGCTCTCAGAATTGTTTGGTTTACCATTCTCTGTTCTTTGCCCAGCCTCATGGAGCTTCATAGTCAAAGCTCAAGGGTTGTTTTCTGCATAGCTCCTCCTTTCCTGAAATCCTTTTTATAAATTCCAGCTACCTTATTTTGTCTAAACTCTTATCTCTGTTTCCTCAACTCAGTGGGACTGCCATTTTTTCTACTTATGATCTCTCTTAATGTATCACTGTTTAGAAGTTGCTTCCAGCCAAAAATCTGTGGCAAATTTAAAGATCATCTTATTTGCTTTCCTATTCTCAAGTATCACAATCTTGTGCTGTCATCCACTGTCTGAAAAAATAGCTTTTTAAAAATATGTAGTATTTTTTGTTTGAAAAATTTCTTAAGAGAAGAAGGGTAAGTCGATCCAACTTATTCCATCACTGCTGGGGATGGAATTTCCATCATTATTATTGCTGCTTTTAGAAATTACAAGAGTGGGAATGCATTTTGTTCCCATAACTTTACTAGTTAACCCCATCAATATTGTTTCTGATATTCTCCTGCTGCTGCTACTGCTCTTGGAAGACTTAAGTATTTTAGTAATGCCATCATCTTTTCTGGGCAAAAATAGTGTTCCTTAGTAAACTAATTTTGTCATAGACTAAATCAGAGATATATGTGCTCTAAATAAACTTCCGTCCATAGGTTTTACATATTAATTTTAGTTACTTTATCGAGTGCCTACCATGTGTCATATTTTATGTAAATGATCTCTTATTTACCTGATAGACTGTATATGAAGTAGTTATTATTTTTTCACTGTAGAGATGAAAATTTTTTATTTCAAACATTTAATTAACTTACATAGCTAATAAGGTAAAGGGCTATAATTTGAACTCAAGTCTTTCTGCCTCTTTATTAAGTACAGGAAAAAGAAGAGAAGCCAAGTTAGAAACAAAAGGTTATAGTCACATGTCTTCTAGCGATACATACTAGAAGTGTGGGCTGCAAAGTACTTCTTGTTGGAGACTAATTGTCCACGATGAGATAAGAATACTGCTTCAAATGTAGTTGAGACACTAAGCAGAGTGTTAAAGTTCTGCTGACTATTTTCATAGCAAAACTTTTTCGATGAGGGAAGCAGTGAGCTACATTTTCTTTAACATTCTGTTGCAAGCTGCTTATTTCATCATCAATTATTAACAGAGAACTCGGCACTTGGAGTAGCACTGTCTTACACCCGCTGTTTTCATAACATGAATGACTTGTGTAATTTTTCTGGACCTCAAAAATAAAGAGATCTGAACAAAAATAACTTGAACATCTTTTCCTGCTCTTAACATCATTTAATGATGATAAATTATTTACAAATAAACATACATAACAGTGACAGAATGAAGTAAGTATAATAGCAAAGGCCTTCATTTTTCACATGAAGGCACGGAGAAGTATCTGAAAAAATATTAAAATATTTCTATGGGTAGTTGAAGTATTGGAAAGCTGAATCTCTAGACAGCGTGGTATCTAAACACAAGCTCTGTTGCCAGCTTAACCTCAGTTAACGTTCTCTTTGCCATTTACTATCTGTGTGGTCTTGAGCAGTTTCTTTAAATGCTGAGTTTCAGGTTAAATTATTTGAGAAATGGCGGTATTAATGCCCAGGGCACAGAATTTTTGTGACTGTTAAATGAGTCCATGAATTTATAAGGATTAGCTCAGTACCTGTTATAGTGTAACTGCTTAACAAATGATATTATTAAATAAAATATCTGCATGTGTATTCTTCTGAAGTCACATAGCCCTTTTACTTTACTTGTCTTATATTGCTCATATAGCCTCACTTTATATATACTGTATTTGGTTAGTTTATCCCCATAATTACGCTATAAACTCCTTCAGAGAAGATAGTATGGCTTAGGAAAAAATATGCAAATAATTCATGTACAATCATTATGACTGAATAAACAGATAAATTAATTAACAGCTTAAATTTACACCAAATACTAAGTTTTGCTGAGTTACACAATAATGTCACTTTCAAAGGTAATTACTTATCACCTAAGCACAGCACGGTGCCTTGGAGAATAATTTGAATGCTTGATACAAAAACCTCAGTACTTTTCTTTAATTTTTTTTTGCTTATATTAGTTTTCTAGGGCTATCTTCATACAAACTGGGTGGCCTAAACAAGAGAAATGTATTTTCTCGCAGTTCTGGAGGCTAGAAGTCTAAGATCAAGGCAGATTTGGTTTCTTCTGAAGCCTGTCTTTTATCTTGCAAGATGGCTGCTTTTTCCCTGTGTCCTCAAGTGGTCTTTCCTCTGTGCCTGAGACCTTGGTGTCTCTCTGCATGTCAACAATTTCCTCAGATTAGATTAGGGACCACTCTAACAGCCTTGTTTTAACTTAAACACTTTTTTTTTTTTTTAAACATCTTTATTGGAGTATAGTTGCTTTACAATGGTATGTTAGTTTCAGCTTCACAACAAAATGAATCAGTTATATATATACATATGTTCCCATATCTCTTCCCGCTTGCGTCTCCCTCCCTCCCACCCTCCCTATCCCACCCCTCCAGGCGGTCACAAAGCACCGAGCTGATCTCCCTGTGCTATGTGGCTGCTTCCCACTAGCTATCTACCTTACGTTTGGTAGTGTCCATGCCTCTTTATCGCTTTGTCACCGTTTACCTTTCCCCCTCCCCATAGCCTCAAGTCCATTCTCTAGTAAGTCTGTGTCTTTATTCCTGTTTCACCCCTAGATTTTTCATGACATTTTTTTTTTCTTAAATTCCATATATATGTGTTAGCATACGGTATTTGTCTCTCTCTTTCTGACTTACTTCACTCTGTATGACAGACTCTAGGTCTATCCACCTCATTACAAATAGCTCAATTTCGTCTCTTTTTATGGCTGAGTAATATTCCATTGTATATATGTGCCACATCTTCTTTATCCATTCATCCGATGATGGACACTTAGGTTTAAACACTTTTTAAAAGGCTTTTTCTCCAAATATAGTTACAGTCTAAGGTAGTGGGGGTTAGGAATTGAACATGTGAATGGGGCGGGGGACACACATCAACCCAGAACACTGCCCTTTCCCTCTTTGTCCTCAATAAACTTGTTAATTAACTGTAGAGACTTGAAAGAGTAACTCTTTGTGCGTTCTTATCTGTGTGTCTGTGTGGATGAGCATGTTTCAGACAGACACCTAAGCACCTAAGGACATGTGATATTCCAAATGGAAAAGTGAGGAAAGTATACAAGACTGTTGTGCTTCAAGTCACTAGTGTATTCCTTCAGACTTCTGACAAGCTACATACATGACTTAGGAAGGGAATTTGCACTGAAGGTACTATAAAAACAGTATTCTATAGGGGATATTTAAAAACCTCAGGATGTTATGCATTTGAACTTGAAATTTATGTCAAGAAATTCTGCTTTTCTCCAAGGAGAAAAGTCTCAACTGGTAGCTGTGTTGCAGGAAGGGGGATCCTTTCCAGGGCCCGAGAGTGGTCTTTTGTCTAACACTCGGAAATGAATTGTCCGAGGAGACACACGTGCTGACAAAGCAAGAGACTGCATTGGGAAGGGGCACCCAGGTGGAGAGCAGCAGGGTAAGGGAACCCATGAGAGCTGCCCTGCCACGTGGCTCGCAGTCTTGGGTTTTATGGTAATGGGGTTAGTTTCTGGGTTGTCTCTGGCCAGTCATTCTGGTGGTATGCTCATTGCTCAGCCATGATGGATTCCAGGGAGGAGGATTCTGGGAGGTTGGTAGGACATATGAAGTGACATTTCCTCTCTCCCTTTGACCTTACCCGAATTCTTCTGGTTGGTGGTAGCTCATTAGTTCCGCGTTCCTTACCAGGATCTCCTGTTGTGAGATAACTCGTGCAGGTGGTTACTATCAGGCCTGGCCAGGGCAGGCGGTTTTGGTCAGTGGTTCCCCTAACAGTTGAAGTTTGGGTACCTTTAATCCTCTTTATTTTTATTTATTTATTTCACCGTGAGAGTGGACTGTGTTTCCAGCTGACAGACCTTTATGTCTCTTCTTTGGAATTGCATTTCACACAACTCCCTGAATCACCACAGAAAATTACCATGTTTAATCAGTGAAGACCAGAGAAATGAAAGAATAACCACTTGTCTGTGGTCAGTTTCTTTTGATGCAATACATATACTGGTGAGCTAGAGATTTATGGGTTTGAAAGCTAAATTCGATTAGAAGCTGAACTTTTTTCTATAAGGAGCTGCTTTATCTTTGTGTTTAGAGCTCTGCTCACACAGAAATTTGTTAAAAGTATATGGCAAAGAACTAATTAGAATTAATAATGATACTATAAAATTTTATTTTTAGAGAGACACACAATATCAGTATAGACACATTATTTTATGGAGTTTTTAATAAGTGTGTTACCGAACAAAACTCAGGTCTGCTAGCCTGTATGTAGTAAAGCCAATCTACCGACCTGGGTTGTGGTGAAGGAAAGTGCAGTATTTATCATAAGGCAACAGAAAAGGAGTCTGGGGCAGCTAATGCTCAAAAAAAACCCAGTGGGTTTCAGGGAAGCATTTTTTAAAGGCAACGTGAGGGAGGTGATTCATGAGGTATGTGACTGGCTCAATTCTCTGATTAGTTGATGGTGAAGTAACAGGGTGGTGTCATAGGGGTTACCATTATCAATCCTCAGGCTCCAGTAGGTCTGGGGGCTGTGTGCTCATGGTCATCAGGTAGTTAACTTCTTCCATTTGCTGGGGGTTTTAGCATCTGTGAAACAATTCAGGAAATGTGCAAGAAATACTGTTATCTAGGTATTTCAGAGAGGAACTAAAGATTCTGTGACTGCCGTATAGCTGATTTACTGCTTAATTGTTACCAGTTCTCCTGGTCCTACTGCTACTTTCGTTACTACACATTCACATCCTCCCCATCATTAATTCTTGAGCCAGGCTTTTGTGACTCTGGGGAGGCTTGGGAGATTGTAGCTTTTCTACAAAGAAGAGGCAGGCAGAGGACATGTGGGGAGGGGTCTATCCCAGGAAAGTCCCATAGGGTCCTGGTCAGTTACCAGTGAAAGTATTGACTAACATTTTGAAGGCTACCAGAATATGCCACCCCAAAATATGCCTCTTTGGCATATGGCTTATTTCGAGCTAAAGGCCATTGAGAACCAGCAGATGCAGGAGAAGCTCTAAAAACAGGGCACATAAAGGAAATTTACATTTTAAAAGGAAATTTACATTTGTAAAGATGTGTCCCTCTCTCATGCCTGGAAGAAGAAGGCTCTTAACAACTCTTATCAGTGGAGAACGCACCAGCTTAAATCTGCAAAACAAATCTTACTAAACAACCTTTTTTTACTATACTTTTCCTGGTCACTTTCCCACAATTTGTCTCCCCTTCCCAGAAGCTGGAAACCTTCTTTCCTTTGTTTAACTTAAGGCAGTAGGTTTATAAGCCCAAATCAAAGCACCCCTTTGAGTTACTCATTTCTGGGTGTACATACTCAATACACATGTTAATAAACTTATGTTTGTTTTTCTCTCGTTAATCTGTCTTCTGCCAATCTAATTCATAGTACTCCAGCTGGAGACCTAAGATGAGTAGAGGAAAAATATATTTTTTTTCCTCCCTTACAATGTTATAAGGATCTCAGTGACAGAAGTTCAACTACTGGTGATTTGAGATTTTAGCAAATGAAAATAAAAGACTTGTTCACTTCTGAAATGTTCAAACATATTTTTCATCCCAGTGAATAAGATCCTTGTGAGAGTTGTACTTGAAATTCCTTTTCTAAATTCCCCAGAATTACTAGAACTATCAGCAGTCACAGGAGAGAGAGAAAGAGAGAGAGGGAACTCATCCATACCATTGTACACAGATTACCTTCTTTTTCAGTTACAGTCAGTTTACTTGTGACAGCCTTTTATGATAGCTGCTGACCATCTTTAGATGCCATCTGGATCCCTCTAGGTATGTAACAGTAGTAGATTTATAGAGCACTTATCAGAGTTTTATTAATAGATTTTGATGAAATTCAAAGAAGATTTTTAAAAAATCTTTTCACTTCATCAGAGGTGTCCTAACGTTACCAAGTTTGAGTACAGCTTGAACTCTAAACTATTTGGCCCCTAATTTGGGTCTGATGTCCTTCCACACTTACGTTTCAAGACCGTGTCTTCCATTAACTTCTTGAATTGTGATACAGTGCAATTCTCGAAACACACTGAAATTGGAATTTCTCACTCTTAATTGAGTGAGAAACAATTTGGAGAACCCTAAAACGCTATGAAATTCCTCTCTAGGCAAATGCATATGGGGACTTACATGCATACTTTTGCACACAAGTTCAAAGTTATGATTGTCGGATTCTCTTTCTCTGATCTCAAGTTTTTTTAAAAAAAAATGCATCGTAATAAATGAATTTGGACCTAAGAATTTCCTGGAATGACTTCTTAGGCTTGGTTTGTGTAACGCTGGGAGAACAACATTTCTGCTTAGTTTTTGTTAAAAAGTAATTATACTTATAAGAATAGACAAACGAATCTATGTTTTAGTCTAGTACAAAGTATTTTCATTTTAAATCATTGATATAAAAGCCGTAGCGAATTCCCTGGCGGTCCAGTGGTTAGGACTCCACGCTTTCACTTCTGAGGGCCTGAGTTCAATCCCTGGTCACACAAGCCACTCGGTGTGGCACCCCCCCCACCCCCAAAAAAAGCCCTAGATGCAGATCGTAAAGTCTAGTGTAATCAAGGATATTTACTGTAAAAATAATGATGTGAAAAACTGAATACCGTCAGTATGCACTTCAGAATAAAAGTTTATAACTTCCCACTTAGATTTTTATATTCAGGTAAATTGTGATCCATAGGTAGATATGCTTTATGATATGGCATTCATAGTAACCAGACAATTTTATACTGCCATACATCAAATGCTGTTTTATGCCAAAGACTAATTCAGTAACTGGGGAAAGTAAATATGTATTTGACATGAACTAAGGATTTATGGATGTCAAAGAGAAAACTCACATAAGAGTTGCGAGTTTGAGTTTTATTCAGGGTCTTACTGAGGATGATAGTTCAGTAGACAGCCTCTCAGTAGTTCTGAGGAAACTGCTCCAGAGAGGGAGGAGAGGGAGCTACTTCATGTAGGATACTTGGCTATGGAATACATGCAGTAAGCATACATCTTTGTAAAAGATTACTGCTAGTCACAAAGAACAGATATCTCAAGTTAATGATTTTAACGCTTTTCTATATATGAAAAGATGCAAGAATCTGGGTTCATTAAAATGCCTCCTGAGGTGTACATCTAACTATCTATGGATCCTGTTTTTTCAATGCATGGAGTGTTCCATACTGTTTTTCATCCTGAATTCCTCTCAGGGTGCACTGTAGGTCAGCAACTGCAGCAGGTCATGACTTAATTCTTGTAGAACTGGGTGGTGAGCTACGCTCTGTTCTTTGCATTACAATTAAGACAAAATCAACACATGAACCAATTAGGGAATAATTATGTATATCATATTGTACAGTAGTTAAAAAAATCTTTTTCAAAAGGAAACTCACAGATAGAGTTTTTGGTATAGATTAAATTTGGATGGTAGAGAGAAAAAGGAAGCATTTTCTAGTCTGGATTGTAGCAATATCTCACTGAAACAGATAAGAGTATTAATTAAATGTGTTAATCCTTCAAAACTACCATGTCTACACCCCTGGCTCCTGCTGTCACATTTGCATCCTATCTAATATACCTTAGATTATAAGGTAGTTTTTTTTATAACATGTAACTTGCTCACCTGAATATTTTCATTCACAACAAAATCTTGACTAAAAACAATTATCTACTTGTTTTAGTCTACTAGCACTGTAATAAAGTACCAGAGACTGGGTGGCTTAAAGAAGAGAAATTTATTTTCTCACAGATCTGGAGACTGAAAGTCCAAGACCAAAGTGTCAGCAGAGTTGGTTTGGGTGAGGACCCTCCACTTGGGTTGTAGACTGCCACCAGCATGCTGTGTGCTCACTTCTTCTTAGAGAGGGAGAGCTTTGGTGTCTCTTCTTATAAGGACACTAATCATAGCAGATCAGGTCTTCACCCTTATGACCTCATTGAACCTTAATTACTTTCTTGGAGGTCTCACCTCCAAATATAGCCACTCTGTGATTTAGAGCTTCAAAGTATGAGTTTTGTGGGGGCCACAAACATTCAGTCCATAACACTACTTTTAAGCAAATAAACCCAAAAGAAATAAGAGAGAGCTAAAGAGACAGAAACTGTACAAAAACTTTCAAAGGTATAGAGAATAGTAAATGTGTCAAATTTTTGTTCCTCCAAAAATAGAGAAATAAAAATGAAAATCAGCGGGAGGTACTTTTTGAATAATGTCTGAGAATATCCCTGAATTTTTTTAAAAATGTAGAACCTCAAATTTGAACAGTATCAAAGAATGCCATTCAGAGTAGATTAAAAATACACCATCAGGGCTTCCCTGGTGGCGCAGTGGTTGCGAGTCCGCCTGCCGATGCAGGGGATACGGGTTCGTGCCCCGGTCCGGGAAGATCCCACATGCCACGGAGCTGCTGAGCCTGCACATCTGGAGCCTGTGCTCCGCAATGGGAGAGGCCACAACAGTGAGAGGCCCGCGTACTGCCAAAAAAAAAAAGAAAAATACACCATCAAATAAGAATACAAAGAGATAAAATGAAAAGTAAAAGCATGAAAAATAAGTGAAGACTTGAAAAAACTCAAGAAAAAAGAAGTAGATGACATACCCAGAAACAAGAATCAGGTTAATGTCAGCATTTACCATCAACTATACAGTTGTAAGAAGACAACGAAGTATACTTTTTAAACTGTTAAAGGAAAAGAACTAAGAAATTTGATCGTAGAATTATATATCAACCTAAATTATCATTTGAATGTGAAAGTAAAATATATTGTCAAAAATATAAGACCTTCAAAATTTCACCACACTGAAATGTTCTTTGAAATTATTCTCAGATGAAGTAATCCAGGCACTTGAAAATATTTTCTGTGAAGTCCAAGATATTAGATATTAGATATTTTAGACTTTTCAGGTCACATAAAGTTTCTGTTGCACATTCTTCTTCATTTGTTTGCTTTTTACAACACTTAAAAAAAAATTCTTAGTTTGGAGGTATACCAAAACAGCCTGCAAACAAGTTTGGCCCATAGAACAGAGGGCATAGTCTGAAGATCCTTGAAGGTATTGAATAAAAAGAGAAAAAAAAAATCTAGGAAATATGAAAAGTAAAGAAGATCAAATAACTTAATAAAAATTTGCCATAAAAATTTAGAACCAGAATTAAAGTGACCCAAACTTGTTCACATTATGGCACATGTTAAAAATTATAATAATGAAAAGACACACATGGATAAATGGATGAAGTTAATAGGCTATCCCACATCACCAGAACAATAAAAAATTGAATATATAACTTTTGAATCATTAAGTTAAAAGGTACATCTTTATAAAGAAAGGTACGAAAAGATAAAAGAGAAAATGTGGTAAAAATATGAAATAAGATGAAGAAGTGCCCTGATGTTATACATTTGTGATAAAAAAGTTCAAGAAGATAATTATTACCATATATTGTAATAACAATATAGCCTTCTAATGTATATGACAATAACCAATAAAACTGGGTTAGAGGTAAGAAGTGGAAAAATCAACTTTTTATTAAGCTGTTTTAGCAGAGTTCTTTCAGAAACTGATAAAGCAGAGAGAAAATAAAGGCCAGACTATTTGAATAACATGATTAATAAAATTTCCCTTTCTTTTTACCAAATAGTGCAAAAATGCTCTCTTAAAACATGGAACAGAATCAATACAATAACACTACAACCCATGACTACAATGAAATAAAATTTGAAATTAAGAGAAAATAAAATAGATAAAAATCTGTATATCTTGAAATGCTAAAAATCTAAGATTAAGTAAGTTGTGGATTAAGGAAGAAATCATAAAAAAAAGATATTTGGAACAGAAAGTAATTTAAAATAGTAATCAACAATATTCAACTTAATTAGTAAACAGAAATATAAAAACATAACAGTGTTATAACTTTATGCTTATATAACAAGTCAAACAGAAAATTGTGTTAGCAATAATATAGGTAAATGAAAGAGTATAAATTGGTACAAAAATTCTGTAGATCAAATGGGTGAAACTTAATATTCAATGACATAGAAATTGCCACCTTTGAATATATAGCCACTCCTGTCTTACAGATTTCAAATAAAATGTAGAAGCTAGTGCATCTTGATGTGTTTTGTTTTGTTTTCTTAGCGGCAGCACATTAGGAACCTTAGGTATCCTTCAAAAAGGGAATAGATAAGTTAAATGTTATGGATACAAGCCATAAGGTACTATATCATGGTCATGAGCAACAGATTAGATGTGCACTGACCAAACTGGATATATCTTTAAAAGATGAGATATATAACACTTTTTTATATAAATCAAAAACTTGTACATAAATGAAACAATAACTTAAAATTTTTAAAGACACTTGTTAAACACATTATAATGAATGCTTGTGGGTAGGGAGAGGAATAAAATATTAAAAAAAAAAAGAAAAGAAAAAATAGAACAGAACAAGGAAGGCAACTTTACAAGGAGCAATGATGATGGTTTGCCACAAACAGATCAACATAATTATTTCAGCTAAATCTTAGGTCTAAGAATTTCAAAAAATAAAATTTAGGCTAAAAATTAATTTTAGAAGAGTTAAACTTGCTTTCTGAGACAAATGAAAAATTTGAAGATTAGATAAAGGAATGTTGAATTAAGGAGGTAAAAAGGCAGATATCTGGGAAAGTACACATTATTTGAAGTTGAAGTTTTGCCTTAGATTTGCTTCTGAGAGTAAAGTTTGGTAAACAGGGAAGAACTGGGGTTTTTAGAATAGAAAGATGATAAATGAATCCAAAATACATCCAACACTATAGTTTATTAGAACATAAAGAATGTGTAATTAGTTAGATATATATATATGATTTTGTGACTTTCTCCGTTACGACTCTACAGCCCCATGACAGGAACAGAAAAAGCAGGTAGGAGAAATAATTCAGAGACATAGATAAGATTTATGAAATACTCAGAAGGTAACATTTTCTTGGTTCTAAATGTGTAAGTCATGGGTGAGAAGGAAAACTAGTATTGCAAACAGTAGATTAAAAGTTGTTGAGTTATAGGAGGGAAAGAAATGATATAAGGATTTGGTAATGCTTCCAATGAAACAGGTTGAAATATCTTTCAGAAAATTTATTTTTGAAAATATTAAATATTTTAAGTGTGATTTGTGATTATATTAGGTTTTTCTAAATTATGCAGCAGTAATAATTTTAAAATCTCAGTGATTTACGAAAACAGCAGTCTATTTCTCATTCTTGTTACATGTTGGTGGCTCCAGGTCAGCTGTTGCTCTTCTCTATTGAATGCACTGTCTTTTTTCCAAGATCCAGGCTGAAGAAGCAACCCCTATTTGAGACATGAATTCTTGTGGCAGAGGGAAAGAGCAGGATGGTTGGCCTTTAAATGTTCAATGGGTCTTAAAGCTTGTTCTCAGTCATGCCTCTGTCACATCCAATCACATCCCATTGCCAAAGTAAGTCACATAGATCAAAGCCAACATCAGTAGGGTGGGAGAATGTATATTCCTCCAAGTGGAGGTCCAATAAATCTCATGGCAGCAGGGAAAAATTCTTCAAGCCCAGAGTCATCTCTTACAAAGAAAGGGTGGGAAGAAAAAGTGACTCTTGATTCAACTTTTATTAAAAAGTAGGCTCTGTCCTCAGTATAATGATGTCTACCTGTCAGTTATGAACCCCTGCTCCTTTGCTCTCCGGGAACCTATTAGAAGTTGGAATGACAGCAGAATGAGTAGCAGCATATTGGTACATTTGTAAATTATTTGTGAGTGAATAAAGCCAAACAAAGGAAACAGCGAGGTGAGAACTAAGGGGGGTGAATGGTTATTGAAAAGGTACAGAAATGAAAGGAGTCCGGCATGATCTTTCCTGGTGGCTATATCAGCCCTGTCAAGTCCTTGAATCATGAAGGACTTTCACTCAGCTCCAGCAGTTGAAACGACCTTTTTTCAATTTACAGTTGGCATCTAGAACATTATGTGTTACCAAGACTTTTTACTTTGTCTTAATGCTATGATGATAATAATACTATTAACAACAATAAAGTAACTAACACTGATGTAGTATCTTACTATTTATAAACACTCTTGGTATACTTCAATTTTGTTCTCAAATCAACGCATGTGGTAGGGATACTGGTTATTCTCATTTTGTTCTCCTACACCACCATTTCTTCCCCTTTCTATGTCCTGTTTTGTGTGCTGCATAGGGTGAGTGAGGCTGATCATTAAAGACTTGGACTCCATGGTCTCTGATTTGTAGTTGGGTTTGGCTGAGAAGGGACAGTAACTAGGAGGGCAGAAAGAGAGGGAGGTCACATGATCATGGAAAGAAGTTTGATCTTTATCAAGGAATTTTTTTTTTAATACTAAGGGCATCATAACAAGTGGGCATAGTACTTTTCTGTATATGAAAGTGACTGCCTCGAAAAGAGGAGCTATAATCCAACCTCCTCCTTCAGCCAAATAGGGAAATAACTATTGGAATAAATAGATAAGAAGGATTCTTCTGCCTTTGCTTTTTAGGGATTATGCATTCTTTTTTTTTTTTTTTAATTTTATTTATTTATTTATTTACTTATTTATTTATGGCTGTGTTGGGTCATCGTTTTTGTGCGTGGGCTTTCTCTAGTTGCGGCGAGCGGGGGCCACTCTTCATCGCGGTGCACAGGCGTCTCACCGTCGCGGCCTATCGTTGCGGAGCACAAGCTCCAGACGCGCAGGCTCAGTAGTTGTGGCTCACGGGCCTAGTTGCTCCGCGGCATGTGGGATCTTCCCAGATCAGGGCTCGAACCCGTGTCCCCCGCATTGGCAGGCAGATTCTCAACCACTGCGCCACCAGGGAAGCCCGGGATTATGCATTCTTTACTGGAAATGAAAGACACCTAAGCAAGTATTTTATGAGGGCTTAGATGATAAAATCTCTATTCCCAGTTCCTTTGGGCAAGATTGTCCCCTACATCCTTGCTGTACTCTCACCATCACTATCATCATCAATGCCGTTGATAAGTGTTGTGCTATATAAAATGATGTTGTGAATTGTTTGAGTTTATTGAACCATGAAAATTTGTAAATCTGAAGCCTCAACATATAGGTGATATTCACAGTGGTTATCCATGACTCTTTGGATATATATAACATTGCATGGCAACTCAAACCTCAACATACCCCAGCTGCCATCTAGCCGTCTTAGATACCTAAGCCATGGTCAAAAGCGTGGACCTGTTCAGATCATTGCTTGACTTTAAGTTAGTATCCTAATGGAACACTTGCTGTGGAATTTGCAACAACCCATTGGGGGAGTTGGGGAAAAGGGTTACTTACAATAACCTTCTTCTCTTTCCTGCCAACCAAATCATTGCAATACAAATTAATTCCTCCAAACCGCTTACTCTCTGTAATTAACTCTGCTCTAGGAATAGCTGTTTTATAACTGTTGCAAATCCAAGTACTATGCCACTGAAGTATTCACTTGCCGGGAGACCGTGACATCTCATCCGTTAAAGGAATGATGTTTAAAAACCACCTCTCTCCATTTCTTTTTGAAAGATTGTTTCACTGAACGGACATTGCCTTGAGTTGTATCGAGGGAAATGGAAGTTGAATCAGCAGCACCGGCACAATGCGTAACTCCTATTACTCTGCTCCCGGGAGCGCTGGAATTTGCATGGCTTAGCAGACTGAAGGCTGCGATGATAGAACTCAGTATGGGTGGGTTGACGGCCCTGGAACGTCTAAAGATGTACTATGCTCATAGTCTCCATTTTTCAGAATTCACCGCTTAAGAGGCAGATAGTGCTTTTGAGGATGAGGCTAATAGTCCCTAATTCCTTGGGTGTTCATTGTGAAATGCTGTTACCCATGCTAAAGTAATTTGCCGTAAATATGGGTGTAATACACAATGCTATCAAAATTTCCACTGTAATGTAGGCATCATAAATGTCTATTACCTTTTCAACAGCTCCTGATTCCATAGTTTGAATTAACCTCTTTGAAGATGAGCGAACATTATTCTGCACAACATAGCAGTGTATAGCTGCAAATGGAGAGGGAGCTGAGGGAACATTAGTTACTCACATAGACCATGCCTTCATCACATGGGCCTATGGTCCATGCCCAGACAGTATGAGACTCACAAAGTATGTCTCTTAATTATCAGAAACTCAATGGCAGAATAAAACAATGCTTCTGTGTCATATTTTAGATTCCACCTAAAATCATATGGTATTTGTCTTTCTCTTTCTGACTTAACAGAAATTAACACAACATTGTAAATCAACTGTACTTAAATACAATAAATTTAAAAAATAAAAATACTGTTCAGGCTAAAAAACAAAAACAAAACACATATGCCTCTAAAAACTTGCTCACTGTTTACTTCAGTTTACTGCTGTCACTAATATGCTAAGTAAATCTGGTTAGATGTTCCTGGTTTTTATGCCTCTGATAAAAGTAGAGTCATTTTGTCCCATCAGTTATAATCAGGAGTTATAATCAGGATTTAAGAAATTTTCTGTGTTTGAGATGCAAGATCAAGTTAATGACAAATTTAAACAAATTTAAGGATGTTAACATAGGGGTTTGGAAGAGAAGATTTAATCCTGGAATAAAAACAGTTTCAAAATGCAGATACTTGAAATTTTATCTTTGATTTTGCAAATAGATTTGAAAAAGCTGAGACCCACGAAAAAGGCAGTAAATCTGGGCAAATGGCTTTTTCCCATTTTTTACTTGTTCAAATCTCATTCTTCAAATTCAGCTGCACAGTTAACATTTGTTCTTATGTAGGAGTCCACGTCTTATCTCCCTTATTGGACTATGAATCTGAGGTAAGAAAGTTGTGTCATTCACCTCTATATGTCCCCCAATACCTAACATGCTATTTTGTACAGAGTAAGTGTTTAAAAACTCTTTATTGAATGGAAATATGATTTAAGCAGTGGTGATTTGTATTGATTCAATATATTTCACAGCCTTAAAACAAAGAAGTGAATATATGCTGAATTTCTTAAACAGATCCCCTACTCTATTTATATTAGGCCTCTCCTAACTTTCTTAAGGTGTATTTTCACCAGTGTTAGGATTATTGCCCATATTAAGTGGCCCGGTTACTCTTCACCTTATGCTTATCATTCAAAGAAGGTTGCATAAAATTTCCTGTGCCAAGCATGCAAAAGTTAGTTAATAAAACACATGAAGCTTTGCACACATAAATCCAACATACCAGAATTATGCAATTTTCAATATGCAGAATATGTTCCTTACATCCCATTTTTTGGAAAAACTCATTCTTGGCCTAAAAAGCAATGCAAATAGATATCTTAAATTTGCAAATACTGGCTTGGTACTAACACTAGATTTATTTAATGCCATGACTTAAACATATTTTTAATAGATTCCCAACATAAAAAAGACAGTGAAAAAGTTTGGCCTGCTCAAATAAAATGATAAATATAGCAACTAATAATAGGAAGAAATATGACATACATAATGGTAAGCTGGAAAGTAATTGTAGAAGTTTATGGTTATTGGGCTGAATCTAATATGATATTAAATCTCTACTGGCATTTCAAGAGCTGTCCTAATTAATCAATTGGTAATTGCAGCTATGATTACCGGCTGTGATTATGATTAATTGCCAATTTTGATTGATCTTCCAATAATTCTGGCATGTTCTTCAATATAGAATCTCAGCTGCATTAAGTAGCATTTGGGAAGCAGAGTCATTAAAAGCAACTAATCAAACCTTTCACTCTCATTATGGATCTGTCCTCAGGGGACAGGATTTGTGATGGTGGAATCATGGATAGATTCACAGTAGGGGAAAGCCAAGAGAGGACAACATCATATCAGAGATGATTTTAATAAAATACACTCATTGTGGAGATGGAGTGTACATTTTATAATGATTCATTTACTTCAGGCATACATCCATTACACCCCCTACTAGTTGAGCCGCCTTTCATTATAACAGTATGATCTCTTTAGCCCAGCCCAATCACTACTTTTTTCAGTTCTATGGACAGTGAAAATAAATATCTCTGTGTTTTTCCAAGTGTCACATAACATTGTTTAGTTCTTAGGTGAGTACCATGAACCCAAGGTCACAAGCAGAGGAAATATTCCTGGGTCTACATCGTAAATGAGAAAGCCTTCAAAGTCATTTTCTCTAATATGTCATTAACCTGGTGCCAGATGGAGGTGCACAGCCATAGTAACAGGGAGCAGTGGCACTTCTGTGGCCTAACAGGGTGACTTGTTCCCATGAGGGCTCCCCAAACCACAAATAGAGCTCTTCTTCGAAGAGCCTCATACTTCAGGGTAAAGCAGTGATTTCAGGAAGGTGAGCTTATCAGAAGATACTGAAAACCAGACTCATTTTCAGTGAATAAGGAAAGAACCATAACATATGCACCACAAGGGCAGAGTACCTGTCTTTTATGCTCTGCTGCAGACTGAGTACTTTTAAAGTACCTACACCAGGGTGGAGATCCAATAAATAACAAATGAATGAATGAATGAACACTTGTACACACCCCCAAGCATTGAGACTTGGCGTGTATTAAAAATATATACACATTTATATATTGCATTGCTTAACATTATATTGCATAATATAGATTTAACCTTCCTAACAGCCCTGTGAGGGAGGCACTATTACTAACACTTACTTAGAAATGTGGAAACTTCACATTAGAAATAAACGTAAGTTATAGACTTAAATCCACATAATTAATCATTGACAGTTGAACAAATGGCTTATGTTAAGCTCCAAAGCTCTTGCTTTGACTATTAGGATATTCTGCTTGATTTTCAGAAAAAATCCAGAAGGCTAATGGTATTTTCTGTATTTACAAAACAACAAAGTTACCAGAGTTTATAGCAGAATTTGGGCTTGAACCCATCAGTCTGTTGCTGAAGCCCTTTCCTTCACCCCATCTTTCCTCTCCATGTATTCACTTCCCCAAAGTGAACACTGTGCTCACAGGGGCTGAACTTTTTCCAGCTTTGCATGAGGCCACCCTCATTCCTAACTCTGTGGCTGGTATATGGACTTGTATTAGTTTCCTATCACTACTGTGACAAAATACCACAAACTTAGTGACTTGAAACAAGACAAATTTATCATCTTACCGTTCTAGAGGTTTTAAGTTCAAGATCAGTCTCATTCATCTAACACAAAGATGTCAACAGGGCTGCAGGAGAATCTGTTTCCCTCACTTGGCCAGCTTCTAGAGGCCATGTGCATTCCTTGGCTTGTGGCCATTTACTCCATCTTCAAAGGCAGCAGCATCATATTGTCACATCTTCTTCACTGACTGCTGCTGTCTTCACATCACCTCCTCTGACTGTGACTCTCCTGCCTCCTTTTATAAGGAGGCTTGTGATTACATGGAGCTCACCCAGATAATCCAGGGTAATCTTCCCATCAGAAGATCCTTAATTTAATCACATCTGCAAAGTCTCTTTTGCCATGTACAGTGTGACGTTATAAGATCTGGGAATTTGAACATAGACATCTTTGGGGAGCCATTATTCAGCTACTACAGAGCTGTGTATGGTCTCATCTGGAATGTCTTTGCTCTTCCCTGGTTCTTTCCCTTCAATTTACCTAAAGCACACCCATCTTCCCACTCCTGGGATTGGATTAATAATTTACTCATATTCTATAAAAGAAAAAGAACCATAGTTCAGATGTTTTTCATGACAGCGTTGTTTATGCTTGACAAATTTTGGAAATCACATCAATATCATTTAATTAGAGACTATGGAGTTCTTGAAATATATGAAAGTAATGATGGAAGATGAAGATTTGCTTACATTTTAAGTAAAAGAAGCAGAATATACAATAGCGCCAGCCTTGTAATATTTATGCATTTGAATAAGTCTAGAAGAAAATATAGGAATGTGAATTTAATTTACAAGAAATTATGTGCCCTTTTATTTAACTTTCTGCAGTATTTTTATCTTATTTTCAGGTTCCCATCTCCTCCATGTGACTTCCACTAAACATCAGCTTCCACCGATATTCTGTCTTTTCTAAATTATGCTTTATAAAGTATATCCGAAAATTTAGCTCACCTACAGTATTGCATGCAGGAATCATTTCTACCCAACTTGAATGTATGTTTTGGATTCCCAAACCACTTAGCATATAACTGAACATTCAACAAAAGGTCTATAAATTACATCAAATTCAACAAATTTCATGGAATGTGTACTATGCAGTGTCACCAGGTGTCTTTCTTTGCTTGGACTAGAACAATTTATGTCTGTCTTTCTGTGGGAATTACTAAGAGTGCTTCTTTCACACAAGTGTCCTGATCTGAATGATAAATTATGTAGTTGCCCTAAATACGTAGCAAGTGTCATGGATTAGTCTTGGTAATAACAGTAAACCATGGTTCCTAGAGCACTAGAAAGTTTGAGACAGTGTGGCAGGCAGAATAATGGTTCCCCACCCCCGCAGTGCCCACATCTTAATCCCGTGAACCTGTGAATATGTTACACTATGTAGCGTAGAGGAATTAATGTTGCAGATGGGATTAGGTTGCTAGTCAGTTGACCTTAGAATAAGAGGATTATGGCAGATGATCTGGGTGTGTTCGATCTAATCACAAGGGTCCTTCAATGGGGAAGAGAGGTAGAAAGGAATAAGAGGGACATATGACTATGGAAGAGAGACACAGAGAGATGCAACATCACTGGCTTTGAAGATGAAGGAAGGGCTCCAAGACCCAAGGAATACAGGTGGCCTCTAGAAGTGGAGAAGGCAAGGGACTAGATTCTCCCTGGAGCCTCTGGAGGAAATGCAGCTCTGCCAGCACTTTGCTTTTAGCTCAGTGATATCTACAGTAAACTTCTGACCTCTGGAATTGAAAGATAATACATTAGTGCTGTTTTAAGCCACAAAATTTGTCATACTTTGTTACAGCAGCAATAGAAAATTGGTACAAACTTACAATTCTGCCTGGACTGGAGTGCAGGGGAGCAGAAGTGCAGTAGTCCTAGGGAAAGGAACCAGCCTGTGTTGAGTAGTGGACTTGTGACTGCCCTGGATGCCCTCAGGGGAACCTGGAGCCCAGCGGGTGACGGAACTGCAGGCCACAGCAAGAAGGCGCACACAGATGGGGTCAATGGGCCAGGTTCACCAGTCAGAGGGTAGATGCGTCTTTTCCTTGCCTACTCCATCATTTTAGCATTCAAACACTGTCAATTTTTTTAAAACTACTATTTCTTTTCTCAGTGAGATGACTGGCTATAATGGTGACCAACTCTCGTTGTCTGCTGAGGACTAAGGGGTTCCCTTGGGTGAGGGATTTTCAGGTCTAAAATCAGGACAGTCCCAGGGAAACTGGAATCTTTGCTCACATTACATATGGCATCATATTTCATTTACTCCAAAAAAGAGCTTTAAGTAAGAATGTTTAGCATAAAAAGGAATTAAAAAAAAGTAGAAAAGAAGAAAAACAGTATTCAATTATTAAAGTTTGAAAACTTTGGTTCATGATATTAAAGGATATAATGTGATACTCTTAGGCCTTCCCTTAAAGACAGAAGCTACATAAGCTCAATCTTGAGAAATAATGTCACCTTTAAAATTGTTGTGGATTGCCTTAATCTAACAGAGGACACAAGAAAGAAATGAGCCAAATCAGCTTTTTAATATTATGAAGCCATAGAATTATATAATTGAAAGGACTCTAGATTTGTCAAAATGCATTTCTGAGAGGACTTAGTGCTTGTGAGATGCCTGAGGCCGTATTCAGAAGCAGGAGGGGGGCTGGGTGAGGTCTTCACCCTCCACTCTCACTTGGACAGGAGCAATCTACAGTGCTTATTTCACATTTGCAAAAGGCTTCTTTGCTTGAAATATAATAGAGACCACTGTTTTTATCCAAACCCATTGTTACAAATGAGGAAACAAAGTACCAGAGAGAGAAAAGATTTGTCCAAAGTCACACAGCAAGTTACAACCTAAGGCTCTTGGCCAGACCCAGTTTCCTTTCTATGCACACCTAGAATTGCCTTAGGAATACCTGGAAAGACTATCTTGTCTGAGGTCTGAATAGTAAAACAGATACCAACCACCTAATGATCCAGAAGGTTGGAAGTTCCACAATGTTTATTATTTTATGAAATCATAATATCATTAAATGTTAGAACCAGAGGGGATCATTTTCCAGCTCTCATTTTATAAGTAGAATCCATGGAGGTTAAGTGAGACTTTCTGAGGTCACTCAACTAATTAATGGCAACATCAATCCTGGAATTCCAAGGGAATTCCATTATACCACAGTCCTTCCCTTTGGTGCCAGTTGTTGTTTTTGTTCTTGTACGATTATTCAAGTCCAGCCTTTTCTTTGGACAATACTGCAATAAATATTGACAGGATACCGTATTCAAGTAGTAAAGCTTTAATTGCTAAATAATTAAGAACTTATAGAAGGGAAAAAGTAAGGGTTAAATTTACTTACCAAATCAAGTCAATCCGCAAGAGTCCACAAAGACATCTGACGATTTCAGAAAGAACCAGTCTAGTCCCAAAGCTGCTTTGACTTAGTACAGCCATTTCTCCGAATAGAAACAGCACCAAGTTTAGTTCACTTCCTAGGGAAGTAAGAGCTGTACTATTCAGGATTCCAGGAGAGAGATGTCATATATGCTGTGTGTCTGATCAAAGTACTTATTTGGGTATGGTTGTGGCTGGAGATAAAAATTGAGACGGCTACTTCTTTACGTAAGAGGAGCCACAGTGGAGGAAGCAACTTCCACACACTGAGCAGGCTTTTCATCTTGAACTTTCCCAGATATGCCGACAGTCTTCCCCTTGAGGAAGGGGATCTGGACTCTTTGATCTCCATCCTACAAGATGGGTCATCCATTTTCTCAGTGAACTTGATCAGTACTCAAAAGGAATGAGTGCTTCAAATAAGAAAAAGAAAGAGACTGACATTCGGAAGGTCTTGTGCTGTGTACTTTACATCTCAGTCAACACACACAACACCCTAAGGCATAGATTTTTGTATTCTTTCTGTTGCAAGTGACAGAATCATAATGCAAACCATGTTAAGCATATACAGGAATTGAGGGTCTCATGCAGCTGAGTATTCTGGGAATGTTAACAGGCCTTAGGAAATGTATCTTAAATGCTTTCCTTTCTGACTCTCTCTACCTCTCCTTCCCCTCTCT
This sequence comes from Delphinus delphis, assembly GCF_949987515.2. Lineage (NCBI taxonomy): Eukaryota > Metazoa > Chordata > Mammalia > Artiodactyla > Delphinidae > Delphinus > Delphinus delphis. The sequence continues at coordinate 92,959,548 of NC_082690.1, read as the reverse complement.
TTCTCTTAATGTGGTAGCATTACCCCATGTTGCACTGCAGTGGGGATAGAATTGGCAACTTGGGCTTCTGGGCTTAAACCATTGGAGAAGCTCAGAGGATGCTGGCTACCCTGGCTTAGGTCACGTGAGCATCCTTGAACCAATCTTTGTGGCCGGGGAGGTGGATACTAAGATTGGTCAAATCTACATCACGTGAGCAATCTTATAACAAAGGGCTGGAAGAGGACTGGAATGGACAGGCCCATGGAGGTCATGTTAAGTGGGGGAGGAGCAGTTCCCCAAAGAAAGAGGAATTCTGTTAAACAGAAGAGAGAAGAGGACTACTGATCTAGCCAATGTGAAGAAATTATTATTAGAGTGTAATTTTCCCCATGTAGAAGCGAGTAAATGAAGTATCTGAGAGGTTTAATTATACTTTTATAGCTTGTACAGTTAATACATATGTGATAGATGAGAATCAGAGCCCCGTTTTAGATGATTCTAAAACCCGTACTCTTTCTAGTGCAGGACCTGGGCCACTACAGTACTCATAGACCCTTGAAAGGGATAGCTTTTCTTAAACATTAGAATTAGTATACTTAATTTTATAACAGAACTAAAAGTTGCACTATGGAGTTGTAGAGATGATTATTTGGGGAATATAAAGTGTCTGCTTCTCTGGAAATTGTTCAGCAAGGAGCATGGCTTTCATCGTATTTTAAAATATTTTACAAGGGACATCGTAATCTTTTAAGGCCATTAGAGGAGTATTTTAGTGGCTTAAAATGGTTTTTCAGTTTTCAAAAAATAGTTTGAAGATTTTTCTCACCTACATAGCTCATCATCAAAAAATTACTATCTTAACTGTTCAGATGGGGTAAGACAAATCTTTCCTTTCTATACAATGCTAATAGGATTTCAGATTGGTCCACCTTTTCAGCATGGAGAAAGTTAGCCAGAGGAATCAAAATCCTAAAAAAATATTTTATAATCAGACAGGTACATAAATTTGGTTTCACAAGGATTCTTCAAAGTGTTAGAGATAGTAGAGGGCATAGAAAATGTTCCAAACATTAAATTTTAGAGGACTGGCTCAATAAATTATGACAATGGTAATACCTAACATTTGTTGAACCCAAGCAGTGTGCTAAATATTGTGCATACTATTCAAGGCACTTTTTAATCTCATTTCATTCTCACAATCAACAACCTACAAATTAGATATTATCATTATCTTCCTGTCGAGCAAAAAAAAAAAAGAGAAAAGAAGAACCAGCAAACTATGATTTGCAGCTCCTCATTAGCAGAGCCTAGACTCATATCCAGGTTGTTCTGAATCCAAAACTCATGCTCTTAACCACTATGCAGTGTTCTTATGTATTTATTCAATGGAAAAATATTCTGATTAAAAAAAAAGAAAAAATATAGATTTATATAAACACTGAAAGGTATTTGTGAAAGTTGTTAGGTTAAAAATGAAAGTACTGAGAATGCATATTCAGACCCTCATTTTCTTTTTTAATTAATGTTTATTTTTATGAATTTGTATACACTAAATTGTTAAGCATTACTATCTTTATGTAATGAGTACAGGACATTTTTACATTCCTGATTTTATTTTTCTGTAATGAAATAATTATTTACCATAAGCATGAAATACTTTCTTAATAATAAGAATAAATCATTTATTTCCATTTTGGAAAGGAAAAGAAATAAGTGTTCTGTCCATCATTTTTCAACTCATTCCGTCTACCTTGATAATTCATTTTATCAGATACTCTAGTCATCGGGATTTAGAGCATTTGCTATTTGTATCCAAACCTTACCAACAGGAAAGATTCTATATGTAGAATCCTAGGTACCTAGTTAACAGGATAACAAAATAGAATTCCTAAAGCAGAAGATTCCAGCTTATAACTGAATCTTAATGCTTCTACTTGGGAAACATCAGCAAGAGCTAAAAATAATTTTCCAAAAATGAGTTAATCAAACAGTTTTCAACCTCCAGAAACATTCAGGATTCATTCGACTCTGGCAAATTATTAGCCTTTCTGCTTAATCTCCTGCTGAATTCATATCTTGCTAATCCTGTGCTGTTCCGTGAATGATTACAAAGCTCTGACTCACTAATGCTCCAATACAAAAAAATAATAATAATTATCCCTTTCAACGAGAGTACTTTTGAAAAATTATAAAATATTCCTCTGCATTTTAAAAATGGAGGGAAGACTTTAAAATTATTTAAAAATTTAAAAATGGTTTTAGTTGGATTATTTACTAAATTATGAGACAATTTTGAAGAGTTTTCTGTCTTTTCTGTTTCTGAAATTATAAAGAGAAGTTCTGAGTTGTTTCCAACCTCCTTCTTCTAACTGCAGTAGTACTAGGAAGACCACACAAGGGTCAGAACGTAATCCAAACGTAACACTTTCCATTGACAGACAACTAATAGATAGAAAACATGTTTTTTTCATGATATAAGAAAGATTTCAAACAAGATGTCTAAATGAAGTATAGGTCTTGGATTTTACAGTGACACTCCACAACACCCATCCTCCATGACTTCAGTCCATTTTTCTCCTTCCCGATATTGCAAATCCACAGGGATTCTTGCCCCAAATCCTTGAATAACAAAGTAGCTTTTAAAATGCTCTTGAAGTTGGCCTAGTTGTTAAATCTGCTGCCATCATTTGGTGACAAGTGAAGAAGAGAACAAAGGCATTCATAGCTCTTAAAGCTCAAATTCTAGTTATATTTATAAAGGGGCTGAAAAATCCCCTCTGCTTTTTCTTTGACACCAGTGCAATTCCCCAATACCAAGGTACATAATACATGTCTTTTCTCTTACAGAAATATAAGTGCTCCACCAGAAAACCAACAGATTTGTGGTTTTTGAGACTTGTGGTTTTTGAGATTTATTTTGAGATTTGTGGTCAAATTTGAGATATATTGATGTAAGAAAAGGAATGTACAACAGACTGAGTCGACAGCTTCTGATAAGATGGAAGTAAGAATGAGGTTAGGGTCAGTAGATTACAACTTTCAAACCTGAAGGGTTTGTAAGCACTCTCTCCGCTTTGTGATTTCCTGTCCGCCAAAGTTCCTCTCAACTCTTGAATTGCTTACCATAGACATTTCTTTACTATCTAGAAATTTCCTGACCTCACATATGCAGCACTAGGAATACTGTTTCATTGCATCAAGGTATTTGTAATAGAGCTAGAGCATAATCAAACCACTGAATATCAAATCTGAAAGGAAGTTTGGTGTTTACCCCATTTTAGAGATGTCAAATCCTATAAATACAAGTATTTCTCCCAATCTTTGATAAATTCAGGACTAAAACCAACATCTCCTGATCTCAACCCCACCACCTCTTTTTGCCTCCTTCTTGTTCAGTTGATACATAACATGTTAATAGTCAATGTAATGATACATGTTATATAATAGCTTATCAATTTGGAAATCTTAACCAAATACAACTGGCACCCAATAAAGTGTAGTCTTTGTGTAGAGTCAATTTGAAGGAAGAACAATCCTGTAGATAATTATAGCTGAATGATTCTAATGTTTACCTGGTCTTTGGAGAATATGGCAAAAGGTGGTTGGCTGGGGCGATGTAGGTCGTTGGCGGTTATGGGCGAAAAGAAGGAGAGAAGACATTTTTAAGCCGTGGTTCTCAGTTGTGGAAAGTTTATCCCCTCAGCAAGTATTTGGCAATGACCGTAGACACTTTTATTGTTACGACCGGAGGGCTGCTACTGGCATCTGGTAGGGAGAGGCCCGGGATGCTTCTGAGCATCCTTACAATGCACATAACAGCCCCCTTCCCACAACAAAGGATGATCTAGTCCGAAATGTTAATAATGCCAAATTTGAGAAACCCTGTTCCTAAGTATATTTTTAAAAATGCTCTCTCCCCATTTCTCTGCATATCCACCCTTGGGCTTCCACAACTTTTCTTCCCTTTACTTTCAATTCCCATCACCGATTCTCTTAATGCTAAAAAGGACTCTTTTCTCTTATTCCTCTTTCTTTCAGCTTTCTATGTATTTTGATTTGAATCTTTATCTTCATATTCCATTTCTGTTTTTTCTTCCTTGCACATTATCAAATTCCCTAAAAAATAGTACCAAAACCAAAATCCTCTTAGAAGGACAAAGGTGAAATTATCTTCAGAAGACAAAAGTGGGGGGAGAGAAAGTTGTGGACATTTACACATTTATCACTTTATTATGTCTGCAAGTTTACACACATCATACCCGTCTTAAAAGACCAGACTAAAATGAGGAATCTCCATGTTTTCATATCTCAACTCCTGAATATGGCAAGGAAATTGCACACTTATCCCAGAATTTCCCAGTTTATAGAAGAAAGGAGCTTTCCTTGTGTATGTCACAGAAACCAGAATGTGAAAAGAAAGCAAGTGAGTGCAGGCAGGATCTACACGGGCATTTAAGACTAGATGTAAGGATGAGATGTCCAAGACTGAACGGTGGGGACACTGGTTCCTAAGGTAACCTTTCACTGAGCTAGCTCCAATCCCAGCCCCACGTGGATTAGGATCACAAGTTATCATCATTAGGAATTATAAACTCCTTGATCCTATATTATCATGTAACATGAAAATAGATAAAGAAGGAAATTTTATAAATTGATGCAAATGGATAATTGAAGGGAGAAATTAGACTTTATTTCAAGAAGATAGGCATGGGTTCTTTGCTGTTATCAGCTGCAATACAAAAACCTATGAAACAAAGATCTGAAAGTATTTATGAATCATATGGGCCTACCAACAGTTGAGCATTTCATCTGGCTATTTTAATATTCCATGGGAAAAGTACCATAGAAAGCTTGGTTCATTCAGTAAAATGAAGCAGGGAGAAGGATATCAATGAGTTCACTGCTTTTAAACTTGCTAACCTTTTGATATATCAAAGATTCCAAAGTATACATTTATAATATGCTGATTATAATTCTAGATGTCAGGGCTTCTCTTTTTTTCTCTTATTATTCTTAATAGAAATTTTGAAATCAAGAATTCTAGAATAAATTATGGATTATTGAATTGTGAGTATATAAGTGCAGAAACCTATTTTTGAAAAGCCCTCCATAAACAAATTAAATATTAGTTAGACTGTAATGGAATGTTTAGTAAGCCATTATACATTTAATTGATTATTTTGCAGACATTAAAAAATCATGTTTTTTGAAGTATTTTAAAGAACATGGAAAAAAGCAGCATAAAAATTATCTGATTATAATTTTATTAGAAATAAACAAATATTTGTATTTTTAGAAAGAGAACTTTTATAAAAACTCCAAAATAGTAACTTTATGGTTATTTGTATGATTATGAATAATTTTCACTTTTTCTTTATTTCTGTATTTCCAAACTTTTTCTGCAGTGAAATGACTTTACTGTTAAGTAAGGGAGCAAAAAATGAATGCTAGTTTTAAAAGGGTCCTATAGAGAAATTTTTCTTTTTCTTTATCTAATGCACTGCTAAAAGCATTTCCATATCAGTTCCATCCACTCTATCTTGGAAAACAGGGAGGAAAATGCATCTGTAATAAATGAAGGCAGCAAATAATGAAATGTCACCAAATCCATAAATCCCTTTGCTTGGCAAAGCAACTTTTGCTGCTGCAAGAGTTGGAATCAATTACTGTAGACTTTCATATTGTAATGTTGGGACAGTCTCAACCTCTGGAATTGGGGCTTGGGAACAAGTCACTTGCACTGGGCAGAGGGGCTCAGATAAAAAGACCCATTTGATCAGAAATGACTTCATTTCATGCATCATTATGCTATTACCCTGTGCTTGAAGATAAGCAGTTTAGGCACTGTCATGATTTAGCTGTCTCTTGGGACCCTGCGGTCTAATTAGCTTGGCTCTCAAAAAACTCAGCTCAGCTCAGTCCTCATTGGGCCTATAGGAAAGGAAGGCGTGTTTTTCTCTACTGTCAGCATTCTGTTAGTTTCTCTAGTCCTGTGCTATATACCCTGTTACTAACGGGAATTTATTTTTGACTCAGAAAGCTCAGTGGGTAGGAATTTGGCCAAGATCATGATATCTCCCAAAGAGTCAAGTCACTAGCACAACTTTCTAATGCTCAGGATCCACAGACAGGACCATATCTGGTGTTTTACTTTTGCTAAACTTTATTTGCATTGCTATTGCAAAGCAGCATACACAGCTTGTCATCAAGTTCTTATCAAAATCCCTTCACTGCAGAAGTCATCTGTTTATTTGAATCTTGAGAAATGTCCCTTCTAATAGTAACTGTCTTTCTTTGGACCTAGGGAAACAGTTAAGCATATAAAGCCTACAAAGAACTGCTTATAATGACCCAACCTCCATAGGTGACTAAGACAACCGTGTAGACAAACTCTTAGGCCTTAGGGCCTGCTAGAAATCTCCACTTGCATGCTTCATACACAAGTTAAATTAACATGCTAAACACTGAAATCTTTTTTTTCTTTTTCCTTTTTTTGTTTTCATTTTATTGTGGTAAGAACACTTCACATGAGATCTACTCTCCACAAAATTTTAAGCGCACAATACAGTATTGTTAATTTCAGACACAGTGTTGTGCAGATCTCTAGAACTTACTCATGTTATATAACTGAACCTTTATGCCCATTGATTAGCAATTCCCCAGTGACTCTTTTTTTTAAATAAATTTATTTATTTTATTTATTTATTTTTGGCTGCATTTGGTCTTCGTTGCTGTGCGGGCTTTCTCTAGTTGTGGCGAGTGGGGGCTACTCTTCGTTGTGGTGCGTGGGCTTCTCATTGTGGTGGCTTCTCTTGTTGTGGAGCATGGGCTCTAGGTGCTCGGGCTTCAGTAGTTGTGGCACGTGGGCTCAGTTGTTGTGGTTTGCGGGGTCTAGAGCACAGGCTCAGTAATTGTGGCACACGGGCTTAGTTGCTCCGCAGCATGTGGGATGTTCCTGTACCAGGGCTTGAACCCGTGCCCCCTGCATTGGCAGGCGGATTCTTAACCACTGCGCCACCAGGGAAGCCCCCCGCAGTGAACTCTTGATCTCCTATTCTGGTATTTTACCCATCCCGGTGAAAGTTCTTTATTATCACACAAGCAAGAGACTTTGAAATTCTTGACAACTTCCCTTTTGTAAACACCTACATTTCATTTATCAGCAAGGCTTTTTGACTCTACCTCCAAAACAGATCTAATGGCTTTCTATTTTTCTCCATCTCCACTTTCATCCTCTTGGTTCATTCCACCTTAGTAGCCTCTGTATAGTTGGACATACATTCTCTCTCCATTCTGACTGTTCCCATGCAGCAGCCAAAGTGCTTCTTATAAATCATGGTACAGATTCAACCATTCCCTTGGCAACAACGTCTCCTCACTGCATGTAGATTAAAACCCAGATTCTTTACTACATGGCCCATTGTGTCTTGATCTTTACTCCACTTTAAAATTTCCCCATTGCCACTCTCCCCTCTACATTCCACTTTCCAGTCACCTACAGACACAGCAATGTTTTTCCAGCATTAAAGCTCTTTTCCACGTAAGTTTATGCCACTAAATTTTTCTTGGCTAAACATTTTCCTTTTCTTGACATCACAGCCAAAATTTTACTTTCTAGACACAGTCTCTACTAAGTAAATACTTTTCCAAGTTGCAGATTGGAGGGCAAACTTAGCATGGAGCTGTAGAGGAGGTTCCTTTTAGATTTGCATGAGCAAAATCAGGAGCTGAAACAGACACGAAGCCTCCCTGGAGTTCCTGCATTAGCTAACCCGGTTTCCAATACTCCAACACCAGAGGTATGGCTTTGATAAGTTCTTGGACTCATTATCCTACCAGGGAAGTTCAAATGTGACTCATCTTGGTGATCATAATAATTTGTAATTCTTTTTATGCCATAAATCAAATTTGGTGGCTTAAGAAGAGTATAAATTTTGGATACAAAGCATGGGTTATTTTTATAATGTTCTTATTTTTTCAAAAGTGGGGTGAATGTTTTTTTTTATCTTTATTGGAGTATAATTGCTTTACAATGTTGTGTTAGATTCTGCTGTACAACAAACTGAATCAGCTATATGTATACATATATCCCCATATCCCCTTCCTCTTGAGCCTCCCTCCCACCCTCCCTACCCCACCCCTCTAGGTCATCACAAAGCATTAAGCTGATCTCTCTCTGCTATGCACCAGCTTCCCACTAACCTAGAGTCTGTCATACAGCGTGAAGTCAGTCAGAAAGAGAAAAACAAATACCGTATGCTAAAGCACATATATGGAATCAAAAAAACGGTACCGATGAGCCCAGTGGCAGGGCAGGAATAAAGACGTAGATGTAGAGAACGGACTTGAAGACACAGCGAGGGAAGGGAAGCTGGGACGAAGTAAGAGAGTAGCATTGACATATATACATTACAAAATGTAAAATGGATGGGTAGCGAGTGTTGTTTTAACGGCTCAGCTACTACATTTAAGCACAGGAATATAGATTGTGCTTTAGCACCTGCTGAAATCCAGGCTTGATGTTATCTAATATTTGATTCACTGTCATAAGTCACCCTCATCCAAGAAGCTCCTTTGAGTTATACAACCAGCAGAGACTCAGGCAGGCAATGCCTATAGACACAAATATTTTTAGTGTGTTTCCCTTCTGTATTATTTCAACTCCTACACTACTTGCATATTTATAGAAGCCTCTGGTGTTTCTTTTTTTAAAAAAATTTCTAAATTTAATTTTATTTTTTTTATACAGCAGGTTCTTATTAGTCATCAGTTTTATATACATCAGTGTATACATGTGAATCCCAATCACCCAATTCATCCCACCCACACCCACACCCACCCACACCCCACCCCACCCTCTGCTGCTTTCCTCACTTGGTGTCCATACGTTTGTTCTCTACATCTGTGTCTCAATTTCTGCCCTGCAAACCAGTTCATCTGTACCATTTTTCTAGGTTCCACATATATACGTTAATATACAATATTTGTTTTTCTCTTTCTGACTTACTTCACTCTGTATGACAGTCTCTAGATCCATCCACGTCTCAACAAATGACCCAATTTTGTTCCTTTTTATGGCTGAGAAATATTCCATTGTATATATGTACCACATCTTCTTTAGCCATTCATCTATCGATGGGCATTTAGGTTGCTTCCATGACCTGGCTATCGTAAATAGAGCTGCAATGAACATTGGGGTGCATGTGTATTTTTGAATTATGGTTTTCACTGGGTATATGCCCAGTAATGGGATTGCTGGATCATATGATAATTCTATTCTTAGTTTTTTATAGAACCTCCATACTGTTCTCCATAGTGGCTGTATCAAATTACATTCCCACCAACAGTGCAAGAGGGTTCCCTTTTCTCCACACCCTTTCCAGCTTTGTTGTTTGTAGATTTTCTGATGATGCCCATTCTAACTGGTGTGAGGTGATACCTCATTGTAGTTTTGATTTGCATTTCTCTAATAATTAGTGATGTTGAGCAGCTTTTCAAGTGCTTCTTGGCCATCTGTATGTCTTCTTTGGAGAAATGTCTATTTAGGTCTTCTGCCCATTTTTGGATTGGGTTGTTTGTTTCTTAAATATGGAGCTGTATGAGCTGTTTATATATTTTGGAGATTAATCCTTTGTCCGTTGATTTGTTTGCAAATATCTTCTCCTATTCTGAGGGTTGTCTTTTCGTCTTGTTGATGATTTCCTTCACTGTGCAAAAGCTTTGAAGTTTCATTAGGTCCCATTTGTTTATTTTTGTTTTTATTTCCATTACTCTAGGAGGAGGATCAAAAAAGATCTTGCTGTGATTTATGTCAAAGAGTGTTCTTCCTATGTTTTCCTCTAAGGGTTTTATAGTGTCTGGTCTTAAATTTAGGTCTCTAATCCATTTTGAGTTTATTTTTGTGTATTGTGTTAGGGAGTGTCCTAATTTCATTCTTTTACATGTAGCTGTCCAGTTTTCCCAGCACTACTTATTGAAGAGACTGTCTTTTCTCCATTGTATATCGTTGCCTCCTTTGTCATAGATTAGTTGACCATAGGTGAGTGGGTTTACCTCTGGGCTTTCTATCTTGTTCCATTGATCTACATTTCTGTTTTTGTGCCAGTACTATATTGTCTTGATTACTGTAGCTTTTTAGTATAGTCTGAAGTCAGGGAGTCTGATTACTCCAGCTCCGTTTTTTCCCCTCAAGACTGCTTTGGCTATTTGCAGTCTTTTGTGTCTCTATACAAATTTTAAGATTTTTTGTTCATTTTTCCTTAAAAAAATGCCATTGGTAATTTGATAGGGATTGCATTGTACCTGTAGATTGCTTTGGGTAGTATAGTCATTTTCACAATATTGATTCTTCCAATCCAAGAACATGGTATAATCCTTCCAATTGATTCTTGCAATCCAAGAACATGGTATAACTCTCCATCTGTTGGTATCATCTTTAATTTCTTTCATCAGTGTCTTATAGTTTTCTGCATACTTGTCTTTTGTCTCCTTAGGTAGGTTTATTCGTAGGTATTTTATTCTTTTTGTGGCAGTGGTAAATGGGACTGTTTTCTTAATTTCACTTTCAGATTTTTCATCATTAGTGTATAGGAACGTAAGAGATTTCTGTGCATTAATTTTGTATCCTGCTACTTTACCAAATTCATTGATTAGCTCTAGTATTTTTCTGGTGGCATCTTTAGGATTCTCTATGTATAGTATCATGTCATCTGCAAACAGTTACAGTTTTACTTCTTCTTTTCCAATTTTTATTCCTTTTATTTCTTTTTCTTCTCTGATTGCCATGGCTAGGACTTCCAAAACTATGTTGAATAGACATCCTTGTCTTGTTCCTGATATTAGAGGAAATGCTTTCAGTTTTTCACCATTGAGAATGATGTTTGCTGTGAGTTTGTCATATATGGCCTTTATTAGGTTGAGGTAGTTTCCTGCTATGCCCACTTTCTGGAGAGATTTTATCATAAGTGGGTGTTGAATTTTGTCAAAAGCTTCTTCTGCATCTATTGAGATGATCATATGGTTTTTATTCTTCAACTTGTTATTATGGTGTATCACATTGATTGATTTGCGTATATGGAAGAATCCTTGCATTCCTGGGATAAATCCCCCTTGATCATAGTGTATGATCCTTTTAATGTGTTGTTGGATTCTGTTTGCTAGTATTTTGTTGAGGATTTTTGCATCTATATTCATCAGTGATATTGGTCTGCGATTTTCTTTTTTTGTAGTATCCTTGTCTGGTTTTGGTATCAGGGTGATGGTGACCTTGTAAAATGACTTTGGGAGTGTTCCTTCCTCTGCAAATTTTTGGAAGAGTTTGAGAAGGATGGGTGTTCGCTCTTCTCTAAATGTTTGATAGAATTCACCTGTGAAGCCATCTGGTCCTGGGCTTTTGTTTGTTGGAAGATTTTTAATCACAGTTTCAATTTCAGTGCTTGTGATTGGTCTGTTTATATTTTCTATTTCTTCCTGGTTCGGTCTCGGCAGGTTGCGCATTTCTAAGAATTTGTCCATTTCTTCCAGGTTGTCCATTTTATTGGCATAGAGTTGCTTGTAGTAATCTCTCATGATCCTTTGTATTTCTGCAGTGTCAGTTGTTACTTCCCCTTTTTCATTTCTAATTCTATTGATTTGAGTCCTCCCTTTTTTCTTGATGAGTCTGGCTGATGGTTTATCAATTTTGTTTATATTCTCAAAGAACGAGCTTTTATTTTATAGATTTTTGCTATTTTCTTGGTTTCTATTTCATTTATTTCTGCTCTGATTTTTGTGATTTCTTTCCTTCTGCTAACTCTGGGTTTTGTTTGTTCTTCTTTCTTTAGTTCCTTTTGGTGTAAGGTTAGATTGTTTATTTGAGGTTTTTCTTGTTTCTTGAGGTAGGATTGTATAGCTATAAACTTCCCTCTTAGAACTGCTTTTGTGGAATCCCATAGGTTTTGGATCGTCATGTTTTCATTGTCATTTGTCTCTAGGTATTTTTTGATTTCCTCTTTGATTTCTGCAGTGATCTCTTGGTTATTTAGTAACGTATCATTTAGCCTCCATGTGTTTTTGTTTTTTACGTTTTTTTCCCCGTAATTCGTTTCTTATCTCATAGCATTGTGGTCAGAAATGCCGCTTGATATGATTTCAATTTTGTTAAATTTACTGAGGCTTGATTTGTGACCCAAGATGTGATCTATCCTGGAGAATGTTCCATGTGCACTTGAGAAGAAAGAGTGATCTGCTGTTTTTGGATGGAATGTTCTATAAATATCAATTAAACGTGTCTGGTCTATTGTGTCATTTAAAGCTTCTGTGTCCTTATTTATTTTCATTTTGGATGATCTGTCCATTGGTGTAAGTGAGGTGTTAAAGTCCCCCACTATTATTGTGTTACTGTCGATTTCCTCTTTTATAGCTGTTACCAGTTGCCTTATGTATTGAGGTGCTCCTCTGTTGGGTGCATATATATTTATAATTGTTATATCTTCTTGGATTGATCCCTTGATCATTATGTAGTGTCCTTCCTTGTCTCTTATAACATTCTTTCTTTTAAAGTCTATTTTATCTGATATGAATATTGCTACTCCAGCTTTCTTTTGATTTCCATTCGCGTGGAATATCTTTATCCATCCCCTCACTTTCAGTCTGAATGTGTCCCTAGGTCTGAAGTGGGTCTAGACAGCATATATATGGGTCTTGTTTTTGTATCCATTCAGCCAGTCTGTGTCTTTTGGTTGGAGCATTTAATACATTCGCGTTTAAGGTAATTATCGATATGTATGTTGCTATGACCATTTTCTTAATTTTGGGGGGTTTGTTTTTGTAGGTCCTTTTTTTCTCTTGTGTTTCCCGCTTAGAGAAGTTCCTTTAGCATTTGTTGTAGAGCTATTTTGGTGGTGCTGAATTCTCTTAGCTTTTGCTTGTTTGTAAAGCTTTTGATTTCTGCATTGAATCTGAATGAGATCCTCGCTGGGTAGAGTAATCTTGGTTGCAGTTTCTTCCCTTTCATCATTTTAAGTATATCATGCCACTCTCTTCTGGCTTGTAGAGTTTCTGCTGAGAAATCAGCTGTTAACCTTATGGGAGTCCCCTTGTATGTTATTTGTCATTTTTCCTTTGCTGCTTTTAATAATTTTTCTTTGTCTTTAATTTTTGTGAATTAGATTACTATGTGTCTTGGTGTGTTTGTCCTTGGGTTTATCCTCTATGGGACTCTCTGCACTTTCTGGACTCGGGTGGCTATTTCCTTTCCCATGTTAGGGAAGTTTTTGACTATAATCTCTTCAAATATTTTCTCAGGTCCTTTCTCTCTCTCTTCTCCTTCTGGGACCCCTATAATGAGAATGTTCTTGTGTTTAATGTTGTCCCAGAGGTCTCTTAGGCTGTCTTCATTTCTTTTCATTCTTTTTTCTTTATTCTGTTCCGCAGCTGTGAATTCCACCATTCTGTCTTCCAGGTCACTTATCCATTCTTCTGCCTCAGTTATTCTGCTATTGATTCCTTCTAGTGTAGTTTTCATTTCAGTTATTGTATTGTTTATCTCTGTTTGTTTGTTCTTTAATTCTTCTAGGTCTTTGTTAAACGTTTCTTGCATCTTCTCAATCTTTGCCTCCATTCTTTTTCCGAGGTCCCGGATCATCTTCACTGTCATTATTCTGAATTCTTTTTCTGGAAGATTGCCTATCTCCACTTCATTTAGTTGTTTTTTGGGGGTTTTGTCTTGTTCCTTCATCTGGTACATAGACCTCTGCCTTTTCATGTTGTCTCTCTTTCTGTGAATGTGGTTTTTGTTCCACAGGCTGCAGGATTGTAGTTCTTCTTGCTTCTGCTGCCTGCCCTCTCACCTCTGGTGTTTCTTAGTGATGTTGTTCAGTTTAGTTTCTTAATAATTTCCTTGGTTCTATGCTAACATTCCTGCTGTTGATTGTTCTCTTATTTTAATTATGCCTCATTCTAATCAGCACTTCTGGGAGTGGGCTGAAGTTTTCACTGCAATATATTACAGGTGAAAATAATTTTTAAAATCGCATTCATGTAAAATTCCTTCCATTTGCACTTTGGCAGGGGTAGGTGGGTAAGGCCTTATTGATACTAGAAAAGTTACATTTCTTTGAGGTAGGAGTTAATGGCCAACTGTAGTAAGCTAGCAAGTAAAAATGATGGTAGGTAACATGTATTGGACACCTACTGCATGCAAAGACTTGGTTAGGTGCTTTATGTTCATTCTTTCATTTAATTCTCACAACAACTCTCTGAAGCGTGTGTTATTAATGTGCCCATTGGACACACATGGAAACAGAAGGCCAGAGAATCTTAGTATTGCATCCAAAGACATGCATAGTCAAGAAATGTTAAGAAAGGAGGACTCTTCTGACTCCACAGCCCATGCTTTTAACCACTCTGCTATGCTTTCTGTCAAGTTAAAGGAAACCTTAATCCATCATAAAAGTAGGAAAAGAAAAACACACCTATTATTCTAATCTTTTTCTTGCTTATAAGTACCAGGGATTTTTTAAAAAATGATTTTGTTTTTTAGGGATTAAACATTTAAGAATAGAAAGTGTTGCAATGTTCAAGGCTAAAGAGAAACTTGGAATATGTTATGTTCAAATGAACATAACTTTGGAATCACAGGGTACTGATTTTGAATGCTGTGTTTCTATAAATTTGATGACACTGGGCATCTACTTAAACTCTTTGAATTTCATTTCCTACCTCTATAGATGGAAATAATAATAATAATTAACTAGATAAATAGATAGACGATAGATACATACATAGATACATAGATAGATAGACAGTAAGCACCAAATGCAGTCATACATAGGTGATGCCTCACACAGTGTGTCATATATTTGCTTAATCAATATTATTCTCCCCTATTCTCTATTTCTGTTTTTATCCATAGAGCAATAAGCAAACAATTCCATAGTTTTTCTCTTTTATACATCACCAAGTACCAATATATGCCCTTGGGGTTGACTACGAATCACTTCATTGACCCCAACAAACAACTTCAGCTCTGCTGGTCCCTTTACTATTCTTTTATCATATCAGGCACACTCCGCTCTTGGGGTCTTTGCCCTGGCTGTTCCCTCTGCTTGGAATGATCTTCCCTAGACATCCACTTAACTTGCTCCCTCATCTTCAACTCTTTGCTCAAACATCACCTTCTCAATGGAGGTTTTTCTGATCATCCTATTTAAAATTGCACATACATACACCTCACTTTACCTGAATGCCTTCTGGGCTTGGATTCTCTTTAATATACAATATGTATGTGTAATTTTTGTGTTTTGTTTTTCATATGTCTTCCCCACCCACTGGAACATAAACTACATGAGGGCAGGAATATTTGTTTGTTTTGTTCATTGGTTTATTCTCAGTATCTAGGACAGTATCTGGTACTGGTATAGTAAATGCTCAAAAAATATTTGTTGAATGAATGAATGATTCCAAAATGAATACTTTTGATAGAAAAATCGAAGAAAGTAAAGATCACTATGGAATGTGTTCAACTGAACACTTCAAGGGATTGGATGGAAGGCTGAAGTATTACTATAAGCAGAGGTATGCTATTAAGATAGTGTAGGCTTTTGGATGGCAGTGGGAAGGCAGCAGAGAAGGATTTTTTTTTTTTAATTTTTGTACCATGATAGATAAATGACAATGAATTTCAAAGGAAAAGGAATTAGACATCCAGTGATGTATTTACTCTTTGAAATCCCACAACATTTCTGTGAATACACTTAAAAAACAACACTGTAATGACTTATGGCCATTTTTTTTCTATTTCTGTTTGTGTCATGTACAAGTAAATAGTATGAATTTAAGAACTTGAGCTCAGAACTCAAATGAAGTTAATTACACTGAATCCAAATCTTGGCACCTCCATTTTCTTAACTCTAAACTTGGACAAGTTAGCAAACTGTAGGTTCTTCTTCTGTAAATACGAATAATAGCAGTACCTACCTCATAGAGTCATTGTGAGGGATTAAAGTAGTTAACATGTGTAAAGGATTTAGAAAAAGCACCTGGCTCACAGTATGTGTTCAACAGGTTAGCTATTACAAATTTTATCTTTTTTTCCTTCAGTAGACTACAAGCTCCAGGAAAACAAGGGCTGTAACTATTTCTTGCTCAGTATTGTATCCCTAGAATATGGTTCTCTCTCTATATATATACATAAAACATATATATATATATATATATATATATATATATATAAAATGAGTGAATGAATATGTGTATATGTGAGAACGTAAGCAGCAGAGACACAAAAGACTAAGAAATGTCACCAGCACTCAAGAAACTTAAAATATGATAGAGTAGAGAAGAAGAGGTATGAGAAGGTAGGGCAAATCTTAGCTTTTTTTTTTTTTTTTTAATCTTAGCTTTTGAGGATTCATTAAAAGTGATGTCATAACACACCATAATGAGACAGATATAGATCTTCAAAACTCATCTGAGGATAGTCTCTCAAATCTACTTACCTATAATTTAGCATATAAGAGTGTGGTGGCTTTAAAATATGTACACAAGTTCTGCGATACTTCCCACTTCAAGAAACAGAGCCTAATTCCCCTCTCCTGGATCTGGTGACTTGCTCTTAATGAATAGAATAAAGTAGAAATGACAGTACATATCTACTGAGGCTAGGTCATAAAAGGCATTGGGGCAAAGAAATATTGTTCTTAACTGAATCTTTTAAAAATTATACCATCTTGCATGTCTATATGCTTTGTTTCTCCTCCTGAGCTATAAATTCCTTGGACGGATGCGCTTTGCCCAGTTCTTTTGTCCATGCCTTGGCATCTAGCACATGACCTGACAAATAGTGGGCACTCATTTATAGTATATTTGATTGGTCATCATCTTCATGTTTTTATGAAGCTCCTCTTGATTAGAATAATAACTTCATAGTTTGAAATGATGACTCTTTTGTCATTGTGAAGAATTCTGCTGGGTTAAAAACAGAGACTTGGAAAAGAACACCAAAGATCTCAGAAGTGGGGTTTAGAAGGCTCCATCTCTAGACCCGACCATGTTGTGATCAGTTCGACATGGAAGGAATCACCCAGCTGATCTGCAGAGCATGGTGTCCAGGGCATAAGATCTAAATCTCAGTTTCTTCTCCTGTTATGTATGGATGATAAAATAGTGCTATCTTGAGGAAAAAGTAAGATAATCTCTATAGAGAGCTTGATAGATGTCAACTACTATTATTTTTTGTGTTTACCTTTCTCTTTCAGCTTCTGTTTTCTCCACTATCGGGCATATATTGACCTAACTGTTGCTCTAGACATCTCTTGAGGTAGTATTCTCTAGCCACTTCAGCACACAGAGAGGGTCTTAAATATATGCTATGTAAGGAAGTAAAGAATACAGATTGGCATATTCATATCAACCTAACATGAAGTCTCTGAAACAGTATAACTGGGAAGATGACATTTAATAGTCTTCCAAAGCTATAGCCAGTGTCCGGAACATGCCAAGTTGAGACAAAGAGGAAAGAGATGACTAGACATGGAGAGAAATTTGAGAAAAAAAAATTATTGCCCAGAAGTTTGTATTCATGCAAAATTTTAATGCTCTGGTCATCAACATCCCAGAGACATCCAAGTAAACATGCAGCATACTGTAGGGGTATTTGCATTTTTATATGAACAGTTTTTTAATGATGTCACAGAGAAATGTTAACTAATTTCATTTTTAATTAGTGTCAGGGTGTAGAAGAATTAAAGGTGATTATATTTAGAACTTAATTAAAATTGATAAACTATATTTCAAGTGCATAATATAGATAATCTCACTAAGTTCTACTCCTGGCTAGCCTCCTGATTTAATTAATAGGAAGAGTTGCAGCATATTAATGAGAAGAAAATAGAAACCATTGCCTTCTTCCCTTTATTGTGATTGCAAACCATTCTAGTTCTGGGTAAGTGGATAGTTGATATTGAAGGCTGGAAATGTTTATTATTCAATGCAGTACGCTGCAGTGACATTTCTTATCATTTCAGCATAACTGTGCCAGAGGGTCTGTAAATAGTATTTGCCAAAGGCAATTTCACACATTCATAATATTCTTTGATGTCTGGACTGGACCCAACTGACAGATCCCCCGAGGCCATCTTTCTGCTTCTCCTGCAGGCTGATAAACCAGCGGTGGGGGGGGGGGGGGGGGGGGGGGGGGGGCTGTTTACAGAGAAACAAAGTAAACTCAGGGAATTCCATTTAGTAATTTCTGAATTAAATTCACCTTATGGAAGCCAGTATCTAGCAGATAGTGGCCATTTAATAAGTACCTACTGAGTGAAGGGGAGGGCAACTCACATCAAGTTTACGGAGCATAATCTCAGGAGGAAAATTTTGCCATTAGGAACTGTTCTGGGCAGATATGACTTAATGCTTCTTCTGTTTAGGAGAGAGGAGATGGGAAAATGAAACCCTCATTCTCAGGAAAAAGAATAATATTTAATAAGGAACTAGCGTTTATTGAGCTCTTACTCTGTTCACTAGTTAAAGAAATTTTTTTTGCACTTACTCACCCAATTATGGCAACAGACATATAACGAAGATGAGAAAACTGAGTCACAGATAGATTAACCAAGAGGACACAGCTAGTAAGTGATGGCACATTAAAAAAATAAAACACTCCATACACGTCCTATAATTTACCAACATACTGTATGTTCTGGCCCCAAATTACCCTATCTCACTTCTCTGACCCAGTATCTATTCATAAAATTACCCTGTACATTTTCTTCCTAAAATACACAATTTCTGAAATTATTGTATTTTTGTATTTATGATTTTTATTTGTTTTATATTAATGTTTATTATTTGTCTCTGTCCAGTAGAATGTACGTTTCAAGACAATATGAACTTGTCTTATTTTCTGCTTTCTCCATTAACACAAGGGATACTTTCCGAAAAAGATTAGACAGTCAGTAAATATTTATTAAGTCCATTGATTGATGACATAAAAGTTTCAGAAAGTGTTCTTAGAGGCAAGATAAGTGCTCTATCTTCTCCTAAATATAAAAGAGTGACACAGACACAAAATTGAATTCCCCAAATAGTGTCAAAATTTGAAAACTACCTTGTGTTCCAAATCAGTGCCAACATTTTAGTTTTCTTACTTTCTGAGCACTCGGGGGAAAATCACCTTACACATAGATTTTCTAACATCCTGACAACAGGGCCTGGTATTAAAAAAGACACTTTAGAGGCAGATGTGGGTTTGATTCCCAGCTCCATTACTTCTTTGTTCTGTAACTTTGGAAAAATTACATTATGTTACTTTGTTAAGTCCTAGTGTCTTTTTATGTGGCCTGAAATTTCAGAAACTCCACCTTTCCTATCTTGCCAACTTAGCCAAGAAGACAGTGATTCACATTCTCATCGTCTACAATTTATTGTCTATCCTTCCACCAGGTTAATTTTTTAAAAGCCCCACTTTTATCATATGACATCCATACTGAATTACTTATTTTATTTTGACTAAATTTATTTTGAATTTTATTTTATTTTGCGTTTTATATTGAATAGAATCCAGTCTCCTTAACCTGGCATTCAAGTCATTCTGTCATCTGATACCCCTTTTATCTATTCAAATTTGTCTTCCTCTGCCTCAAGACAAGTGTAACTATTTCCCTTACAGATTATTGCCTACTTGCATTGTCCACGGGGTGCACAACCATCTTTTTTCTGCACAAAGTCCTATTCCCACCTGTCTCTTTTACCATAACTCTGTTTTTAAAGATGCACCCCATATCCTGGCCCTCATCCTTACTGATTTCAGTAATATTTGTCACCATCTTCCCCAAGTTTCTTTCCTTCAGCTATAACTTTGTAATGTCCTGCCCTGTAATGTCCTGCCCTGCCCGGTCCTGCCCTGTAATGTACTGCCCTGGTATTGCCCCATGAGTAAATTTGTGCTTCAAACAAAATGTCCTGTACTGGTTGGATTTTCTTTCCGCTGTACTTCTTGCAGGGTTGGACACAGAGTATGTTATTAGTAAACAAGAGACGTCTAGCTACCTATACTGCTTCGCGCAATTATTCTCCCAGCTGCTGAAAGTGCAGGGGCAGAGAGGTGGGACTATTGGCCCATTTCAGACATTGCCTCCACTGAAGAGAACCACTTCGGCCAAGGCAACATGCCCCTCCCTCCCTGGGCTACCAGCATCCATGACTGGTTTACATGGGAGTTTAAAAGCCCAATACCATTGATCCACTCAGAACAACTCTGAAGGGTCATCCACGCTTCAGATCTCCTGTGAATGAAAAATGTTGCCTGCCACTTCAGTAAGCAAAGGATGTTACAGCCATCAAACCATCATATTACAGCTGCCCTGACCAGGAGCCCTGCGGGAACTCAGGATGGAAACAGGATGCACCATCAAGCCCTCAGCCACGTCAGTCACCCCCAGCTGTGCATCTTGAGGGGACACAGAGTGGGAAAACATAAGATATTGGCCCCAAATAGCTGAGGTACATACGAAAGGGATGATTTTAATGAGCCCAGACTTTTGTATCTTTCCATACATAGAAAGGCACTAAATTTATTAACTTGAGATGTCTGTTCTTCTTTAATTAACAGTAATCTTCTGATGTTCTGACTACCTGTTGGAAAACTTTTGGAAAAGTTATTTTACACAACCCCTATATATCCTGGCTCCTCCCTTACCTCTTAGAAGCAGTCCCTCAGAGCAATCTGAGAGGCTGTGTCCCAGGCGTGACGTCCTCAGAAAGTCTGCCAAATAAAATGTAACTCTCAACTTTTAGGTTGTGCATTTTTTACAGTCAACACTCCCCACAGAGTTACCTGCAGCCTCCACTGAGATTGCATGGCAGCCCTAGCTATCCTCCGCAGCGTCCGGCTTCCTTCCCTTCTCTGCAGATTGTCCCTCAACCTGGTCCCTAAACAGTCTCCCTAAAGACGCTAAATTCCTGAGAGTCTACGTCCCAGAGAACCCAACTGGTGGCACTCACTAATCATACATTTCATGATAACATACATTTTTTCCCAATCATGAGGGAAACGGGATATGGAGGACATGTGATAAGAAGAGGGGCAATCAGGGGGAATCAGTGAACCATATCTTTGCATATCATGGGAAATGTTTGCTTGTTTTGCTTTGCTTATTTGTTGAATTATCTGCATAGACAATTTTGCTCTGCTTTTTAAAAAAGTTATTATTATCCCGATAAATGTAGACAGTGGTCATCATTGTCTTTAGTTATTTATTTAATGGTTGTTTGTTTGTTTGTTTATTTTGGCTGCACTACATGGCATGTGGGATCTTAGGTCCCTGACCAGGGATCGAACCCGCACCCCCTGCATTAGGAGCGCGGAGTCTTAACTACTGGACCTCCAGGGCAGTCCCAGAATTGTCTTTAAAAATGATAGTTAGGGATATGTGTGTGGAAGAAAATTAAAATGAGAATGACAGATGAATTGCACAATCTCAGTGAATGAAGTAAGGGGCACATCACTAGGCCATTTCTTATTATAAAGCCCATCTCCAGCCTCTAAGAAAGCAGAGCCTGTCATTTACTTTAAACAAGAAAAAGTAGGGAACATATCAGAATCGCCTAAAGATGCTCTCTTATGTGTTTTTATAACCCCAAAAGTAAACATTCAAAATGTCCTGAAATAGGGCTTCCCTGGTGGCACAGTGGTTGAGTCCACCTGCCGATGCAGGGGACACGGGTTCGTGCCCCGGTCTGGGAAGATCCCACATGCCGCGGAGCGGCTGGGCCCGTGAGCCATGGCCGCTGAGCCTGCGCGTCCGGACCCCGTGCTCCACAACGGGAGAGGTCACAACAGTGAGATGCCCGCGTACCGCAAAAAAAAAAATAAATAAATAATAAAAAATGTCCTGAAATAGGAAGAGTACATCATCACATTTATCTGACACTTAAATATCTGGAGTTTTAGACACTCCAGAAGCAAACATCATTATACATTTGTCCCTTCAGTGAAATCGACTGTGCGCACTTTAGCAGCACCAACTAATTGGCTCAGTTCTGCCAATAAGTGCATTTGCCGATGGTGCCCCTCTTTAGTTTTATAAACATTCAAAAATATTCACTCAAATTGGCTAGCTCCCTAGCGACCATCTTGGTAAAGACGAACACCTTAGGCGGTGAGAACAAGCATTTCAATCCCATGAAAGTAACAGCAGAGGTGTTTTTCTTCTGCTCTGTCTCCCCAGTGAATATTAAGCCTCTTTTTCTTGAAAAGAAGGAACAAATTAGGCACAGAATTCTCATCTCTCAACTTCATGTTAGTGGCAATGGCAGGTTGGAAAGTGTCTTTGGGGGCAGCCTGATGCTTGTTTTTCTTTCTGAGAAAAACTGCATTAGACCAAAAGAAATGCCCCTGAGATTTAATTATCTCCGTGCATTATTTTTCCCGACAGACACTTACTCTTTTATTGTGTTGCTCTGTTGAAAAAATGTTTTAGTAGTTGTATTCTGTGTTCCTAATGGTAAAGGCAATATAACTTCAAAGATGGAATGCTCTGCCTTTTTTGTCTTTGACAAAAGGGGCTGAGTGCTTTGAATAATTTCAAGGTGACATAAATGTTTATGGTCAAGATGGGTATGGAAAAGGGCTGGAATATGGAAATTGGGGTATTGCCCCTTCAGATGTCTCATACTTTTTGCCTCTGTCTTTAGATCTGTTTTGATTGGTGGTAACACAAGCTGTATGCATCTAGGTTATTCAAAAGAGAGCTCTTTTTTATAGAAGTTGTTTTCACAAACCTCAAGGATAGGGATGAAAATGGACATCAGGAATAGACTGAAGCCATTGACTGTAAAATGAGAGGGATCTGAGGAAATTCACTTTTTCATCTTTCATCTCTGCTTCTTTCTGCATATCTGTTGTTATTGTTTTAGGTTTTCTCTCTCCTTCCAGGTTTCCCAATGCACTTGGCGGGATATGACCACCACCAAACATAGCTCAGTTTATGACTTCACCACTCAGCCAGACTGAGACTCTAATATTCCCTCAATTTAAAATTTCCAGGGATGACTTTCAATTAGTCCAGTCTCAAGTGTCTATTGTCTATCTGTTGTCTATAAATTGTATCCAGGATGGAGTGTCTATTGTCTGTCTGTTGTCTCTAAATTGTATCCAAGAATCAGAGTCCAGCCAGGAAAATCATGGCTGTTCCCTTTTTAATTATATGGATAAGGAGAAGGGGAAATGTGAAGAAAAATAATCAGGATGGTTACCTGAAAACTAGGGGCTGGGAAGGAAGGGAGGCAGAGACAAAACTGTAAGTATCCATATTACTACTTGTGTTATGATTGGCAATTATTAATCTGAAAATAAGAAAACCACAGGCAGGTATATTTTAGGCATAAGGCTAAATGGTTCCATTTTTAAAAATTTTGAGCAATATATGCTTGAATCTGGCATTAGCCTATCATGGGAAGCATCTGGATACTTATTCAATTGTTAATTAATTCATTCCACAATCCTCCCTGTTCATTCATTCATCCATCCATTCATTCACAATGAAAGTCCTTTTGTTTGTTTATTGAAGAGATAGATGCAGGATTAGAAGCAGATAGCATTTAAGCAAGAGATGCATCCAGAAGAAATCTCAAGGATAGTGGATGTGTTGGGCAGGGTGTGATAACTACTAACACACACACACACACACACACACACACACACACACACACACACACACACACACACACACACACACAGAGTTACAATGGCTTAGCACAAAAACTCTATCTGAGATGGGAAGGAGTTCTGCTTTATGCTGAGATTTAGAGACTCAGGCTCTTTAATGACCCTGCCATTCCCTACACCCCCAGAATGTTCTGCTGGATCCTCTGCCTCTGGCCAGCTGGTGAATGAAGAGAGAAAATGGGAAGATCTCATGAAAAGTTTTAAAGACCAGACCTAGAAATGGCCTGCTTCACCTCCTCCCACATTCCTTCGCTCAGAATGCCCTTATACAGCTGTACCTAAGTACTGGGAGGCTAGGATATGTGATCTCCCCACGCACTCAGGAAGATTAAAGACTAGTTTCGCTCTTAGACCCTGAGCAAGAGAGGCATCTGCTCTGGGCTGGGCGTTTTAGACATACTCTCAGTATTTCTTCCGGCTGCACCACTCCCTGCAGGAAATGAGAGTACAAGGCCAAGGTCCAAGGGCACCTGGGATGCTAGAATTCTCTGAAATAAAATGTCCTTGTAATTATATATTTCCAGGGGCAGCTTGGTGCTGTTCCCTTGGTTCATCTTTTCAAAGGTCGATGGTGCCTCCTATGTGCATATCCTTAGGTCTCAGGGGTAGCCAAGGGCTGGCCCTTTCTGACAAAACTTACATAGTCAAACCAGGTGTGTATGATGCCCCACATGGTACAGGATGGAGTTCAGGTGGGCCGGAAACAGGGAGGCCATGGTAGAGGAATGGGGGCCTGGGCACAGGTTTTCTCATGCTGCTATGTTCTAGCATGGAACTCCAAGGAGTTCAAGGATCCTAAATTCAAACTCAAACCTAGCAGTTCATATGGTTATGCATGTATTTGATAATGTAGCTAGGATTTAGCAGGTTGTTAGTTTATAATTGTTAAACATTGAGATGGGTTGTACGTGGGCCTCCACCCGTACTCCTACCTGGGGCCCTGAAAATATTAGGGATGTTACTTGTGTGAGCTCCTGCAGTCTCTGACACAAAGCACAACCAGTGGAATTTTATGCTCTACCTTATATGCTTCTAAAAGGAAAGGAAAACTTAAAATAGCTCACTTCTCTTAGACAAAAGTCAAAATCGAATTGCTGCATTTCACCAAGCATTATTCAATGGACCATTTCTGCTTCTATTACTCTAAGCACTAATAAACTCTGAAAAGCAACTAATAAATATTCTGGTTCCATTTAATAATAGCTACTTAAAAAAAAAACCCTTATATGTGCAGGACACCATGCTAACAAATGACATGCATTATCCCATTTAATTCTAACAATTGTGTTAATTAAGTTTTATCCTTTTGACAGTCAGGAAACAAGCTGAGGTAGGAAGTAGCAGATTGAGAATTCAACTGCAAGTTTAACTTTATCAAAGTTTAACTTTACGCATTCTTTCCAGTAATAGTACACCATTGTCTTAGACTAGAATGGATCTTAGATATCAGAAAGTCAAGTGCCTTTTTCCCCTTTTCATTCCTGAATAATCTCTTTCACAGACCAGCCAGGTAGTTGATCTGTCTTCATATAGGCACTCTCCAGTGACAAGCTCCTTATGTATTAATAAACTAAGAACATTAGCATACTAAGGCAGCAATTTTAGACTGACGAATTGTGCTGCATTTATGTGTTTTTAGAGTAAGGAAAAAATGGGGACATTGCAGCCAAGGGACTAGGACTTGTTTATAAATCACTGTCCATCTTATTTGTATTATACACTAAAAACTTGAATATTCCAATGTTAGTGTGTCATGCACATAAATCTTACTTTGGGAAAAATAACTTTAATTAAAATTTAGAGACCCCAATTAGTTGAGTTGTCTTTACTTTGTTTTTCTTTTTTTTTTCTTTTTTCTGGTACGCGGGCCTCTCACTGTGATGGCCTTTTCCATTGCGGAGCACAGGCTCCGGACGCGCAGGCTCAGCAGCCGTGGCTCACGGGCCCAGCCGCTCCGCAGCATGTGGGATGTTTCCGGACCGGGGCACGAACCCGGGTCCCCTGTGTCGGCAGGCGGACTCTCAACCACTGCGCCACCAGGGAAGGCCTTGTTTTTCTTTTTGTTATCCAAATAGAGGGATTAGGGAGACACTTGAGCAGAACATGGAGATTTTTTTCTCACCTCAATCAAGTCCTACCTGTGGCCTCAATCAAGTCCTACCTAGTCCACACTAGTCCTACCTAGTGTGTGTGTGTCTTACTACAAGTAGCATAATTCTCTAATTTATGATCTAAACTTAGACACTTTTGAGGATGAGACAGGATGCCATTTATAGGTATGCATAAACTGAAACAGTCCCAGGAAAATGGATCCATGTTCACCCTAGTCATAAATAAAAACAAGTGGACCAGGACACATATTTATATAACACACCCAAAAAGGCAAGATAGGGGCCAGACACAGATTAGTAGCTGCCAGAGGCTGAAGGTGAGGTGAAGGGTTGACAATAAAGGAGCAAAAGGGGATTTTTGAAGATGATGGCATAGTTCTATACCTTGATTATGGTGGTGGCTACACAACTGTGTGCATTTGTCAGAACTCATAGAACTGTGCACCAAAAACATCAGCTTTACTCTGTGTAAACTGTAGCTTAATTTCCTTTAAAAAATAGCATGGTTAAGAGGTCCTATAACAAGAATGTCAGAAATCTGATAAAAGGAGGAGACACCCTCTCGGGAAGAAACAAGAAACAAAACAAAACAAAAGAGTAGAGCCCCTTTGTGACAAAGTTAAAGAATCAACACCACCCTGAAATCATTCGAAAGGAGTAGAATCTCCTTTAGAGAGCAGAAGAGTTTCCTTCCCCTATTGCCACACACCGTGTGGCAGCTCGGGGACACTAGGTACTGCAGAATTATCATTGCACTGCTTGGTGGAAGGCAGAAGGCGAGTGCTGACAAGGTGTGACTGTGGTATCTGACAGAGGTGGTGGACCCTGGCAGGTGGATATGGTAGAACCGCTGAATAACTATTTGGGAGGAATGCTCAGTGAACTACCCTGACAATGCAGTTCTGTTCCTGAGAATATCTGAGACATCTCCTGAGTAACAGCATGAATATTTGGGGGTAGGGGTTGTTTTACACATGACTGAGTAGGAAGAGGTGGTTAAATATGGGCTCTTCCTATTAACATTACTGCATCCATATCCACTGGTTGGTGAGGTCAGCAAAGCTTGAGTTATCGAGACTTAAAGCACATTAGGTAGGAGCGTCTCAATTGTAGGACATCTTTCTAATGACTCATATCATTTTCATATTGGTGATATCGTTACTATTCAATATCAATAAGCTCCCCAGATCCTTAAAAAAATGCTTGTCTTTAATTAGCATTAGTTCAATCGTGGCCCACAGTGATTTTATCTTATATCTTGTCCTATTTTTCCACTTCAAAAGAACTATGTCATTCATTTTCCCAGGATACCCTGAAATCTCTAAGGCCCTTACAGCTCTAAAAACGCAAGGATTCTACAGTTAAATTTATATTTAAAAGGCCAAGCCAACTTGCTGCCATTAATGATGTTATTGGAAGGCCATACACATAGTATTCAGATTCTAGCCCTACCCCTCACAATGGGAACTTTAGAACGATTTCCACAGGTGCTAAAGAAACAGGAAATTCACAGGACTTTCTTATAGGTATAGGGATATTATAGAAATAAAATGTAGAGAGAAAACTAGAAATCCATTCTAAGCACTTAGACCAGCATTAAGTACCCAGTAAGCATTCAATTGGTGTCAACTGTAATAAAGATTCAATATTATATTCTGCCTTGCCATCTGGAACCAGGAGGGCTTCAAACGACCTCACCACCTGCTCTCCCCAACCCCAATACTACTCCCACAGAAAGATCCCCCAGCAAACCACTCTCCCTATCAAGAGGACCAGGCAGAGCGCCGCTTACCCCTGAGTAGTACGCTTTAGCTCTCTGCTACCCTGTAGAATTATCTAAGCCAACCGATCACATACTCTTGTGAGAACCAGGGACCACGTCACCCACTTGTTGCTAAAAAGCCTGCCTCCTCAGCTTCTGCTGGTTCACTTTGTCCCCAGATGCAGCTCCCTGTGTGTGGCCCCACGTGGCCTTGTGTCCTGGGCTGTGAGTATACATGACTATTACACTGCTGTCCATCTCATTTCATCTTTTCAGCTTCAGATGTTGGGTGTGTGCTTCCCTAGAAGAGGGTGAAGAAGAGGCAATCAAACAAGCTGTTGCTAATTACTAATGTAACACTAGCAGTACTAGGTAATACTACGACCACTCTCAATGTGAATACTCTAAATCCTGAATGGAGACAGAGGCGTAACCACACAGACCGCAGCATGAGACTTGCTAGCCTAAGTTCCCAGGACTTATGCTTCAGAACTTCACGATGCCAGGATTCTGATTTCCACCCAAGAGATGAACAGAACATGTGGTTTACATAGAACTGTCGATAGCATAGGAACAAATTAGCAGATTCATTGCAGGACTTGTTAGTCATCCCCAAAGACTGGCTGGGGGGAGCCTGACATAGCACGGCAGCCCCTCCCTAAATCTTGAGGACTTAGGGAATATGTATGAAGATTTTGGTAAGTCTATATAACCTACCTAAGGATTTTTGCACATCCACTACCTAAACTAAACAGAATGGAGATTGAAATGATAATAGCCAGAGAAGTTTGCAGAGGTGGGAGAGAGCTTTGCGTCTCCAGTGACTGTATACGCAACTCAAGTGTTCCCAGGCTACATCAGCTATGGCTGCTTAATGAAGTCACATAACAACATGTGTAAATCACATTACACTAACATGACCCACTTTTGATTAACTCAAGTCTACAAAATTCCCAGTGAAGTGACATAAGGATTCTCGGGGGTTATTTTACATGATTTTATTCTTCTCTGGTATCCTTTCATGGCTTTCCTTGGCCATTTAATATCTTATTACTGCCACTGCTATTTCTGTCTTCTTTTACCTCATTCTCGTACATTTCAAGGCTTTTAACTCTGATATTTCCAACCCTTAGTCGTACGATGCTGAAATAGCCCTACATTCACTGCAGTCTTCCTCTGGTGAGGTGGTTCTAACTTCTGCAGAAAAAACAGGATTTTTTTCCTCATCCTCAGTTTCTGCTTATGCCCATCATTGCAAACAACATCTTCAGCTTCTCTTTGAGACCCTTCTGACTACAGGCCCTGGCATCGTCATGCCCTGCCCTTCACTGTTTCTTCTTTCTAGGAAAGAACTGACAGTCACTTTCTTCTCATATTGAAAAAAGTATCCTAAGCAAACCACATGCTAAATGTTTATCCATTCTCTTTACTAGATATACACATATATGTCTGAAATTCTAATTAATCTCAGGTCAAGATCCTTAATATATAAGATCAGGCAGCAGGGGTAGGCAGAGAGCTCTGCAGCCCATGTGTTCATTCAAATATTCATCCACTCATTCATTCACCCATTCATCCATCCATTCATCCTATAAGTAAATATATATTAAGCCCCTTCTTTGTAAGAAGCACTTTGTTAGGCACTGGAACATCGTGATAAATAAAATATACTTGATACTTCCTTTATGCAATTTAGAATCTAAGTTGGTGATTCTGTGAATGGCTGCATCAGGACCAGGTAAAACATTTCTCAAAAATATAGAATCTTGGACCCACACCCGACTTACCGAATCAAAATCTCTCTGACTGGGGAAGGACATGATCTGGGAAGTTGGATTCCCTTACTGAAGAGAGAAGGTTAATTGGAAAGTACTAGAATTAGAATAGTGTCGACTTAAAAAATATTCACAGCCTAAAAGTTGGGAGTTATGTTTTATTCAGCGGAAATTTTTAGGACTTCATGCCTGGGAGGCAGCATTTCAAGTAATCCTGAGAGAACTGCTCTGTGGAGGCAAGGTGGGGAACCAAGTTATACAGAAGTTTTGCAACAATGGGCAGGTAGTCTGAAAGTCAAAAGGTTATTGTTAAAGAAAACCAGATATCCCAAGTTAAGGAATTTAGCCCTTTTCTGTGTATGGGAAGATGCAGGAGTCTGGGCTCACTGAAATCATTCTTTCGAGATGCACCTCAGCTGTCTGGGGCCAGTATCCCCATTCTGAGTTTTTTCAGTATCCCCACACCGTAGGGAGTGGCTGCAGTCTGATGGTGGCTAGATGGCAGGTATTCTTTCCTTCTTGAGTTTCCTCAGGGCTCACTGGCTCACGTTGGAGGGCTGAAATCGCCGATGACTGTGGCATCCTTTGTTTACTGACATGGCAGGCGATATTCCATTTATCAATAGTTATAGAATTCTTGGCCAGAAAAGCCAAGAACGTAAGAGTAAACACAGAAATGCGTTGCCGGAAGAGGTGATTTCGATCAGTCAAGAATGTCAGCCACAGGAAGTAAATAAATGGGGGGCAGTTCAAAAATATGACAATAGCCGTATCTGAGATCTACCCTGATCTCAAGGCGGAGCAGGCGTTGCAGAGGCTTGGAAATTTTATTCCAATTATCTGGTGCCTGCATCCTAAGAGGAGGGCATTAGGAAGCTGACTTGAGGTCAAAATGGTCAGAGCACAGAGCACCAATGCATTGCCTACTGCAGTGACTCTATCAGATCCTCTAGGC
Organism: Delphinus delphis; assembly: GCF_949987515.2. NCBI lineage: Eukaryota > Metazoa > Chordata > Mammalia > Artiodactyla > Delphinidae > Delphinus > Delphinus delphis. Next base: position 92,929,256 of record NC_082690.1, on the reverse strand, counting down.
TAGATGGTCTGTGACCCTCCTGTTGAGGCCATGGGAAGGAAAAGAAGCCCTCCGGAAGGTACTCTGAGAGCCGTCACTGATGCTTCTTTTTTCACCAGCTTGAAGCCTTGGCTGCCTCTCGGGCAAGACACCTGACTGATTTTTCTATCACTCTCTAATCCCCACCTTGTCAGTTAAAATATTTCAGCAACTCCCTTAGGCCAGATTAATCCAAGTTAAGTTTAAATTAGATGGCTCAGCAATATCAGTCCTTGTAAAAAACTTTCAGGTAGAGCAAAAGCCACACCATCTCCCTCATCATAAACAGAGGGTCTTGAATGGAGCCCCTTAATGGATCTTCTTCATGGCTCTGGGGCAGAGTGGGATTCATTTGTATTACACCTCAGTCAGAATTTTTTTTACAACCCTGAGGAAGGATACATTTTACATTAACATGAAGCCTCAACATTTCTCAACACAGCTGTAAAATTCCGCTTTTAGCAGGATGCTGTTAGCAATGCAGACGTCTCATCATGCCACTCCTCTGCTAAAACACTTTCAAGGACTCTCACCACCTACTGAATTGTGTCCTCCCTCCTCTTGCTAGAATACAGAGTCTCCTCTAATTTAGTCAGACACTCCTTTGCTGCCTCACCTCCACTTCACACCCCAGGCACTTTTACACCTCCAGGCAACCGGCTCCATGCACCGATTGCCAGGACGTGCTTTCCCAAATCCTCCTCCATGCCCGGACTCAAGTCTGCCTTTCTGTCAAGACTGCCTTCTGTGCTTCCAATCCTGTTTACCCAGCCTTCAGACCTTTTCAAATACCACCTCCTCCATTATGTCCTTCCATACTTGAATATGAACAAGACTACCTACAACATACAAATTCTCATAATATCCTTTACTTCCAATATCTAAGTATATAAATGGTGGTTCAAAAAGTCTTCCGTCTTGGTCCTGGTCACATTCACGGTTGCATCGGGCATCTATGTCTGGATCAACGCGTTATGCACAGTAGCTTCTCAATAATACACTTCCCATTTCATTGGATATGCTCTATTTCTTCTCTCTTTTTGTGACCCTAAACCCCCTTTTTGTCTTTTTTGTCTCTTTCATATGCTGACTATCAAATCCACTCTAGGTCCAGTGAGAAAGATGATGTTTAAACAAATGTCAAACTCTACTACACACTTCAGGGGAATAAAGTTTGTTTTTAGCTGCGAGGATTAGAGAATGCTTTTAAAGCACTTCGGAAGGAAAAAAAAATCTCCCTGCTATAGTGAGCAGTGATTTCCATTCCTGTAGGAAGTCTCAGAGTATTAACTAACACTGACAAAAGAGTCTGGATGGTACACTCAGAAAGTTAGCTGGTGGAGACTGGTGATGTGATTTTCAAGGGCAAAGTCTCCTTGGATTCTGAGACTAAACCTAAGGCTAATGAGTTTTCGTTGTAGAAATCTGGCCAGAAAGACAGTGGTAGCTGCTTTCAGCAAGAAGAAAAATTGTATCACTAGTTCATTATCTGGCCTCAATTTTTGCTTGCTTTCACAAAAATCAAAGCAATTCATTAAGTTTTATGTAAGTGGGTTTTCTTTTTCTAAGTTTACCCCCTTTGGGTGCTCGATGAACACGTTTTTTCTTTCTAAAGCCAGTTTTTTAAAATGCGTGGTGATAAATGCAGGATGCTAAAGTCCACCTCCATCTTGAGAACTTTTTGTAACTCGCCTCAGGAGGTCACCTTCTGAAACTGTGGAGCAAGTGTCAGTTTGCAAACCGCATAGCTTCCCGCGTCCTTCCTAGGGAGTCAGTGCTGAAACAGGGTTGAAGGCTCTTATGCATCCTCCACAAAGACAGTTAAACAGTAAGCATTGAGATGACGGAAATTTGACTGAAGTAAACCATGAAAACGTGCTTTCAGTTCCTTCAATCTCTCTAACTGAAGAGATTTAGACAGTTGAAAACATAACAATAATCTTTCTCAAAATATGATAATTCCTGTCAGCCTCTATTTTGTAGAAACTTAAGAGCATAAACAAGTGAAAACACAATACTCTGGGGACAACCAGAATCCAGACCACAGAAGAATTATTAAGAAACTCAGTTTTATTTTTTTCTGAGTACACATGGTTGTATGAATTGCCTGTATACAAAATATTTCGGATTCCAGATTAAACAGTGCTTGACAACTAAATAGAGAGGTTTCATTTATAATTAGGACTTTTTTTTATATAGTAAATATCTTGAAAACACTAGGCAATTGTTTATCCTTGTGAGCATAGTTCCCCTCCCCAATTTTTTTTTTTTTTTTGCAGTACGCGGGCCTCTCACTGTTGTGGCCTCTCCCGTTGCAGAGCACAGGCTCCGGATGCGCAGGCTCAGCGGCCATGGCTCACGGGCCCAGCCGCTCTGTGGCATGTGGGATCTTCCCGGACCGGGGCACGAACCCGTGTCCCCTGCATCGGCAGGCGGACTGCCAACCACTGTGCCACCAGGGAAGCCCCCCTCCCCATTTTTTAAAGCAATATTATTATAGAGTATGTTGTACTTAAAGTAGAAAAACAGTCAGACCACAACCAATTCAATCAAATACATTTAACATTTATAGCTTAATCTAAGTTCATATATTAACTTATGTATTTAATTACATTAATTTATTAATTTATTTACTCTAAGCAATGGATGCTCTTGACAAAAGAAAAAAAAGCACTCTGTCCTGCACAGAGGCTCAGTCTAACTCCAACCTTAAACCTAATCCTTCTTCTACACACATCTTATCACACATAAACTATAAATCACAAGTCACCGTGATAAGCTGGAATGAAGAACAAGTACAAAATGACACAAAAGAATGAATAGGAAAGAGTTTCTATTTTATCCACTAAAACAGTGGACTCCAAAGTGGAGTGAGCCAGCCTCACAGATGCTCAAGACAAGCCACTGGCATAATGGAGGAATATTGGGACCACTTATTTATGTTTATTTTTATCTTGTCTTATTTATTCTGTGTGCGTGGTTTCTAATGTATGCCTTATATGTAATACAGAGATATACAACTTATAAGTAAATAATAGACATATTCTGAGAGTGCTTGTTCTTTTTATTTTTGACTTACAGTGTACACAGTATAAAAACTGTAGGCTGCTTATCTTAGCATTGTCAAGCTACCAGATGACTTTAAGATGGCAAGGACATAGCCTGGTTTAGATTTTAGTAAGATTACTTGGTGACAATGTGGAGGGTAAATGAAAGGGAGTGAAAACTGACAAAGATGTAAGTGAAAGATGATGCATCTCTGAGCTAAAGTAAGCGAAGTGGAAATGAGTAGAAGACTGATTTGAAGTGTATTAGGGAGGACGAATAAATAGAACGTAACATAATGTTAGGCGTGAGGGAAAAGGGTACCTAGAAAGATTCTACCTCCCAGATTGTAGGTTTCGTGATAGAATAAATGATACATCATTAACTGAGATCTTTAATACAAGAAAGAACTGGGGCTGATTTGAAATAAGGGAAAGCATGAGTTCAGTTTACCATTTGAGTTGGATATGTGTGTAGGACATCTTTCTAGGTAGAGATGTTCAGGTAGCAGTTGAATATTTAAGTCTTTTTCTGAAGAGGAACTAGACATTGACCAGATTTATGAGTGTTTTTAAACATAGATGGTAGTAGAGTTTTTTTATCTTTTAAGTGAGAAGGCCAATTTTAGATTTCTTGGAAGTACTTAAAACCTTGTTCATGGATGGAATAAATAGTTGTTTCCATGGTATTGTTTCTTAGTGCTAGAAAATTCTTCCTGAAACAAATTATTTGCTGCATAGGCCTACATTTGCAGTCCCAAAGGTAAGAATCTTGGAGTACACACATTTAACAGAATGCACAAGACTGGCTTAACCATTAGGACGGCTGCAGAGATCAAAACAGGGTCAAATGTAATTGCAAGACTGCAACAAAGGGCTAAGGATAGGACAGAATTATGAAGGGTCTGAATTGAACTGGGGTCATGATAAAGATTTAGGGTGAGGAGAAACATGAGTTGTATCTAAACAATGAGAGAAAAGGGATAAGCCTTGAACTTAATCAAGTGTCCTGTTCCCCTCTTTACTGCCCACATTTTGCAGATGGCCTGCTATGGCATGGATTTTGATTAATGTTGATGGAATAAAATTGGAAAGAATTGTAAATAGGAAAAAATAATACTATACAAAATGAAAAGCCAATTCGTTCTGATCTTGAATCATGGGGTCAGGTCTCCTGGATCTTGTCCTAATTAGTGTTCCAGGGCTAATGACTGTAAACATATTTGCATAGTACCTTTTGGACCTTTGTGTGTGTGTGTGTGTGTGTGTGTGTGTGTGTGTGTGTGTGTGTGTGTTTGTAGTGGTGAATTTATATGTGAATATTATGAGTTTGAATATATACCTATTTTTCTTTAAAAAACTGGATTATACATACTTATACTAACGTGTGGGCTTCAGTCAACATTCACCAATTTATTTCAGTATATTTCTCATTTTTAAAGGCTATATAGATATATAAAGACAATAGGGGTATTGTAGTTTACAAAAGTAGTGGCAGTTTATGTAACTCTCCAGTTCTTTCACTGTGATAAACAAAGTTTCAGTGATGCAAGGGAAAGTTTTAAAATTCTAATTCCTCAAGAAATGAAGCATATTATATAGAAAACACTTACTACCATCATCAACATAAACACATAGTATGAAAGGACTACACATACTAGGATCATCTGTGGGAATACAGAGTTATGACTGCCACCTCACATTCACGCTGGGACAGACAGAATTACCTGAACAATTTAAAACATGTGTGTATATATATAGATGAATGCATGTATACGTAAAATGTGTATATGTGAGAGTGTGTCTGTGTGTCTATGTACCAGTAATTAGATTTGCATAAGTCAAAGGCATAGATGCATGTGTGATGGGATTTCTAAGACTTATCTCCCCAGAACGATGAGTTGGGTGTAAGATACAGTAAAGTTGTGTGAACAACAACTAAACTCAATAAATGTAAGTTTGGAAAACATATTTTTCAGATACTTTTTTTGTTGCCATTGACAACTCAACAAATTATCTTAAACTATAAATATAAACTTCAGAGATGGCATTCAGTGACAGCTAAATTCTGATGTTCAAGTAATGTTATCAGCCTTTGACTTTCTCTCATTTTTCTTCTCAGGGAGACTTTCCTTTTGTGGTAGGTAAGGCCTGGCACATAATAGATGCTTTGCAAATATTCTTTGAAAGAGTAATGGTGAGCTACAACCTACTAAGAAATAAGGAAGAGGATTCTTTTTGCCAACAGTTCTAGCAAAAATCCCATAATTAAGCCCCACTGACCCAGTGTGGGTCACTTGTTTCTTGTTGCACCAACTTTGTGGTCAAGGGTATAAAATGCACAGATGGGCCAGGTATGAGTCCCTGAGATATGACATAAAAGGATACAACTTGATGGAATAAATTTGTATGGTAAAGCACACATTTTGTGCCTGATAGGTATTTGAAAGATCTGAAAACATGTACAATACCTTCTCTGTCTTAAATGAATTCACCACCTGGTAAAGAAATTACCAATTCGAATATGGACTGTTAAATTTGATATTATCTACTCCCTTACTTCTGGGATTTCAAGAACCTTCAAGTTAGTACACATATAATTTGCAAATGAAACTCTATAACTCTCTTTCAAAATACTGTGTTCAATTATTATTATTAAATACAAAATATTTAGTACTCAATAATACAAAAGTGCTTTTTATACAAAGTTTATGTTTTCTAGATTAATCATAACTATATTTCTATAAATAAACTTCTCCAAAGGAAATTATCCTAAAAGTCTAATATTGTTTTTTGTGTCCAGAAGAAAATACACATTTTAAAAAGTCTGCTCTTAGGAGGATATAAAAATGACTGCAATGAGATATTTGAGTCAAAGCTGCGATCATGCACAGAGAGCCACGTTATAGTTTATTCTTCATGGTGAAGCCATATGTTCTGACTTCACTAAGAGTTACAAGTCATAAGCCTCATTCTTGAGGCCAAATGCATGCAGTTATTTGGAAAGCCAAGTGGAACTCGGTTGCTTATCCTATCAACTTTTCCATCAGCTAAGGTCTTGGCTTACGATGTTTTAGCGATAATTCATGAAAAATGTATCAAGAAGGTAGCATGGTTCGTCACCAGCTGGAAAGAGTTGACAGAAATGATGTTTCCTCTCTCATCAGAGCTTTTGTACTGAAAAGATTAAAGCTTATAAGTTGACCCATATGAAACTGTCCTTTTTTATATCAACCATCAAATATTAACATGATTCTATCTAATACGTAGGCAAACACCAAGTACATGAATAGTGAGGACACAGTAAAAATAGTTTTAACTTTTTCCCCTTTGTTATTTATATGCCCATGCAGCTTAGCCAATCTTTTCTGGTAGGGTTAGGTAAACTTTAGCTCGAGCACAATTGAAGTATCACAAATATTTAATTTGTGTGGCCCAAATTAATGAGGTTGAGGTTCTGCTCTACTGCCTTGTTCAATTCACACACATTGACTTCTTGTGGGAGGGGAGCCTCGTGCAAGGACTTCTCCACCTCCACCCAGTTACTACAAATTCAAATAACACTGGCTTTAGCAACTCACCATGGGAAATTGACATAATTAAGCACCCTTCAAAGAAAAATAGACTCTGATGCCTCTAATGTTATTAAATATTTACTGTGCACATCACTGCAGTAAATTCTCTGACGGAAAGTGATTCTACCAAAGTAGATCAAAGGAGAACATCACATCACCTTGTAGCAAGTGTATCCAGCTCTATAAATTATTAAACAATATATATCTATATGAATAAAATATAAATGAAGTAGCTGCATAGTGTGGAGGCTGAAGAGTCCATGAAAGTGTGTCTGGAATATGTTTCCCAGTACTTCCAATTCTCAGCCTAGACATAAAGCTTGCAATGCTTATTTCTACAGGCAGGGATTCCCTTATATTGAATGTTCACCCCCGCACACACACTGCAATTAGAATTAAGGAAAAAATAATAATAATTGTTATAGTATGGAGTACAGTTTCTTGTACAAAAAATTAAGTCAAAGGAATCAAAAATGGTCACGGAATTAGAAAAACAACCCAAATTATGTCAGGTCCAAACCTGGTCTTTTCTGATATGAAACTTGAAGTAGCAAAGGAGAAAAAAATACCTGGCTGATATCTGTTAATATCTTACGTTCTCACTGTCCAGAAAGACTGAAGGAACCAGAATGGCAAAGCTATCTTTTGTTGAAATACCGTTACATCTTAACTTTTGAGTGTCTCTGGATTCCAGATGGGAGAACAGAGGTGCTAGACATTTTTTGAAATAACTTGATTTAAAAAATAATAATTTGAAAAACCTAAGACATTTGGTAAAGACCAAGAAGAGAGTGTGTAGTCAGCTAATTTGAACTCCTCCAAACCCTATATTGCAATTATTTGGCTGGATAAATACTACCCCAACCGTTCTCAAAGAGAACTTAACTAGTTATGAAGTTAACTAGTCATTGGCATGGTAATTCAAAAAGAATTTCTTCAGATCACCAGAAAATACAAATATATGTGGAAAGGAAAATTGAAATATGAATATTGACCAGATATCTATCAGATACTATCATAGTGTTTTGCGTGACATATTTTTTAATCATCAGGAGGAATTTGAAGTAAGTAATATTATCATCACTTTTTAAATGAGGAAGTTGAGGCTTATACAGGCAGAAAATTTCAGCCCTCAGATTCAAATCTAGATTTCAATCAAGGATCCATGTTCTGTTCCTTACATGATGTTGCATCTGTAAAAATAAATTGAGACAATACAAGATTAAGTGCCAAAATAAATAATATATTTTAGATTTCAGATAGGAAGATATAAAAATAAAATAATAATAAGCTGGAGTTTGCAGGATCTTTTTCCAAGAGATCTCTTACTAGGACATCATATCTTCTTGTCTGTCCTATCAGCTCCATCACTGGAAGCAGGTAGAGTTAAAGATAAAAATAAGAGTCAGTAAAGTTTAGAGACTCTGTTTTTTGTTTGTTTGCTGCTTTTTGGTTTTGTTTTGTTTTTTAGTCTTAGAATTCTAATCTCAGAAAAGACTGGGCATTTTCTACTGATTACACCAAGATTGGCTCCACTGTATTTTTCTCAATGTAATCATGATCTGACCGCTTCTATAAATTTCATTTTCCTTAAATGTTGTAGGAATTTTTCCAATGTTACTATAAACTTTTTGTAAGCATAATAATCCAGGGTTCATTAATGTTTAATTCTAAATCACCCAAAAAGTCAGGTGCTTTTTCTGCCCAAAATAGTTAATGCTTTAATCAATATCTTTTTGCAAAATTACGTGTCCACATTTCTTAGATTGCCATAACATTTCATCCCAGAAGGGAGCTAGTTAAACAAAAGGCTATGAGATTTTAAAAAAAACAGCCTTTCATTCTGAAAATTTTCAAATATGTATAAGATTAAAGAGAATAGTCTATTAACCTTCATCAACCTCTCATTTATACATCAAAGTTATCAATAATTTGCCCCCTTAGATTTGATATATTTCTCTCCTCACCCTTTTTTGTTATTTTTTTTATCAGTTTTGCAGAGCATTTTATTCAAAATATTATTTTTCACTACTAAATTTTTCAGTATGCATTTCTTTAAAAAAATATATATGAACACTTTACATAATGCCTAAATCATTATTGCACCTAAAAATTAACACCTAAATTATAAAAATTAACAATAGTTGTTTTCTGTCATCAAGTACTCAGCCCATGTTCAAACTAAAAAAAAAAATAGTCTTGCTATCCAGCTGGTCAGTTGGAATCAGAATCCACCAAGTTTCACTCACTGCATTTGGTTTTCCTCTATTGTGTTTCTTAAATCTCTTTTAATTTATGTGTCCACATTTCCATCTTATTTTCCTGTGTCATTAACTGGTTTCAGAAAACAGGTCAGTTTCTCAGTAGAACTTACACATTCAGGATTCATTTGATTACTTTTTCATGGTATAATTCAGCTTATCTCTATATCTTCTGTTCTTCTTGTAAAGTCTAAAGTCTCGGCAAGGCTACTTTCTAGGTGCTGTTTTGTCTTTCATATTACATCTCATCAGGATCACATAGCATCCTGCTTTTATGGTAAGATGATGATTTCCCAGTGTCAGTCTTGCTCCTCTATTGTAAAGTTGCATGTTTCCTTATATGATCAGCAAGTCATTCATGGAGTAATATTTTATTTTCTGGAATAAGTTCTCTGTTTACTTTTCCTCTAGAGGCTTTAGCAGTCATTGATGGACATTGCTTACATCAATTATTTCATTAAGGATTGCAAAATGAAAATAAAAGCTATTTTATTCATGTTACTTAATTGCTTTCCTGAAAGATTTCATCAAATTACTCATATCAATATATAATTATATCTTTATCAACATGCCTTTGCCACAGTGAGTATTGTTTTAGGAAAAATATTTGTTTACTTAGACAAAAATATATATTTTTTGTTGTATGAAATTTTACACATGGTTCCAGTATGTTTTTTCTATCTCTATTTTCTATTATCACATCATATCAAATTCAATAAATTTAAACTGGGGTTATCGACAAAACTTATGAGAGAATTTTATTTTTACATTATATATCTGAAATCCCAACTTTTCTTCCCTCAAAACTCTGTAGAAAAGTATTTTTAAATAATGTATTTCTTGGAAAAGCAAGTGTTAAGATAAAATAACGTATTTTATGATTAGATAAGGTAGGACTGTTATTTGTTTGCTTTTGTTCTATTCAAGGGTCCACAAACTTTTTTCTTAAAGGGCCAAATATTAAATAATTTTTCATATTCTACCTTTTAGAAACAAATTACAGTCCTGCCCATAATGAAGAGGAGGTGATTATAAAAGGGTGTGAATAACAGGGATTTGGAATCATGGGGACTGCCACCTAGGTTCTGATGTGTCTGATCTTTAGACTTAATTGTAAGTACCATGAATTTATTAGACTTTTGTGAGACTATCTCTTTAGTCTTTTTTTTTTTCTCCTGAGACATTTTGTCCAAATGAAAGAATTTTCTAGGGCCCACCTTCATCTCTTTAGAAAATTTAACCAAGTGCTTTATGGATAGGCTATTGATTTGGTCTTTACCCTGTGGTTGTGACTTATTGTTACTCCATTTTTCCAGCTGTAACTTTTATTTATTGGTGACGAGAAATTGTTGCATCTTTCTACCCCTCGAGTGCAAGAATTTCTGTATTACCTCTCTTACCAATAATACTTATTTGCAAACCTGCCAGTTCTTTTCTGAGTCATCTCTGTCTTAGCACCGTGTCAAATTCACTCAATAACAATTAAGGCAAACTGGTAAAATTCAGTTTTGCTATTCCTTTGCCTAAAGCCATAAGATACGATATTTGTCTTCCAAATTATCTCAAACAATAGTAGTATCAATATTTTGCCACTGAATAACACTCTTAGTTGGAAAGAGAAAGGAAATGCAGGCCAACAGAAGTCATGTTTCCAATCTCCGTGAACAGTTCTCTCACTGGTCTGTTCCTAACCCTGAAGCCAATGTCACATGTTTTGGGTGTTATTTTTTCTGACAGTCCCCCATATCTAGGCACAAACTTCTATTTAGTCACTTTTGCATAAATGACCTCTAAATGTCAGGAGCTTAAAAGAAGAAAAATGTGTAATCCTCATATTATAATATGTCGATGGAGGGTCAGTGCTGAACGGCTCCTACTCAACTCTTGACTTTTCCTCTTCTGAAAGAATATCATCCTCCACATTGTTGCTGCTTCTCTGGCAAGAACTTAATACAAAGCTGTAGCTGAGCGGTCATCAACGTGCAGCTGGCATGTAACGTGTGAGGAGTAAATCTTTTGTTATAAAGCACTGGGATTTTGTGGCCATTTGTTACTATAGCAAAGCTTACAAATATGTGGTCTCTTAATAGATGGACATGGTAAGAAAAAAGCCTGCGGGGATGGTAGTCTGGGATGAATGGCAGAAAAGCTGTTCAGAAGTTAGTTTCCATGCAGTAAAAAACAAACATATATGGGTTTATGTGTGTTTGCCTGTATATATGCATATAGGTATATGTGTGTGTGTAGACAGAAAGATGGGTGGATGGGAAAAAGGAAGGAAGGAAGGAAAGAAGGAGGGGAGAGAGAGAGGGAGGAAAGGAGAGAGGGAGGAAGGAAGGGAAAGAAAAGAAAAGAGAAAAGAGAAAGCAAAAAGAAGATTTTTAGGGAAGCCCTCTTCCCCCAAGGCTTAGAGGAGCCGACTGGTGGGGGGATGTTGGGGAATCAAATTCTTTTTCTTTTTTTTTTTCAGTTTCTTTTGGCCATCTGGGCTATTCTGGCTCAGAAAAATACATATACGTACTTTAAAAATATTCTTCTCAATCCATCTTCACTGATGATGTTATTAGATATTTCCCTCACACCTTGCTTTAGATGTTGTTTTTTATTTATAGCCTGGTTGTTAACTTTTGCCCTTTTTTTATATCTTTGTGGGTATTTTAAAGGAAATTTATTAGAGGGCATATTGAGAATTACTAGTGTTCTTCAATATTAAGCTAAATTTCTTTTCCAGTATTTTGGAGGCTGGTGTTTTTCCCCTTTTTTAAAAATGGTGTAAGTAAGGCATTGCATATTTTTCCTAATGTGGTTTGCTTACTTAGAAATAGAATTAACCTCTTGAAAATAAGGAGGTATTCGTTCAGTGAGACTGTTGGTGGCTGTAATCATCTCTCTTAATTGTTGGCATGATTTGGGACTGCAAAGGGAAAGACTCATCTGGGGAGGCCAGATGGGAGCTCTGGTATTGCAGGTATTGTGCCATTCCCTCTCTCTCCAACACATGTTCCATCCATGGTAGGGAGGTGCTCTGTATTCCTTGAACCTCCTCTTCCACCAGGAGACAGTATCATACTGTACTTCAGGGAAGATTTATAGCCTGTTGAATTCACCTGTTGTTGTTTTTTTTTTCTTCTCCAAGAGCTAATGGGAGCAATAAAGAGCACAAGCTCACGAAAAGACAACTCTTTGTCAGCTGTGTCACTACAATTCGATACATTCACGTACAAGAAAACTGTGGTGTCTGCTACAGCGGGTGCAGTTATACCAACTCTCACCCTTCACACCCCTCCCCTCATCTTGCCAGAGAAATAAGAGGAACAATAGTCACTTGGTCATATTGAAATTTCACTACAACAGGAGACACATTAGCTGAGAAGCTAAATCTCTCACAAAATCCAACACCGTCATTAATTGCTTTACAGTTGTATTTCAGTATCAAGCTCTTTTTCTGCAGGTTGGGGGAAAAAGTTGGACTAGCTTTCTTCTAACTCACTCTTTCTCTTTAATTTGTTTATATTTACTACTCAGAACAAATGGTGATTTCAATAAATAAAGAGGAAAAACATGAATTATTATTTTCTCCAGCAGATGCCTAGAAAAATCACTTATTCATTGGGCGAGAGGTGCATTTATTACCTTCTTCTTCTGGTAAACAGAAGTTTTCTAATAAAAAAGACTCTAACTATTGCTATACTAGTTGTTTGGGTAACTATTTTCCCCCTCATTGGTAGTGCAGGAAATATGCTAATAAGGATTTGGCATTTATAGAGGAAGAACTGCACAATTTCCCCAAATTTGAAAAAATTTCTTCTCTGCAGAAATCATTAGGTTTCTGTGCATAAGATTTTATAGTGACATAGTTAAAATTAAATTTTAGAAATCTATCATAAAATAAATATTTTATTTTGGATTCTTTTTTCCTTAATGTCCCTTAGAGTAAGGGCAGGAGGTCAACTATTATTTAAAGTAAAGGTTGAAATTAGGAAACTCGTAGAAATATTATATACTAATGATAAAGAAGAGAAAGGAGAAAGAAAGAGAAGGGGAAGAAACTGTACAGAAAGGAAACTGACCAAGAATTTCTGATATTTAAATAAATATTCATAAAGCTCATAATACAGAATAGGGCACAGAGTAAATGATCTTTAAGTGTGTGCTAAACAGATATGTAACAACTCTCCTCCTATTTACCTCTGAACTGAGCAGTTAACAAAATTAAATCAAATAGCAAAATCTACTTGATATTGGGAGCAGTGTGCTCCCCTTCAGTGACCTACAGTGGTATCATTAGCACACTGGAAGGAGTTTCTAACTTTTTTCCCTTTTCACTTCACCTTGACAGGTCCTATTGATGATGATGAATCATTTGTGCATTTGTTTCCTTTTTGGACACTCATTGCATGCTGACACTGGTACATTTTTTGCTGCCTTTTTTACTTGGTAGCAATGAGTGGTGCCCTTGGTGTTAGTACAATTGTTTCAGTTTTGAAATACCAAATAAGATAATGAGACCCCAAGAGTCACTGATGGAGAGGAGAGTAGATCAGATGGGGTGATGGCTTTGTCTCCAGAGATTCCTGGTAGTTAAAAACCTGCTTAAATGTCCATTCCATAATAAGTCTGATTTCCCTGGGTTTAAATTATGAACCAAGAGCTAGTTTGGCATTTTGTAAGGTTTATTAAAAGGCAGGGATACGTTTCCAGTGGGAGAAACTAACTTGATCGCTGTAAATGGAAACTGACCAACAATGGGGGTCTGGTAAAATGACAAAAACCTTAGTGAAAGAAGCATGCAGTTTTGCCAGAATAGCATAAAGTCAAGATATTGATATGTAATTCGATCTCTTACCTGCCACTAAAAATAAGAAGCCTTGTCAAAACTCTAGGCCGTGGCATAAATGGATAAATACCCTGGATGGCTATCAGTCTGTCAAATTAGAGTCTTCATTCAGTGCCTCCTATGCTCAGTTAATTCTGAAGAATCCTTGTTCCAATACATTAAAGGTGAAAAATGTGCATTGCTAATGTCTGAAAATTCACCCAGTCTCTTATTGCATACAGTTGTTTTCGGATCCCGGGATAATGTTTCTAATATGCATTGACTTTCATCCCTTACATACATATGAGATATGGTAGTTATTTTTTAACTGGGATATAGACTGACGGAGTAAAGGATTAGCTCAGAAGGTGGGTATTAGAAGGACACTTGCAGCAAATGTGGCATAGGATCTTGGCAAGAGATAATGTGATTTAGTGTTTATATCCAACGTTTGTCACTTTTAATTATGTGGCTTCAGCTGCTGCTTAACTTCCCTGAGCATCGGTGATCTCAACTCATCTTGTGGCACATCTCTGGGTGTCATAAGATGTCATAGCCCCCCTCTCAGGATTACCATCAGGGTCAGATAAGATGATAATAAATGTGGAGACAATTGAATTGGCAACTGGAAGTAGTGTATGGACAAATATTAGTTTTATGAGGCATTAATTTAGTGAACATTTATTGAATTTGTTCAAAGTGTCATGTTTTGTAATAAGCGCTGGAAATACAAAGCTAAGACTCCGTGTCTGCCCTCAAGGATAAACACAAAATTATTAGTAAAATACTCCAAAATTCAAAGCTAGTCCTAGAAACTTCACTTCAAGGTATCATAAATAGTGAGAAGAGTGACACAATATGTTTAATCACTCCTTTAAGCTATTTCTATTTTGGATAGAGTAAGTGCTCCAAAGGAGTGACTACTTCTTCCTAAGGTGTTGGTTTCCCTCATCCTTTTCGTTGCTATGTGCAGACCTCGTCAGTATGGACAGTGTTCCCCGTCATTGCTGTGAAGTGAGATGAGGCCAAAAAGACATTGCTCCCTGTCTTCTTCTGAAGCACCAACCATGACTAACCCCTAGAGTTGTCAGATACATCTCTCCTCTGCTCAGACCTCCAGTGACTGCCCCTTGTGTTTGGAACAAAAGCCAGTGGATTTACTGTGACCCCATCTCAGGTCTCAGCTCCAACCTCGCCACCCTGTGCACCACGCCCCAGACACACCGCCCCTCACCCCCATCTTACACAAGCCTGCTCTGCTCCTCCCCCTGTCAGGAATGCCATCCCCTAAGCATCTCCAAGGCTCTCTTCTTCACATGCCCCAGGTATCTTCAAAAGGCAGATCCCTAGAGAGGTCCTCCCTGTTCCCTATCTAAAATAGCACAATACTTTCTCCCCTTTGAACTATTTTCTCTTCTTATTTATATCAGTTACTGATATTTTATTCCATTATCATTTTTGAATGTTCCCTGCTTCGTGCAGTGCCCTCCACCTGTAACTTACTACTGCCACTCACGCTGCATTTGGGGAATAAAGCTCATAGAAGTCAATTATCTATCACCTCTGCATAAGTAGTACTGGGAAATTATCTCTGAAGAAATAATCTAACCTCCTTCTATTGGTTATAATTTTGTAATTTGACAGAGAAAAGGAAAGTGGATTTGAATGGGCTTTGTAGTTTTCTAGATGCTTTAAGGACTTTTGTGCTCATGGAACCCAAACAGCCTTTATTTCAATGTCATTTCCCCCCTTGTAATCTATAGAAAGTATTTCTTTCTGTAGCCAAGAGCTTTTAGTCTGTTTTTAAAACAGGGAAGGAAAAGAACAAATATTTATTACATTCCAACTTGCAGTTAGGTACCTAACTTAATACATTTTTAAAATTTGCAGTAGTCCAAGGTTATTCGTAAGGTTATCTCAGTTTTACAGATAAGGAAATGGAGATTTGAAGATATCCAGTTACTTGTACAAATGTACAAATGACCCAACGGTCAAGGCTTAGAATCCACCTCTGTGTGACTCCAAAACCACTACTTTTAAAATTAATCCATTCATTTTCTCCCTTCTCCATGCTTCAAAATCATCACATAGTTCTGGCATCCCTCAAATAAATTATTACGATTGCTAAGCCTCTTGCGGGCACTCTAGCATCCCCTATTTAAACACTGGACTTGAGCAATTCTGGACATTAATGGGACCGAGGCCATCATGCTTCAAATAACCCTACATCAAAGAAACCTGGCTAGAAGAGGGAGCTCATGCTTTATTCCCCACGATAGGATTATGTTTAGATTTAATGTTGATGCATCAGTTAAGTGCTCACTTTGGAAATTAATACAACACTGTGTGCTTGGCTGGCTCAATACTCCTCAGTCAACATTAATAAAAAAACACCAACGAAACAATGCACTGCGTCATTTTACTCCTTGCTGTCCCTGGATCTCCAGGCCTTTTATAACAATTAATCAATCAGACTTATCCCTTCTACACAGTAGCAAGTATTTAGTTCTTTTAATAAGTTGGTAAACTGAGGTGACTTGGCAAGTGAAAAGATTCACCCATGCACCTCTACCCGCAAAGGAAAATCGGTCCCTCTCAGTGACTGCTAACATTGCTCATATAGGGAGCAGAAGTCAGCTCGAACAGGAGAGCCCTTTTCTCTTCTTCCCTTTAAGATCATGATCGTAGCAGCAGTAAACACGAAGAAAGACCATAGGTCAGTAAGCATGTGCTTTAATTAACAGCCCTCTGCTATCCCAATAGAAAACATGCTTCAGCTACGACAGTCACAACTACAGAAGGCTGAACACAGAGCTTCCTGGAACGCCAACCAGAATTTGGTTTCTATTTAAGACAAGTGGAGGTCAGCACAAGTAATTAGTAAGATTACGATGTCTGCTTTCTCCGCGAAGTGTAGGTTAGAGAATAAGAGCTGAGAAAATGTGCAAGGGATGCGGTCCTTTGCACTGTGGGTTGTGCATGGGTGATTCAGGACCCATCGTGTTAGTCACCATACTTCCTGGTTTAGGACCCTATTGATTGTAAGCTGCATCACCAGTTAATAAGAACTTGGAGCAGAGAAAAGAAAAAGGGGTAGAGGAACACTGACTCACTAAATGAAGACATGGACCATCAGATGCCCAGTTTAGGAAATGTTTTTTTAAAAATCTGTGGATCTTAAAATCTAGGAAATGTTGTATCAATGCCTGACTAACGCTTCTTACAAAGGTCCTTAGTAGAAACTCTTGGAGAAAGAGCAATTTTATCTTTTATTATTCCTGAATTACAATATGTCTATGAAGAGTCATTTTACTTTTTAAAATACTCATATTAGCCTGCAAACATTTACTGAGTATTTACTAAATGTCTGATACTGCGCAAACACCATTTAATTTAATTCCTATACCAACTCTATTTGGCAAATTCTTTTATCTCCATTTTGCAGGTAGGGAAACTGGGGCTTAGGCAGAGCAAGGAATGTGCTGAATATCATGTAGTCGGTAAGTGACAGATCAAATATGTAAATCTAGATATGGGAATTCTAAAGTCCTCACTTGAACTCTGCATCAGTTAAAATTTCTTGCTTGCAAGCAACAGAAACTGCCTATGACTAATATAAGCAGAAAATTAATTTCTGGTTGATATGGAAATTACTATAAAGGAAAGCTTGAGAACCAGAGGAGCCCTGGGCAGCCAAGTTGCAGAAATTGTTGGGCAGTGTGTTTGGTTTCTATCATTGCTATGAATCTACTCCAAACATTTTCAGTTTTTTGGTTGCTGCTGACAAGTTCCAGAGAAAGAGCTGACAATTCTCCAAGCTTGGGCCACCTTCCCACATCTTAGTTATTGATGGGCAGTGTGCCATACATGATGGGACTTCCAAACTGAATCCGATGGTGGGATACAAGTGGTACCCAAAGCAAACAGTATGCTGTTACTACAAGAAAAGAGAATGGGTGGTTTTACTGTCTAGTAAACATCAAATGGCAATTAAAATTTTTTTGTTGGAAAAAAGAAGCAGACTCACAGTTATAGAGAGCAAGCTAGTGGTTACCAGAGGGGAGAGGGAAGGGGGAGGGGATAAAGGGGGAGGGGAGTAAGATGTACAAACTATTAGGTATAAAATAAGATACAAAGATATATTGTACAACACAGAGAATATAGCCAATATTTTATAATAACTATAAATGGAGTGTAATCTTTAAAAACTGTGAATCACTGTATTATACACCTATAACTTACATAATATTGTACAGCAACTATGCTTAATTAAAAATAAAAACTTTGTGGAAAGGATCTCTTTTAAAGATAACAAAATTACATTTTGTCAGGGTAAGAGGATACAGATTTAAATTAGAACAAAAAAGGTATATTTTGTTCATAAGTCTTTGTACCATGTCGACTTAAAAACACATCACAAGGCCGGCCTTCCTGCCACAGTTTGGACTTTCTTTCCGCTCCTTTAATGCTCTCAGTCTGTCTTCTTTTTTGTGTTTGGATCTCACAGCAGGGATGAGTGTCGTAATAAAATATCCAAGTCGTTCTTTAGTTATTGTTTTAATTCGTTGTTTTACTAGTTAATTATTGATGATCTACTAGTTGCTAAGTAGTGTACTTTATTGTTGAATACATTTAATTCCCATGCTTCTAAAGTTTGTATTCTACAGACATTGACTAAGAAAACCCCAAGTAAATATATCATTTTAAATTTAATTATTAAATTGAATATACCAGGTCACAGCTAAATCAATATCATAAGGGCATATCATTCTATCATCATGTAGTTTGATTATTAGAATTATTTTTTCTTCCCTTGAATCAAAATTTTCCATTTCTTTAATAGCCCACTGACCTTAATTTTAACCTCTGGAGCAGATTATATAAATGTATCACACATCTAGATAAAGAACTTTAGATAGTAAAGACAATTAACTAGCTGTAGGTTCCTCCAGAGTCATAGTTTATAAATATACATATATTTAAGCAAGTGAAATGTAACATTAAATTGTTTCCTAAACTAAACCATTGGCATTTAATTCAAGTCCAACGCATAAAATGTATTTCCTTCTTTCATGAAGTGTTTTGTCAAACTCTTGACTAGATGACCTGTTGAGGGCCCCTGAAATGCTAAAATCATTCTACAAGTTGGAAAATGAGGATATTGAATCAGTTGACCTTTACTATCCCTTCAAGTTTCAGAATTCTATCTTTCATTATCATTATTTATGTAATAGAGGGACTTAGCAAACTAAATTCCACTGAGATCAAATATACAGTACCAGAAAACTCCTTAGTTTTATAAGCCGAGCCCATAGAATGGAAGAGCCCTGTAAATAAATAAATTAATCCATTTGTTCATTTAGCGATTATTTCTTAAGTCCTGACTGTTTGCATAGTTTCTCAGGATACAGAGCCTGAATGGACTTACCCATAATAGCAAGAGAGGATAATTTTGAGGGAATGAAAACTATTCATCAGTCAATATCCGAATACCAGGTATCAGGAAAGATTTGTATTTCCCTTAGATGTGAATACCAAGTCCGGAGGTGCTTGCTGTCTATTTGTTCAAGTGATTTAAATGCGTGTTGCTAATTGTTTTACGGCTCTTAGCTGTTGGAGGTTGCCCAATAAGTCCTTATAAATGCCTTAGGGATGACATTCCCCTTCTTTTCTTTAAAAGGACACTATAAAATAAAAAGATCAGACTATATATTTTTTTATGTTCTTGACTTAAGACTGATAACTAGTGAGGTAAGAACATAAATGAAATACTATAATTTATTACATCAAAGAAAAATCAGAATTTCTAATAAAGATGGCAACTCGTCTTTAAAAAAGAATAATGAGAGTAGAGAAACTTTTCTTCTGTGAGAATAAGACCTTTAATACAATCTAAAGTAAGACAGATTTTCTTTCCCCTAGAGTTTAGGATGAAACCCTGTCCCCATATACAGTATTATTTTCTCCCTGAAAATATTATTACAAATC
The DNA here is from genome assembly GCF_949987515.2 of Delphinus delphis. Lineage (NCBI taxonomy): Eukaryota > Metazoa > Chordata > Mammalia > Artiodactyla > Delphinidae > Delphinus > Delphinus delphis. Next base: position 92,909,554 of record NC_082690.1, on the reverse strand, counting down.
CCATTTCTAACGTCTTTGTTAGTCTTAATAATTACATCTTAGCTAAGGTGTTAATACACAAGTTGACCACAGAACAAAAAGCTTTATTTATCATCAGGTCTATGTACCCAATGCTCATGTTTATATCAGGACCAGGGATAGAACGCTGGGGTCCTGGATTCTAGCCATTCTCTTCTTGTTAAATCATGTTGGCTCTGATGTGAGTGTAAGATGTTGGGCAGATGTTATCAAATATGCTTCAATGAGAGGGGATCATAAAGCTCTTAAGTCATTTATCCTTCTAAATGTCAAGTAACTAAATTGATATTCCCATCTGCTGAAAACCTTACTGGGGAGAAAGGAAAATGAGGAATGGAAATTCTAACTTTCTTTCAGAATGACTTCAGTGTGTTATCATGCCAGGGACATCTATTTTTGATGTTTCGAGTTTAGAAAAGATGGATGGATAACTTTAGTGGCTCTTTTTAAATTTTATTTCTTTGAAATGCCAAATAATTATGTGCGTTCTCTACACCCATGATTGAAAGCAACGGGGTTGTTCTTTAAAGGAAAAAGTGATAAAATGTTAGGTTAAAAATGGCAGCCGATCTGCTATTGCTGTGAGCTCTTTACATACGTGACTTTCTTTTCATTATCACAGCTGAAGACTCTTTTTCCTTGCCTCTGCCCCTCGCTACCAGCACGGCCTCAATTTTCATCCTTGGATGTGGGTTCTACACTCCATTAACTGTTCTCCAGGGTTATACAACAAATAGTTTAGAAATGTAGACGTGTCCAGCATTTTATGTTTACACATTTACATATTACATCTTTTGCGAATAACATGCAATATGTAAGTACGTAAATGTTTGCGTATTTATATATTGCATGTAATTGCAAATTATATATTGCATATTTACAACATTAAAAGAATAGAAACCATATCTCTGAGACCATTATTCCTGGCCCCTAAGAAAGTGCTTATAGTTAATATACACTACGTAATTGCCATGAGCCAAACACTACTCTGAATGATTAAACTGGTATCAACTCTTCTAGTCCCCTAAGATGATGAGGTAGCTAGTATTATAAGTTGCATTTCACAGAAGAGGAGAATGAGACATGGAGTGGTTAAGAAAGCTGATATATTAGAACTCGTCAGCAGCAGGGCAGGAACGGGAACTCAAGCCTCCTGGCTCTTAGTTTTTGTATTGGTTTCCAGTTGCTACTGTAACAAATTATAACTTAGTAGGTTGAACAATACTAATATATTATCTTACATTTCTGGATGTCAGAAATCCAAAAGGAGTCTCACTCTGAGTCTCACTGGGCTAAGATTAAGGCGTTATGGTTTATCAAGGCTGAAACTTCTTCTCAAGTCTCTAATAGGTAATCCATTCTCTTTCCAGCTTCTGGAAGCCATTTGCTTTCCCTGATTTCTGGTCCTCTCCCTCCTTCCCAGCCAGCAACAGCAATGCCATGCTGAGTTCTTCCTATATTGCCATCTCTCTGGTTTTCTCTTCTTATTCTCTCTTCCACTTTTAAGGATCCTTGTGATTATATTAGGTTCACACATACAATTTAGGATAGTCTGCTATCTTAAAGCCAGCTCATTAGAACATTAATTCCATCTTCAACCTTAGTTCCCCTTTTTTGATATAACATAATATATTCACAGGTTCCAGAGATTAGGCTGTGGTCATCTTTGGGGGTGCCATTATTTTGCCTACAACAGTGCTATGGACTGAAGATTTGTGTCCCCTCAAAATTCATACATTGAAACCAACACCCACGTGTGAAAGTATTTGGAGGTGGTACCTTTGGGAGGTGATAACGTCCTGAGGGCTCTGGATTGGTGCCCATATAAAAGAGATCTCAGAGCATTCCCTTGCCCCTTCTGCCATGTGAAGACACAATGAAAAGAGGGCTGTCTATAAATCAGGAAGAGGGTCCTCATCAGACCCTGAATCTGCTGGCACCTTGACCTGGGACTTAGCCTCCAGAACTGTGACAAATGTTTGCTGTTTATAAACCACCCATTCTATGGCATTCTGTTATAGCAGCCAGAATGGACAAAGACATATAGCTTTTACCATTATACCACACTGCCTTAATAATATTAGCTACCTTTCATAGACCAGGTTAGTGTCTATTACATATGTTACACTTGGTATTCACTGAAAGTAGACAGCCTTCTCTGTTATTAACAGATGAAAACAAGGGGTCAGGGAGTTGAATCCTTTGTGTATAGTAAATACGAGATGTGATTTAGAGTCTGAATCTGGATCTATCCACTCCAAAGCTCTTGTTCTCTCCTATACTGTGTAATTTTGACTAACATGTCTGTCCTTGTATTAGGATTTTTAGATAATAAATTTATTGGATGATCAATCAACCCCACCCTTCCCTCTTAAAAAGTATAATTGTTCCCACTCTTTCTAAAATGCAAGGGCCTATTCCTTGCTTTGGTAAACATAGTTGGCTGAAATTGCTATGAAATACTCTAGTGCAATGCCAAGCATATAAAAGACCTTAGATAAGATTGGATTTTCCCCCTGATAACACAGGAAACTATACCATGGTGTCAGAACCGCTGTCAAGGTCCATAAGGATCATAGACACCAATGTGGAAATAGCTTGTGGACATAGCTCTGAAGAGTCGAATATATTATGCTATGCTTGTCCTCGTGTATCTTTTGCATGTTTTGTGTCTCCCCATCTGTAAAATAGGTATGATAACATCTATCTTGAAGGGTTGTGAGAATTATAGATGATGCCTTTAAAGAAAACTGCCAGATGAAGAGTTGACTCTTAATAAATGGTAACATTAGCACAATTTTTAAAAGTATGTATCTGGTGTCTTAGTGTCTTGTGATTAGGTATGTCTCCTAATAGTGTAATAATTTTTTAAAAATCCAAATGTTTGGAAAGACTGAGTTAATCAAGTTTTGGTTAAATTCTTTCTGAATAATTACCATTCAGAAGATCCTGAAGAGGGATTCAGGCAAACCATGGCAGAGCTTTCTTCTCCAAGGTTTTGTGAGAATGACTGAGACCAGTATTTCAAGACACCTGTGGGCAGGTCCCTGCCAATTTTTTGCTAGAAGTTCAAACACCCTGTAAGATGTCTGTTTCCTACTTAAGTCTGACAACTCCTTGGATCTCTCTCTTCAAGCAAGGAAACACCATATAGTACTGACAAAACCTTTCACCAAATCAACTCTTCACCATCATCTCTAAGCTCAGGAAGTAGTCTTTCAGGAATGAATACCTTTGGGAACTGAAGTCTATCTGTAGGGATGGTATACTGGCTCATACCAAAACCTTTGGCATCATCCTTGGGCAACTCCCACCATCAACCTTATCTCATTCTTCCCTCCACTCTATAGGCAAATCCTGAAAATTCTACCTTCAAAACATATCAGAATCCAACCTCTTTTATAACCATGCCACTCCCTTGATCTCCATCCTTCCACAAAGTCCATTTGACTTGGAAGACTAGCCAAAGTTCCTACTGTAATATGTAAGTTTCCACAGGATATGGCCCCAGGCTACAGCTCTTGAACCTCAGCCAATACTCTTTCCACTCCCTCCCTCTGCTCCAGCCATACTTATCTTCTTGTTGCTCCTCAAATACACAGGCCATAATGCCTCAGGGCCTTTGCATTTGCTTCTCCATCTACCTACAGTGATTTTCTCCATATATATGCATGGCCAGGTCTTTCACCCCCTTCTGGTTATTGCTCAAATATAACATTTCTAGGGAGCTCTTACCTTACTTAAATTTATCTTTTCCAGAATGGTAACTCTTTCATGCTTTTTACCCGCACACTACACTATGTATTATCAACTCTTAGACATCAACGTTATGAGAAGCAACATCGTGTATGTGCTAGAAGAAAAGAAAAAAAAATTAAACTACGACATGTCCTTGACTGTAAAATTCATCCTGATTTCAGAGATATTTAAAATATGTAGAATTACATTTTGTTAACCCTAAAATGCACATTGTTTTGCTCTTTTAATATCTCTATTTATTTGGCTTGTGGTGTGTCTCCTTCCACTATGAGGTAAACTCCAGTGGGGTACAGATTTCTTTATGGTTTTATACTATTTCCCCCAGTGTCTCAATCAGTGCTTGGAACACAGTTAATAATAAATACTGGTTGAAAAAATGAATGCTGGAGATTCCCAGGGTCATTAGTAATAAACTTGCCTTCTAAAAGTTCCCTGTATCATTTAAATGATAAAATAATTAATGTAATATTACATAATTTTTAATTTTCTCAAAGTAACTCAACATATGTTGTCTCTTTTGCTTACCCCTATGAATAACATGGTGTAGAGAAGGAAAGTGCCTTATCCGAGACATGGCTATGGTCAAACAAGGATTCAGAGTCAATCTTTTCTTTCCTATATTAGAAAATGTTGCAAATTCCTGTGGACAAGAAGTAAAGTGAGCAGATTGTGTTGAACTGATAGCTGCATTGAATTAACTGGGCCAGTCTGACAAGGTGGACAGATACTGATGGATTCAGGGACATGGTTGACTGTGGTCAGTTGTTATAAAAGTGTTGACCCTTGTGCTTAGCATGTCACATAAAACTGGCCAGAGAATGGATGAGATATGGTGGCCATAAAAGTCATCACATGGGCCAAGGGAAAAATAAAGCCAAGGGACGTCCATGTGAAATATGTTGGAAGCAGCTGGGAAATTAAAAGACTTAAAAAATAAATAGATGAATAGATAACATATGTTCACATATAAATTTATTTAAAACAAATATACATGAATCTATGTTATGTTATATAAAGTATATATAACAAAATAATTTTTATACTTAAACATTTCAAAAAAGGATTTTGTAAAAAAAGGATTCATATAATATTTTTTAAATAGTATCATTCCTACAATCTTTTCCATCCCCCCATTTCTCCATCAGTAAATATAACAGTTAACAATCGTTATTTTTTTTTAATATTTATTTATTTAATTTATTTATTTTCCTTATTTTTTTTGGCTGTGTCAGGTCTTAGTTGCAGCACACAGGATCTTCCTTGAGACACACGGGGTCTTTCATTACGGTGCGCAGTCTCTTTGTTGCGGTGCTCAGGCTTCTCTTTAGTTGGGGCATGCGGGTTTTCTCTTCTCTAGTTGTGGAGTGCAGGCTCCAGAGCACGTGAGCTCAATAGTTGCGGTGCGTGGGCTTAGTTGCCCCGTGGCACATGGGATCTTAGTTCCCCGACTAGGGATTGAACCCATGCCCCCTGCATTGGAAGGTGGATTCTTTACCACTGGACCACCAGGGAAGTCCCCAATTGTTATGTTTTTACACACATATTCTAAACCCACTCAAATACATACAAACAGAGTGTTATTGTTGTTTTGTTTAACAAAAATGTTATCCTAGTATACATAAATTTTCATAAACTGTTTTATTCACTCAAATCAATCTTCTCCCATGAGAATATGTACAAATTACACTTTTTTAAAAAGCTATATCTTATTAAATAGTATGAATGTATTGTAATTAATTTAATCAGGCTACTTTATTTCATTAGTGTGTGTTTTTCTCGCTGCGTATAATGTACAACTATCACCTAAATATTTGTTAACTGTACACTCTGTGTTTCCCTCTTCTTATTGTTTTCCCATGAAAGTCTCCTTCACACACATTTCTTAGTTGTGCCTTGTATCTTCTTGTCCTGAGATGGAGGATTAAATGTTCAAAAAGGAAAGTAGTCACCATGGTAAATGTATGTTTGACCTGAGAGCAAGTTTGCTTGTTTGTTTTAAGCTATCGCTTATATATTTACTGGTTTGATTTTACATTGATAAAGCCCATTTCAAAAAATTGAACAATAAAATGTTAAACTTGGGAAACTCTGAAATTTTATAGTCTGACTTCCCACTTCATGCAAATCCTTCTTTGTAGACCTTTATACCTTCTCATAAGCTTCTTTCTCTGCCTGAAAATGAACTTTGGTTCCTTCAACTAAAATCTCTCTACCATTTAAGCTCAACTTATGACATCAACTCCAAGAAGCTTTCTCTGATTGCCCCAAGGCATTAAGATGTCCCTCTGGTGCTCGAAGAGCAACCCGTGTTTGCAAGGATCAGTATATTTTTCACTTGCTATTGTAATTGTGGATGTGATTTTCTATTTCCTCTGCTAGGTTATAACCTCTCTCATTGGAAGGAAATCTGTCCTCTTTCACATCTGTGTTTCCAGTGCATAACGTGATATATAGAGAAGTACTAACAACTCTTTTTCAGTAGAATAACTGATTAAATGAATACATATGCTACCTTCTTTTTAAACTTCTCCTTGCCTATGTGTGTGTGTGATATTTTAATAGACAATAGACATATGTGGTGCATCAGTTTGAGAAGTGGAGTGCTTGTTGAAAGGATGGGACTTAACTTTAGATAATCTTACCGCTAACAAAGTGTCTGTGTTGTGAAAGAAGAAAGAGAGAGGTGGTTATTTTTGCAGAGATGGCTTGTTTGCTTCAGTGTATTGGTGGAGCTCTCTTAACCTAGATTTCATTCTGTTTGCTCTCTTCATGTGAAACCATGCAGCTCATACCTACACATCTTTCTCTAATAAAAGAGTTGTCTTAAGGAAACAAATCAGCAGCTGTCAAGGGGGTGCCAGAATGAGTCATTTGCAGTCAAGATAGCCGATTCCCCATGCTGATGGATTCACCAACTTTTCAGGGCCTCTGAGAGTTCACCTGCTTGTCACAGAGCATAGCACTTTGGTTCAGCTTTGAAATGAGGAATGTCCCTTCACTGTGATTCAAGCTGATTGCCCCTTTGTCACCAGGTTTTAGTTTCTAGGATAAGGTTGTACCTTTCACTCAAACAAGTACTGTTAGAGCTCAAGGTTAAAAGATTCACCTTGATGTTTTCTCCAGATAAGCTGTGATGGTAAAGACATTCTCATGTAAGCAGCTGAGGTTCCATTTATCACTTTTCCATTTGGAAAAGTGAACCCATTCTCCCAAATTCCAGGTAGTTCAACATAATCCAGTATGATAATTATTTCTTGGTTATGAAATAGCCAAGAACCTGAGAAAGCATCTAATCCTACTTCAGAGGAAACTGAAGCCCAAAGGGCTAAGAGTTTGTGTGGTCTCCCAGCCAGAACTGGCTGACACAATGCTCAAATCCAAGTATGATATCCTTGTCACTTTACTAGAAACACACCCTTTCTTCTTATTCTCCCTTATAGGCTGGTACTGGAGGTTTATATGACTACCTGGTGGGCAGTAAGGATATTTAATGGTTAGGGAAGTTTGTAAAAAAAAAAAGGGTACCCTGGCTTTTTTTCAGGCAGCTGGGAAGATGGCAGACATTCAGACTGAGTGTGCCTACCAAAAGCAACTGACCATCTTTCAAAATAAGAAGAGGGTCCTGCTTGGAGAAACTGGCAAGGAGAAGCTCCCATTATACTACAAGAACATTGGTCTGGGCTTCAAGACACCAAAGGAGGCCATGGAGGGCACCTACATTGACAAGAAATGCCCTTTTACTGGTAATGTCTCCATCCGAGGGCAGATCCGGTCTGGCGTGGTGACCAAGATGAAGATGCAGAAGACCGTTGTCATCCACCGAGACTACCTCCACTACATCCGAAAGTACAACTGCTTCTAGAAGCACCACAAAAACATGTCTGTGCACCTTTCCCCCTGCTTCAGGGATGTCCGAATCAGTGACAGTGTCACAGTGGGCGAGTGCCGGCCCCTGAGCAAGATGGTGCACTTCAACATGCTCAAGGTCAACGAGGATGACGGCACCAAGAAGCATTCCAGCAGTTCTAAGACTGGACCACTGCCCACTGCCCCAAGCAAAATAATTTATTTTCCCAGTCAAAAAACAAAGAAACAAAAAAACTGCACCCTGGGTCTTTCTTTCCCTCTTTCCTGTTTTTAGAAGTGATATAGTGTAGTGTAGTGATATAGTGTAGCATTTAAGTGTAAAAACCCTGAAGCCAGACCACACAGTTTAGAACGCAGGATTCATCACTTACTAGCGAAAGAAAGGAGTGTGTTAATCTGTCTGTGCCCCAGTGTTCTCAGCACTAAAATGGGATAGCCATATGTTTATTGAGAAGTTTAAAAGAGTTAATTAAAGCCAAGTACTTAGAACAATGACTAGCACAGAGTAAGCTCTCAGTAAATATTACCTGTGTTTATTCATAGGTGTATATGGGAATGGGATGAAAACTACTGTCTTCCCCTCTCTATCTTTGTGTTTAGAATTAAAGTGAGCTCTTTGTTTTGCTGTATATTTCTCAAGGTTTCAACTTTATTTCCTTTGCTTGGGTATAATCTTAGGCCCTCTGCTTTTATCTGAATCATGAGGGAATAAACATAGAGTGGTATCTATCTAAGAGCATGGGTTTGGGTGTCAGTCAGACTGCCGTTTTGGAATGACTGGAGTTAGTCCATTTGTTTGCCAGAACTGCTATCTAAGGCCTTATAGAATATTTTACGTATCAACAACGTAATGTCGTAGAGGCTCAAGAGACCCACTTTATGGCAAAGGCAGTGTGAAAGTTTATATATGTCTATAGAATCCACTTGTCCTCTCATATACCACACCACCCAGAAGCTGTTGGCCTAATACAGCAATATACTGAGTTGTTAAAGGCACAGCTAAGGCACCAACTTGGAGACAATATGCTGTGAAGATGGGGTGTCATCCTCTAAGACAGCAGTCCCCAACCTTTTTGGTACCAGGGACCTGTTTTGTGGAAGATAATATTTTACAGATGGAGAGGGAGAGGAGAACAGTTCAGGCAGTAATGCGAGCAAAGGGGACAGAAGGGGAGCAGCAGATGAAGCTTCGATGGCTTGCCCACCGCTTACTTCCTGCTGCGTGACTGGTACTGTGGCCCAGGGGTTGGGGACCCCTGCTCTAGGACATTACATGTACCTTATATCAACATCCATCATATGATGCTGCCTCCAATAGATAGAAAATATTGGTCTGAGAAATAATAGATATGGGCAAGAAGACTGCACTTTTCATTATTTCCAATGTTCTACTTGGGGAATTTGTGGTCACTCAAATCCCCTTAATTCTGTGCTCTTCTAGATTAGAAGTTATGGTCTCCAGAAAGAGAAATGCTTCCCCCAGGCAATCAGCAAGAGATCCATTTAACTTTGAGCTAAGACCGCATTGTGGGCTCCTCCTGCCAAGGGACCAACAGGGAGGAATAAAATTCACAATCTTGGTAGGTGTAATTGACCTGGATCATGAAGAGGAGGTAGGGCTGCTGTCACACAATGGGAGCAGGAAGAAATATGTTAGACATCCAAATTATCCACTTGGATATCTCTTAGTTCTCCCTTGTACAATTTTGATGATACATGGATAAGTTTAGTGGTCAGTGCTTTCGACTGACATGGAAAGCAGAAATACAGACTTCTCAGGGATGAGGGTCTTGTTCATTCCACATGGTGAACCACCAAGACCCACAGTGATGCTAGCTGACAGTGAAGGGAATCTAGAATGGATAGTATTGGATGAAGATAATGATAATCAGTTGTAGGTTCAAGACCCAGTTATAGCAGCAGGGGCTGCAGTTCATCCTACTAATCTCCCACTTCTGAGTTTCTTCCGGCAGAAGAGGCCCACCCAGAGCCTTGAAGTGATATAATGTAAGTGAATTCAAATGTCTTCAGGCATCGGCTTTGATAGACTCTGTGTTGTGCTGCATGGATCTCTCTTTTAGGACTGATATAGTTACCCAACTACTGATCAGGCTGTGGGCTGACAACTTTCAGTTATCAGGTTAGGAAGGTTGACTAACCCCGTTTTGCGGGGTATCCTATTTCCGATTACTGATGGTCTCAGTGGTATAAAGCTGAACCCCTCACCTTAACTTGTGACGACCCTGAAGGACTACCCTAGGTTCAGAGCTCCCTGTAGGGTTGTCTGAGGCCTTAATTGATACTGCATTGCAGCCTGACTTCTCCCTGCATTCAATCCTGCTTTCTTTTTCTTTTCCCTCCAGATATTAATACTAAGAATAGTCCCTATTAAACTTTCTGCATGCTATTCTTTATCTCAGGGTTCCTGGGGACTTCTACTGATGATGCTACCTGAATATACACCCAAATAAGTAGGAAACAAGATAGGCACAAAACATTCATTTCAGCAGTGATTGTAAGAAAAAAATGCCATTAGCAAGGCTGGTCTGCTCATTGAATAACCTATGGTACCCTTAAAAGGCAGTACCACAAAACAATCAAAAAGAATAAAGAAGATCTCTATGAAGTATATGGAGACAGTCCATATTTTAAAGTGAAAAAGGAAATAAAGAAAGGTTCAGAACAGTGTACATAATATGCAAACTTTTGTATAAAAGAAAAGGAAATAAATATAAAAAATAATTATCGGCCAATTTTGATGTACTAGATAATGAAGTAATAAATGAAAATGGCTACACACTGAGGATGAGTGTGAATAAAATGAAAAGATATAATGACTAGAATTATCTGGAAATACAATAAACCTTAAAATTGAATTCAGATATCAACATATAAACATAATTGCACTTTAAATTAACAACATAAACACATTAAAGGCAGTAATTATTTCAAGAAACTGTGGAACACAATACTCTATCCCTAATACGATATATTTAAAGGGAAAAAGAAAAAAATTAGATATGGCTTAGTGGGATTATTGTTAATAGTAAGTTTGGGAGATTAGTTGAAGATGGCGGAGTAGAAGGATGTGTGCTCACTCACTCTTGCCAGAGCATCAGAATCACAGTTAACTGCTGAACAATCATTGACAGGAAGAACCTGGAACTCACCAAAAAAGATACCCCACATCCAAAGACAAAGGAGAACCTGCAATGAGGTGGTAGGCGGGGCACAATCACAATAAAATCAAATCCCATAACCACTGAGTGGGTGAGTCACAAACTGGAGAACAATTATATCACAGAAGTCCACCCACTGGAGTGAAGGTTCTGAGCCCCACGTCAGGCTTCCCAGCCTTGGGGTCTGGCAAAGGGAGTTGGAATTCTCAGAGAATCAGACTTCGCAGGCTAGCGGGATTTGATTGCACAACTCTGACAGGTCTGGGGGAAACAGAGGGCACACACAAGATTGTGTGTGCATCAGGACACAGAGGGAAGGAGAGTGACACCATAGGAGACTGAACCAGACCTACCTGCTAGTGTTGGAGTGTCTCTTGCAGAGGCGGGGAGTGGCTGTGGCTCACTGTGAGGACAAGGGCACTGGCAGCAGAAGTTGTGGGAAGTACTCCTTGGTGTGAGCCCTCCCAGAGTCCGACATTAGCCTCACCAAAGGGCCTGTAGGCTCCAGGGCTGGGTGCCTCAAGCCAAACAACCAACAGGGAGGTAATTCAGCCCCACCCATCAGCACACAAGCAGATTAAAGTTTTACTGAGCTCTGCCCACCAGAGCAGCACCCAGCTCTACCCACCACCAGTCCCTCCCATCAGAAAACTTGCACAAGCCTCTTATATAGCCTCATCCACCAGAGGGCAGACAGCAGAAGCAAGAAGAACTACAGTCCTGCAGCCTGTGGAATGAAAACCATATTCACAGAAAGATAGAGAAAATGAAAAGGCAGAGGACTATGTACCAGGTGAAGGAACAAGATAAAACCCCAGAAAAACCACTAAATGAAGTGGAGATAGGCAACCTTCCAGAAAAAGAATTCAGAATAATGATAGTGAAGATGATCCAGGACCACAAAAAAAGAATGGAGGCAAAGATCTAGAAGATGCAAGAAATGTTTAATAAAGAGATAGAAGAATTAAAGAACAAACACCTAGAAGAATTAAAAAACAAAAAAACAGACATGAACAATACAATAACTGAAATGAAAAATACACTAGAAGGAATCAATAGCAGAATAACTGAGGCACAAGAACGGTTAAGTGACCTGGAAGACAGAATGGTGGAATTCACTGCCATGTAACAGAATAGAGAAAAAGAATGAAAAGAAATGAAGACAACCAAAGAGACCGCTGGGACAACATTAAATGCACCAACATTTACATTATAGGGGTCCCAGAAGGAGAAGAGAGAGAGAAAGGACCCGAGAAAATATTTGAAGAGATTATAGTTGAAGACTTCCCTAACATGGGAAAAGAAATAGCCACCCAAGTCCAGGAATCACAGAGAGGTCCCAGGCAGGATAAACCCAAGGAGAAACACACCAAGACACATAGTAATCAAATTGACAAAAATTAAAGACAAAGAAAAATTATTGAAAACAAGGGAAAAATAACAAATAACATACAAAGGAATTCCCATAAGGTTAACAGCTGATTTCTCAGCAGAAACTCTACAAGCCAGAAGGGAGTGGCATGATATATTTAAAGTGATGAAAGGGAAGAACCTAAAAGCAAGATTACTCTCAATGTGTCAAAGATCTCATTCAGATTCAATGGAGAAATCAAAAGCTTTATAGACAAGCAAAAGCTAAGAGAATTCACCACCACTAAACCATCGTTACAACAAATACTAAAGGAACTTCTCTACGTGGGAAACACAAAATAAGGAACCTACAAAAACAAATCTAAAACAATTAAAAAAATGGTAATAGAAACATACATATAAATAATTACGTTAAATGTGAATGGATTAAATGCTCCAACCAAATAACACAGGCTCACTGAATGGTTACAAAAACAAAACCCGTATATATGTTGTCTACAAGAGACCCACTTCAGACATAGGGACACATACAGACTGAAAGTGAAGGGATGGAAAAAGATATCCCATGCAAATGGAAATCAAAAGAAAGCTGGAGTAGGAATACTAATATCAGATAAAATAGACTTCAAAATAAAGAATGTTACAGGAGACAAGGAAGGACACTACATAATGATAAAGGGATCAATACAAAAAGATATAACAATTATAAATATATATGCAAGTAACATAGGAGCACCTCAATACATGAGGCAAATGCTAACAGCTATAAAAGAGGAAATCAACAGTGACACAATAATAGTGGGGGAATTTAACACCTCACTTACACCAATGGACAGATCATCCAGACAGAAGATTAGTAAGGAAACAGAAACTTTAAATGACACAATAGACCAGGTACATTTAATTGGTATTTATAGGACATTCCATCCGGAAATATCAGATTACACTTTCTTCTCAAATGCTCATTGCCCATTCTCCAGGATAGATCATATCTTGGGTCACAAATCAAGCTGCGGTGAATTTAAGAAAATTGAAATCATATGAAGCATCTTTTCAGACCACAACACTATGACATTAGAAATAAATTACAGGGAAAAAAGCATAAAAAACACAAACACATGAAGGCTAAACAACGTGCTACTAAATAATCAAGAGATCTCTGAAGAAGTCAGAGGAAATCAAAAAATACCTACAGGCAAATGACAATGAAAACATGATGATCCAAAGCATATGGGATGCAGCAAAAGCAGTTCTAAGAGGGAAGTTTAGAGTAATACAATCCTACCTCAAGAAACAAGAAAAATCTCAAATAATCTAACCTTACACCTAAAGGAACTAGAGAAAGAAGAACAAACAAAACCCAAAGTTAGTAGAAGGAAAGGAATCATAAAGATCAGAGCAGAAATAAATGAAATAGAAACAAAGAAAACAATAGCAAAGATCAAAAAAACTAAAGTCTGTTTCTTTGAGAAGATAAACAAAATTCATAAACCTTTAGCCAGACTCATCAATAAAAAGAGGAAGAGGACTCAAATCAATGAAATTAGAACTGAAAAAGGAGAAGTTACAATGTACACTGCAGAAATAAAAAGCATCCTAAGAGACTACTACAAGCAACTCTATGCCAGTAAAATGGTCAACCTGGAAGAAATGGACAAATTCTTAGAAACGTATAACCTTCCAAGACTGAACCAAGAAGAAATCGAAAATATGAACAGAGCAATCACAAGTAATGAAATTGAAACTGTGATGAAAAATCTTTCAACAAACAGAAGTCCAGGACCAGATGGCTCCAGAGGTGAATTCTATCAAACCTTTAGAGAAGAGCTGATACCCATCCTTCTCAAACTCTTCCAAAAATTTGCAGTGGAAGGAACACCCCCAAACTCATTCTATGAGGCCACCATCACCCTGATACCAAAACCAGACAAAGATACTACAAAGAAAGAAAATTACAGACCAATATCAATGATGAATACAGATGCAAAAATCCTCAACCAAAAAATAGAAAACAGAATCCAATAACACATTAAAAGGATCATACATCATGATCAAGTGGGATTTACCAGGGATGCAAGGACTCTTCAATATATGCAAATCAATCAATGTGATACACCATATTAACAAATTGAAGAATAAAAACCATATGATCATTTCAGTAGATGCAGAAAAAGCTTTTGACAGAATTCAACACCCATTTATAAGAAAAACTATCCAGAAAGTGGGCATTGAGGTAACCTTCCTCAACATAATAAAGGCCATATAAGGCAAACCCACAGCAAACATCATTCTCAATGGTGAAAAACTGAAAGCATTTCCTCTAAGATCAGGAACAAGACAAGGATGTCCACTCTCACCACTATTATTCAACATAGTTTTGGAAGTCCTAGCCATGGCAATCAGAGAAGAAGAAAAAAATAAAAGGAATACAAATTGAAAAGAAGTAGTAAAACTGTCACTGTTTGCAGATGACATGATACTATATATAATCCTAAAGATGCCACCAGAAAACTACTAGAGCTAATCAATGAATTTGGTAAAGTTGCAGGATACAAAATTAATGCACAGAAGTCTCTTGCCTTCCTATACACTAACAATGAAAGATCAGAAAGAGAAAGTAAGGAAACAATCGCACTCACTATTGCAACAAAAAGAATAAAATACCTAGGAATAAACCTACCTAAGCAGGTAAAAGACCTGTACTCAGAGAACTATAAGACACTGATGAAATAAATTAAAGACAATACAATCAGATGGAGAGATTTACCATGTTCTTGTATTGGAAGTATCAGTATTGTGAAAATGACTAAACTACTGAAAGCAATCTACAGATTGAAGGCAATCTCTACCAAATTACCAATGGCATTTTTTACAGAACTAGAACAAAAAATCTTAAAATTTGTCTGGAGACACAAAACACTCCAAATAGCCAAAGCAATCTTGAGGGTAAAAAACAGAGTTGGAGGAATCAGACTCCCTGACTTCAGACTATATTACAAAGTTACAGTAATCAAGACAATATGGTACTGGCAGAAAAACAGAAATATAGATCAAAGGAACAGGATAGAAAGCCCAGAGATAAACCCACGCACCTATGGTCAACTAATCTATGAAAAAGGAGGCAAGGATATACAATGGAGAAAAGACAGCCTCTTCAATAAGCGGTGCTGGGAAAACTGGACAGCTACATGTAAAAGAATGAAATTAGAACACTCCCTGACACCATACACAAAAATAAACTCAATTTCACGTCAGGCGTGAGTGAAATTGCAGCCTGCCCTCTGCCTCCTATTGCTGACGATCCTTCAGCTCTACCATCTCCCACCTCTTCTCCCTCCTCCAGTCAGTAACTCTTCTTCTCTGTTCACTCAGTGCCAGCCCCTATATGCCAGCTGTTGTACTGGACTACTGTACTTTTCAAGGTACTCTGCTGTAAGATTAAAAATGTTTTCTTTATTTTTTCTGTTTTTCAATGTATTATTCGTGTGTAAAATATTATAAACCTATTACAGTACAGTACTATACAGCTGATTGTGTTATTGGGGTACCTAGGCTAATTTTGTTGGACTTAATGAACAAATTGTACTTATGAACATGCTCTCAGAAGGGAACTCGTTCATATGTAGGGGACTTACTGTACTGTAATATCTGTTTCACTGAAAACCTCTTCCCCTTGCTGGATTAGAAGCAGCAAGTTGCCATTTGTGAACTGTGCTGTGGGACAAAGCCACATGGCAAAAGACTAAGTGCTGCTTCTAGCCAACAGCCCCCAAGACACTGAGGCCCTCAATTTGGCAGCCTGTAGGAAGCTAAATGCTGCCAAGAACCACATGAGCTTGGAAGTGACTCCTTCCCCATTTGAGCCTCAGATGAGACCACACCCCTGACCTGTGTCCTGACTGCCCCATGTGAGACTCTGAAAGAGAGGTTCAAGCTAAGCCATGACCGTACTCCTGACCCAGAGAAAATGTGAAGTAATAAATATGTGGTGGTTTAATTCACTGTGTTTGTGGTAACATTGTTAAGCAGCATTCCATAACTAATCAATATACCCCTTGACCAAGAGATAAAAATTAACATCACTAATATTGGCACATTGTAACAATAGCTGTCCCTTGTTTTGATTCCATGTGAGGTTTCTGATATCACCTACAAAATAAGTTATCTTGCCAAATATATTTAACTTAAAACTCATCAAATCCTTAGATCTAGCTTCCAAATTGTAGGAAATACAGAAGATTGAAAGACAAGGTAAATTATGCCATAATCCAGAATGTTGTACATTCTTTATGACAACTGGCCTGAACTCTTGTAAAAGGGATGTAGGGAAATGGCAGAAAGCTAGTCTATTTAAAGGCAAAAGAGTCAAAATATAGTATGCAAGCTTTGTTTTATTCCTGAATCAATACAATAAAAATAAACCATGGAAATATAAACCATGAAATACTTGTTGAAAATTAGAGAAATATGGACATCAACTAGAGATCAGATGATATGAGAAAATGCTTGACAATTTCCTTAGTTTTGATAACATTATTGTAATTATGTAATGAAATGTCCTTATGTAAAGGGAAAAAAACAAAAAAAACAAAACACCTCCTGTGTGTCTCCTTTACTCCCAACACTTGATTCTGATAACCAAATGTGTGGGTTTCCCCACACCAAACAATTCTGCCATACCAGCTGGGCATCCTGCAATCTAACTGAATTCTGACACTGTCTACCTGAAAATAGAGTCAGCTCCCACAGGTTAAGGGCTCAGTTCCACAAAACTGCTTCTTCCTCCACCACCACTCCCACCTCACCCCCATTTCGGATACCAACTGCAAGTTCTGGTTGTTCCTTGTGCTTCCTACTGACGGGCTATTAATCATAAGCTCCCACCCCTCTTCAGGTTTGATTAATTTGCTAGAGCAGCTCACGGAACTCAGGAAAAGAGCATACTTTTAACAGTTTATTGTAAAAGGATATAACTCAGGAACAGACGGATGGAAGAGATGAATAGGGCAGGTATGTGGGAAGGGGGTGGAGCTCCCAGGCCCTCTCTGGGTACACTGCTCTCAGCATCTCTACATGTTTGCCAACCCCAGAAGCTCTCAGAACCCCTTCATTTAGGGTTTTCATGGCAGCTCCATTACATAGACATTATTGATTAAATCATTGGCTATTGGTGATTAATTCAACCTCCAGTCCCTCTCCCCTCCTGGGAGGTTGGAAAGACAGCTGGAAAGTTCCAACCTTCTGATCTCATGGATGGCTCCCCTGGCAACCAGCCCCCATCCTGAGGGGCTTTCCCAAAGTCACCTCATTAACAAATTCAGGTTAACAGTTGAAAAGGTTTGTTGTGAATAACAAGACACTCTTTTCACCTTTATCACTCTGAAACTATTTGAGGAGCTGGAACTGTTTGAGGACAAAAGACCAAATATTATGATCAAAGATTCTCACCTTGGCATATTATAAGGGTTAAAAGGAGCTATGTGCCAGGAAAGCAGATGAAGACCAAATATGCATTTCTTATTATAAATCATAATATCCCATCTTATCATAATTATAATATCCCATCTTGTCTTAGAAACTGGAAGTTAGTAGGCATGAAGTGTCAGGATGATTGAATTTTTTTCACAAGGTCATCAAAATGCGTTTATGTGTATGTGTGGGATAAGAGAGAGAGAGAATGTTAGCAATCATTGAATGTAGATCGAGAGTATATGAGTACATTTTGTGCTATACTGTTAACTTTTCTGTGTGTCAGAAACGTTTAAAACAAAGATGTTTAAAACAAAACAATTTGGGGAAACCACATGAATTGTTGGTGTTTAAGCATGATGTCAGAAGTCTAGTTTGGCAGAACACTCTACTGTTAACTATAAGCATTCAATGAAACTGTAAAAATCTATAAAAAGTAAAAATAAATAAATAAAAAAGAAGTCCAGTTTGGCTAGAAGTTTGAACTAATTCCTTCTTTTTTTTTTTTTTTTTTTTGCGGTACGCAGGCCTCTCACTGTTGTGGCCTCTCCCGTTGTGGAGCACAGGCTCTGGACGCGCAGGCTCAGCAGCCATGGCTCATGGGCCCAGCCGCTCCGTGGCATGTGGGATCTTCCCCGACCGGGGCATGAACCCGCGTCCCCTGCATCGGCAGGCGGACTCTCAACCACTGCGCCACCAGGGTAAGCCCCTAATTCCTTCTTATATGTAACTTATTCTGTTGGATCCATTCACAGACTTGAAATTTATTTCATCTAACTCTTGCAGATCCGTACTGGTTGTTTTTAATGCTTCACAGTCATCTTGATGTACTGGTTGTAGTAATAATCAGTGTCCATCTGGTCTTGAAGCGTGAAATGCTTGTCTGCTTTCTTCAAGTGCCAAAATTGCATCCAAATCTGGCAATTTCATTTATTTTACTTTGGGTATTTGTGTACAAAGAAACAAAATTGGTAGGGAAGCTAAGATCACTTGTTAAGGCATTTGTTTTTTCTGGGTAGCCTGATCTTATAACACACCTGGAGAGGTTACCTGCAAATTCCTCCTGAGAAATGGATTTGTGGAAATTCACAAAAGGTTATGTGATAAACTTGGGATGGTGTTAAGTCTGTATGGGAAATGGGAGGCAGAAATAGAAATGGAATTCCTTTAATCACTCTGGAAGAACATTAATGTAGTATTAACTTGGCTGGATTCTAGGCCTAGAATAGTAACTCTGGTTCTGTCTATGCTGACTCTCAGTCCCCCAGTTGTGATACCCTCTGACTCATACAAATGTAGGTGCCTCTTCTTTAAAGAGGTGTGTGCCTGTGCAAACAGGCAGGCCTGGGACACATTGATTTAAGCGCCTGGCATCTATTAGTAGAATTGCAGATGGGGAGAGAAGTGTTTTAACTCAATTATGCCTCAAGACCTAAGGAAGTGGCTTGTATTGATTTTCCGAACTGACACTTTAGGCTCCAGTAAATGGGAAAAAAATAATCTACCTTTTTTCGCCACTGCTGGATTCTTTAATAATTACTGTTCATTGAATGAATGCCTATTATGTTCAGGTACTTCAACTTCACATCCATTGTAAAAATAAGAGGCAATATTTTAGTAATAATAGAGGAAATATATTGCTAATAATATAGATAATATTATTCTAATTTTACAAATAGTAGAAATGGAAGGAGTAATCAATGAATGAACTCCCTCAGTACTTCAGGATAGCGAATATACAAGAGCAAGCTCCAGTCCAAGATTGCCTGACTCCCTCAAGAGAAAGCCTTGAGACAATGGGGACTTTTAATTCTAATTCAACTGTGTTGTTTCATATGACACAAGAGTAGGTAGTATAGACAGATGACATTATTGCTCAGAAGTATAATAGTGATGACAATAAGAAGCAAATAAATATTGCAAATAATACTTGCAATATTATTGCAATAATAATTCCTTAAGACAATTTAAGGAATTACAGTAATCTTTTTGGAATACGGTATCTTGTCTTGCAAGATTCTCACAGAATTCAAGTAAAAGTAATTCAGCTTATAAAATCATAGCATTTTAGAACTAACAGGACTTTGGGGAGACTCTAGCTCAGTGGTTCAAAACCTAGTAGAGTATGATTTTTTTTTTTTTTTTTTTTTTTCCGGTACACGGGCCTCTCACTGTTGTGGCCTGTCCCGTTGCAGAGCACAGGCTCTGTACGCGCAGGCTCAGCGGCCATGGCTCACGGGCCCAGCCGCTCAGCGGCCATGTCTCACGGGCCCAGCCGCTCCGCGGCATGTGAGATCTTCCTGGACTGGGGCACGAACCCGTCTCCCTTGCATCGGCAGGCGGATTCTCAACCACTGCCTGACCAGGGAAGCCCTGATGATTTTATTTTATGTCAATTCACCAACTTAATTAGAGTTGTCCTTTTAGGCGCTGTCCTATGAAAGTGCACATAAGGGGAATGGGTCTAATAATCTAAGAGGTCATGAAAGAGTTTCCAGAGGAGGTGTAATTGAGCTGACATTCATAAGAATAGTAGAGGTACCCAACCAAAGGAAGGATGGTGGTGAGGAAAAGAATTCTGGGCAGATGAACAGAAGGGCCCCATGATGAGAGATTCCAAAACACAGAATGGCTATTGTAAAGAGCTGTGCATGTGAAGCAGGACAGGTAGGTTGGAGCCTGAACACAGGGCCTGTGGACCAGGTAAAGGACTTAACGCTTAATCCTAAATTCAGTGAGAAGCCTTTGAAATGTTTTAAGTGTGGACGGGACAAGGTCTAATTTACATTTCAAAATTACCACTCTAGTTAAGTGCCGAGAATGGATTAAAGGAGCTCAATAACAAATGGATGGCAGGTACACCTATGGTAACTGCAAAGAGGTAAAACATACCAATCATGCTGAGGAAAAGAACTGAAAAAATTAATAATTTTGAGATATAAGTTACAGAAACTAAAACACACCCATTTTGAATACTGTGACAATGTAGTCACTACTGTAATCAATATATACAACACTTCCATCACTCCAAAAACTATCTTATGATCTTTGTTGTCAGTCCTCCACACTCTGGCCTGAGGCAGCCAATCATCTGCTTTCTGCCACTAAAGACTAGTTTTGTCTATTCTAGAATTTCATATGTGAAATTACACTGTGTGTAGTCATTTGTATTTTCCTCTGGTCAGAAAAACTTTTCTGAGTAACATTCATGTTGTTTGCGTGTATCCACAGGTTTTTGTTTGTTTGTCTCTAAATATTATTGAGAGTTATCAATATACCATGCTTTGTTTATTCATTCACCTGTTGGGGGATGTTAGTCTTGTTTCCAGTTTAGATCTATTATGAATATAGCCCCTATGAACATTTTGATACATGTCATTTTGTGGATATATGGTTTCATTCCTCTTAAATGAATAGCTGGAAGTGGAATTACTAGGTCATGGGTTAGTGTATGTTTAACTTTTAAGAAATAGCCAAACTGTTTTCATATTCTTGAACCTTTTTAATTCCAAATAGCGATGTGTGAGGGTATCAACTTTTCAGCATTCTCTCAAACACTTGGTATTGTTGGTCTTTTAAATTTTAGACATTTTTGTGGGTGTGGAATGTATTTAATTATGGTTTTAATATGCATTACTGTCATGACTAATTATGTTTAGTATTTTTATATTTGCTTACTGGCCTTTTGAATATCTTCTTTTGTGCCAATTCTCTTTCTCTCTCTCTGTTTATTTTATTGTTGAAAGAACACTTAGAATGTGATCTACCCTCTTAACAGATTTTTAAGCGACCAATTACTACTGTTGACTATAGGTACAATGTTCTACAGCAGCTGTCCAGAGTTTATTCAGCAAGCTTGACTGAAACGTTATGCCCAAAGATTACTAACTCCATATTTCTCCCTCTCCCCCAGCCCTTGGCAACCACCATTCTTCTCTTTAATTTTAAGAATTAGACTATTTTAGATACTTCATATGAATGGAATCATACAGTATTTGTCTTTCTGTGACTGGCTTATTTCACTTAGCATGTCCTCAAGGTCCATCTACATTATGGCATATTGCAGAATTTCTTTATTTTTAAGACTAACTAGCATTCCACTGTATGCATAAACCGCAGTTTCTGTATCCATTTATCTGTAGATGGACATGTAGGTTTTTTCCACATCTTGGCTATCGTGAATATTGATGTCATGAACATAGGAGTGCTTATATCTCTTGAAGGTACTGATTTCAATTCTTTTGGGTAAAAACCCAGAAGTGGGATAAATTGATCAGATGGTAGTTCTTTTTTTGATTTTTTGAAGAGCTTCCATACTGTTTTCCATAGCACTTCTACTCCCAACAATGGTGCAAAAGTGTGCAAGATTTCCAATTTCTCCATACCCTCACCAACATTTGTGGTCCAATTTCTTTTTTTAATAATAGTCATTTCTTCATATGTGAGGTGACATCTCTTTGTATAGTTTTGATTTGCATTTTCCTTGTAACAGGTGATGTTAAACATTTCTTTTCATATAGCTGTTGACCATTTTTATGTCTTCTTTGGAGAAATGTCTATTCGAGTCCTTAGCCTATTTTTTAAACTGAGTTATTCTTTTTGTTTTTGTTTTTTAACTGTTGGATTTTAGGTGTTCAGTATATACATTGAAGGTTAATCCCTTAACAGATACATGGTTCGCAAATATTTCCTTGCATTCCATAGGTTGCTTTTTTACTCTATTGATTGTTTTCTTCGCTGTACAGAAGATTTTTAGTTTTATGTGGTCCCATCTCTGCATTTTTGCTTTTGTTGTTTGTGCTTTTGGTATCGTATTCATGAAATCATTGCCAATTCAGATTCACCAGTTACTGAGAATTCACTTCATGCTTTAGTTACAAAGATGTTAATATGCACAGCTAGATTTGATTGTTTTCTATCTCCTGTTCTATTGGTTTTGTTAAATAACTCTGCTTCCTTGCTCTTTTTCTCATGGACTAAATCCCTGGCATTCTAATAACTTGCTGACCTTAGTTCTTTTTCATTAAATATATTTTATTTCCTAAGTGGTGTTTCTCCTTCTGGCACTCTGACCTTTGAGACCCCATTGAGCTCATTATTATTGCCAGTAGCAGACAACCAACCCTCATCAGAACGCTCTGACAGACACTTCCTTTTCTGCTTGACATCAGACATTTCACTTTCTGACATCTACAATTTTGTGAGAATTTCAGTGGCTGCCTCATGCCTGCATTTCGTCCCCACAGATAGCATCAATATGAAGCATGCAAGAATGTTTCTCTCTGTATCATTAATGTATTCATCTGTCTGTTAAATACATTTTGGGGTGATGTTTGGTGAACACAATTTATTTCACATAATTAACTGATGCTACTAAATCTGCAAAATTAGATTATTTTTCCAAAATATCTGTCTATATACAATCTCTGTATTGAATATGATCCCTCAATTTATGGCCAACTATTTTATATAGATATATATTTATAATACTATAATATTATTGAATACACTCTCCTTGTGATATATCATGAAAAGTACAAAACTGGAATAATCAACAGGATTATTGCTTGACGCACAGTAAGTCCTCTAAAAACATTTATTGAATGAATAAGTACATGAATGAATGAATGCTATTATGACAGAGATATTGAATAATTGCATATCTTATCAAGAGTTTGCTTGACCTTCTCATGGGAGAAATCCAGAAACCCATCAGCTCAAGGGCATTGGTTACTGGCACTGATAAGAGAATGGGCAAGACTTACCTCTGGTTCTAGATTAAGAAGCAAAGGGGATTATATCTGAGCCCCCCTTTTTTTTTTTTTTTGGCTCCCCAGCTAGGGATGGAACCTAGGCCCCCTGCATAGGGAGTGTGGAGTCTTAACCACTGGACAAACAGGGAAGTCCCCTGAGTCCCTGTTGAAAATGAATGTCAACGTCTAAGACTGAAGAGGTGAAAAGAGAATAAGGAAATGATTTACTTGAAGAATCACCAAAATGGAACAGAAAAAATAGAAAAAGCCTGAAACTACCTCGTGATGCTAAGGTGTGCAGAGAGGATGTTAGTGGCAGAGCTGGTGGAAGAACAGTAACAAGAATGTGAAATGAGTTTAGACAAAAGCAGCCAAATTCCATAGACCTGTTGTTGCTCAGCATCCTTCTATGGCATATCACCCACTTTCTTTCCTTTGTATTATTACAGAGAGAATGAGCCATTACTAAGGTGGCTGAAGCTATAGAGTTAAAAATGTAACTAGAATCAAATAAAAGCTCACAAAGCATGGTTGATTAGTGTACAAAACGGTGGTAGCATCACTCATATTTGAAGCACTTGAGGTCCATTCCCATCAATGATTCTTTCCACGAAAGAGGCTGAGCACAGCAATCACCTACCTCTAGGCAGTAGGGCCAATTGCCTGTGAGTTGATGAAAATGAAATATGGTACCTGCTCACTCTAGAATTTAATCAGTATTCAGGGAGGATATGTATTCACTATTTATGATACTTCCTCTGGTCAAACTCACTTCTAAACCCACAACATCTAGCTTTGGATCCCAACACTCTGCTGAAACAGCTTCATAAAGTGTTTCAATGACTTTCTATTTGCAAAACTCAAAAGCGTCATCTCAGTTCTCCTTTCCTTTGACCTCTCGGCAGTGTTTGAAACCACTGACCATTTCGTTTTTCCTAAAACATTTGCTTTCTCTGGCTTCCATGGCTGCAATGATAGTCATCATTCTTTTTGGTTGCTTAGCAGTTGATCCCCTTCCTCTGTTTGGAGAAGCCTGTTTTTTGAGGTAGTGTCCTTACACCATTTGGGAAACTGAAATGCCAGACACTCATTTCATCAAATTCTTTGGCAGCTAGGAAACAAGAGCATGTCTAATTCCCACACTCATATGTATCAGCCCTAGAGTTTGAATCAGAATCAGTGATGCAAACTAGCCAAATATACACAGATTTGGTCCAGATGACAAAGGATGACAGAGGTTGCCTCTCTATGTAAGTTCTAGATGCGGTAATTGCAGAACTTCTGATGGTGGAATCCAGTGCCCTGTGGTGAGATCTTGGTCGTGCAAGCCGTAGTGCCTATGCTCAGCAGGATTTTCATCCTGTCATCACTACAAGTTTGGTATAATTTTTAGTGTTCTTCATGGCTGTCCTTACCAAGTTACATGCATGCCTCACACACGTTATCTTAAACAACTCTAGGTCAAGAACGCCAATGTATTATAACATATTAAAATAATTGCATCTAAAAATCTATACAAAAGAATAAGATTTCTCCTTCTTTCTCTCCTCTTCTTCTCTCCTTTTCTTTCTCTCTCATTACACATTTCTACTCTATTTTTATTAAGATTTAGATGGTAACTGTGAAATGATGTTATGCCTTAGTTAAAATCTCATTTAAAAAAGGGTTAAGAGGCAAGTCTGGGTTAAATCAGTTGAATCCTAGAGTTAGAAAAAAATCTCAAAGTAAATTCCATCTTACGTTTGATGTTTGAGTCTCTTATCATACTTCCAAGTCATAGTGGTCTGCCCTCTGCACAAACACATCAATTATTATAACTACAATTAAAATTAAAATTTTAGATCATAAAGTAAGCCCCAAAAGCTCTTCTGACACCACATTTTTAGGAAGAAGAAAACTAAAGCCAAGAGAGGATGAATGACCAGCCCATGGCCGCACATTCATTAGTGGTTGATCCCTGTCTCTGGGTTCAGTGGTTTCTTCTCTGTATCTCTGTGCTCACTCTTGAAGCATTCATAGCTGACCCTGACTATTAGAACATTTTTCCTTATAACGAGCCCAAATTTATCTCTCTGAAATCTTCTTGGTCCATTGATTCCCAAAAATGTAGAGTCATAAAGAATGAGGTTAATCTTCCTTTGGGAAGATCACTATTATTAACTTTGCTTAGCGTTTCTGATAAGTCTTCTGCAGGATGAGAATTTTCCGAATTCCTACAACTTGGCTCTCATTTTGTCACCCTTCCTGTTGTTGTCAGTCTTCTGGGCATACTCTAGTTGATTTTTTTGAGTAATAGCTAGACGTGTACATGACATTCCTGTTGTACTCTCACCAGCTTAGAATTTGTCACATTCATTTTCATGAATAGTGAAAAATCTGAGTCTGCGTTGACTCATAAAGTCTTGGAAGGAATCTTGCTATGTTGGAAGTAGTTTGGTAAACACAGTGCTTGGAGAACTGTCTCTGAAAGAAGATAGTCAGTCTGTACTGTAAAATACCAGCTGCTTCAGGCACATCAGAAATCCTTTCCCAACAACTCCAGACTCTAGGGAAGTCATTTAAACCCTTTGGGCCTGTGCTTGAACATGTGTAAAATAAGCCAGATGACTTAAGTGATCACTAAGGAGTTAGCAAACTTGCTGTAGCGGAAAGAGCAAGAGGACTTTGATTCTGAGGACCTGATCCATCCATGTCTTAGCTCTATTATTCAGTTGCTGTGTGAATTTGGGCTGGTGACTCATATAGCGGGCCTCCGTTTCTTCCTCTTTAAAATGGATATTTGGGATTAACATGTACACGCTGCTATATTTAAAATAGGTAACCAACAAGGACATAGTGTATAGCACAGGGAACTCTGCTCAATATTCTGTAATAACCTAAATGGGAAAAGAATTTGAAAAAGAATTTAAAAATTAAAAATAAATAAATAAAATGGATATGTGAATAAGGGAAGGTGATGAGAAAGTAACTGGAATTTTATGGTGCTTAAGACTGTATCAAATAGAAAATGTCTCTTTTCAATAATGTTATTTCACAATCCATATCCCTTACTCAACTATGGCAGTTTGAAAGTCAGAGCCTCCACCTCATCTAGAATAACTGAGGTCCTGGTTTTATGAAAAGGCATCCTTGTTTTCACAAGTATTCTGCTCTTCCCTGGTTTAATCAGTCCTTGATCAGAATGGATGAAATTATATATTATGCAACATTTCAGCGAGCTTGGGAAGAGATTCCCTTGAGCTGCTGTCATAAAAAGCCAGTGACCAAGACTTCTCAACAGGATCTCTTGCAGTAATGAGTTGTTTCTAACTTCATCCACATCACAGGCGCTCATCCCATTACCTGGTTTTGAAGAGCAGGTTGGGATTCCAAAGACCAACCGCTGTGTGCGATTATTGATTTTTCTAAAAGCTTCATCTGGGGATTGTCCACCCAGTAAGTAGCAAGCAGACAACGCTGGATGTCTTTCTTCAGTTGAACATCAAGATGACCTAGCTTGTGGCACACTCAGTCAGCTCAAAGAGGGTGTTTTTTGTATCTTTTAACAACCCAAAGCAACCTCCTCCCAACCATCTCAAATTAGCTGCAGCACAGGAGAGTGGTCCATGAATTATTAATGTTTACCAGAAATCTCATGCTCCCGACTCATTTTTTTCAGCTGTGACTTGTCATGCTCCTTCTAGGAGAAGTCAGAGGATGAACAGGTTTAACAATTTTGTGTAATGATGTCCTCCACGGATGGCTTTTTTTTTTTCCTTTTTTTCCCCTGAGGAAATTGACCAGACAGCTAAAGCTTGGCCAAATATTGTTCCATTGGCTTGTAGTGGTAAGATCTTTAACAAGGCAGTAATTTGATGGCCAGTGCAATGACATCATTTTCATTTTTCGGAGCCAAAAAAAACAAAAAAGAAAAGAAACACCCAATGGAGATTAAGGTGTGGTGTGCATTCCAAAGCACTGGTTCTTCGGTAATCACAGTCAGTTAAAAATGAGAACTGTCATTAATTCAGTGGAGGTGATGTGCCTGGCACCATGCTAGGTGTTAGGTATGGTTCATGTTACTTGTCTGATCTTCACAACTCTGACCTCACAACCAAGCACTTTTTATTTCTCTTTTAAAGACGAAGGAATTATATCAGAGAGGTTATCCAATATTTCAATAGGGTCTGGTATTTTACGAAGTGCTTTAAAACAAATGATCAGCTATGATTCTATTGCATAGTCTATAATACAGGCTTAAATAGCCTCAGTTTACAAATGAGCAAACAAAGTAAAAGAAGTTTGGATAGCAAGACTCTGTATTTAGGCATCTCTGATGCAATAGTTTTAATGACCACTTGATGAGAAACTGTTACTTATAACAAATTGTTCTAAGTTACTTATTCTATTGACCAAGCAATCATGAAATGCAGATATTATTATCCCCATTTCACAGTTAAGAAAACTGAGTCTTAGGGAGGTTAGTTTGCTCAAGGTTATCTCACTAATTAGTGGTGGACTCAGGATTCCATTCGGGTTAGCTGGACTCGATGCCTACGATCTTCCTCTAAAAATACTTGGAACCTACATTGTAGGTAATGGTGCACTCCTTGACTTCACCTGTGACTTAATCCTTTTGAAGTTAATGACGCTTTCATTTTAGTGCTCTGCCTCTTTCTGATTCTCCTGAAGTACAGAAGGGATATAATAATAATGTCTACTGCATAGGGCTATTGTAAGGATGAAATGAATTACTATGCCTAAATCACTTAACAGAGCCTGGCAGGTAAGATGACAGGATGAACGCTAGCTATCGTTTTAGTCGTTGCTATTGTGGTTGTTGTGTTTACTTCTCTCTAAGGCAACACAGGCTATGATCAGAGTCTCATTATCTAAAACCCTTTCTTGAGTCTGGCAAGAACTGCTTTTGGTAGACATGCATCCTCTGTGGTATCAACACTCATGACATTCCCATGGTCAAATGCTAGGAACGTGAGCCACATATTTCGACTTTCCTTCCTGGTATTCCCCAGGTGCTCAAAGCATAGGACTTCACAAGTTGGCCTCGTTATCTGCTGCTCCGCTTTCCCACAGCTCCTTCTGGAGTGTCCAGTTGTCACAGTGACCCTGACAAGCATTGACAGGCTTGTGGTCTCCCCCTGGGAGTCTCTGTAGCCAGATGAGCCTCACCATTAATAATCATGGTGTGAGTGCTGTCCGCTGGCTCTTGTCCTCTGGTTACAAGTCAGACAGGCCCTTGCCTCACAGCCAGCTGTTCCCTGGAGTCTGCAAACTGACACAACAGAACAGAATACCTCTCTCTTGAAAGGCCTAATCAAGCCGAAGTCCCTATCAAATTAGGATTCTTTAGGCCTTCAGCTGTAGAACTTATTTTTCCCTGCTGACTCCAGGGCCTTAACCTGCCTGTCACATTCATCTGCATATGATATGTGCACTTAAGC
Organism: Delphinus delphis; assembly: GCF_949987515.2. Lineage (NCBI taxonomy): Eukaryota > Metazoa > Chordata > Mammalia > Artiodactyla > Delphinidae > Delphinus > Delphinus delphis. The sequence continues at coordinate 92,880,697 of NC_082690.1, read as the reverse complement.
GTCAGGAAGATTCTTCAGGGAGAGCTGAGTCAAACTGAGGGGAAAGAGGTTGAGTCTTTGGGGTTGTAATACTCGAGATGGATTCTCATTTTCCCAGGGAGGGAGCAGGTTTTGCTCTTAAAACCACGGAGAATCCTGTCTACATGGGTAATTGTCCATGCCATTTAGAACTTGGTGCAGGACGACGTAAGAAAACATGAAGTGTCAAATTATGTAGGTCTAAATAGAAAATCTAATATCTTCAAGATAGTTGGAAAACCTTCTGTGACATTTTAATCGATGCCATGCACTTATTCTTTCTACCCACACATCACATGGAAAAGGTGTAAGGTTTAGCAGAGACCAACCCGAGTTTGAATCCCATTTCTACCAGTCATAACACTGTAACCTTGGGTCAGATATTTTAGTCCTTTAAGCTTCTGTAAAATGTGGGTAACTCTTATCATCTCCAAAGATTGTTTTGAGAATGAAAAGTGATGGTGAGTTCAAAGACGTTAGACTATGTTCTCCTCATGTGATTGGCTCAAATATTCCCCCCGATCCCACCTCATTTCACCTCTTCTTTTCTATCACATCCTTTCTGATTTCACTGTGTATATATATATATATATATATATATATATATATATATATTTTGCGGTACGCGGGCCTCTCACTGTTGCGGCCTCTCCCGTTGCGGAGCACAGGCTCCGGATGCGCAGGCTCAGCGGCCACGGCTCACGGGCCCAGCCGCTCCGCGGCACGTGGGATCTTCCCGGACCGGGGCATGAACCCGCGGCTCCTGCATCGGCAGGCGGACTCTCAACCACTGCGCCACCAGGGAAGCCCCACTATGTGTGTATTTTATTAAGCCTATCACCACCTGAAAGAATCTTGTTTTACTTATGTGATTGCTTAAGCTTGCTTGTGTTTTTCTCCTCTTGGGCATTTCTTTTTGTCCCGGTGTTCAGAGCAGCACCTGGTACTGAGAAGCAATAAATAAAAACTGTGAATGGCTAAGTGACTGTATAAGTTTCTCATGGTTGTTGTAACAAACTACCACAAACCTGATAGCTTATAACAACGTAGATTTATTCTGTTAGAGTTCTGCAGACCGGATGACCAACGTCAGTATCACTGAACCAAAATCAAGGTATAGGCAGGGTCACGCTTAATCTGAGCTTTCAGGTGAAACTTTATTCTTTGTCTTTTTGAGCTTCTTGTGGCTGCCGGCCTTCCTTTGCTTGTAGCCACATCATTCCAATCTCGGCCTTCATGGTCACATTGCCTACTCCTCTTCTGTCTGTTTCAAATCTCCCTCTACTTCCGTTTTATAAAGATACACGTGATTGGGCTTCCCTGGTGGCGCAGTGGTTGAGAGTCCGCCTGCCGATGCAGGGGACACGGGTTTGTGCCCTGGTCCGGGAAGATCCCACGTGCCGCAGAGCAACTGGGCCATGAGCCGTGGCGCTGGGCCTGCGCGTCCGGAGCCTGTGCTCCGCGACGGGAGAGGCCACAACAGTGAGAGGCCCGCGTACCACAAAAAAAAAAAAAAAAAAAGATACACGTGATTGCATTCAGGGCCCACCTGGGGACTCCAGCATACTCCCCCCAACTCAAGGTCCTCAACATAATCATTTCTCAAAGTCCTTTTTAGCTAAATAAGGCAACTGTTCCAGAGATTAGGATGTAAATATCTTTTAGGGGAGGGGTATATTCAGTTTACCACAATGACTCTGTTTTTCATTAATTTTTAGCAACCTACCCTTTTAGCCTTTCAACCCTTACCTTCTGACTTTCCTGCTATTTATCTGTCTCTATCATCTTTCTTTTTCCCTCGCCTCCTTTGTCTTCCCTTTGTCCTTCCTTTCCTCTTTTTTTGCGTTCTTCCTTTCTTCTTCATTGTTTTTCTTTCTTCCTACAGGAACCACTGAAATTTAAATAATCAACTTAAGGCCCTATTGGCTGTCAGTACTTTCCCGCATGCTGTGTAAAATAAAACAATACGCAATAGATCCAAGACAAAGCACTCACCACATTTTGGGTTGTTATGTGAAACTTCTTTTATTTCTTTTGATTTTAGGACTTTAACAGGGCTCCTCTCAATAATGCTCAGTGAATCCATAAGCAATTAGCAAGGACAATCTGTGTTTTGGTGAAGAGGGCCAAAATAATTATAACACTAATCTAAGATGCCAATTGCTAGGTAATTATTCAGCTACCACCTGATAATTAACCTGTATTACCTGTATGATAAACCAGGTAACATTTCAATTAGAACCTGATGTAGGTTACCTAATGTCCTTGAAAGCTAAAGCAAAATACAAAATCTCACCTAATCCAAAGCATCTTTACTAATATTTAATTGATTAATCACATTGGATTTGACTCATGGGACTCCAGGTCATTTAGGTGGCAGGTGTCTCAGCTGGATTCAATTAATTTAGCACTATTTTAACCTTGGGTAAACACAACATAGAAGCAGAATGTAATCAGATCAGCATTATAAAAAATATGGCGAACTCTGAACTATCTTTTTATTCAGAATGCTGAAGCGTTTTCCTCTTATAGAATGGTGGCAAGGAGCTCCTACATAGAAATCTGATGCGTCCCAATATGAAAGTTGACCACAGGTTTGTGGGTCTTCCAGCCAGAATTTCTGGGAAGCTGGCATCACTTGATGGCGTACAATTAAGCCTGGAAAAGTCTCTGAAAGGCAGCTAAATGTCACTCAACAAGACTAAGCTGAATTGGATTTGTCTGCCTATACATAGGGCTTAAAATGAAAGTGCTAATCAGGCATCTTTTAAGTAAGCACCTCCTTCTCCTATTTATTTTTGTCTGTGGGGAGATAGAACTGTAAAAAGAGAAACTGAAGAACTCTTGTTTCTTGATGAAATGTCAGGGGCTCTGAAGCTGCTCTCTTGTTAATCCAGTGGACTTATTTCCATTATAAGGGACTTACTTGGGAGCAGTAGGCAGTGAGGATGGGCAACGTGAAAAACCAACTTTAGCCCAAGGCAGTTTCATTGAACAGAGAAGAAGTGGAGGCTTCGGGTTTGCTGCTACAGAACTCTGAGAAGGATGGGGCAGCCATCTTTGAGCTAGTTCCCAACTATTGCCTTTGATCAAAGGGACAAGAAGGAATGTATTATTAAGGTCACAGGCGGTTCTAAGGAAAATGTGAACTTATGGTCACTATCCAGGCAATGCAGGCCAATTTTTCTCTTGAATAATGTAAGTTAAAGCTATTTTATTTTTATCTCTGATCACACATTTTAAATACTATCTAGTGTGGCAAGCAGAAAATAATAGTATCTAGTATGGTAAGCAGAAAAACAAATGACATTAATGACACAATTTATAAGGCAATCGTTAAACATATCTGGATTCTAGACACAGCATCCTAGACCAAGAAAGGTGATTTTGTTCATTTTGCACAACCTCTCTGAGCCCCAGTTTCCCAAGTGTGGATTCTAGAGCTGAAGAAGTTCAAGTTCCCAGCTCTGCCTCATACCAACTGTGTGACCTCAGATAAATTGTTCAACCTTGTAGTTTCCTCATTTACAAAATGTAGATAACAAGAGTACCTATCTTACAAGTTACTGTGAAGAGTAAATTAGTTAACATGTAAAAAGTTAATACATGTGATCAAGTTAGAAAAGAATTTCAATGAAAGTGCTTAATAAATGTTAGCTGTTGTTGTTATTCTTATTGTTATTATTATTAGTTCCTCATCTGTCAAAGAGGGAAAAATAGTACGTCTTTGAATTGTGACATATCTGAAATATTGATCAGAATATCTATCATAGAGTAAGGGCTTAACTCATGGTATATACTATCGTCACTGACAAATGGGTTCATTGTCCCTCTCCTTGTATGCATTTTCTCCTGACTCAGCCATCAAAGAAGTCAATTTTTAGAGAAAGTATAAATCATTCTATGGCCAGAAGTATATGTACTGCTTTTGTAGTTCACTCCCCCTTTCCTGAAAGAGTATTTTCGAAATAAGCTTTTCAGAAAAGTCAATTGAAGCAGTGATTTGGAGTCACCTCAAAATGCCTAAAGCCCTAAGATTATATACTATGAAATATATGTCTACATTTAAAGTTGAGGTTGAAGAGAGGGAATATTTGAACTCAGAGTTCCTCCTCTGAGTAGCTATAACTCAGAGTCTACAGTGCAACTCCCGTTTGCCCCTCAAAAGAGTTGCTGATGAACTGGAAAAGCAGATTGGAGGGCAAAGCAAGAAAAGGTGATCTATCCCTCTCTGTTTGCAATAATCCAAAAAACATGATGACTTCTCCGGCCCTCAGGATTAGTTCCAAAGGAGACACCAAATAGCTGTGGAGATGAGGAAGAGATTCCAACTAAGTTCACCTGGAAGAGTCAGAAAAGATGTGATGTTTGAATTGGTCTTAAATAAATCCAAGTTCAGAGAAGTGGGAGGGAATAAATGTTTAGCAGTGAGAACAACCTATTCATCAAAGCATGAAGAGTACAATGATGCCTTTATTCCATCTTGTTCTTGGAGAACTTACTGTTATTGTATTTTTAAATGAAGTGGGAAGGAAGGTCAGACAGATGTTCCAGAAAGGACACAGACAGATGTTCCAGGAAGGAAGTCCCACTAGATCATACAGATATCATTGGATTATATGGATATCATTGGATTATGCAGATACCATTGGATTATATGGGTGCCTTGGGAAACAATTTTACACAGCCCCACTCTCAAGGCACTTACAGTCTAACACTGAATATAGACAAAGAAGTAAGAACTATTATGAGTGATGGTTGTTAAGAAAAAGAAAATATAATTAACTAAACCTAGCCTATAACTCAGGCAAAGCCTTTCTGAAATAATCCATTTAAATAGAGGCTTGAATAGAGAGAAATTTAAAGAATACCTTGGTCCTATTGATCAGCTTGGATGACATTTCTGTATACTCAGTCATAACTTAGGCATTATGTATGTGCATGTGAGTGTTGTGTAGGTATATATACACCTACATTTTTCAAATTGAGGAGTGAACTCCACTTGGTAAATCTAATTTTGGTGGGGAAAGCTCTAGAAGTGCTGCATCCATGGAGAACTAAAATCTAAAAATGGACCTTAACTGATGTGCTGATTGTAAATTGCTGGAATAAGAAGTCTCTAAAGCTTCTTCCAACACTAAAAATTACAGTTCCTTATTTAGTACATGAAAAGCAAAAACCGTGTATGTGCAATTTACATATCATTTTATAGGAAATATCTCTATTCTTTTTACTCAATTATTTCTTGACATCCTCTCTCCATTACACGTACAAATTCCTGCTCAGTTTCAGGGAATGACCAACAACTATACATTTAAACTGATGGAGACAATATAGCAGGATAATTCAGCAGATGAATTTCTCTAGAATCAGACTGCATGGGTTTGAATCCAGGCTCAGACAGACACATTATTACAAGGTCTCTAAGCCTCAGTTTCCTCATCTGTACAAAGGACCAAACATATAGGGAACAGTAAAAGAATCTGTGCAGAGCCTAGCATGCAGTTAGCAATTATTATGCAATCCCCATACCAACTCTGAGCTACACATACCTCTTTACAGATGAAGAAACTGAAAGTCATAAGTTATTCAAGCTCAGAATTTTTTCCGAGGTCACAGAGTACGGGAAGAGGGATGCACAAATCAGGTCCTTTGAGTCCAGTGTCCTGCTCCTTTCTTAGAAGAGCAGGTCTGCCTGTCATGGAATTCTCATGGCATCTGGCAAGACGGGGCATGAAGGAGCAACCGTCGCGTGCTTCTTGCTGCATGATCCTCACTCTGTAGTGCTTTAGTGAAATGGATGGAAACAAGAAGAATCTGTTTTTGTATCTTGAAACATTAAAAACCAAAAGTGTTTATCCACAGCATCATCATACAGTAGTATCCCTTGATCTACTATAAGGTGTGTCCAAATAATTTGTCACTGATAATAGAGCAGTAAAGTTTGTGAATATCATGCTTTTTTTTTTCAAAGGAAGCAGATTCAAGGTCATCCATATAACAGTTCTCTCCCTCATTTGTATTCAGATATACTTTCTTGAATGGTTGGAAAAAGAGCGATGTTGAGGTAATTTGGGAAATTGCAAATGAGTGCCACATATACAGATGTCAGCTGTCAGGTGCCTCTGATACAGAAAAAAAATTAAAGACAGCTGCTTTCAAAGGTGGAAAGAGTGGAGCCAACCTCTTAGCAGCTCAGCCTACCACCCAGAAAGTATTTTTCAGTACTTTTGTTTGCTCTTTGGGATTAGTGCCCTGCTTTTCATCTTTGCTGGGTTCACGTGAACCCTCAGAAAAGCCAAGGCCCGAGCTGCTTATTCTAATCGACCTGCTGCTGCAGTCTCCCAGAAGGATGTCCTTATCAAAGCTCAGCAAGATGGGCACTCCCGGAGGACTCATGAGCCTGTGGCACCCCTGGGCTCCCTGCACGCCTGACCTGCGATGGCAGAAGTCTCTGGAAAAAGAGCGGGGTTAGAAAGGGAGGAAAACAGAGTGTTATACAATATGCACCAACTCAGCTCCTTGAAATTCTGCTCACAGGCTTCTAGAATGACATTGAAGTGACAAGGGAGAGGCTGCTCTGACGTGTATCCAGGAGGTGCCTTGAAGGTGACTGACAACTTGTTATGCAGAGGCTTAATTGAACCCAATGGCCTTATAAATGAAAGCCACGTGCTCCAAGCCATGGGGGAAGGAAGTGGCTGTTGAGCTTACTCTCTTCATTTCTCCAGCAGTGGCCGACAAATCGCCATTTTACAGGGGTACCTCCTGCCAACCAGTTTCCTGGGTTTTGCGGTTCCTGTAATTAATTGCCGATCCTAGAGCCTCTGGCATTTACTTTCCAAGGCTCTCTGCGAGAGGCAGATTATGTTAAATAAGGCAGTAAGGCCAGGGGCATCGACTGTAGCTGCTTTAAGAGACTTCACACAGAATAACCCTGATCCACGAGACATTCTAGCTTCCTGAACCTGAGCCTTCCTTCAGAGGGAGCTCTTGGAAATTAGAGGCCTACGGGAAGATCTGGGCTAATCCTTTTCTCTCCAATAATATCTACCCGGCATTTATTAAATAATTGCTGGAATTGCATCAGGTGCTTTAAATAAGTGATCTTTACTCTCCACAGACATGGAACTCAATCATCCTCATCCTCATTTTAGAGATGAAGAAACTCAGACACAGAGTAGATACCCAAGGATATTTACCCAAGGACAGTGAACGGTGGACTGGGGACTCGAACCCTTATCTGTTTGAGTTCCGAAGCTGTGCAATTTTTTTCTATAACAAACTGACAACATTTATGAAGTATTTGCTCTGGCCTGAGGATTCTGAGAAAAAGTGTTAATGAAGACTCAGAGATCCAGCGATTATGTCAATATTAATAACTGTAAGCATGATGGTGAGCATGAGGGTGACGACGATGACAGTAGCGCAATATTTTGAATTGGCAACTCCTGTTTGTTTGTTGTACTCTTCCTGAATTTCTCTTTCCTGTACCTGTATTCCAGCAGAGATTACCTCCTGTGCTTTTTCCTCAATCAAGAGAGGCTGCAGTGCTAAAAGCAGAAATCTTGCACTTTTGATTTTAAAACCCAAGAACCAGAGAAGGGAGAGGATTTAAGATATAGATAAAATGTCTTAGAAATTACACCCACTGACATAAGGAAGGGAGAGAAGAGAGAGAGCAGTCACTGCTTGGGGGATGGTGTGATGGTGAGGGGGTAGATGTGGGGTGCGGCAGTGAGACCCCAGAGAGAAAATGACCACTTGGGAAGGTTAGGTGGTGGGAAAATAGGCAGCCTTGAAAAGAGTTCCATATACTTAAGATATATGGACATATACTTAAGAGTAACATTGACACTGCAGAGAGTAGACGGAAGAGGCATATAAATGGAAGAGTACATGTCTTAGTAACAAATGAATCATCAGTGACCTGGGACCAGATGGGAGACCTGCCCCAACTACTTGATAGCAACTAAGGTTTGAAGCCATGGCACAAGCCTGGAGTCAGCCTTGGCTCGACAGGTGAGGTCTAGAAAATAAAATTCTATTGTATTGTACTTTGGGGTAAAAAAGAAAAGGAAAATGGCATTTTATATGTCCTATACATCTGTGTAGACTGACTCATACTTGCTTAAAAACAGTAGTACTCATACAATAACCTTCTGATCACTTAAAAATGCAGAACTACCTCTGCACCCTGTATTAAGTACTTTAAAAACATTCCCTCATTTAACTCCCACGTCTATGGAATAGATGCTTTTCTTAACCTCATTTTATGAAGGAGAAATCTAAGGCTTGGTAATTCACCCGATGTGATACTGATGCCATGTGCCCTTATAGTGACAATATTTACCACCTGCCCTGGCCTAGTGATTTTCTTTCTTGGCTAATTCTTTAAAGACAGGAAAGTACCATCTTCACCATCATAGTTGTCCTGATTGTATCTGCTAAATATCTGAGAAGTTATCAGGTGAACCTGAGGGATACTCAGTAAGATAGAGGTAACTGTCCTAAAAAACTTCAAAGTGGCCTGCTAGAGGGGGCAGAAGCATGGTTAAATTCTAGAGAAGTTCGACTATAGATTTAATGAAGATAAAAGAAAGATTTGAATTCACTTCTTACATAATTTTCAGCCTAATCGTTGAACAAAAGGAATGAAGATTCCAGAAATAAGATACGACTAGGGTGAATCTAATCATCTTCAGCCAGTAAGCAATTTCTCCTCCGTCTCGCTCTCTCTCTCTCTCTCTCTCTCTCTCTCTCTCTCGCTCTCTCTCTCTCTCTCGCTCGCTCTCTCGCTCTCTCGCTCTCTCTCTCATCTTTATGACAGGAGCACACTTCCCTGTTCCATCAATCCATTGATCTTGGGCTTAGCCATGGGAATTTCTTTGACCAATGGAATATGAGCAGGCATGCCAAAAGCTTGTGGAGTTGCATGTATTATTTTGGGGCTTCAGTGATCCTTTATGAGAAGAAATCCACCTCCTCTCCCCCATGGGGTAGCCACTACTCCTTGAACCTGGGTCCAGAAAGAACACAAGCAAAACAAACCAATCTTTAGCCCTAAACCAAGCCTGCATTAAACCTTCACCCTAAAAACAGTGTCACCAACAAGACCCATAGGCATATGAGCAAGAAATGAGTGCTTATTCTTCTATATTATTGAGATTTTGTGGTTCTTTGTCACATAGCGAAAAACAGTTGCTAACAATAATCAATATAGAAGACTGTTCAGTTGACCATCTCTTCACTTTTAGTTTATCTCTCAGGAATCAAAGTTTGGTGAAATGAATCAAGATTAACGTCCTTCAGTGTGCTGGTATAGTTACTTATTTCTGGGGTGTGATGTACCTCATGAACTAGAAGATAGAAAAGGTTAACTTAGGAGCCTGAGACTGTATGGGAGTGTGTATCTCCCCAAGTAAAGTCCCATAGAAAAAAAGCAAAAATACCTTCATTGAACAATAATTGCAAGCATTAATTTCATTTAGTGTGTGGACATTCAGAATAGGAAAAAATTGAAGAGAACCATTAGTGCAAACATTTGGGGGGAAAAGTTTACAGCTTTAATTTCTTCATCAAAAAAATGCAAAAATTGGGCTTCCCTGGTGGCGCAGTGGTTGAGAGTCCGCCTGCCGATGTAGGGGACACAGGTTCGTGCCCCGGTCCAGGAAGATCCCACATGCCGCGGAGCGGCTGGCCCTGTGAGCCATGGCCGCTGAGCCTGCGCGTCCGGAGCCTGTGCTCCGCAACGGGAGAGGCCACAACAGTGAGAGGCCCGCGTACCACAAAAAAAAAAAAAAAAAAAAATGCAAAAATTATGTCTACCTTATGGGAGGGTTTGTTATTCACTCATTTCACAAACATTTATTAGGCATCAATGTTTATTGATTCACTAGTTAGTGGGATACATGTTGAAGGTACAATGGTGGAAATAAAAAAGAGAGAAAGAGAAATTGCTCATCTCATGGAGCATATTGCCTGGGGAGCCAGACAATAACTGTAGAACTAAATATTCACCATAATTAAATAAATGTATAATTAAAACCTTCAAAAATGGTATAGGGCTTCCCTGGTGGCTCAGTGGTAGAAAGTCCGCCTGCCGATGCAGGGGACGCGGGTTTGTGCCCCAGTCCAGGAGGATCCCACATGCTGCGGAGCAGCTGGGCCCGTGAGCCACAACTACTGAGCCTGCGCGTCTGGAGCCTGTGCTCCGCAATGGGAGAGGCCACAGCAGTGAGAAGCCTGCATACTGCAAAAAAAAAAAAAAAAAAAGGTATAAAATATTTAAAGACATAGTGCACAGAATGTGTTTAGTCTAGTGCTAAATTATTAATATTGTTTTACATATTAATCCTCAACAAATGGTGCTGATAGTCAGGACGGTGTGATCATCAGGGTAAGAGTTTCACATAGGCCCAAGTTTTCCTGGGGCTTGGCATTATTTTCCTCTCTCTCTCTTTCTCTCTCGGTTTATTGCAGGTAAGCATAACAACCCTGACCAGGCTTTTAACTGCTGGCTAGTTAATAATAAACGACATAATCTTAACTGCCTGGGTTTGTCTTTCCTAATGCTTCCCCAAGAGCTCCTGTACCAAACAAGATGATGGTCTTCGTGGAAGAAGGCATCTACGTAAAAGCATCGAGCCTGCTTTTTCATTCTGAGCTTAGGAACCAGTAAGGTAAGGGATCACCGAGAGCAGTGCGATGTCGACCGTATCTCTGAAATTTTCTTGCCAATTATGTTTAATGAAACCTACTGGGCTCACAGCAGATGCTGCCAGCAGTCTCATGGAACACAGATTATACTGAACTCTCTGGGATCTGATAACTTGTATTATAGGAGGGCATTGAAAAAGAGCCGTGGAACGCCTAGATTTCAAGGTACTGTTTCTAGTCCCACTTTTTTTTTTTTTTTTGCGGTACGCGGGCCTCTCACTGTTGTGGCCCCTCCCGCTGCGGAGCACAGGCTCCGGACGCGCAGGCTCAGCGGCCATGGTTCACGGGCCGAGCCGCTCCGCGGCATGTGGGATCTGCCCGAACCGGGGCACGAATCCGCGTCCCCTGCATCGGCAGGCGGACTCTCAACCACTGCGCCACCAGGGAAGCCCTAGTCACACTTTTTATACACATGTCATTATCTTTAGTTAAGTCACTTCATATCCCTGGGTTTTATTTTTCTCATCTACAAAATAACAAGGTTTAAGGCTAGAGGAACAGTTAAGTCCCCACTTACTTGCCCTCTGACCTCGGGCAAGTTATTAGACTCTCACAAGTCCCACTTCCCTCGTTTGTAAAATTAGGATAATAATACAACCTCCTACCTAGGGTTGTTCTCCCTATTCAATGTGCTAAGGCGTGTAAAATGTTTAGCATGATTCCTGAAGCGTAGTCACTGCTCAATAAAATAGTTTATTTTTACCATTAGCCTCGAATTCACCCTTATAAAATAGCATGTATGTGAATACAATCAATTTGCAAACTCTCTGCACCTCACCTCTTTCACATAAACACACTCTTCACTCCTTGGATTTTGAGTGAACATCTTTTTTTGAGATAGTGAGGATTCACCTTTAAAGATACTTTATCCCTGGACAGAGATAGTAGAGCAACCGAAAGCATGGATAAAGGAGCAACATTAAAGTGAATGTTAACTTTTAAGTTTTTCAACGCAGCATCTTCCACCAGCTTTAAGTTCTCTCTGAGAAAACACATGTTTGCACCCACTTGCTCACAGGTGCATGTGCTCACACACACAGAGCACTGAGGTCAGAGAGAAGATTTTGAATCCTTAAGTCGACTCAGCTGCCCAGAGGGACGACCGTGCCTTAGCTTTAACATGTGTAGAGCAGTTCATAGTCACTGTCGATGTTTGCAGGCACTCAGGAGGTTAGATGAAGTTTCCATTTATTATGCCTTACTCTCGACTTTGTGTGTGTGTGTATATATCTATATCTATATATCTATATCTATATATATAAATGTTAAATGAAGACTCTGCTGGAAAGGAAATAAAGGGTTCCTGTATCTCACATGGAAAGTGATGGTCACATTTTTCTCTGCCATAATGATGGTTTAATCACTTTCCCAGTGCAAAATGTCATTGGACACACAGACCAAACTTTAAAAGGTATCTTTGCCAATTATCATTGTGTAGGGACAGGAGCCAGCCTTTTTTTCTTCCTTTCCCCCCTTCTCCCCCATTCTCTCTCTCCCTTCCTTCCTCCCTCCCTCCCTCCCTCTTTTCCTTCCTCCCTCCCTCCCTCTTTTCCTTCCTCCCTCCCTCTTTTCCTTCCTTCTGAAAGGATTTAGACTGGCTCTTCTCAGGATTTCTAAGCCCGCCATAATACTGTCTCTACCTGCTTTCTAAATTTATTTCCCATTTCTTCTCCTCATGGAGTCATCCTTCTTGCCACACTGACCTACTTCTGTTGCTTTTGTTTGTTGCTAATGTCCCCTCTTCATGTATGACTCCTCTCCTGACCCCATCACCATCGCCTGGATAGATCCTCTGCATTTTTAAAGTGGGTTAAAACTGCACAAATTATCACTCAGCAGTTACAAATCTGGATATATAGGAATAGGGTAAATGAGATATTTTGTCTCTTCCAGAATACGTACTTAAATGAAAGGACTGTGTCTTTTTACTGAAAATTCTACACTTATGAATATAAAGTACTTAATAAGTACTGGAGGATTTAAATTAACTGCCCAAAGAATTCAACAGTTATATTCAGATGATGGGAGCCTCGGATTTGTGCCTAAATGTTAGGGCTTCCCATTCAGGCACTTTCCTTAAGGGGTAAGGGAGCAGTCAGTTGAGCCAAGGAGGAATGCCCAGTGAAGTCCCACTCCAAGCTGCCCTAGACCCACCACCTCAGTGGCCTCTTTCCTTAGTCCGTCCTCCTTAGCGTGGGCTTCATTGCCGACGTGTGTACGCCTGGCACAAGTGGTGGCCACAAGGCTGCTGTTTGCAAGAGGCGTGGGTGGAGCTTGGGTGTGCAGGCAGTGGGGTCCACAAGCAAGTGATGCTGCTTGTGCTGTAAGATGGAACCAGAGATAAGAAGAAAAGGAGCACAAAGCTCTAGGTGTCAATCATCCTACGTTAAATCCTCACTTTCCATGTTGTGTCAAACGTGTGTTTGCCAAGGTAGGTACAACATAGGTTATTTAAATGTGTTAGTTTGATTCAGACATATGTGCTCTCCTTTTGAATTCTTGCCCCAGGTCTGCACATGGTACATCTGGGCAGGGATCAAATGCCCTCTAATCCCACGGGCCCTTCTGGATCCCCTCAGCCACTCTAAACTCCCATTTGACTCGCCCACTCCATGTGTTGCTTTTATTTGTGAACTGGGGATACTTATGAACAGACATCTTTGTTATCAGACTGTACTGTTTTTGAAAGTAGGTTCCATGTGATTCACCTTTGCATCTTCACTGTACCTATTACAGTATATCTTAAAACTTGCAGATAATTTATAAATTTTTATTGAATGAATAGCAAAATAAATGTCTCCAAAAAGTGTAGATTTTACCCTCTTTAGAATGTATCAGGCACATGATAACTGCTCTTATCAAGGCCCTTTGGTTACAACAAGCACATTCAAGTTCACACAATAATGAATTCAAGGAGACAGCCACATCTCATGGGCATGAAATAGGACTGGGACTCAGGCACTAAAACTCAGGGTTTAAGAATGTGACTGTCGTGTTTCTTCTAGGGAGATATGACTGCTCATTGCTGCTTCTCTAAGGAGACCACTTTCTTTTGTTCACCATTTCTTCCACTTAGTATAACTCAGTCCCCGGTCCTTTGGTTTACTGGAACACCACCTGTATGGGTCAGCATTCAACCAGAGAAACAGAACCAGTAGGAGCTATGTATTAAGAGAGATATTGCGAGGAATTAGCTTATATGGTTATGGGGCAAGTCAGCCATCTGCAGAGCGGGCCGCCAGAAAGGGCAGATGGAAACTCTTGGGGACAGGCTGAGGCTGCAACCCACTGGCAGAATTTCTTCTTCCTCAGAGACTCCTCAGTTTTGCTCTTGAGGCCTTTCACCTGATCGAATCAGTCCCACCCAGATTATCTAGGATAATTTCCCCTCTCTAAAGTCAACTGATTTTGGACTTTAATCACATCTATTAAATACCTTTACAGCAATAACTGGATGAGCATTTGAATAAATGGAACGGTAGCCCTGACAAGTTGACATGTCAGAAAAAGCCGTCACTCTGCCTTTGGCCCTTATCCAGGCCGACCCTTTGTTGAGCTTTCTACATTTAGAGAGCCCCGTTCTTTTAGTTAAAATAATCAAAAGAAAGGATTGTATTAGTTTCTGGCAATCAATGATGTCATCCCTGGTGAGATAAAGGAGGCCAAGATAACAGAGTATGGGGGTCTGCTCCTCCTAGAGGCTGTCATGGAAAGATTCTCTAGAAGAAATTATGGTAAGTGCTAGCAAAGAAGCCCCTCTTCTAGACTACCTTCCCTTGGCTCTTTCCTTAATACCATGGAAGTTGGGATGCACTCTGAGAAATAAGGCTTACTCACAGTTCCTTACTTTTACGGTGAACGTTCTTATCTGAAAGGAAGTTTTATAGAGACGAAATAACTTTGCACCAAGAAAATATTCATAATTTTGCTCATTTACAAATATATTAAATATAGAGGCAAACCAATAAAATGTAGGATAGTAGGATGGTCATAAAACTTCTAATTTGTTACAGATGTAGCAATAATAATAATAATGATAATAAAATACCTGAGTGGATCTTCAACTATTTTTCCCCATATGTCACTAACGTAGCTTAATTCTGTCAGTTTTTATGTTTTTTAATTTAGAATGTTAATCAATTGCAGGGTAAATACCAACTTGGCTTCATAATTCTACAAGTACATAACTTTGATGGGGATTATAAAATTTTACTCACCAATGGCAGTTCTGTCCTTCAGTATATCCAATTAAGTTTTCATCCTTAGAGCAAAGTCTTACAGATCACAGTGGAAACAAATAGTTGCCCTGGGTTGTGGCTGAAATGAATGCTAATCATGGCTGGCTTCATTCTGCCCCATGAAATGTGTGTTTTACAGTGACATTCAGAGTAGTACAAATGAGCTATAAATTGCATTTTCATTCTCTAGGCTCCATTTTACAAATTCTATAAATGAGTCACACATCTGTTTTGTTTGCTTTTGATGCCACAGATTGCTGTGTCCTGTGGTTTTATAAACCCAAGCTCTCTTGCTGATAAGCATTTTTGTCCTAAGTGGAAGAGAGGAAAGACAGAGGTACAGAGGAATGCATTTCTAAAAGCATTCAAAGGGGATCTGTAACAGATTGTTTATGGTGTGGGTTCAGTGTCATTCATTTATGGACTAATTTGTAAGAAACCTCTATTTTATAAAAGATACTGTGTTTAGTACTCTGAGGGATATAGTCCCATATATAAGATATAGCTCAAGTTCCAGAAGCTCACTATTTAGTCTTAGGATAAGACAAGTACAGAGGGCATTACAATATTATTTAAAGCAAGAACAGAAAAAAAGCATGCAATGTTTTATGGATGTCCAATGGAGGACCAAATTGCATCTAGGGAAGAGGAAACATGCCTTCATTGAAGAGTTTTGCATGACGTTGAAGACGGACTTACCTAAGCATTACAGAACTAGGATATAGCATAGGCAAAGGTAAGATGTGGAAAAACAGAGAAGGTGTGTTTGGGCACAGGAAGTGATCCATGTGGATGCAGCAGACGGTGCTGCCAAAACAATATGACTGGACCCAGATTATGAAAGACCTTGGATGCTAGGATAACATGCATGCTTATTGTCCAGGAATGCAGCAGAGAATCTTATGAACAAGTGTGACAAAGACTTTCAGGCTGAAACATATCCAGGCAGGGACTTCCCTTTTCACACACCACTTAGCATCCTCAGAATATGGTCCATGGACCTCTGCTGGTCCTTATCAGGTTGCTACTGGTTTACGCTGAGAAGAATGCAGAAAATGAAATTAAACATTTAGGAATTTTTCAAAACAATTTGCCATTGGCATTGAAGTACATGATTTTGTATTTTCTAATCCATAACGGATTGGAAAAGAATTGTTTCTTTACCACAGATAATCTGAGAGCACCCAGTGCCTCTGCCCCAGGGTGCTTAGACTACAGACATCAGTTTCTCAACTGAAGTCGGAACTTCTGTGTGTGTTGCTATTTCTCTTGTTCCCATTTCCCCTCATCTCACTGGACATATTCCTTAATTGCCTTTTGATCTCAACACTTTGATGTTGCATCTTAATCTTGACCTGTTCAAAGGCAATAATAATCAGATCATAGAAATTAACCCCATGTAATCTAGAGCAGAGGTCGGCAAACTTGGCCCATGGGTAAATCCGGCTCTCTGCCTATTTTGTAAATGAAATTTTATTCCAACACAGCCGTGCTCATTTGTCTCCATTTCATCCATGGCTGATTTTCTGCTACCATAGCAGAGTTGAGTAGGTGCCACAAAGACTGCATGCTTTTCAAATCCTAAAATATTTACTAACTGGCCTTTTACAGTAAAAGTTTATATGGAAAGTGAATGAGTCTTTAAATGGAAATTACTTACCAGGCACCCACAATTCTTATTTTCCTGAAAGGCTCACCAGGAAAAAATTGGGGGCTACGCTAGGATTCAGGAAGTCATTGAGAAGGAAAAAGGCTCCTAAATCACATATGTTCACATATACTTTGGGCAGGTGTGAAAGGAAGCTTAGAGCATATACTGCATTAAATAATATCTTACATAGTTTTTTTTTTAGTTTAGCACAGATAAGGATGCAAGCTAATGAAATCTAATGGAAGAGATGTCATCCTTGTTAGTGATTTTAAAAGATATCAGGTTTATATCCTGGAGATGGTAACACCTACATAAATACATGGGAGAAGTTAAAGTTATTTCAGTTAACAATTTCTTTTAAAATGTATTTTATTTTCTGCTTGGGCTTCTGAAAGCATCAGGACAGTCAAAAGATGTTGTCCTGAAAGTTGTAGGTTCATGGATTGGCATATCTGGAATTATAGAAAAAGATGTTAAGTAAAACTGTTATGTAAAACTATGTTTCCTCTTCTCTCTGTATTTCTTGCTACATTTTTGTGTGGTGGCTATCACTGGGGAGCACATCTCTGCAACGTAACCTGCTACACTCTACACATCTCCACATTCAGCTATCTTCTCAGAAGCAAAATAACCAGGAGCAAAAAATAAAAGGAAAAAGGAGAACTAATGGTGACTTAACTCCTTTGTAGAACAAGGAAGGGCATATTATTAAGCTGGAAAATAAACTTATATGGTAGGTCATATTACCCCCACTTTACAAGTGAAGAAACTGAAATTCAGAGAGTAATTTGCCAATGTCACACAGCTAATAAACGAAGGAAACTGTATTTCCGTCTAAGTATGCTCTTCCTACTCTCCTAGCTAGAGTTTGATAAAAATAAATACCACGTTGGAATATAAATTTAGGTAGAAGAAAAGGAAAATGAGCAAGATTGGGATCCATGGAGGTTAAAAAATCCTCAGCTCAATATAGACAAGATCAGGTGGGAAAAGAATGCAAGTAAGCTGATTATACAGATGTGAAAAAAAGGCAGGAGTGAAAAGAGTGATGTTGCGGAGAGACAAGGGTTAGAGGCATATTGAATTCCAAATTTTCAGGTCTCTGCCTACATATATATTTATGAATGCATATTATCCACAATGAAACAAAACATCTGCAACCCACACCTAGAAGAATGCAAGGGGTTGTAAATAGTCCCTTGACTCACTAGGATCTGCTGGAATTCAGAAACAAATTCATGTATCAATGTTTTGTTGCTCATAAATCCAGCCTCAGGTGAATAATGTTTGCAAATCACTAATAACTTGGAAATGTATAGTTATTGCACCAGAACCACCTGAGCTATTCAAAGTCATTACAAGGATATATTTTATTCAATTATCTTTTAAGAAGAGGAATCTTTTTTTCCCTATAAAGCTGTCTTTTAGGAAAAGGATTCTCTCTCTCTCTCTCTCTCTCTCTCTCTCTCTCATTCTCTTACTCTCTTTCTCTCTCTCTCTCTCCTCCCTGCCCTCTCTCCTTTTTACACAAGTCTTAATCAAATCTAGATATCTATTTATGTATGTGAGTAAAAGACCATAAATTTCTATAATGATCCTACTGTTCACCATTTTTACAGAAGCTTTTGACTCAGAAGAAAGTAATTTAAAAGATGAATTTTGTTGGCTTATTTGTTTCTATCTTCTGTTAACAACTGCTTCTTATTTATGATTCAAAGGCCAGTTTCAAGATTAAAACACAAACAAAAACCAGACTGCCAAGCTTAGAGGTGAGTCATCCAGAAACTAATCTGCCCTTGACTACCTTCCTATGCACTCTAGAATTCAGACACTAGCAAAGGGTGCCACAGGAACATGTAGCTGTAAGAAATCACAGACCCATGGAGCCCTGCGAATTACTTTCCTGGCAGTCTATCCACTCTTATATTCCTCAGACCCTGTGACATAAACATATTTAAAACCAATCTTTTTTTTCTGAATGAAACCCTCTACTGCTCATGTCTCTCTGTTCTAGAGAGAGACTCCCATCTACCCAGTTTTCCAGACTACACACTTGGGTTTCATCCTTGCCTCCCCCTCTTCACCACCATCGACACCTAGTTTTTTGTCTGTATGTTCTAACCAATTCTTCTGATCCTACCTTTCTTAACCCATCTATTTCTATTTCCAGTGCCATGGCTTTTCGTGGGTGACCATTTTCCTAGGGGTTGCTGGCAACTCCCTTAAACGGGTCTCCCTGTTTCCACTTTTGTCTCTCTCCAACCCATTCTTCATGCAGCAACCAGAGCACTTTTCTCCCCTAAAATTAGACCATGCCATTCCTTTATTTAAAAGTCATTATTGACTATTTTTCTTAGAATCAAATGCAGACTCAATAACTTGGTCTACAACACTCAATCATCCGACCTTTATCTCTGCTGCTTTCTCTCTCATTATTTGCATTCCTCTCACTATATTAACTGAGCAATGTAATATACTTCGCCAGAAGCACAATCTCTGGTTCACTTCCAAGCCTTTGCTGCTATTCCTTCTGCCTGGAACACTATTCCACTCTTCTTCAAAAGACCAACACATATGTATCCTCCAGGATCCAGTTTAGAATTTCATCTGGAAAGTTTTTCTTGACAGATTCCCTAACCTCCCCCTCGCCACCCCGCCACAGAGACCCTGCCATGCACACACACACACACACACACACACCCCTCATACCTTTGCTTTGCTTAGGTGCATCTCTGTATTTCCTCTTCAAAGCGCTTGGCATTTGTGTTAGTTTCCTATTGCTACTGTAACAAATCCCTACATAAGTATAGGCTTAAAACAACAGAAATGTATTATCCTACAGTTCTGGAGGTCAAAACACCCCCATGGGTCTCAATGGGCAATC
Organism: Delphinus delphis; assembly: GCF_949987515.2. Taxonomy (NCBI): domain Eukaryota; kingdom Metazoa; phylum Chordata; class Mammalia; order Artiodactyla; family Delphinidae; genus Delphinus; species Delphinus delphis. Next base: position 92,861,187 of record NC_082690.1, on the reverse strand, counting down.
CAGTCCTTATTGTGAGGTCAGCTGATTAACAATCTTAATTCTATCCACTAACCAACTTCCCTTTTGCTGTGTAAGATAATGTATTCACAGATTCTAGGGATTAGGTAGTAGACTTCTGTTGGTGGAGGGAAGATTATTTTTCCTATCACAATAATCGTGTTTACCTGCCTGTGAACACTGTCTCCCCTCCCTCTCTTCACCCCAGCAACACACAGACCATATGCGTTTTCTGAGGAAAAGGATGGTATTTGTCCTCTTATCGATGCTGTGGCGTCTAGCAAAATGTGTAGTATGTAGTAGTCAATACATATCTTGAGATAATTAATGACTAAATCAGAGGGCCTATGGACTTTATACCAGTTGTCTTGGTGAAAGCTTACTTAGTTGTAGAGAAGGCATATATGAATCCCTTTAACTTTCTCCAGCAATGCTGTGCCCCTGATCATTGAAGTATTAAAGTGTTAAGTTCTAAGAGAAGAAGGGCAAAGATCTCAGTGATAAGATAACTATAACTTCTCCACTGCATCTTCTCCAAAGTGACAAACAGGAATAGATTTATGTTGCTTTGCTAAAATATATGATACTGATGATTATAATGCAGCATTATTCTATGGAGTTGAGAGAAGTACAATCTGACCAGGCACTCTTTTCAGTATTAGATCTGTCCCTGAGAGATGACATCTTATTTAAGATTTCTTTCTAATATCTATTAGTGAAAGCTTATGATTCTTATATAATGTCAGGAAATCAAACAAAACAGTGACAGCGATCTATCTTTCACATACAGCTGATTTCATCTACTGTCATGTATTGCATTGATTCTCAACTCTGGCATGATTAATATTTTGGACTAGATAATTTTCTGTTAGAAGGGACCTGTCCTGTGTATGGAAGGGTATTGTTTTCTTTCCAGGTTTATTGAGAATTGGAGGATGTTTAGAAGCATCCCTGGCCTTTACTTACTAGATGCCAATAACACCTTTCTCAGTTGTGACAACCAATATTATCTCCAGATATTGCTAAATGGTACCAGCGGGTGAGAGGCAAAATTACTACCAGTTGAGAAATACTGATATAATGGGTTAGATAAAATTTAAGACAATCACACTGTTTTTCCCTTAAGGATTCTTGGATATTATATTAGGGAGAAGAAACTCTGATAATGTGTGTGAGTGTGTGCTTGTGTAAGGGGTCACATTGTGATAGTGGGAATGACGTAATTCCTGAGTTCCATGCGCAAGGACATTTTGACCATAGCAGGCATCCAACCTGGAGGATTCTGCCTCTTGTCCCTCTTTTTACTCTTTTTTTTTTTTTTTGTGGTACGTGGGCCTCTCACTCTTGTGGCCTCTCCCGTTGTGGAGCACAGGCTTCGGACGCGCAGGCTCAGCGGCCATGGCTCACGGGCCCAGCCTCTCCGTGGCATGTGGGATCTTCCCGGACCGGGGCACGAACCCGTGTCCCCTGCATCGGCAGGCGGACTCTCAACCACTGCGCCACCAGGGAAGCCCCCTCTTTTTACTCTTTACCAAGGATAAGAATTCTTTTATCTCTCACTATCTTTATTCAGCTCTGATAGCCAATATCTTCCTGTGCTTACTATGTCATGGAAACTATTATGAAGGATTTACAGATGGAGTTCTCCTCTTTTTTTCCCTCTTCCTACCCTTCAATGTGTCACTGAGGGCATCTTGATAGCCTCTCAAATGAACACATTTATATATGTCATGTAAAATAACAGCTGCTTTCAAAAGCTGACCCAGAAGAGGCAGTCCTGTCCGGAACGCTTCCTCCTTCCCCATGTACCAAGCTCCTTATGCTTCTAGGAGAAGCAGGTGATTGATGCTGAACCGTGTTATTTGTTTACGCTGATCATCTAATGAGCAACATAACTGCCCAGTAACTGGCTTTTCCAGAATGCTGCATAGAGTGTAACCATCAAAAAGTGTCTCTCTGTTTCCAATGTAAATTCCTTTCAATTTTTTGGTTGTCTGATAAGCTGGTGAGAGAGAAATGTTTTAAGCATATAATCCTAGAGCCCATTATTAGGAGTGTTTTCATTTTCTTATCTTCTGGCATCCATTTCCACGTAGTTTGTGCCTTTAATCAATAATGCATGAATCCATATAGAAAAAACTCAGGACTGTTTTTGTTTGTTTATTTGGATCCACTTCTTTTTTTTTCAAGATAAGCTTGCTGGCTCTGTCTATGATTACGTGATTTCTGGGCACTGTAAAGGAACCTTCACCTAAACTTACCCTGCATGCTTTTCTAATGTTCAACTTAGAGATATATTTCTTGGTAAAGATTTGGGAAATTAATCAAATTTGGATGAGCTATGCTATTTTTACTTAATAATATTTTTGTAGAGCAATCTGTAACAGTTAGGAGCAAGAAAAGAACATAGATCAACTATTAGTAGGAATAGAGGAGAGAGGAACTGAGAAGAGAGTTCTGGAGAGTTCTTAAGATCATCACTGCCTACTTAGCAGTTTGTCTCCATTGAGTTCCAAGGACTATATTACATTTCATTTGACTAAATTAAGTGTGCGTGTTTAGGCTCTGATAAAACGGTCTCTCCTAGGGCAGGTCTTATTAAGAAAAACAGACTGTTCAGGATTATTTCAAGTGGTTGCTTTTCCTCTCCCCTTTATGAAACACAGGGAGATTTTTCTTCAGTATTCACTGTGAGAACCTGGTCAACTCCTGGACATAAAACTCGTGAAGTGTAGGCATCCTTCTATGACCGGGCTCCTCTGGAGTTTTTAAATCCCAAGCTTTTCAACACTGAGCCCCCAGCAGTTTGTCAGTTCTAGTTGAGGTTGTCCTACCTTGGCACTGGTCCTCCAGGGGTTTCTGCTCCTGGGTTTCTGCTTTGGTAAGTTGTAATTATCTGTAATTTTCTCTTTGTCTCCAGTTTGGGAGGCAGCAGTTTGCCTTGTGACCTGAATTCTCTGAAGGATCTAAGAAGAGTTGTTGATTTTTATTAGCAAATTGAATCCAACAATGTATAAAAAGCCCATGACCAAGCACATTTTGTCCCAAGTAAGCAAAGACATTTTAACATTTGAAAATCAATTAATGTAATTTATCACATCAGTAGGCTAAGAAGAAAAATCACATTATCATATCACTAGACACTGGAAAAGCATTTGACAAAATCTGACACCCATTCATGATAAAGACTCTCAGTAACAAGGAATAAAAAGGAACTTCCTCAACTTGATAAAGAATATCTACAAAAAACATACAACTAACATCATACTTAATGGTGAGGAACTTGAAGCTTTCTCTCTAGCAACGTTAGAAACAAGGCAAGGTTGCAGGATACAAGGTTAATGTACAAAAGTCAGCTGCTTTCCTATAATACTAGCAATGAACAAGTGGAATTTGAAATTTAAAACATAATACCATTTACATTAGCACCCAAAATGTGAAATACTTAGGTACAAATTTAACAAATATGTACAAGCTCTATGTGAGAAAAACTATAAAACTGTAATGAGAAAAATCAAAGAACTAAATAGAAGGAGAGATATTCCATGCACATGCGTAGGAAGACCCAATATTTTGAAGATGTCAGTTCTTCTCAACTTGATCTATAGAGTCTATACAATCCCAATCAAAATTGCAACAAATTATTTTGAAGATATTATTGAAATGATTTTAAAGTTTCTATGGAGAACAAAAGATCCAGAATAGCCAACATAGTGTTGAAGGAGAACAAGTGACTGACACTAACTGACTTTAAGATTTAGTATAAAGCTACCATAATCAAGACAGTGTAGTACTGGTGAAAAAAGAGGCAAATTGATCAATGTGACAGAATGGAGAACCCAAAATAAACCCACATAAGTATAGTCAACTGATCGTTGCAATGGAGAACTGGCAATAAAATGGAACAAGATAGTCTTTTCAACAAATGGTACTGGAACAACTGGACATTCACATGCCAAAAAATGAAACTTGACACAGACATTATATCCTTCACAAAAATTAACTTAAATTGGATCATATAACTAAATGTAAAATGCAAAACTATAAAATTCCTAGAAGATAATGTAAGAGAAAACAGAAGATCTTGGGTATCATGTTAACTCTTTAGATATAACACCAAAGAAATGAATGATCCACAAAAGATGTAATTGAAGCTGAACTTCATTAAAATGAAGAATTTCTGGTATGTAAAAAAACAAGAGAATTAAAAGATAAGCCACAGACTGGGAGAAAATATTTGCAAAAGATACATGTAATAATGAACTGTTATTCAAAATGTATAAAGAACTTTTAAAACTCAGTATGAAGAAAACCAACAGTGTGATTAAAATTGGGCAAAATACCTGAACAGGTATCTCACCAAAGAAGATATACAGATATAAAATAAGCATACTAAAAGTTACAATCATATATAGGCCATTAGGGAATTGAAAATCAAAACAGCGAGATACCACTACCTACCTGACAGAACTGCCAAACTCCAAAACACTGACGATAGCAAATGCTGACAAGGATATTGAGCAACAGGAACTCTCATTTATTGCTGGTGGGAATGCACAATAGTAAAGCTATTTTGGAAGAATGTGGATACAAAAATACTTAATAAAATTTTACTTAATAAAAACTGTAATCTATTAAAACACATGTGATCAAGTCATATCTAACCCATGACTTTTTTCACTTACCAGAAAATCAATGTAATTTCCCTAGTTTATTTATTTATTTAATTTATTTTGTTGCACGGGGTCTTAGTTGTGGCACGTGGGTTCCTTAGTTATAACATGAGAACTCTTAGCTGCCACATGCATGTGGGATCTAGTTCCCCAACCAGGTCGAACCCAGGCCCCCTGCATTGGGAGCGTGGAGTCTTAACCACTGCACCACCAGGGAAGTCCCTCCCTAGTTTATCAACCAAAGAAGAAAAATAAAAATCATGTTTTCTTTTTTCAATAAAGAAAAAGCATTTAAAAAAAACTCTTTGCACTTTAGGAACTTCCTTAAGTTGATTACATGCTATTTACCAAATTCCTGCAGCAAATATTATTCCTAATGGAAAATTCAGGCACTGTCTTTGCAACTGGAGATGAGTCAAGGTTGCTCAGGGACAATATCTACAGAAGAGCAGGTCATTACCATGCACAACTCCAAGGACACCATTCATGTAGACTGAGATGTGTGTGGTGCTACAGAGGACTAAGCAAGACAGAAACTGTACAAGCCTTTGAAGTGACACTATCATGACTACTCTTTTGTATACTACTGGTAGACCTGCCAATGATATGGGCTGAAAGGCAAGTGATAAGGTTTCCATTATTCTCAGAAGACAGAAATACCTTAGAAAAACTAAGGAATAAAATAGTTTAGAAAGTCGCTAGTATAAGATCAACTTACAGAAATAAACGGAAAACATAATAAAAATACTATACAAAACCCAATACACAATGTCTAGGAATTAACAAAGAATTCATGACAGTAACAGAGAAAAAATTAAAGTTCCATTAGAAGATAGAAAATCAAACCAACACACAATATCTAGGAATTGAAGAGTTCATTAAAGTATGGAGAAAAAATTAAAGTTTTACTAAAAGAGAAAAAGAAAATCAAAATAAGTGGAGACATTGTATGCTTTGCATAAAATTAGCCAATATTATAAATATGTCAATTGTCCCGAGATTAATTTCTAAAATGTGTATAATTTCAATCAAAATCCAATTTTTAGGAACTTGAAAAACTTGTTTTTAAATTTACATGAAAAATTGAGTACACAAATGGCTAAGCCAATTTTGAAAAAAAAATTTTTTTAAAGAGAAAAAAGAAAAGTATATACTACAAAGCCATGTATAAAAAATAATAGACTGAGTATGTTTCTGGTGCAAAAGGTAGCAGAAAGATACATGAGGTAGGATAGAGAACCCAGAAACAGAGCCATGTACATGGGGAAACTTACTATAAGATAAATATGGCTCTATAAATCAATGAGCAAAAGGCAGACTTTTTAACAGATAGTGTTGTGAAATGTGCTTCAAAATATGGGGGAAAAAAATCAAGTGGGGTCTTTTGTAATACCACATATAAATGTATATTCCAGATGGATTATAAAACAGAGTGTGAAATGCAAAACTACTAAAGTTAAGAAAGTGAGAAGCACATGTTTATAATCTATAAGTTGGAAAAGGCTTTTTACAATAATAATCATACCAAAGAATAGACCACATGGCAAACATTTTACTTATTTGTTTATACTAAAATTAGGGATTTTTGTTATGGTAAGGAAGTGTGAAAAAATTTTAAAGGTAACAGATTGGGAGAAAAGATTAAATAAAACTTACAATCATTTATATCTGGAATATCTTAAGAACTCACACAAGTCAAGAGAAAAATGCAGAAAACCCAACAGACAAAATTGTAATAAAAACAGTAGTAGTAGTAGTAGTAATAGTAGTAGTAGTAGTAGTAATAGTAGTAGTAGTAGTAGTAATAGTAGTAGTAGTAGTACTAGTAATAGTAGTAGTAGTAGTAATAATAGTAGTAGTAGTAGTAGTAGTAATAGTAGTAGTAGTAGTACTAGTAATAGTAGTAGTAGTAGTAATAATAGTAGTAGTAGTAGTAGTAGTCATAGTCGTAGTAGTAGTAGTAGTAGTAGTAGTAGTAGTAAATGCACAAACAGATCATCAGTTTATGATTCAATAAACATTTACTGAGAACATACACCCTGCCAAAAGTAGCCCCCAGGGATACATCATTAAACATAGTCAAAAATCCCTGTCTTTATGGAAGGCATATGATTTCAGATTCAATACAAACAGAATAGAAATTAAATATCACTTTGCATGAATCAGATTGGGAGAAATTAGAAAGCTGTGTAATGCCAAGTTTGGGAATGAGTGTGGAATTACAGGAATCCTGAACATTGCTTCTTTGAGCCCAGACTGTTGCAGTAATTCTAGATATCTTTAAAGCAATATTTAGTCAAATTTTCTCTGAGGATTTCTATGGCTGGATAATCTCCTAGAGAATGGCTCACACGGGTGTATGTATAAGAATGTTCAGTACAGTATTCTTTGGAAAAGGATGAAGTGGTAGACAGTCTATGTGTTTATCACCAGGGTAGGAAAATTTATATACAACAGACGCACACGCTGTAAATTATGCATCAGTTAAGGTCAAATAAAAAGGTAGATGTACATACAACATCATGGATCAATCTTAAAAATACAGCAGTGAAGGAAAAAAAATATGTACAGAATGTGGTCTATTGTACAGCACTGTTTATTTATGTAAAATAAGAATACATACACAATGTGAGACTGCATGTTACTTATAAAATTAGTGGATATCTATAAAAATATTACAATAGTTACAAGGAGAAAAATGAAGGTGGGAAGTGTTTTAAAAGGAAATAAAAGATTGAATTAAGAGAACACCAACCGTTTGCCGTAACGAAGAGGTTAGGAGAAATACCTCATTCAGAGGGTGCTTAGGATCAAACAAGTGGCTGTGAATGCTTTGTCAGTTGTCAAGTGCGCTTTTGACACTGGCATTTATGCACATAAAAAGATGCAGCAGCGTTGGTTCATCTTTTCTACAATAGGATGACTGAGCTATTTCTAGGAGAGAATTCCATAAAACAGAGAGAATTTGTCTTGGTCCCTGTGTCTGGACTGTCACAGGCTAGAATGACAGGACCTTGCGTGAGGACTTGATATACATCCTCTTGTTTGTCTCTAGGTTGGCTGTGTTCCATGGCTTCAGCCTGCATCATTAATTCCAGGCTTCTGACTTATACCATGTAGCACCTGGAAAAGAACAGAGCATGGGGGATTCTGTGCAAACAATATCCACTACCTGAAATACAACTCACAGTCAGAGCTGTAGCAGCAGGGCTGTATTGGGCTAGGGAGATCGGAAATAGAGAGTGCATCGTGGGTTCCATGCCCCTTCAGGCACTGTCACTAGCTACTATAGAGTTAATTAAAATGTCACTTATTAGCGGTGGCAATAACAAAGGTCTTTACCTTCAAGTCTAAAAGTTAATTGAAAGAAATTGAACTCACACGAGATACTCAAAAACATTAATTACGCTCTGTGCCAACAAAAGCACCAAAATATATTATGTATCGACACCAATTAATGTATGTATGTAGACTACACAAGAATTTTAATTTGTGTATTTGGCAGAAAGAGTGTCAGAGAGATGTTGGTTGAATTCTGACTTTGGATGGGCCAAGTGCTTAACCTAACTGTGCCTCAGTTTTCTCCCGAGTAAAGTAAGTGCAATAAAGTCTACCATTACATGCTTTTATTTGTTTATTTGTTCTGGTGAGGATAGGAGAGTATAATCTAAAATACCTAGCACAGTACCTGCCATTTGTGAAGTGCTCAATAATGAGTATCTGCTATGATTACATTAAAGAGGTTTGATATGTTGAATCTTTTATCCAGAGAGTCTGTAAAATTATCCCTGCATGTTTTAAAGCCTCTGCCTGTGATAGCGAGATGCTCTGATTTATCTGATGTTGAATCATTTAACAGAAGGTATGTATTAGGGTTGTAAATTTTGAAGTTATAAATGCTCCAAGGAAAAAAAAAATGTAGTTATCTCCACTTTGTACAGCAGGCAATTGAGATGCAAAGGGGTCTTCAGAATTTCAAGTCAGTAAATTACAGAGGGAAGTCTCAAACTCTGATACATTTGCACCCTAGTGTTGTGACCTTTCTCTAGTATTTATTGTTATCATTTGGGGTTTCATGTAGTTTTTTTTTTTTTTCTATATGTTCAATGGAAGGCACTGAAGGTGTATCAGAGTTAAGACAAAATCTCTTCCCGTAAGCAGTTAGCATGCTAACAACCTAGATGGTTTAAAAAAGTGAGCATAGAGCATACAAATAATTCTAAAATAATGAAGTCTTTGGTAAATGCCATAGGAGAGAGGTACAAATAAAGAGTTACGTACAGATTCATGTGTTTGTTGAAGACGTAGCGGAAGAGGGAATATATCTAATAGCTTTAGAATAGAGACTACTTATGGTGTTCATCAAAAATGAAAGGAAGAGAGCATTTCACATAGAGAAATTACTAGCAAGAGCAAAAAGTTTGAGAAAAATGAAATATTAGAGTGTGATAAATATCCAGTTGAGCTTAAGAAGCATGTTCTAGACAGTAATGAATGCTTTATTAAGGAAAGAGGGAAGGAAGGAGGGAGCCGGGAAGGAAGGAGGAAAGGATGATGGAAATAAGGTCGGGAAGCAATGAACAAATGAAAGGCAACGCCATGAGAAGTCTTGCATATTAGGCTGAGGGGTTTGCAATTAATCCAACAGATGAATGGATTTAGCTAATGCTTTCTTTCAAGAGTTGCCTTCTTTCTAGCAAATTCAGTTCAGAATTGGTGGTCATTAGTGTATAGAGCTTTGGACTTGGTGTGATTCTTGCTGTTCCTTCCTGGGGACAATAATCGGAAAGAACAAAAGCAAAAGCACTCTGTGCAGAGGGCCAGATAAATCTTAAGTCCAGTCAGAACCCAAGCAAAATAAACAATGTTTCTGAAACACATGTCGTGACCAAAAAGAATGGATGAATTATTACCCTGGCATTTCCTTTGTTATTTATGTCCAGAAATCAATCAACAACTGAAGGGATGGAGTAATTTATAAGTCAGGTGCTGTCAAATACTTGTGGGTCTCAACCAATATAACCTGTCTGTGAAATCCTATGAAAATGGATGACAATAGAAAATAATCTTATTACAAGCCTGACATTCATAATCTGGTGCACATTATCCTAACAGGATATAAAATCAAGAATTAAAAAAAACAATAGCTGCTGAAAACAGAAGTGCCCACTGACTGTATAAAACCTCTTCTCTTTCCTCACTGCACCTTGTTTAATAAAAATAGATGTAGGTGATGGAACATTTATTATGGAAACAAGTTAACCAAAAAGACCTGTCAATTTGATGGAGGAGGTTATTTGTTCAACAATATATCCAAGCGCATGAGGCAATATGGAAATCCAATCCCTGCTGTCCCACCTGACTTCTTGACCAGAAATAAATGTCTGAATAGCACTGATTAAAAGTATAGACATAGTATTATGAACATGTTTTGCTTCATCATATTCAGAAGGACTAAGGAGCAATTGGTCATCTCATGAGACCAGAATTTAAACAAGAATCTTGTTAGAAATAGCTAGGCAATTTATCTCCCTCTCTTTCTCCTTTTCCATCTCTGTCTCAGAAGCAGTTGGGTTGTTCCTCAAACCTATTTTAGCCATTGGACCCTCACTCATGCAGTCTGCCTCTCAGGGCCAGAGCTATATTAACCGAACAGATAGAACTCTGATGAATAGTTTAGGATGCCAAGGAATCAGTTTAATAATGAAGAAATATAATTGACCAGCAGGGCAGATGTTTCATATTAGTGTACTATCTTCCTGCAGGTTACATGGTAAGAAAAGTTCTCATTGGAAGGTATTTTGGTTAAGAATAATCAGATACAGATGAGTTAATTAAGCAATATCAATGGCTCATTGTACCAAGATGAGTACCCAAGAAATTATTTTCATTTCGTAGATGAACCTGAAATGGTCATACTCAGAGGACCCTCTGTCCCAAATAATGTCAGATTGGACTTTTATTTTCAGGATGAGCTGTTTCAGGCTCATGTGTTTCAAGCCATGTCCAAATCTCCATAGCTTAAAACAACACAGGTTTATTTCTCACTCAACCACACATCCATGTGGAGTTGGTCTTCCTTATTTTCATCAGGGACCCAAGCTGATGAGAGCCTCCACTGTCATGAGCTTTACCATCACTGTGCCAGGAAAAAGGAGATAAAGTGAATTGTGCACTTAGCTTTGAACTGCTTGGCCCTGGGAAGGGAAATGCAAAGCTTTCTCTCATACACCATTGGCTAAAGAAAGACAGATGGCCATGCCTGACTGCAAAGCACAGAACATTCCAAACATATTCCACACCTTAAAGAATGAGAGTTGGAGTATGGTAAATAGCCCTAATGTGTCCCAAAATACATTAACAATTTCTCACTCTTTGAGTTCAGCTTTTGTATATACACTTCCCATCTGCATATTGTTTTACCAGTTGTCTGTAATGTGGTTTTATTTATATTTGCTAATGATACACATTCAAATTCTCTTGTTTTGTCACTTTAACTAAAATGTGTTTGGTCTCTAAACCAGAAATATGTCCATTGCTTAGTGGAAGCTACTTCTGTAGAGAACTGAACTCAATTGTTATTTGTTGACTTCTTCAAGTTCCCATTATTTAAGGTTCATCGGTCTGCATCCTATGTGCAGACACCAGAAATTATCCCCTAAACCTTCTGGATTAATAACCAGGTGGCCCAAGTGGCATTGTTCTGGAAATCGAAATTTACTAAGATTATATCATGCCTATTTATTTGTCAGTTGTGCCAAGTTCGGCTAATTATCCAGAAGAAAAAAAAATGTTACGTAGCCATAGATTATACCTCCAATTTAATGAGAGGCATTATGATGTGATAGGTAAGGGCAGGGACACTTTTGGATGGGAATATGGGCCCTTTCACCTCTCAGCTGGGCTACTTCCTGTGTCCATTCCTCTCAGCTTTGTTTTCCTCATCTACAAATGAGACAGTAATACCCATTTTGAAGTTTGTCATTAAGTATCAAGCACCCAGGCTTAGTATTGTACTAGACACAGTGCCTGGCACATCGTAAACACTAAACAAATGTTTGTGGCGAGGACATTATTCTAAACAAGAGGCCTGCATTTATCTACGTTGCCACTAGATGGTGAGTTGAGGTAAAACAAAATATTTGCTCTGATTTTATTTTCCAATGCTTGACACTGGGAAGAAATTATCCACCGTATACAGATGTTTCTGGTTGTTTGTTGGATTTTACACTAGATAAGTAAATTAGGCACATGAATAGTATCAATAAGAAGGTTTCTGCAGTAAGTTCTCTCCTAACAATCAGTGTGAGCCCTGATAGTTGGAGCATAAGATCCATGTTATTTAATGTAATTGATCACAATTTACAAGCTTTGATTCACAGCTGGCCAGATGGTGCTAACTGACAATCTCTGTTCTCTCTGGCTTTTTTTTCTCCCTAAATTTAGGGGTGTGTGTGTGTGTGTGTGTTTATTTGTCAGTGAATTGTTAGTCAACTAAAATGAAACAAAACAAATCAGCAACTATTAAAACTGCTTTTCCTCTTTATCATCACACAGTCATTCCTACCACAAATATCTGCTTCTTTCAATAGAGGAAAATAGGTTTGCATGTCTTACGTATCTCAGGAGTTGTGGATTTACATGTACTTTCTTGGTATGCTAAATAAAGCTCTTTATTTCATAGTCTTGGGTAATAAATTATAAAAGGAGATAAGCTCTGAATTGCTTAGGTTTTTTTTTTAAAAATTTGAGTTCTATGTTCCTTCCTTCCTTCCTCCCTCCCACCCTTTCTTTCTCTTTTAGCCCTTGATCAAATATTTCTTGAGTGTCTTCTATGCATCAGAAAGCGTTCTAAGCAGTAGAAATGCAGCAATAATATTCTGCCCTCAAAGGAGTGGGAAGATAGAAACTAAACACAGAAAATGATAAGAGCTGTGAAGAAAAACCAAGCAAGTGGCAACCAGGATGTCTCTATTTTACATCTGTTGGCTCAAGAGATTGGCGTCCAAAAAAAGACATATGAGTTAAGCCATAGAGCAAGACTTGGACGTATCCAAGAAAGAGTCTTCTAGGCATAGGCAAAAGTATGTATCATTATTCTGAGCAGAACTTGTTTGATAGGCAGAAGCCCAGTCTTTTGATTATAGTGAGTGAAGGAACAGCGAGTAAGTGTGACATCAGAGGAATAATCAAGAACCAGGAGCCAGGCTGTATAGGATTTTGTTGACCATGCCAAAAGTCTGGATTTTATTATGAATGTGAAATAAAGTTGCCAGTGGGTTTTGAGCAGGTGAGTGATGTGATCAGGTTTACTCTCTAAAAGAACCTCCTTAGCTGCTGTATAGAAAAGAGACCTTAGGGAGAGCAAGAAGGAAAGCAATGAGACCAATCAGGACACGACCACCTTATCTAGGCAAGGAATGTTGATGGCATGGACTGGAGTGATGTCCATGGAGGGAGTCAGGAGGTACCGGACCATGGGACCTGTTCTGCTAGTTAAATAAACATGAGCTGTAGGACCTGAGACAGGGGAGCGATTTTGTCACATGCTTTCCCTTGGCAGACTGAGCTGTATAAGAACTCCACTGAGCAAAGGGTCAATTCAACCATTTGATCTTTCTTCTGCATTTCTCTTTGCCTTGAGAATCTATGTTAAGAGCGGTTTGGATTTTTGCAGAAGGTCTGAAAGTTAAATCCAGGTTTTCTGAATCATCACAGGAGATGGCTTTCTCCAGCACAAAAGGTAGCTTCATCTCCCAATGAGAAAGGATAGTAACCTCCAACACATTTCACTCACAGTCAACAACTAATGATGAGCATCAATTATTAGGATGTCCATTACTACAGATCCAGGGGCTGGGGATAAATAGCCTTGTCTACAGGCTTTAAAATTATCAACAAGTAGTAGCTGCTGCTCTAGTTAATATGTATCCTCCCATTGCTGATTTTTCAGAGATAAAACCCCACACTGTTGAGGGAGGTTGAAATTAAATCTTGTAATAAATTATGCGCTATCTGAGACTGTATTCTGCTGTGATCCCACCTGGGCTGCCGATAAATAAACAGAGTTATAAAACACAGATTCTGTCAGAGACTCAGAGTTCCATTGCCTGTGTTTACTACCTGTTCTCTCCTTTCCATTTTATTTTTCTCTTGAGTTCTTTAATAGAGAACAATCCCTACTGAGTTATTTTGATCCCCATCCATTTCTTTTTAGAAGTTAACAATTCATGCAAAATAGGCTCTAATTTTTTTTCCAGAGTATTTAGCAGGACAACTAATGCTGATTTTAAAAAAATGTCTAGAGTGTGTTTCCCTTTCCTACTAGCCTGGACAGATTTCATTAGTAACCATAACATAAAAATGCCAACTTTTCCTGTCTTCTAGACTAGTGTGCATCCGGAAAGCATTTCCCAGGCCTTAGAATTGTCTCTGAAGCACTAGGATTGCATGGTCACTAGATTTATACCCGAGGGGATTAAATCCCAGGCATTTCCCCAGGACTCTCTTTATTCCTCTTTGCCATCTACTGGTTTTCCTCTCATTCCTGCTCATTTTCACCCGTTTAAGGATAGCTGCCTCAGCCTTCCTTACTATTCTGACTCCTGTTGTCAGCCTGGGTGACTTCCCATCCATATCGTGAACACTTGCAGCACCCGAAACCTCTTAAGTCTTTAAACTTTCAATGCCTCATGTTGGAAAAAAAATGCAACATGTGAAATGTCAGTATGAAAAGAATCCATGTGCTAGAATTCCTAACATGGAGAAATCCATTAAGCGGACGTTGTTTACATTTTACAAAAAGAAGAATGGAAGATTCTGATATGTTGGCTAGATCTTAAAACCTAACGTGCATTTCCAGTGAGCATGAGAATGATGATTTGGATTAGTTCAAGGTTGCTTTGACTTCAATTTACTAAGGAAGTAAGAAACAGTGGAAAGGACATGCATGAGTTATGGAGTGGATGTGCTTCTCCTCACAAAGCAGCACTTGAACCTCAGGTCTACTTATGTTTGAATTACTCTTTGTTTGTTTTCCAAATAAACAAGAAATTTCTAATCTTTAAGTTGGTCACTTTGTGTGTTTGGGAAGTTTCACAATTTAATTGTTACTGAATGCTTTATTACATATCAGATTGGCAAATAGAAATAGCAACATAATTGCCTGCCATCTCTTTTCTTTCTCTTTTTTTTTTAACATCTTTATTGGAGTATAATTGCTTTACAATGGTGTGTTAGTTTCTGCTTTATAACAAAGTGAATCAGTTACACATATACATATGTTCCCATATCTCTTCCCTCTTGCATCTCCCTCCCTCCCACCCTCCCTATCCCGCCCCTCTAGGTGGTCACAAAGCACCGAGCTGATCTCCCTGTGCTATGCGGCTGCTTCCCACTAGCTATCTGTTTTACGTTTGGTAGTGTATATATTTCCATGCCTCTCTCTCACTTTGTCACAGCTTACCCTTCCCCCTCCCCATATCCTCAAGTCCATTCTCTAGTAGGTCTGTGTCTTTATTCCTGTCTTACCCCTAGGTTCTTCATGACATTTTTTTCCCTTGAATTCCATATATATGTGTTAGCATACGGTATTTGTCTTTCTCTTTCTGACTTCACTCTGTATGACAGACTCTAGGTCTATCCACCTCATTACAAATAGCTCAATTTCGTTTCTTTTTATGGCTGAGTAATATTCCATTGTATATATGTGCCACATCTTCTTTATCCATTCACCCTATGATGGACACTTAGGTTGTTTCCATCTCTGGGCTATTGTAAATAGAGCTGCAATGAACATTTTGGTACATGACACCTCTTTTCTTAACAACTTCTGTGTATGTAGGTGGAAATGGCCCTGACTTAAAAAATGAGAAAGAGAATAAAGGGACAGAATTTCAATGCCTACTATGACTTGTATCCTATGAAAATCCCATAAAATGTCAATTTTACAGGAGAAAAATTTAAGGCAGTTTGAAAAGTTACACACATCTCCCCATAAAAGAATCATGGCCACCGTAATTGAATATGGACAAGACAGATGGGCACAGCAACCAACATCTTGATGAAATATTTAAAGGGGTGATTACTTAATAGGAATAATTGCTGATCTGAATTTTCAAACCCCACTGAGGAAGAGCAGTATGTGCTCTGAGCTAAAGCTAAAGGGCCTTTTGAAGCTTTTCTCTCATACAGATTAGGAGGGAAAATGTAATACTTCATTTAGGAGAACAAAATTGTAACTGTTCACTTCCACTTTTCTAAGAGTATTTTTCTCTCCTTGTTTTCCTATCTTATCTTCAAAAGAAATGTTTAAATAACGACAAACATAAAGTGGAAATCTTTCTTGTGTCCAGTTATTCAGAATATGCTTCCCACTTTTATAAATGCTAAATCACATTGAATGATTCTGAAAAAAACTAATAAGTGGATTTCACTTCATTCCCTTACAATATCACTCCTTTCCTTTTTTGTTTTCTTTCTTTAAAAAAGCTCTTTGAGCTTTTGAACCTTTCTTTCCAGCATACAGAACAATTTTGTTGCTTCACACCCTGAGTCATCCCTACTTGTACACTCCTGTCAAAGTTTATCCATTCCAGATCCTATTCTCTCCAGGACCTAGAAGTCTCACTGTTCAAAGGCATGTCAGCTTCCCACCACTGCACTTATAACTCAACCTGGAATTTTTAGTCATCATCACCTGCAGACCTCTAGAATAAGCTGCTTTAAGTTCGATGGTTCAGAATGAGTAGGATGGTGTGGATAGTTTGTTAGCAGGTTGCCTTAGAGTTGGAGTGCATACCTTGATATTTGTACCAAGATTTATTATGCTGCTATACCTGTCTTCCATTTATTTGGCTCTCTTAACTGCAGTGTGTTATAGTAGGAGGAGTAGAATCCTTACAGCAACACAGCAATGATATAAAAATCAGTGTGGCTGCCGGATTATATATAGGGTCAGAATAGAAGAGACAATTAACTGCAATGTATTAGGGTATAACTCACTCAGAATAAGGCAAATGTTGGATCTATGCTCGCTTCTTAAGAATCAGGGGGCTGGAGTTTTAGGCTCTTCAAGTTAAGCAACATTAGTGTTTTCTATTTTACATTTTGTTTATAAGTACCGTGTGTGTGTGTGTGTGTGTGTGTGTGTGTGTGTGTGTGTGTGTGTGTGTTAAGAACAGTTAGTTCTACTCAGCAAGTTTCTGTTGGTGGGAATGGAAATTGGTAGAGCCATTATGGAAAACAGTATGAAGGTTCTTCAAAAAATTAACAATAGAACTAACACACGATCCAGCAATCCATCTTGTGGGTAGATATACAAAGGAAATGAAACCTGTATCTTGAAGAGATATCTGCAGTCATGTTTACTCCAGCATTATTTATAATAGCCAATTTACAGAAACAAGTATCCACTGACAAATGAATTGAGAAAGGAAATATGATACACACACATACATAAATTTTACATTTTCTTTAATAATAAATAAACCTATCTAGTAGTAGCTGTAAGACATGACTCTTCCATTTGTATGTGATAGAAACTTAGTTCAAACTAGTGTGCATAAAAAGAATACTTTTAAGAAATTTCTAAAGTCATGGCTGAGTCAAGAGCCTTGAGATTAATTTTGATTTCCTCTGTAATTCTTAGGTACATTCTTCCAAAATGTTAGCCAAGACAGCTATCAAGAGCTCAAGTTTATACATTAGCTTTCAGAAAAGGTCTTATTTTAACAGTATTTTAGCCCAGCTTGTGTCCCCTGCCAGAGAGTGCAATTTACATAGATTACAATGTGATTCACACAACTCATGTATCAGTTTGTTCCCTTACCTCTTTCAGGTCCATGGTTAAGTACCAAGAGTTCACCAAACCTTCCTACACACTCCATAAACTTATAACACCGCCCTTGCCCACACTCTCCACACATCTTCCTTGCTCTATACTATTCTCTACAGAACTTACCACTATGTGACACACTACATATTTTATAGGTCTTAGTTTGTCCATGTTCTGCTGCCCTGAAATGTAAACTCCCTGAGGAGATTTCACAGCCCCCCACACTTTGTTTATTGCTGTATCCTAAGCACCAAGAATAGTGCCTGATACTTTGTCACAAATGAATATGTGCCAAATGAATGAACTGATGAATAGATTCTGAAGGGACAGTGTGGTGCTATTACCAAAAGAAGAAGGAATGATTTCTGTATATTAATTTTGTAACCTGAAACTTTACCAAATTCATGGATGAGTTTCTATCCAATAACAACAGAATAACAGAAAAGAAATTAAGAAAACAATCCCATCTAAAATCACATAAAAAAAAGAATAAAATACCTAGGAATAAATCTAAGGAGGTAAAGACCTGCACTTGGAAAAACAGAAGACACTGATGAAAGAAATTGAAGATGACACAAACAAATGGAAAGACATACTGTGTTCATGGATTAGAAGAATTAATATTGTTAACATAACCATATTATCCAAGGCAAGCTACAGATTCAATGCAATCCCTATCAAAATACCAATGGCATTTTTCACAGAGCTAGAACAAATCATTCTAAAATTTGTTTGGAAACACAAAAGACCTCGAATAGCCAAAACGATCTTGAGAAAGAAGAACATAGCTGGAGGTATCATATGCCCTGATTTCAAACTATACTACAAAGCTACAGTAATGAAAACAGTATGGTACTGGCACAAAAACAGACCCATAGATCAATGGAACAGAATAGAGAGCCCAGAAATGAATCCACACTCATATGGGCAATTAATCTATGACAAAGGAGGCAAGAATATACAATGGGGAAAAGACAGCCTCTTCAATAAATGATGTTGGGAAAACTGGACAGTTATATGCAAAAGGATCAAACTGGACTACTACTGCTACAAAAAAAACCCTCAAATACACTAATTAGAAAAGATATTTGCACCCCTATATTCTGTGCAGCATTATTTACAATAGTCAAGATATGGAAGCAACTTAAGTGTGCATAAGTGGATAAATGGATAAAGAAAGTGTGGCATATAGATACATATATATATATATATATATATATATATATATATATATATATATATATATATATATATATATACACACACACCCCAAATGGAATATATTCAGCCATCAAAAAAATGAGATCTTGCCATTTGTGACAACATGGATGGACCTAGAGGCTATTATTCTAAGTGAAGTAAGTCAGACAGCAAAAACAAATACTGTATGTTTTCACTTATATGTGGAATCTAAAAAACAAAAAACAAATAAACCAACATAACAAACATAGTCATAGATACAGAGAACAAACAGGTAGTTGCCATAGGAGAGGGAGCTGGATGAAAGGAAAAGGTGAGGTAGATTAAGAGGTAAGAACTTCCAGTTACAAAATAAATGAGTCATGGGTACAAAATGTACAGTATGGTGAATATAGTCAATAATTATGTAATATCTTTGTAAGGTGCATATCATAACTAGACTTATCATGGTAATCATTTTGAAATGTAAGAACTATTAAATCACTATGTTGTATACCAGGAGCTAACATAATGTTGTAGGTCAATTATATTTCAAAAACAAAGTCATAGAAAAATATATAAGATTTGTGTTTATCAGAGGTGGAAGTTGCAGGGAGGGACAACTGCATGAAGGTAGTCCAAAAGTACAAACTTCAAATTAAGAGATAAATAAGTACTAGGGATCTAGTGCAAAACATGATAAATAGGATTAACACCGCTGTATGTTATACATGAAAGGTCTTATGAGAATAAACCCTAAGAGTTCTCATCACAAGGAAAAAATTTTTCCTATGTCTTTTATTTTGTATCTATATGAGATGATGGATGTTCACTAAACTTATTGTGGTCCTTATTTCATAATTCATGTAAGTCAAATTATTATGCTGTATACTTTAAACTTACACAGTGCTGTATGTCAATAAAACTGGAAGAAAAAAAGAAGGAGAAATGAGAGACAGCCAAGCTAAAACAATAGTCGTGTGCTCCAGGTCTTTATTCATTTTGTCTTAGAATTTAACTGAGTAGAATCCATACATATCTAAGTACTTTTCAAGCAAACTATGAATGCTGAACATCACATGTTTTTTAAAGCTCATGTGTAAAGTGTCACAAAAAGTTAATCTCTGACAAGGAAAAAAAAAATATATATATATATATGCTCAGGGAAAAGTTGGCAGAGGCAAACTGATCCATCTCAGCCCTTCTGTTAATGCCTATCTCCACCTACTACAATATGAGCGCTTATCACTGTATGTTAGGAGCGGGCCAACATCTGAAAATCACTTATTAATTCTTTATAGGAAAGTATGTGTATGCACATGTGCCTTTGAAATACATGTTATGCCATTACCTGTGTGCCAGGTGGCTCTCTGACTTCTCCCATTATTTCAGACCATATTGCCACATCGGTCTGTGTTTTCTTCTTAGAGGAGGAACATGAATGGAGGGTAGCCTGGGGGCCAAGAGGGAT
The DNA here is from genome assembly GCF_949987515.2 of Delphinus delphis. Lineage (NCBI taxonomy): Eukaryota > Metazoa > Chordata > Mammalia > Artiodactyla > Delphinidae > Delphinus > Delphinus delphis. The sequence goes on along the minus strand of NC_082690.1, from coordinate 92,841,032 downwards.
CCTGCCCTGGGGATGCAGACATCAGATCACAAGCCTGATTGCCTTCTTCACCTGCCAAGCTTCAAACTCCTGACTGTTTCCATCCTCTCATGCTTCCTCCCAGTTCAAAGCTGATTCTGCTCCTGTACCAACCCAGCCCACTTGGCACTAATCTAAAGAATAGTTGCTCAGAGACAGCCTCAGTTGGTTCTCACCATGGTATTTTACAGGCTATGTATTTTATTCCAGCATCTAAGGGCTCTTAACTTGAAGAGAGATAAACATTGACAACGTCTTTTTCAGTAAAAATTGGAATTAACATGTAATTGTCTTTAAGCTATTTCCAAAGATCCAAAGTATATTTATCAGTGAATAAATTACCTGACCAAATTCACACGTGCATATGAGTTATCCCGTTACCTTGTACTCATCTTGGGAGATGAGGCTGTTCTTTGCTCTCCACCTTAACCACATTCTCTCTTTTCACCAATGTCTTTTAAAAAAAGAACTGTGTAAAGATAACAAGGGGGAACAACTATTGAGGACTTGCTATACATCTGGTATTTTTGAAATGCTTTAAATAAATGAACTCCTTTAATCCTCATGAAGACCTTCTGAAGCAAATACTATTATATTATCAACTGTATTTCATAGATAAAATAGTGGGTTGGCCAAAATGTTTGCTCTGCTTTAAGTAAAAATAAAAGACACATTTTTCACTTTCATCAGGAACTTTATGGAACAACATATTCATTACTTTTTGGCCAGTCCAATATGTGGAACAATGATAAAGGTTTTAAATGGCATGCCAAAGTTTACACAAATAGGTAGAGCTTGCTTGCTTAATAAATATTTCCTTAAACTCTGTCTAGGAGAGCCAAATCTAATTTTCAAAACCATGTTCCTATTTATAGTCACTCATTTAATCATCTAGCATTTATTTAGATGCTACTAGATATTATATGCTCTATTGGGTATTTGGAATCCAACATGAATAAAACATCCTGATCCCAGGCAAGAGTGACATTTACTTATGGACATTACCATCTAACCTGAAGTATTTTAGATGTTCAAAATGTCCATCTGGTTTCCCTCATATTTATTTTATTTCTGAAAATCAATCACCATTTTATGATCTTTCTAAGTGCCTATAGAAGACAACCCTTCCATGCACTAACTAAAAAGTCTCCATTCCCCCAGACTTCTTTCTTTTATTTTCAAGATGATAATATATGTGTGGTTAGAAATTCATCAAGTATAAAAATACATATAATATAGTCTATATGATATAGTGTATGTTTCTCTCTTAGACTTTTCTCCCAGTCTGCCCCCTCTCCCTCTCATCAAAGATGCCTGCTATTCCTTAGTTCTGCTATAAGTACGTATGTGTGTGTGTGTGTACACATACTGTATTTTTTATATATATATATATATATATATATATATATATATAAATTATGCTTTAATTATTCTGAAGACTTGTACACCTTTTTTTTTCTGTAAGCACATTTAATTGTAGCTTTGTTCTATGAAATAAGTCACCCTGAATAAGCTAGATGAAATGGAGATGTTAATTTATTTCAGAGATGTTTCAGTCATTCTGAAAAAGAAGAGAAGGGCAAGAGAGTAAGTGTATGACAGTCAGTGGTACAATGGAGCATGGTGGCAAAGCTATACAGGAAGGACTGTGAGGACTTATTGGAGAGACAGTTAACACTGAGAATGAGCAATGGAGTACAGACTCCAATAAATATGAAGACATACTGGATCTATGTTAGTAGAAAGAGTGTATATGAAGATGCAACTGATGCTCAGAGTGGAAGGCTTGAAACCTAAATGATGGAGATGGGTCAATCGTTGGCAATAACAAGGGAATGAGTGTCCCAGGTGAGGGGAGTGCAAGAATGTTAGAGAGGAGATCAAGGCATGAGAGGCTAGGACTTTGAAAGAAGTATCCATTTGAGTATTGAGAACTCCAGGAATAATGACAGCAATATTAGTGGAGAGAGTGATATTGAAATGTATTTGTTGAGGTCTTAACTGCAATTCTGTGTTTTGGGGAGAAAGAGAGGACGTCATAACAAAATAGACAAGAGCAAAATAAACAAAGACAAAATATGTCTCCTTATGGTCTTCTCCATCTTGTCTCAGCTGACTATTTCAGGGGAGACACAGAAAGGTGGGCCTCAGCTATGATGGGAAAAGGTTTTCCTCAGAAAGGATTCCTATCCTTAGGTCAATCTTCATATGATCTAAACAACTATTGGGCACTTTTATTAACTCTTTGTTCTCTGCAATTATTCATTTCTTCTGGCTAACTAAAAATTATAAGTATACTTAACTTTCATTCATATGAAAATTTTATTCCTGGACATCAATTCCCAAAGTATACTCTACTCAGAGTTTTATTAGATATCCTATTAAAAACCAAGATTGAGGAAGAAGTGGTCTGCAATGGACTGAAATGCTTGTTTCCTCCCCAAATTCATATGTTGAAATCCTAATCCCCAAAGCGATGGTATCAGAAATGGGGCCTTTGGGAGGTAATTCGGTCATGAGGGTAGAGCTCTCACAAATGGGATTAGTGCCCTTGGAAAAGGGACCTCCCAGAGAGCTGTCCAGAAAAAAAGCTGTCCTTTTTCTTTCATGTGAGAATGCATTGAGATATCTCTTGTATGTGGAACCAAAAAATAATACAAATGAATCTATATACAAAACAGAGACAGACTCGCAGACATAGAAAACAAACTATGGTTACCAAAGGGAAAAAAGGGGGAGGGGAGGACAAATTAGGGGTGTGGGATCAACAGATACAAACTACTATACATAAACTAGATAAGCCTCAAGGACTTACTGAATAGCACAGGAAATTATACCCAATATCTTGTAATAATAGAATATAACAGAGGGGGTATTTTTAAAATGTAGGCTTCCCCTAAGTCCTTCATTTAGCTACAATGTACTCTGTATGAAAGAACAAGCTACACAGAAGACTCTTACTGAGCAATGTGTGCCCAAGGCGTAGCTCTCAGTGATATAAATAAAGTAGAAGCATTTATTGGAAGAACTAAAATGGCATCTAGATAAAATCCTTGAAGAAATAAATAAGACACAGCTGTCACCAAAAGAGATGCCCAGGGCATATAGGTTCTATCCAATTGACAGAAACAACACATAAATAAGCAAACAGACTAACTAAGCAGCTAACCTCAAATGTTATTTACCTGAACAATTTCACATAGTCTATGCAAAGGACAACAACCTCCATGTCACCACACACACACACACACACACACACACACACTCAGTGCAGTCCACTTTGTAGCAGACAGAGCCCATGGGAGAAAAGAGCAATGGGATTTTATAATTTGATGTCCCTTCAGCCCCTAAGTGCCGTTGAATGTGGATAATAAGGAACTGTGTGCATATCTTGGTATTAAGCGCTTTTGAAAAATGGAGGCTTCCAGCTGGTCAGATGAAATGGAGCCACTCCTGTCTTCTATTAGCAGAGATACTATCCCAATACTAATTTCTAACATGACCCACAGGGGTGGATGCTTCCTACCAAGAGTGACACTGAGCGAAATCACACATTAATTTGTATGATTAGAAAACCAAAAGTGACTTTTCCCTGGGGAACATGGTTTTTTGCTGTGAAGCACAAAAGTTAAGTGGCGTGAAGAAGACACTGGAAAGATGTTAAAACAGGCAACCTTCTCGATAATAAAATTAAAAATCATAAAAAGAAATTACCTGCAAATTCAACAAAACTAATGTGTAGTCAACATAGCTATCTCAGGATCCCAAGTTAACTTTGTCATCGTATGGAAATTCATACCCAGGATTTGGTTGGGAAGAGGGGTGGTGACCATGGGGGAGAGTGGGAGAAAGACAGTGAGAAAGCAGAGTCATAAGGAAGGGCTTATGAGAATCACTACTCAGAGATGAAATGGAAAACCAGCATTTATTTTTCTCAATCATGCTTTATTTAAGCCATGTAGGCATGCTTGTGTGTGTGTCTAATATACACATATACATGGTGTATGTATATATTATACACATAAATGTATATATTGTATGTGTGATTATTTGTACATTCACATGCATACTCATGTATGATATATTCACATATGCACACATGTATATATTTCTTTTGGTTATATGAATGTTTTTGTAATGTTTAATATTTTGGGTTTTTTTTTTTTTTTGTAGCTGATGTAAATAGAATCTGATCATACTCCTGATAAAGCCTATCTTTTCCTAAAGTTAAACTTATGACTCTGAGGCCTTGATTGATTAGTTTACATTGATAGATACAGTCTCTCATATCGAAAGGCAGTGCTACTGACACACAAGAACTAGGGCATAGACTTAGAGTTGCTATTCTAGAAGCTTTTGCAGGATTTCACAAGTTGATATGTGTAGCTTAATGGTTAAGGTTAGGGCCGATTCCAAAGAAGAATTAACAAGACATAATAACAGTGGTTAACATTTTTCAGACCTTAACCATTTGCCATGTACTATGCTAAGTAATTTATTTTGACTATTTTATTCTCCCAAAAAATTATGACGGGAGTACTATTATTATCTCTGCCTTATAGATGAGGAAACTGAGACTTAGAGAGCTTAAACAGCTCCCCCTGATGACACACCTGGGTAGAGAGCAACAGAGGTGTATGCAAACATGTTACCTTTTTCCAGAGCCAACTTACAACTTCACTAGACTTGGGATGACCTTGGGCCAAGCAGTCACTGAGATTAACCTCCATTAAAAACCACAGGTACCTTCTATAACTGTTCAGATCAGAATAAATAGTCCATAAACTTGCAATCCAGACAAGAGGAAAAAGAAGGAGAACTATATATGTTCATGCAGCATTCACGGCAATGCAATGTCATTGTCCAGGGAAACAAATGGAAAAGCCTCATCAGCTTTCACAAATTTCCTAAATATAATATAAAAATACATTCCTTGTCATACTTAGTGACTATCTGCTTCCACTTGGAGCAATCGGAACTTCATTTGCAGATTTGAATTTTTGTTTGGTTAAACCTTCTCTCTTCCTCTCTCTCTCGCTCTTTTTTTCATCAAACCCAACAGAATCCACAAACAACCCTAGTTTCAAAGCCCGAGTGTGGAGCCAAAGCATGTTGAACAGCAGCAGCAGAGAGAGTAAGAGGCAGTAGTTCCACCACCATTGAAAGAGCAGATACACACACACTGGAAACCAGGCGTGTTCCCATAAGACATAGATTTTGGGAAACATGGCCACTCCTCTAGGAATTAAAGCATTTTTTCAAAGCATATGTATGAATATCAGTGTCTTCTAAGGCACTGTTTATGAATATGTTATAAAATGTGGGCACATCTTGACTGCAGTGACTGTTTCTAACACTGCGTCAGAAAGCCTGGTTTTGTAACCTCTGCATCATAAGACTGTCTTAACCCTTTTCCTAACTCCAGTGAGCATTACCCAGGCCTCATCTGCAATGGCATTATTTGCTTCATAGCTGTGTTCTTTTTCAAAGATCACAAAGTGGTAGAAATCACTGAAATGTTACTCTTTTTTCTGCATGTTTTATGTATATATGTGCATAGTATATGCATGCATATATATATATATATATGTCTGTCTATTTTTATATTTATCTACATATCCATATATCTATGAATATCATTGCTTTATAATGGGGATGCATTGACTCGTTGTCGTTGTCCTTTTACACATTTATATTTCTTGCCTGACATCCCTATAGTCGCATTTGATTTTGTAACTGTAACTTTATATACTTCTCAAGTCATTTCAGTTGTACATATTTTGTATCCTTAACTAGATGAGTTCAGAAAAGGAGTTCTCTCTTTTATTTTCTTCAGAGCACAGGTACATCATCTCTTACATTTGAAAGCAAAATTTTGTGTACTTGTATATTTTTAGAGAATTTATCAGACCCTCAAAGGAGTCTATTACCCAAAGAAATTTGAAAGGTCCCATAAAGATCTCTGAATTCACATTCATGATTTTATGACCTCCATTATTTTACAGCTAGAGAAAGAAAGTGTTTTGGCAAAGGTCTATACTATATTATATTCTGTACAAATTAATGCCAGACTAGGACCAGCATGAGGTCATATGACTAGCAGGCAAAGTGCCAGTTTCAAGAATTCGATCTATGTTTAGATTTTTAATCAGTATTTGCTTCAATTTTGTGTACCCTGTATAGTTTTTGGCAAACGTAGGTAAAGCAATGATTGAATAACACAGTCCCAATTTCAAAAAGAGAAAACTTTGGATCAGTCTTCTGAACCCTATCAGAATATCTGCATTGCCTGATTCTGCTCTGGATGTGTTGATCTGGGGGTCACAGTATAAATTTTCAATGACAATGACAACAAACATCACCAAAGAGATGATTCCAGTTTGTAAGAAGAATTATGCTCGAGTGTACTTAGTGTCTTGCTTTTCTGCCTCCAAGTTACTGGGTCAGCCACATCCTAACTTTCCTGTAAATAAAAATACATTTCAGGAAAACGAGAGTGGTAGAGAAAAGAATGCAGACCACTGTCCATTTGAGAGACCATCTGGTACAAACTCAGTTGTCATCAAAGCAAAGAATTTTTGCTTCAGTTGTAGTTTTTGCTCCCTGTAGATCTTTTCCCAAGTTGCACTTCATTCACCTTCGATTACATGTGCATTGGATTGTTCATATGCCTTGGCAGTATATTCAGGAAGTGGTTCTTTTTCAGCACGTTTAAATCCCAAGATGAAATAAACGCCACTTCAGGAAGCTGCAATCTTCAAGGCACTGGAGAGTTTCCTGAGTGCAGAACCTCCTTTTCTGAGCTCATCCTCCTGCTTAAGAAAGTAGTTTTGGCTTCACGAGTCCCACCCATCTATTGTGTTTCCTTGAAAAGCACAAAAGATAAAAACAAGTAGATGATCTCTTGAGAAAACTATGTTTGTAATCTATTTCCTGCTGAAAATTACTTCAAAAGTAAATTTGAGTCGATTTTGAAAGGCAAAGAAAAATCCCTCTGCTCCTTCTCAGTCAATATTACCTGTGACTTACTAGCTCTTACTTATGCTTTTCTTACTTTTCTTTTTTTACCCACACTCTGTCCCCTTGGAGATCAAAGTCCAATCAGTCAAAAGCTTTAAGGAAGAGAGACTTGACAATTCCAGAAGAAAAACAATATGTAAAGAATAAGAATATTTAATGGATGGAAATAACCAGGTGAAGCACAATCTGAAAGAACATAGGGATGGTGACATTTTGTACATTAGCAAAGAAAATAAAAGTCTCAAATGAATTTTGTTTTAAAAAGTAATTGAGGGGCTTTCCTGGTGGCGCAGTCGTTGAGAGTCTGCCTGCCGATGCAGGGGACACGGGTTCGTGCCCCAGTCCGGGAAGATCCCACATGCCGCGGAGTGGCTGGGCCCATGAGCCATGGCTGCTGAGCCTGCGCGTCCGGAGCCTGTGCTCCGCAATGGGAGAGGCCACAACAGTGAGAGGCCCGTGTACTGCAAAAAAAAAAAAAAAAAAAAAAAGTAATTGAGGTAACTCTAAAGCACTCAAGAGTTTTTTTGAGTATGTACTATGAGCACTGCTCTATGAATATATCCAGAAGAAAATGCAAGGGAATAACTAGACAGAGTCTAACCCTTAAGTCACCATTTATAGTTGAAGAAATAAAATGTAGACTTGTGAAAAGCAAATTAACAACAAAATGATAAGTGATTCGTATAGACGAGAAGTTAAAGGAGATTCCAGAAACATCCTTGATTAAAGAGTGTATCCTATTTTTAGTTATTTGTAATCGATTTTTTTATTTATGTATACTTTAAAATTATAAGACTTTTTCATATATGTTATGTCCTGTTATCCCTAGATTAAGGTCTTAAAGTAGATGTGTCATTGCACAGATGGTAAACTGGAGCTCAGATATTTTCAGTAAATTTCCCAATGATATATGTTTAGAGAATGTTAGAATCATGACTTGAACTCCTGTGTTGCGAGTCATGGTCCTAAGCTGATACAAGATGATAAAAGTAAATGAAATGCTGGAACTTAAAAGAGTTCCTTTATTCATCAAGTATACACAGAACAATCAAAATATTTCAGCCACTTTGCTAGGCATTGGGCATATCTGTGTGAACAAAACATAGCCTCTGCTTCCTCAGAGAAGGATAGTAAAGAAAAATAAGCAATACCTACTAAATATGAGACTTGAAATGATTGAGGGAATAATGATGATCAAATAGCATTTGCTAAAGCTCTTCAAAGTCTTGGATTGTTAGACTGGAGCCCCCTCAAAGCAGGGTGGTTTAGGACATCAAGGATATGAGAACCCAGGAAGAAACAAGTATCTTGCCCTTAAAAGGGTCACCATCTGAGAAGAGAGAAGCTTACCATTTGAGAGGAAAGGAGATAGTTCCACAGTCTGGTTAGGAGCCCAATCTTCAAAAGGAAAAGTCTGTTTTTAAATCCCAGTGCTATAGTTGTTCTAACTGTGGGAATTTGAACAAGTTTCTGTATACTCACAATGAATTACTGAAAAGAGAAATTGAACACCAAATGAACACCAAATGAACACTGGCAGAAGACCTCAGACTTCCCAAAAGGCAAGAAATACCCCACGCACCTGGGTAGGGCAAAAGAAAAAAGAAAAAACAGAGACAAAAGAATAGAGGCGGGACCTGCACCTCTGGGAAGGAGCTGTGAAGGAGGAAAAGTTTCCACACACTAGGAAGCCCCTTCATTGGTGGGGACAGGGTGTGGACAGGGGGTGGGCAGAGGGGGGAAGCTTCGGAGCCACCGAGGAGAGTGCAGCAACAGGGGTGCGGAGGGCAAAGCAGAGAGATTCCTGCACAGAGGATCGGTGCCGATCAGCACTCTCCAGCCTGAGAGTCTTGTCTGCTCACCTGCCGGGATGGGTGGGGACTGGGAGCTGAGCCTCGGGCTTTGGAGGTCAGATCCCAGGGAGAGGACCGGGGTTGGCTGCATGAACATAGCCTGAAAGGGGCTAGTGCACCACAGCTAGCCAGGAGGGATTCCGGGAAAAAGTCTGGAGCTGCCGAAGAGGCAAGAGACTATTGTTTCGGGGTGCGTGAGGAAAGGGGATTCAGAGCACCACCTAAATGAACTCTAGAGGCAGACACGAGCTGCAGGTATCAGCATTGACACTAGAGACAGTCATGAAATGCTAAGGCTCCTCCTACAGCCATCAAGAAGCCTGTGTGCAAGCACAGGTCACTATCCAAACCTCCCCATCTGGGAGCCTGTGCAGCCCTCCACTGCCAGGGTCCCGTTATCCAGGGACAACTTCCCCGGGAGAAAACACAGCATGCCTTGGACTGTTGCAACATCACACTGGCCTCTGCTGCCACAGGCTTGCCCCACATTCAATATCCTTCCCTCCCCCCAGCCTGAGTGAGCCAGAGCCCCCTAATCAGCTGCTACCTTAACCCCATCCTGTCTGGGCAAGAAACAGATGTCATCAGGCAACCTACAGGCAGAGGTGGAGCCAAATAGAAAGCTGAACCCCAGGAGATGTGTGAACAAAGAAGAGAAAGAGAAATCTCTCCCAGCAGCCTCAGGAGCCACGGATTAAATCTCCACAACCAACTTGATGTACCCTGCATCTGTAGAGTACCTGAATAGAAAACAAATCATCCCAAAATTGAGGCAGTGGACATTGGGAGCAACTGTAGATTGGGGTTTGCTTTCTGCATCTAATTTGTTTCCGGTTTTATGTTTATCTTAATTTAGTATTTAGAGCTTATTATCATTGGTAGATTTGTTTATTGATTAGGTTACTCTTTTACTTTTTTTTTAATATATACATATTTTTTCTGAGTGTGTATGCATATGTTTCTTTGTGTGATTTTGTTTGTATAGCTCTGTTTTTACCATTTGTCCTAGGGTTCTGTCTGTCCATATATATATATTATTTTTAGGTATAGTGTTTAGTGCTGTTATCATTGGTGGATTTGTCTTTTGCTTTGGCTGCTCTTTTCTTTCTTTGTTTTTTAAATTACTTTTTAATTTTTAATAATACTCTTTATTATAATAATTTTATATTATTTTATTTTTCTTTCTTTCTTTTTCTTCCTTTCTTTCTTTTTTTTCCCTCCCTTTTCTTCTGAAGAGTGTGGCTTGACAGGGTCTTGGTGCTCCATCTGGGTGTCAGGCCTCAGCCTCTGAGGTGGAGTTCAGGATATTGGTCCACCAGAAATCTCCCAGCCCCATGTAATATCAAATGGCCAAAACTCTCCCAGAGATCTCCATCTCAATAAAAAGAACCAACTCTACTCAACGACCAGTAAGCTACAGTGCTGGACACCCTGTGCCAAACAACTAGCAAGATAGGAACACAACCACACCCATTAGCAGAGAGACTGCCTAAAGTCATATTAACTTCACAGACATCCCAAAACACACCACCGGATGTGGTCCTGCTCACTAGAAAGGCAAGATCCAGCCTCATCCACCAAAACACAGGCACCAGTCCCCTCCACCAGGAAGCCTACACAATGACTGAACCAACTTTACCCACAGGGGGCAGACACCAAAAACAATGGGAAATATGAACCTGCAGCCTGCGGAAAGGAGACCCCAAACACAGTAAGTTAAGCAAAATGAGAAGACAGAGAAACACACAGCAGATGAAGGAGCAGGTAAAAACCCACCAAACCAAACAAATGAAGAGGAAATAGGCAGTCTACCTGAAAAAGAATTCAGAATAATGATATAAAGATGATGCAAAATCTTGGAAATAGAATGGAGAAAATACAAGAAATGTTTAACAAGGACCTAGAAGAACTAAAGAGCAAGCAAACAATGATGAACAATACAATAAATGAAATTAAAAATTCTCTAGAAGGAATCAGTAGCAGAATAACTGAGGCAGAAGAACGGATAAGTGACCTGGAAGATAAAATAGTGAAAATAACTACCACAGAGCAGAAAAAAGAAAAAAAGAATGAAAAGAATTGAGGACAGTCTCAGAGACCTCTGGGACAATATTAAGTGCACCAACATTTGAATTATAGGGGTCCCAGAAGAAGAAGAGAAAAAGGAAGAGACTGAGAAAATATTTGAAGAGATTATAGTTGAAAATTTCCATAATATGGGAAAAGAAAGAGTCAATCAAGCTCAGGAAATGAGAGAGTCCCATACAGGATATATCCAAGGAGAAACAAGCCAAGACACATGTGAACCAAGCTATCAAAAATTAAATACAAAGACAAAATATTAAAAGCAACAAGGGAAAAGCAAAAAATAAGATACAAGGGAATCCCCATAAGGTTAACAGCTGATCTTTCAGCAAAAACTCTGCAAGCCAGAAGAGAGTGGCAGGACATATTTAAAGTGATGAAAGGGAAAAACCTACAACCAAGGTTACTCTACCCAGCAAGGATCTCATTAAGATTCAGCAGAGACCTTAAAACCTTTACAGACAAGCAAAAGCTGAGAGAATTCAGCACCACCAAACCAGCTCTACAACAAATGCTAAAGGAACTTTTCTTGCCAGGAAACACAAGAGAAAGAAAAGATCTACAATAACAAATCCAAAACAATTAAGAAAATGGTAATAGGAAATACACATTGATAACTACCTTATATGTAAACAGATTAAATGCTCCAACCAAAAGACGCAGCCTGGCTGAATGCATACAAAAACAAGACCTGTATATATGCTGTCTACAAGAGAGCCACTTCAGACCTAGGGACACATACAGACTGAAAGTGAGGGGATGGAAAAAGATATTCTATGCAAATGGAAGTCAAAAGAAAGCTGGAGTAGCAATTCTCATATCAGACAAAATAGACTTTAAATTAAAGACTATTACAAGAGACAAAGAAGGACACTACATAATACTCAAGGGACCAATGCAAGAAGAAGATATAAAAATTGTAAATATTTATGCACCCAACATAGGAGCACCTCAATACATAAGGCATATTCCAACAGACATAAAAGGGGAAATCGGCAGTAACACAATCACAGTAGGGGACTTTAACAGCCCACTTTCACCAATGGACAGATCATCCAAAATGAAAATAAATAAGGAAACACAAGTTTTAAATGACACATTAAACAAGATGGACTTTATTGATATTTATAGGACATCCCATGAAAAAACAGCAGAATACACTTTCTTCTCAAGTGTTCATGGACATTCTCCAGGAGAGATCATATCTTGGGTCAGAAATCAAGCCTTGGTGAATTTAAGAAAATTTAAATTGTATCAAGTATCTTTTCCGACCACAACTCTGTGAGACTAGACATCAATTACAGGAAAAAATCTGTAAAAAATACAAACACATGCAGATTAAACAATATGCTACTAAATAACCAAGAGATCCCTAAAGAAATCAAGGAGGAAATCAAAAAATACCTAGAAACAAATGACAATGAAAACATAACGACCCAAAACCTATGGGGTGCAGCAAAAACATTTCTAAGAGGGAAGTTTATAGCAATACAATCCTACTTCAAGAAACAAGAATGATCTCAAATAAACAACCTAAACTTACACCTAAGGCAATTAGAGAAAGAAGAACAAAAAACCTCCAAGTTAATAGAAGGAAAGAAATCATAAAGATCAGATCAGAAATAAATGAAAAAGAAATGAAGGAAACAATAGCAAAGATCAATAAAACTAAAAGCTGGTTCTCTGAGAAGATAAACAAAATTGATAAACCATTAGCCAGACTCATCAAGAAAAAAAGGGAGAAAACTCAAATCAATGGAATTAGAAGTGAAAAAGGAGAAGTAACAACTGACATTGCAAAAATACAAAGGATCATGAGAGATTACTACAAGCAACTATATGCCAATAAAATGGACAACTTGGAAGGAATGCACAAATTCTTAGAAAATCACAACCTACTCAGACTGAACCAGGAAGAAATAGAAAATATAAACAGACTGATCACAAGCACTGAAATTGAGACTGTGATTAAAAATCTTCCAACAAACAAAAGCCCAGGAACAGATGGCTTCACAGGTGAATTCTATCAAACATTTAGAGAAGAGCTAACACCGATCCTTCTCAAACCCTTCCAAAATATAGCAGAGGGAGGAATACTCCCAAACTCATTCTACAAGGCCACCATCACCCTTGTACCAAAACCATACAAAGATGTCACAAAAAAAGAAATCTACAGACCAATGTCACTGATGAGCATAGATGCAAAAATCCTCAGAAAAATACTAGCGAACAGAATCCAACAGCAGAATAAAAGGATCATACACCATGATCAAATGGGCTTTATCCCAGGAATGCAAGGATGCTTCAACATATGCAAGACAATCAATGTGATACGCCATATTAACAAATTGAAGGAGAAAAACCATATGATCATCTCAATAGATGCAGAAAAAGCTTTTGACAAAATTCAACACCCACTTATGATAAAATCCCTCCAGAAAGTAGGCATAGAGGGAACTTACCTCAACATAATAAAGGTCGTATATGACAAACCCACAGCCAACATCATTCTCAATGGTGAAAAACTGAAACCATTTCCACTAAGATCAGGAAAAAGAAAAGGTTGCCCACTCTCACCACTATTATTCTACATAGTTTTGGAAGTTTTAGTCACAGCAATAAGAGAAGAAAAAGAAATAAAAGGAGTCCAAAGTGGAAAAGAAGAAGTAAAACTGTCACTGTTTGCAAATGACATGATACTATACATAGACAATCCTAAAGATGCTACCAGAAAACTACTAGAGCTAATCAATGAATTTGGAAAATAGCAGGATACAAAATTAATGCACAGAAATCTCTTACGTTCCTATACACTAATGATGAAAAATCTGAAAGTGAAATTAAGAAAACAGTCCCATTTACCACTGCCACAAAAAGAATAAAATACCTACGAATAAACCTACCTAAGGAGACAAAAGACAAGTATGCAGAAAACTATAAGACAAGGATGAAAGAAATTAAACATGATACAAACAGATGGATAGATATAACATGTTCTTGCATTGGAAAAATCTACATTGTGAAAATGACAATACTACCCAAAGCAATCTATAGATTCAGTGCAATCCCTGTCAAACTACCAATGTCATTTTTCACCAAACTAGAACAAAAAGTTTCACAATTTGCATGGAAACACAAAAGACCCCAAATAGCCAAAGCAATTTTGAGAAAGAAAAATGGAGCTGTGGGATTCAGGTTCCCTGACTGCAGACTATACTACAAAGCTACAGCAATCAAGACAGTATGGTACTGGCACAAAATCAGAAATATAGATCAATGGAATAGGATAAAAAGCCCAGAGATAAATCCACGCACATATGGTCACTTAACCTTTGATAAAGGAGGCAAGAGTATACAATGGAGATAAGACAGCCTCTTCAATAAGTGATGCTGGGAAAACTGGACAGCTACATGTAAAAGAATGAAATTAGAACACTCCCTAACACCATCCACAGAAATAAACTCCAAATGGATTAAAGACCTAAATGTAAGGCCAGGCACTATCAAACTCTTAAATGAAAACATAGAACATTATATGACATAAATCACAGCAAGATCCTTGTTGACCCACTTCCTAGAGAAATGGAAATAAAAACAAAAATAAACAAATGGGACCTAATGAAACTTAAAAGCCTTTTCATCTCAAAGGAAGCCATAGACAAGATAAAAAGACAGCCCTGAGAATGGGAGAAAATATTTGCAAACAAAGCAACTGACAAAAATTAAGTTCCAAAATTTACAAGTAGCTCATGCAGCTCAATATCAAAAAAACAAACAACCCAATCCAAAACTGGGCAGAAGACCTAAATAGATATTTCTCCAAAGAAGATATACAGATTGCCAACAAACACATGAAAGGATGCTCAACATCACTGCTCATTGGAGCAATGGAAATTAAAAGCACAATGGGGTATCAGCTCACACTGGTCAGGATTGCCATCATCAAAAAATGTACAAGCAATAAATGTTGGACAGGATGTGGAGAGAAGGGAACCCTCTTGCCCTGCTGGTGGGAATGTAAATTGATACAGCCACTATGGAGAACAGTATGGAGGTTCCTTAAAAAACTAAAAATAGAACTACCATACAACCCAGCAATCCCACTACTGGGCATATACCCTGAGAAAACCATAATTCAAAAAGAGACATGTACCACAATGTTCATTGCAGCTCTATTCACAATAGCCAGGGCATGGAAGCAACCTAAATGTCCATTGACAGATGAATGGATAAAGAAGATGTGGCACATATATACAATGGAATATTACTCAGCCATAAAAAGAAACGAAATTAAGTTATTTGTCGTGAGGTGGATGAGCCTAGAGTCTGTCATACAGAGTGAAGTAAGTCAGAAAGAGAAAAACAAATACCATATGCTAACACATATATATGGAATCTAAAAAAGACTAAAAGGTTCTGAAGAATCTAGACACAGGAGAGGAATAAAGATGTAGAGAATGGACTTGAGGACACGGGGAGGGGGAAGGGTAAGCTGGGACAAAGTGAGAGAGTGGCATGGACATATATACACTACCAAATGTAAAATAGATAGCTAGTGGGAAGCAGCTGCATAGCAGAGGGAGATCAGCTTGGTGCTTTGTGACCACCTACAGGGGTGGGATAGGGAGGATGAGAGGGAGACGCAAGAGGGAAGAGATATGGGGATTTATGTGTATGTATAGTTGATTCACTATGTTATGCAGCAGAAACTAACACAACATTGTAAAGAAATTATACTCCAATAAAGATGTTAAAAAAAAACACAATGAGATAGTATGTCAACGTGTTTGGATTTCTTCTATAAAATAAACACACAATAGCAAGTGCTGGCAGCGATGTGCAGAAAAGAGAACTTTTGTTCAGTGTTGGTGGGAATATAAAATGGTTCAGACATTTTGGAAAACAGTATGAAGATTTCTTAATGAACTTAAAAATAGAGCTATTACATGATCTAGCACCCCATTTCTTTTTCCCCATTTCTTGATTAATATCCAAAGGAAATGAAATAACTCTGTGAAAGAGATATCTGTATTTCCATGTTGATCACAGCATTAGTCACAATAGCCAAGGTATGGAACCAACTTAAGTGTCCATTAATGCATGAATGGATAAGGAAAATGTTATATATATACACATGTATGTAGTATATATAATCCATACACACACATATATGGATAATATAATATAATAAATTAATATAAACACAATGGAATATTATTCAGCCTTAAAAAAGGTGGAAATCCTGCCGTTTGCAGCAACATGGATGAATCTGGAGGTCATTATGCTGAGTGAAATAAGCCAGACAAAGATAAATACCACATGTACTTCATGGTGTCACTTATACATGGAATCTAAAAAAAGAAAAAAACGTTGAACTCATAGAAGCAGAGTAGAAAAGTATTTGCTGGGGCTGGGTGGGTGAGGGAAATAGGGAGAGGTTGAGAAAAGGGTGCAAACTTTCAGTTATAAGAGGAATAAAGTCTGAAGATATAATGTGTAACTCGGTGACTGTAGTTGATAATACTGTATCATGTAATTGAAATTTGCTAAGAGATTAGAACTTTAGTGTTCTCACAAAAATATAAATAAAAACTATAAATAAGTAAAATGTAGATAAAAGTTTATTAGGAAAAAAATATTGCATTGGTGAGGGTGCTAGAAGCATGGGAGATTCCGTGATGGCTCTGTTCTCCAAGTTAGACATACAGCAGAAGATGCTTTGTGTAACAGAACTGGGTTCTTTGATACCACTGGAGATGACAGAACACTAAAATAACAGAAAACAGAGATCCTCTGACTCGTTTTATGATCTGAGGCACTTTTCAGATCTAGAGCCCAGTTTGAAGATGAGCCTGTCTCATCAGAAAGAAAGAATTTGCAACACCAAATATATTCAGTAATGACTCACCCCTTGTTCAGTAACTAAGATCATACATTGAAGAAAAGAGAATGACCAGACAATGTAAGGACTGTTGGTCACAGGGGCTGAGTTTTCACTGGTACTCAGATGCTATTAATTGATGCTATTAGAGTGGAATAATATGAGAATCAGGTGATAAATGTAATCTTTATCTATATCCAGCTCACAGTGATCCACTAGGTCTATGGAGTTACCCTGTGGTTATTTCCCAGTCTCGGAAGGGCTGACTGGAATGGACGTACTTGATAATTTACACAACACTTACATTATCCCTTGGCCTATGGCCTAAGAGCTATTATAGTAAGAAAAGTCAAGTGAAATCCTCTGAAATTGCCTCCTCTCCAATCCTCAACCAGGATAGCAGATCAAAAGCATAATCATACTCCCCCACCCCCAAATAGCAGAGATTAATGGTATTCTTAAAGACCTAAAGGATGAATGGTGTGGTCCACATTTAACTTTCTACATCTTCCCTTTAGAAATCAGACCAATTCTAGAGTATGAAAATAGATTTCCCCAAACTCAACCAAGTAGCACTTCTTATTGCAGCTACTCTGTCAATATGAAATGTTTACTTGCCAGGAGAGATTAACATGATCTCAAATGCACATAGTCATTGATTGGCAGTGAAGTTCTTTTCCATCTCTACCAAGAAGGGGGGGCATAAAGCAGTTTATCATCATAGAAGATAGAAAACAATATACGTTTACATTTTCCCAGTGTCATGCTTAATACCCTCACCCTCTGTACTGTTATTGTATTGTATTGTATGACTATCTGATTATTCCACGTAACCTTACCTTGGCCCGGTGTACCACCAACACAATGTTAATCAAATCATATGAGCAAGAAGTTTCAAGTAGATCGTGGGCCTTGGTAAGAATATTGGATCCAAAAGTGAGAGATAAAGCCTATGAAGATTTGGAGATTATATCAGGAAATCTCATCCAAAATAAAGAACAAATTACTGTTTCTCTTAATCCCACCAATAAGAAGAAAGTATAATGTCTGGCAATATCTCCAGCTTCTAGAAGCAGCATATTCCATACCTAGAAATACAACTATGTTCCATATGGAGTGACAAGAAGACTTTAGTGCAAACATACTTGTTGCTTGGGCCATAAAGCTGAGCAAACCCTTTGGTACAAAACTCTCTGTGATAGGAAAAACATTATAAATGTATAGCAAGATTCCCAATGAGAATTATGATGTAAGCTGAAAAAAATCCATTTCCAACAAGGAATTATTCACTTTAAAAAAAAAAAAAACAGCTCCGTATGGATATCCAATTTTCTCAGCACCACGTGTGGAAGAGACTATCATTTCCACATTGTGTATTCTTGGCAATCTTGTTGAAGACCAGTTGATTGTTTATGTGTGGTTTTATTTCTGGGCTTTCTGTTCTGTTCCATTGGTCTATATATCTGTGTTTACATCAGAATCATGCTCTTATAATTACTGTTGCTTTGTAATATATTTTGAAATCAGGAAGTGTGGTGCATCCAACTTTACTCTTCTTTCTCAAGATTTCTTAGGCTTTCTAGGGTCCTTTGTGGTTCCATATGGATTTTCAGATTGTTTTTCTATTTCTATAAAAAAAAATGCCACTAAGATTTCGATAGGCACTGACTGATTTTGTAGATTACTTTGGCTAGTATGGTCATCTTAACAATAGTAAGTCTTCCAATTCATGAAAATGGATGTCTTTCAAATTATTTGTGTTTAAAAAAATTCTTTAATAAAAGTTTTATAGTTTCTAGTTCTATCAGCGGAGATAGAGCAGCAACAATACATGATAAGATGAAAGTGGTAGAGCCAGGATCACGCAAGAGCTGGGTTGGAAACACAGGCAGGGTGCACAAAGAGTTGGCCCAGAACCCTCTAACGTCTCCACTATCACACTGTGGCTGCTCCCTCAGCTCAAACCCATTGGTAACATGGGATTCTTTTTGTGAGAGAAGGAAGAAGAATTATGAGCTGGGTTTATATAAGCCTGGTATATTGTATGAGCCAGAAATGGATGGTGGCTGTGTTACAGTCCCATATAGAGTGGTCCCTAAAGAGAGTAGAGATGGGAAATCCTCCCAATGGGCACAGCTTCCTGCAGTGTAACTTCTTATCTTCTTTATATGAAAAGAGAAGTGGCCAAAATAAGTATATATATGGATTTTCCATGGCTGTGCGTTATTGGCAAAGGCAAAGAATGCGTTACTAGATAAATCCTTAGTCTAGAAGTATCAGGGGCCATAAATTTGAGTCCCTTCTTATTAATGCATTATGTTTGTTTTCATTACAATCAATGTGTCTTGCATAAATGCATAGACATTCTGTTTAAATTACTTATGTTTGCGGGAAACCACAGAAGGAAAAAATTAAAGTATCTTTACAGATGGAGGTTAGGGACTATCAAATATTATGTCATCACCCTACTCTTAACAAGTAGGTAAAATTTACAAGAAAAGATATAATTCATCGAATAAAAACCCTGTTGGGGGCACAAAGATATAGTCACAATAATCACTTTTTAAGTCATGCCCTGGATCATGGCCCTTGCATGGTTTGGACTTTAAAAGGTGGTCATGTGTCTAATGAATGTGTTGGTTTATTGGTAACAAATAATAAAAGTAGCTAAAACACATACAGCATCTGCTATGTACATGGCACTATTCTGTTTGCTTTACATAGGTGAACTAATTTAAGCTTTTCCTACAGTTATTGAACTATTACTAAATCAACTTTATAGAGTGAGAAACTGAGGCATGGAGAGGTTAAGCTGTTTATTCAGCTAGAAAGATAGACATCTAGGACGCATTAGCAGTAGTCAAAACTCTTCAGTGTTCTTGCACCAACCACAGAGAGAGATTGCTGTATCCTTCAGGAGTTAGGTGGGAAGAGGGAGCCATGTCCCCAGATAACCCAGCTAACATCAGTTTGTATAAGGTTCCACATTTCATGTATATACTTCCAGTCACAATTTGAAATCTGAAATATTGGAATACTTTTTGTGTTCTGTCTCAAGCCAAACCTTCTGAAAGGAACTTTGTAGCTGCTTGTCCTAACTCCATTCATTCCCTTTTCCAACTTATTATCTGCACTTTTGCCATATTATTCCCCTTAAACTCTACTTCTCTTCCTGCTCAAAAGCCTTCCACAGCTCTGGGAGGTCTACATGATAAAGTTGACAAACCTCAGCCAGACATCCAAGATGCTCATGTCTTTACCAGATGTCAAAGGTCAAATCTATTTACCATGTCCTGTCCCCTACCCACATCTCACATTTTTTTGGCCTCCACAGTTTCACTTAAGCAAAATCAATATGCAAGGACCCTTTGGTTTTTTTGTTTTTTGTTTTCTCTACAAGTTTACACAAATTATACCCACCTTTCAAGGTACAAGGTAAAATAATACTTCTATAAAGTGCTCCCTCATCATTAAATCATAATGTGACCTATACCTTCTTTAAAAAGACTGGATAATTTACTTGGCAATTTAAAGTTTGTCTTAATTGAAGGCATATATATATATACACATATATATATATATATATACATGCACACACACACACACACACACACACACACATATACACATATACTGCATTCAGCATTTATGTGTTAAGTTTCTTTTTAATTATACTCCTACATTTGACATTTTGCATTTTGTTTGTATCCAGTATATCCACAGTATTGTTCACAGTGTTATATTTTTATATTTAAATAATGCATGGACTTAATTTTTCTTTTTACATTTCTCCATTACAAAAGCCTAGCAGCATATTTGGTGATGATTTAAAATGGAATCCATGAATAATGTTTATTAGCTCAATTCAACATGCCCCCCTTCTCAAGGTGAGGCACTGACTCTTGTTTGGTAAACTCAGACCTCTCTTAGTGTTTACCTGAGAGAAACTGAGTCAGTTCCCTGGATTTCTTGCAAAAATGGAAAATCATTTTTACAGAGAAGAAACAATCATTTTCTAAGCAATACGGTTATTGAACTACTTTGGCTGAGTAAATAGCTGTTTCTTCCATGGCACATTCAGAGGAAATTCTAATTCTTGTCATGGATTGTGACATATTTCCCCTTTGGTAAAACAACAGAAAAGGTGTTTTGGGAATTTTAAGGAGTTTTCAATGTAGACGTTTCCAACATGCTGATTTTCCCAAAAGTTCTACTGGGTAATCTCATTTACCTTCTTCATTGTTTGAGGGTGATGAATTATATAAAATTATTTAATTGCTTTTCTCTTTTTTCATTCTACTCTGCCCTTTTATGATGTTGTCAACTTCAGAACTGTCCTGTTTCAAATTAAGCTAAAATATTGAAGCCTCTCCTGAGCTACCGTCTCCCATTTATGGCTGCTGTAACGGGACACTTTGTCAATACTTTGAAACCAAAAGCTTTACCCTCCCTTCAAATCAACATTTCCCCTTTCCTTCCTATCACCTTTCCATCCATCTAAGCCTTCCTCCCTGCATTTCCTCCTTGACTCTTTGACTGCCATCACTCTGGTATAGCAAACATTGTCTGTTACCTGGACTAGTGGAATAGTCTTCGAAGCACCACCCCTTCTTCAGTTTTCTTTTCACTCTGTGAAATCCGTGAACTTTTTTGCCAGATTATCATTTATTATAGAACATCCTTCCTCACTTTATCACCAGGAGAATGTAAACTTCACGAGCTTTGTCTGTTGCATCACTTTGTCACCGTTTTCTAGAAGAGTGGTTGTCCCATGGCAAGCATGTGTTAGATATCTGTTCAAGGAATTAACAAATCCCATGCTCAAATATATTCAACGGCTCCTTATTACTTAAAAAAGCTTGTTATTCAAATCTTTTTTAATGTTTATTGTTACATACCGACAATAGATACAGACTGTTTATAGTGACAATGAGGATTGGATAACACTTTAAATCAGCGGTCCGCAGCAATTTGGCACCAGGGAC
The DNA here is from genome assembly GCF_949987515.2 of Delphinus delphis. NCBI lineage: Eukaryota > Metazoa > Chordata > Mammalia > Artiodactyla > Delphinidae > Delphinus > Delphinus delphis. The sequence continues at coordinate 92,819,190 of NC_082690.1, read as the reverse complement.
CGGTTTCGTGGAAGACAGTTTTTCCACAGACGGGGTGGTGGGGGGCAGGGATGGTGATGGTTCAGGTGGTAATGTGAGTGATGGGGAGCCATGGGGAGCCATGGGGAGCGATGGGGAACGATGGGGAGCGATGGGGAGCAATGGGAAGCGGCAGATGAAGCTCCACTCACTCGCCCACCGCTCACCTCCTGCTGTGCAGTCCGGTTCCTAACAGGACGCGGACCAGTACCGGGGCTTGGGAACCCCTGCTTTAAATAACTTATTACCAAAAATAAAATAAAAGGACCAATTGGTAACTGAGACATTCAGAAAACATTTTTAATTGTGTCTTTTCCTTAGGTCCCAATTTTGTTAGTAACAAAATTAAACTATGTACTAGGTAGTGTGTTAAGCTCTTTGCAAGTTTACAATCCCATGATTTAAGTTTTATTACACATATTTTACAGATAAGAAAACAGACTTAGATGAAGTAACTTGCCTATGGTCACCCAGCTAGTAAAGGTAGAGCCAGGATTTTTAATCGATCATTGTTTACAATAAAGTGTCTTATTTTCTTTGATAAGAACAGTCTACTTGCAAAGAGACAGTTTTCTCTCTTTGGGGATAAAGTTTTCCATCTACCTCAGAAGATCTGTGGGAGCCTGAGAGGCCCAGAACAATGTCTTATCTGCAGGTGCGAATTGAAGCCTGATGTAAGGGGCTATGACTGTAAACCCCAGAGCAAACAAAACACAGTCTGCTGTCCCTAGGAGTCATAGAAATGGTGAAGTATTTGATGGCGTTCAAAATACCCAGGAATACTTCCATTTTCACATAGTTGCTGCTCTTACCCAGGGACCCTTTCTTAAACCAATTTGGAGCTGCCAAGTTAGCAAGGAACTCCCACCTACCCTGACATTTCATCTCCTTAATACCTTTCACCTTTTCCTGCTTCTTTACTAGACGGATCAAGAAAACTGCTGGAGCGTGAGGGTCCCTGAGAAGCTGCTTCTTCCTTGACCCACACTCTGCTTGATCTCTTGGAAACTGCCAACCCTGGAGAGAAGCATTTTTGTCTTCCCTTGTGGCCTGGACAAAACACAAAGGGAACTTAAGGCAAGAAATATTTTAATATCTTTTTCTACTCTCAGTCTCCGTGATAGCCATCTAATCCACAAACTGAGGGCTAATGCACGTGGAAGGGGAAAGAAATCTCAGCATGTGTGCTCCTCTGACATTTTGATAAGAGCACAGAGATGGGAAGGCGGCACATCCCCTAAACTACCTTTCTGAAGACATACCTTTGCAGTGCTTCTCAGAAAGCTCAGCAGCTCTCCTTTTAGTCTGCTGGGGAAATTGACAAGGGGTTTTAAGAGTCATCAAACCCACAGAAACATATTTGTCAGGTGTCTCTACAAGTGTCTCTATAATTTAATATATTCTTACATTTTACTTTAAAATAATTCTGTCCACTTCCATTTAAAGAAAATGCCATTTTTGCTTTAAATTCTTATTACAGGATATTTATCTTGGTTTATTTGCTTGTTTATAGAATTAGAATTTATTGACAGAATAAAACTCAAAAAGGACCTTAAATATTTTTAATATTATTACTTTGTAATTAATATTACATTAATATTAACATTATTTATATTTTTAGCAGAAACTTTTCCTTGAATGAAAACTTATTCAAACCTCAACATGGAGAAATCAATCATCAGGATTGCTTTAGGTGAAGCATGGCTATAGGGTCTGGCTCCCTCCCCATCTCCCCAGTTCTTGGAGGCCCAAGAAGGTGCTCTAAAAAGCTCACTTGGAATACTGAGGAATCTATCCAAACTTCTCTGGAGGAAGACATAGGGGAATGAAGTAGCTCATCAGGCCATGTTACAAGTTGGTGGCAGAGCTGACTCTAAACGGTTGATTCTTGATTCTCACTCCTGTCTTTGAGGTTGGGTCAATCTTTCCGGTCTAGGGGAAATAAAATAAGTACTTAAAGTGTAAAAGTTTGAAAAGAAAACAAAAATAATTTTCCTGACAGCTGGGCTATAAACAATTATCTTGAAACAGATAAAGTTTCTCACTCATAAATAGGAATATATTTAACCATCATGGAAATATCATGCCAACGACAGGAATTTGTCTTGTTCAGTAAATTTGTTTCTGACTTCTGAGTTTTCCCTGATACAGGGAACGTACCTTACACCTGTCCCCAGTCCCCTGAAATGCACTGAGATGCTCCAGGTGGTGACTGCTTAACCTGCAGCTGTCCCAACCAGTATTTTCTATGCTTGTCATTCTTGGGAAATAACAAAGGAACCCCAGACACATGCATACATAGGGGAAATTTGGCATGTGTACAGGAAGACAAGCAAAGCAGTCCTTCAAGAGACAAACAAGACCTTCTTGCTATAATCCAGGATATGCTCTTCAGTACTGAGCTAGCCATCATAACTAGATGTGAAGAAACGTTCTTTTGCACCAAAGAACAGAAACACGATGATATTTCAGTTTGTTTAGGAAAAAGTTTTGTCTCCCCACATAAAAGTCTCTAAATCCCTGTTTCTTCTGCTCAAAATCACTACCCTTTTTTTTTCTTTTTATAAATATTTAAGGTCCTTTCTTTCTTACTTGCTACCTAGTCTCTTTCTCCTTGTTTCCTTGTGGGCCTCTCATTTTTTTCTTTTTTCACTTTTTCTTCCCTCCTTTCCACTTATTTTTCTTCTATTCTCCCCACTAGCTTTCTTCTCCTCTTCTTTCGTTTTCTCTTTCTTTTTTCCTTTCTGTCATTTTTTTCCCTTTCTCTCTTTCCCTCCCTCCCTTCTTCCTTGTTTCCATTCCTCCCTTTTGCTCTTTTTCTTTCTGTTTTTATTTCTTCATTTATACTCTCTTCCATTGTTTTTCTTCCTACTTTCTTTCTTCCTTCCACTCAGAGTCATTCATTGAGGGGTTAAGAAATTGGGTTTCTTGAATTACTCAGTAAGAGAACCTCTTGGGGATTCAACTCTCTGGACTCTGAACTACCCAGTTTAGAGGACAAACTTTCCTATTTGCAAAGAATGCCCTCAGACAGAGAGACATGGGGAAAACACCAGCATGGACGTGAACTGTCTGTACTGACTGTTGATAGGAATGGGTTTGTCAACACTGGAGATGCCTCTTTTCCTCCATCGTTCTTTTTTCTTTCTTTTCTTCCCTTCTTCATTAAACAACTATGCATATCCACAATGTGCCAAGTACTATCCTTAGCATTGTGACAGCTAAGTAGGCATGACCCCAATTTTCTTGCAGGTTACACTCTAATTTATTCTGACTGAGGAAATAATTATTAATCAAATAGTCTCAAAACATCAGTGCTTCTTAAACCTTTCCACTTACACTGCCCTTCAAAATAGAAGAGAGGGAGGAAGTGTCCTTGGTTATCTGAAGAACTACACTTGGAAATTCTTTTGATGTTTCCTTTTGATGTTTTATTTTTAAATCCACACAAACTTAAGGTACTATATATTTAAATAGACCAAATTAATTTATATCAACCTTTCTAATGGTTTGAATACTAGATAACATTTAATTTTGAAATGTTGATACAGGTAAAAACCCAAGCAACATACCTGGTAGCTATTCTATTATTATGCATAATGGTTAAAAGTTTAAGCTTTAAAGAAAATAGGGAAGTCAGGATCAAGTGCAATATCTTCTTACCAGTGGGATGGCCTTGGGCAGCTTTATTAAACTTTCTGTGACCTGGTATATCCTCACCAGCATTACCTAACTCACAGAGATGTTAGAATTTAATCGGAGACTAGCTTTTAGCACAGATTCAGAACAGTTAACACCCTAGACATGAAATTGACTATTGTTATTATCATGATATTGTCTTTTTTTTTTTTTTGCAGTACGCGGGCCTCTCACTGTTGTGGCCTCTCCAGCTGCGGAGCACAGGCTCCGGACGCGCAGGCTCAGCGGCCGTGGCTCACGGGCCCCAGCTGCTCCATGACATGTGGGATCCTCCAGGACCGGGGCACGAACCCGTGTCCCCTGCATCGGCAGGCGGGCTCTCAACCACTGCACCACCAGAGAAGCCCCAATGATACTGTCTTTAATTATTATTGTATTAACCACTGTTGCTGTGGTTTTTATTACTGTAATTAATTTGAGGTATAGCCAGGCAAGGGAGCATCAACTTACAAATATTGGAGTCTGAACAAGAGCATGTTAGCAGGTCAATGAGGGAATGAGGGCTCAGCTCTCGTAGAGCTCACGTTCATACAGAAGTAGGTATCCTAACAGTGCTTCCAACCCAGTATCTAATGGTCCTGGACACACTCTGCCTTAGGGCCCAACAGTGCTGAAACACAGCAAAGCTGGTGCTGAGCAGAGAGCGGATGGGTTGCCTCTGGCACAGCATGCACTAATAGAGAGCACTGGTAGGCTGAGAGGAGGGGGGAGCAGAGCAAGGATGCATTAATGCTGAACATCCTGCAGGAAGGGGAGAGATCAGGGAGAGATTAGCCAAACTGCTGATTGTGCATAGGGAGGCCAGCTGTGAGAGGCTAATGGAACATGAGGAGATGACAGAAATCCAAAGACAGCCAGCTGTTACCTGGGATGATGGTGTTGAGTCATCAGATTCCAAACCACCACACAACAGACAGCCACATCTGGAGGTGGAGTTATGGGCCTCAGCCCTGCAGGGTTTGCTGAGAGGGCAGGTAACACAGGCACGTGGGGATGACGCTGCAAGAGACAGTGTGCTAATTCATCAGGTCCTGTGATGCTTTGCCTCTTTCCCTTTCCTGAGTGACAGGAATCCCAAAGGACAGAAAATGATCCACAGACTTATAATAAATAAAGTGTTTTCAGTTGTTCTGTTCCCTCTAGTCACATGCTCCATGCCAAGACCTAAAGTCTTCAATGTTGATCCAGAAGGAAAATGAAGAAGTTTCTCTTGTCCCCGAAATCAGGGCAAATTATCATATGCTTTTCAACAATTTAAAGAAGCAATTATCAAACTTTTGCTTGCCCCTTTGGGACTGACTTGTCAGATACCTCTACCCCAAGCATGACCACCTTCATTAGACACAGTAAGTAACATTTGCTGCTTATTGGCTACCAGCATCTGTTTATTCCTCCCTATGAGACCATAAACACCTTTTGAAGAAATATCTAGTTCATACTGGATTTAGTTCATGAAAACCATATCCACTTGCCTGGCCCTCAGCTGAGTAAAGAACAGTATGTGATCAAAGGTAGGTTATTTCAGATCATTGCTCTCTGGAAACTAAAACTGAGGTAGAGAGGCAAATATACTCAGAATGTTTGAGATTTCATTATGTCCTAGTAGAAGCTCCACTATACCTACTAAGAGACCACTGTTGGGTTCTTTGCTTCATATTCTTTTTAGCTGTCTCTGTTCCTACAAGTTTTAAAGTCTGATTCTATAGTCTCTCAAGAAATTGTGAGCTGTCAATATTCTTCCAAGGATATTTTGGCCTTCAGCCAAGAGACCCTAGGATAAGGAATACTTCTCAAGATATAAGATACAATTTCACATTCCTTTCTCACCTCTAAGAAAGTATTTCTAAATTCAAGTCATTGAGAAACAATTCCTGAACAACTTTGAATCCATTATTACTCATTTTTATAAATGAGACTTTCCTAGGCTTCATTACTTAATTATCAGGACAAAAATACATTTGCTAAAAACAGCTCACAATTGATTACAATAAACCTGTGGAAGACTGCTTTCAAAGAGAGCTTCAGCAGTTCTTCCCATCCTTGTATGCACACATCTCTGCAATTTGGCTTTGGCACACTCCCCATCAAGAGAAGAAATGCATTTCTTCAACCTTTGGATCTGTGCTTGAATTTGGCATTGCAACTGTAGCAAATGTTCCATGAGCAGCAGTTTGACAGGTGTCTGCACACTTGGCCTTAGCCTCTTTTGCTGGTAGAGGGAACACTATGACCAAATGGCAATGATCCTGGCTTAGCCATCTTGAAATGAAGAGAACAGAGACGCCATAGCTGACAGTTTGACAAAGACCAGGCACATGTGTGTGGCCATTGTAGATCGTGTGGTCACAACTGAGCGAGCAGAAAAGTACAAGTCCATAAAGTATTCCCGGTGAAACCAGCAAAAAAAAAAACACCTGGCTGAACACAACCCAAATTGCTAGCCCAGAGAATCCTAAGCAAATATAATAGTTGTTGTTTTACCTTTTGCTTCTGGGGTGGTTTTTCAGGTATCAATAAGTAATTGATATAGAAATTAGTAGCAGAACTTGTGTGTAGGTAACAAAAACTGAAAATATGTTTCATTGGCTTTGAGACTGGTTGGCAAGAACTGTTAGCGAAGGCTGGAAATATTTCAAACTGCTATCGGAGGCTGCAAAACTGGTGATCCATGTTTTGTGTGTGGGAACCAACGGGTAAAACTGTTGCCTAGGGTCATCTTGTGTCTGACTGTGGTAAATTGTCTGCAAAGATGGCCCCCATCCATTTCACTCATCTCTTACACCCATGGTCCACTTTACATCAAAAACTGGAGTCTAACTCCCTTCCCCTTGAATTTTTTAGCTCTGTATGTCAAGCTCTAGGAAGAAAGAAGTAAGCTAAAGAAAATACTGTTTAATTTGCAAGCAGAATTTGGAGAAAATGTGAGGAGGCAGGACTTATTGAATTGAAAACTGTACTGTTCACAAATCTATTCTTCCCAGCTAGAAAAAGCTTCCAAGAGTAAGACAGCATCTGAAGATGAAAGACTAAATCAGTGCTGTGGCTGTGAAAACTTTTCATGATAAACACACTTGATTCAGGTAAGTATTTTCATTCCCAATTTGGAGGTGATGAAACTCAAATTCTGAAAGACAAAATCAGTGGTTTTCAAACTTTGTCCCACAGAACTTTGCCCTTGTGGGCCCAGTGGGAAACAGCAGTGAGTTAGGCCTGATAGAGGGAAAACCAAGTGGGCTGAGGTCTGGGTCTTTCATCTTGCTCCCAGGAGAAAATTCTACCTTTATCTATGATATGTATTTGGTTTCCATGTAAGATTTTGATTGAACAGTGCTTTCCAAAGGCAACAAGAATCATGGAAAACCTCTAATAAAGAATAGAACAAGGATTTGAACCCAGGACACTTAGATTACAAAAGTTATACTCTTTGCTTTGTGTCACATTGCCTAATGCACTAAGGGTGAGTAGAGGGTCTTGAAGTTACAGAGTTTTTGGACCCAGATGTATGAAGTTTATCCCCTGCATTGATATTTCTCAAGCCAAAAGCTGACACATATTTTCTGACATTTGATATAATAGTAACATAGATTATTCAAAATCTGGACTGTTCTGGAAGATTTTAGTTGTATAGTTGTCATATCTGATCCTTAGGAAATATAGCAAAAGGTCATATGATCTGAGTGGGACTGTTCAGAAGAGGTTTCAGAACTTCTTGAATCAATCGATTAATTGATTGATTGATTGATTTGTTAAAATGAAGGACCTATGCTGATAACTAGAGAATGGGAGTAAAACACACAGCGAAGCCTGGTCTTTGGCTTCCAGGAGCTCAAAGTGTAGCAGGGGAAGCAGAGCAAGTTCATTCTCATGCAAAATGATGTCTAAAAGGAAAAGGTTTGAACAGAAACTTAGTCTTCTGAAAAGGCAGAACCCATGCTTCTCTGAACCAAGGTATCGCTCCACTAACTGGGATTCCTAATTGCAGTGACTATAGGATAAATAATGCTGTATAAATTCCACTTTTTATTTTATCCTGAAAAAGAGATGTCTCTTCCCTCAGAAAAGAAAACGATTTTCATCGCTATTGTATTTCCAAGGGTGAGAGAGGCCATGGACATTTCTCCTGCCCCAGGTATCCTGACTCATAACTCAGTCATTGTTTTAACTTGGTAAAATATCTAAAAGCTAAACGAATTTAAAGACGCTAAAGCCATGTCACATGAGACAATATGTGAAGCACCAGAGAAGATCTCAGATCAGAGACGTACAAGGCACATCTTTGCTTCCTTTTTGTCCCCCCAGCCTTCCAAGTTACTTCCAGCCTTGAAAGTAAGGGCAAGGAAGATGGAAATCTCTATTAGCAATCATTAGATGTTCGATATCTGTGCTTACTACAATATCAGCCATGAAACCGAAGACCAGTTTGGTAAGTTGCTAGAGACTGAAGCGTGGGCCTTGTGCCAGAGCATACTTTTATTTTTTCTCTTTATTATCTACTTCGTTCTGGGGGTAATCCTCAGCTTACATCTAAGGATTCGTTTTTTGTTTTGTTTTCGTTTTTTTGTTGTTGTTGTTTTTTGTGTTTTTTTTAAACATCTTTATTGGAGTATAATTGCTTTACAAAGTTGTGTTAGTTTCTGCTGTATAACAAAGTGAATCAGCTATATTTATACATATGTCCCCATATCCCCTCTCTCTTGTGTCTCCCTCCCACCCTCCCTACCCCTCCCATCTAGGTGGACACAAAGCACAGAGCTGATCTCCCTGTGTGATGCAGCTGCTTCCCACTAGCTATCTATTTTACATTTGGTAGTGTATATATGTCCATGCCACTTTCTCACTTTGTCCCAGCTTACCCTTACCCCTCCCCATGTCCTCAAGTCCATTCTCTATGTCTGCGTTAGATCTAAGGATTCTTAGATCCCCTGCAGCCTGAGTTTCCCAGGCTCCCACGTCAGCTGACTTTGGCTCATGGGAGCCACTGGGTGGAGATGGGTGGTGGGAGGAGGGGTGAAGCTTGGGAGTTTCTCCACCTCCCTCTCTGTCCGGGTGGTACCTCCAGACGCATCTGCATGTGTCTGGTGGTTTCAGCTCCCACAGGACAAACCATTCATAGATCCAACTTCCAACAAGGGACTTCAGCCTCTGGGCTCTGTTTCTGAGCCCCCTCCCTTGTGTCTCTAGCAGAGGGTGGTAGACATTTCTGGCTGTTGTCAATTTCTGGGTTACCTCATTGTTCCCCCTTTGGCTTTTCAGCTCCTCTTCACCTGTGTAAACAATTCCCTGCATTAAAATCCTCTTGTTTAAAAAAGATATAAGGGCAAATATTGAGTTTTTCAAAATGAGTATCTTTATTGTTAGTATAGTTTGGTAGTTTTCCAGAAAGATGGCTGCAGTAAGCGCCTCTGTCTATTGCTGTGTCTGTGAATGCATCCAGGGCACGTGGGTTTGGCTGGGAGCAAGTAGACTTGACTTTAAGATCAAGAGCGTGGGACACCAGACAAGTTCATGGAATGTTACCCACAAAAGTGCTCAACCGCATTCACAATTGCTGATGATGACACTAGACAGGCAAACATTGGTGGGTAGTTATATGCACGGTTCTATGAACTTTGTATATACTCATTTGAATGTTTCAAACATTCTACAAACTAGGACTATTATGATCCCCATTTTATGATAGGAAAACCAAATTTTAGGAAGATTAAACAATTTGATTAAGATCACACATTGAGAAAGGACTTTAAACCCAGGATGCCTGGCAATATTTTTTATTGATGTGGTCTTTGTGCAAGTCATCTTTATTTTATTTTTACCATCCTCAAGGGAAAACAAAGAAAAAACATTTTTTATTCTGTCTCATTTATGCTGATAATATCTGTGACAAAAATTCTCATTTATCTTAAAATCTTCATTTCAAAAAGAGGAAGCACTTTTAGTGTATGACTTTACAATATGGCTTAGGAAACACGTAAAAGAAAGCACAAAAGATGAATTTGCGCTACAATCTACTCGTCTGTTAAATAAATATATAACATGTGGCTTAAAATATGAGGCTAAAGTCAAATACTTTATGTTGCAAACAAACTTGTCGCATCGGTGAAAATGACCAGCTTTTTTCCCTTTTTCACTCCTGATGCCCCACCGCCATCTACTCTCCACAGCCTGGGGTCTTTCATCTTGCTGTCTTAGGGAGTGTTTATTCAAGACCTGTAGTTCTAAGAAAACAAAATCTGTCCAGTGACTAACGAAAGAGCTATTTTGGCCTTTAGAAAGTATTTTTATGTACTTTCTCTCCATTCTCTTACCCCGCATCTTCCACCCCCTACTCAACATTCAGCCTTTTCCTTTTACCCCAGTTGGGTGGACAAAATACATTTTATAATAGCTAAAACTATATCTAGGGTTTACTTCTGTTTTAAGCACTTTCTATGGATTAACTAATTTAATTCTCACAAAAAGTTAGGAGGTACATAATACTATTATCACGATCCTTTTACAGATGATAAAACTGACAAAGAGAAGTTACATTTACAGAAATGAATAGATGACAGAAAGGGATTTGAAGGCAGGTAGTCAGGCTCCAGTTTCCATATTCTGACCCTCGTTCTGCAATACTGCTTCAAGGACCAGCAAATCTCTAATAACAGAGATTAGGAAAAATTACCTATTGAGTGAATTTTAAAGATTGTAAAAGATGAACATTGTTCTAATGACATGAAAACAATATCGGGGCCTTGGATTCTCAGGCATTTTGTTTACATACAGAAAATGTGGCTTGGGAAGATATCTTATGCTTAATTTTGGTGCAAAGAAAAAGTTTTTTTGAATCTAAATGTTATTGCATCCATAGCATTTCCTCTCTTGTGTAATGTGAATCTCAGTGACTGGTTCTGATAAGTTTGGTACCAGCCATATGCTAAGTACAGTACCCCCGATGCTCAGGTTCATCTGTAGATCTTCAACTATTCTGTCCAATTACACACAAAGGGCACCCATTCAGGCCAAACCAGTGTTTGATACATAAAGCAGGTTCACAACATAAATACTTCCCATATTTTTGATACTTTTTTAGTCGTCTTCCATTTTTCTTTTAGAATTACAAATCAGTATTTAAGCAAAACTTACACATGCAACATGCATTTTCATTTGTAATACATTACTCTATTTCAGGCAAAAGTTAAAATTAGTACTAGCCACTACATCATCAGGAAATGTATTCTATCCACTTAGCTGTGGGCAACAAGCCTGTGTCACATTCTGGAGTCGTATTAAATGCTCAGTAATATTTGTTCATTAATTGACTAATTATGTTATGATGAGATAGCATCTGCGCAAAACAGTAAATTTACATCCATTGCCTGTCTCATAAAATGAAAGACAAAACATATTTCTGCCTATCAATCAGCAATAGGGCTTGAGTAATTGAGTGTGTGCAGGAACACTGATTATATACATGACAGTAATTATGATGTGGCCTCTAATTATATAGGTAACGTGTGGCATTGGATTCATGGGAGCTACTGAGTTGCCTCTCCATCAAAGCCCAGGTGCCTGGGGAGGATGAAAAAAAAAGCCAAAAGTGAAGAACATAAGTGAGAAAGTAGAAACATTTTAAGAAAACATGTTACCCACCATCTCCCTGGACTATGGAACATTTGGTTTTATGTGAATTCTTTTTCCCTCCCTTCCTTCTTTCCTTCTGTTTTGAAAAACTGAAAATGAAGCAGAATCAGGGAAGAAAGAATAATGTAAAAAGCTCTTCTTTTGCTTTTTAAATTTTCTGTTTTTGCCTTCTTTTGTTTGTTTAATTGGACTTATTATTCTAGGACTGTTCTTGTTGTCACTCCTTTCTTTAGACTTTAGAGACATAAAGTGATTACATTATATATAAAAAGGCCAGGGCTTCCCTGGTGGCACAGTGGTTGAGAGTCTGCCTGCCGATGCAGGGGACACGGGTTCGTGCCCCGGTCCGGGAAGATCCGACATGCTGCGGAGCGGCTGGGCCCGTGAGCCATGGCCACTGAGGCTGCGCGTCCGGAGCCTGTGCTCCGCAACGGGAGAGGCCACAACAGTGAGAAGCCCGCGTACCGCAAAAAAAAAAAAAGGCCAGTAAATATACCCCTTTTCATTACCAGGAATTAATGTATCACTTTAGCTTTTCTGTTCCTTTCTAAGATGGAGAACAGTGATTTGACAAGATGGATAAAATAACAGGCTAATTTAGAATGGAGGTGGGGAAAATAAAATATATTTGAAGCATAAAAGAAAGATGAGGGACAGCCCAGTCCCACTGATTCCAGAAGGACCCTTGGCTTTTTCTAAATATGAAAAAAATGTATATATCATAAAAATAAAATATCACTTTAAGTAATTATTAAAAGTAATTCCTCAGAATTTATAAATTAAACAAATAACAAATTAGAAATTATTGTCTGTTTTGGATACAGTTTTTTTTTTTTTTACATCTTTATTGGAGTATAATTGCTTTACAATGCTGTGTTAGTTTCTGCTTTATAACAAAGTGAATCAGTTATACATATACATATGTTTCTTCCCTCTTGTGTCTCCCTCCCTCCCACCCTCCCTATCCCACCCCTCTAGGTGGTCACAAACCACCTAGCTGATCTCCCTGTGCTATGCGGCTGCTTCCCACTAGCTATCTACCTTACATTTGGTAGTGTGTATATGTCGATGCCTCTCTCGCGCTTTGTCGCAGCTTACCCTAACCCCTCCCCATATCCTCAAGTCCATTCTTTAGTAGGTCTGTGTCTTTATTCCTGTCTTACCCCTAGGTTCTTCATGACATTTTTTTTTTCTTAAATTCCATATATATGTGTTAGCATATGGTATTTGTCTTTCTCTTTCTGACTTACTTCACTCTGTATTACAGACTCTAGGTCTATCCACCTCATTACAAATAGCTCAATTTTGTTTCTTTTTCTGGCTGAGTAATATTCCATTGTATATATGTGCCACATCTTCTTTATCCATTCATCCAATGATGGAAACTTAGGTTGTTTCCATCTCTGGGCTATGGTAAATAGAGCTGCAATGAACATTTTGGTACATGTCTCTTTTTGAATTATGGTTTTCTCAGGGTATATGCCTAGTAGTGGGATTGCTGGTTCATATGGCAGTTCTATTTGTAGTTTTTTAAGGAAACTCCATACTGTTCTCCACACTGGCTGTATCAATTTACATTCCCACCAACAGTACAAGAGGGTTCCCTTTTCTCCACACGCTCTCCAGCATTTATTGTTTCTAGATTTTTTGATGATGGCCATTCTCACTGGTGTGAGATGATACCTCATTGTAGTTTTGATTTGCATTTCTCTAATGATTAATGCAGTTGAGCATTCTTTCATGTGTTTGTTGGCAATCTGTATATCTTCTTTGGAGAAATGTCTAGGTCTTCTGCCCATTTTTGGGTTGGGTTGTTTGTTTTTTTGTTATTGAGCTGCATGAGCTGCTTATAAATTTTGGAGATTAATCCTTTGTCAGTTGCTTCATTTGCAAATATTTTCTCCCATTCTGGGGGTTGTCTTTTTGTCTTGTTTATGGTTTCCTTTGCTGTGCAAAAACTTTGAAGTTTCATTAGGTCTCAATTGTTTATTTTTGTTTATATTTCCATTTCTCTGGGAGGTGGGTCAGAAAGGATCTTGCTGTGATTTACGTCATAGAGTTTTCTGCCTATGTTTTGCTCTAAGAGTTTGATAGTTTCTGGCCTTACATTTAGGTCTTTAATCCATTTTGAGCTTATTTTTGTGTATGGTGTTAGGGAGCGATCTAATCTCATACTTTTACATGTACCTGTCCAGTTTTCCCAGCATCACTTATTGAAGAGGCTGTCCTTTCTCCACTGTACATTCCTGCCTCCTTTATCAAAGATAAGGTGACCATATGTGTGTGGGTTTCTCTCTGGGCTTTCTATCCTGTTCCGTTGATCTATCTTTCTGTTTTTGTGCCAGTACCATACTGTCTTGATTAATGTAGCTTTGTAGTATAGTCCGAAGTCAGGGAACCTGATTCCTCCACCTCCGTTTTTCGTTCTCAAGATTGCTTTGGCTATGCAGGGTCTTTTATGTTTCCGTACAAATTGTGAAAGTTTTTGTTCTAGTTCTGTGAAAAATGCCAATGGTAGTTTGATAGGGATTACATTGACTCTCTAGATTGCTTTGGGTAGTACAGTCATTTTCACAATGTTGATTCTTCCAATCCAAGAACATGGTATATCTCTCCATCTATTTGTATCATCTTTAACTTCTTTCATCAGTGTCTTACAATTTTCTGCATACAGGTCTTTTGTCTCCTTAGGTAGGTTTATTCCTAGATATTTTATTCTTTTTGTTGCAATGGTAAATGGGAGTGTTTTCTTAATTTCACTTTCAGATTTTTCATCATTAGTGTATAGGAATGGAAGAGATTTCTGTGCATTAATTTTGTATCCTGCTACTTTACCAAACTCATTGATTAGCTCTAGTAGTTTTCTGGTAGCATCTTTAGGATTCTCTATGTATAGTATCATGTCATCTGCAAACAATGACAGCTTTACTTCTTCTTTTCTGATTTGGATTCCTTTTATTTCCTTTTCTTCTCTGATTGCTGTGGCTAAAACTCCCAAAACTATGTTGAATAAGAGTGGTGAGATTGGGCAACCTTGTCTTGTTCCTGATCTTAGTGGAAATGCTTTCAGTTGTTCACCCTTGAGGACGATGTTGGCTGTGGGTTTGTCACATATGGTCTTTATTATGTTGAGGAAAGTTCCCTCTATGCCTACTTTCTGCAGGGTTTTTATCATAAATTGGTATTGAATTTTGTCAAAAGCTTTTTCTGCATCTATTGAGATGATCATATGGTTTTTCTCCTTCAATTTTTAAATACGGTTTATCACATTGATTGTTTTGCATATATTGAAGAATCCTTGCATTCCTGGAATAAACCCCATTTGATCATGGTGTATGATCCTTTTAATGTCCTATTAGATTCTGTTTGCTAGTAATTTGTTGAGGATTTTTGTGTCTATGTTCATCAGTGATATTGACCTGTAGTTTTCTTTCTTTGTGACATCCTTGTCTGCTTTTGGTATCAAGGTGATGGTGGCCTCGTAGAATGAATTTGGGAGTGTTCCTCCCTCTGCTATATTTTGGGAGAGTTTGAGAAGGATAGGTGTTAGGTGTTCTCTAAATGTTTGATAGAATTCGCGTGTGAAGCCATCTGGTCCTGGGCTTTTGTTTGTTGGAAGATTTTTAATCACAGTTTCAATTTCAGTGCTTGTGATTGGTCTGTTCATATTTTCTATTTCTTCCTGATTAAGTCTTGGCAGGTTGTGCATTTCTAAGAATTTGTCCAGTTCTTCCAGGTTGTCCATTTTATTGGCATAGAGTTGCTTGTAGTAATCTCTCATGATCTTTTGTATTTCTGCAGTGTCAGTTGTTACTTCTCCTTTTTCATTTCTAATTCTATTGATTTGAGTCTTCTCCCTTTTTGATGAGTCTGGCTAATGGTTTATCAATTTTGTTTATCTTCTCAGAGAACCAGCTTTTAGTTCTATTGATCTTTGCTATTGTTTCCTTCATTTCTTTTTCATTTATTTCTGATCTGATTTTTATGATTTCTTTCCTTCTGCTAACTTTGGGGTTTTTTTGTTCTTCTTTCTCTAATTGCTTTAGGTGCAAGGTTAGGTTGTTTATTCGAGATGTTTCCTGTTTCTTAAGGTAGGATTGTATTGCTCTAAACTTCCCTCTTAAAACTGCTTTTGTTGCATCCCATTGATTTTGGGTCGTCGTGTCTCCATTGTCATTTGTTTCTAGGTATTTTTTTTATTTCCTCTTTGATTTCTTCAGTGATCACTTCGTTATTAAGTAGTGTGTTGTTTAGCCTCCATGTGTTTGTATTTTTTACCGATCTTTTCCTGTAATTGATATCTAGTCTCATAGCGTTGTTGTCGGAAAAGATACTTGAAACAATTTCAATTTTCTTAAATTTACCAAGGCTTGACTTGTGACCCAGGACATGATCTATCCTGGAGAATGTTCCATGAGCACTTGAGAAAAATGTGTATTCTGTTGTTTTTGGATGGAATGTCCTATAAATATCAATTACGTCCATCTTGTTTAATGTATCATTTAAAGCTTGTGTTTCCTTATTTATGTTCATTTTGGATGATCTGTCCATTGGTGAAAGTAGGATGTTAATGTCCCCTACTATGATTGTGTTACTGTCTATTTCCCGTTTTATGGCTGTTAGTATTTGCCTCATGTATTGAGGTGCTCCTATGTTGGGTGCATAAATATTTACAATTGTTATATCTTTTTCTTGGACTGATCCCTTGATCATTGATCCCTTGATCAAAGTTTCCTTCTTTGTCCCTTCTAATAGTCTTTATTTTAAAGTCTATTTTGTCTGATATGAGAATTGCTATTCAAGCTTTCTTTTGGTTTCCATTTGCATGAAATACCTTTTTCCATCCCCTTACTTTCAGTCTGTATGTTACTTTATGTCTGAAGTGGGTCTCTTGTAGACAGCAAATATATGGGTCTTGTTTTTGTATCCATTCAGCCAATCTGTATCTTTTGGTGGGAGCATTTAGTCCATTTACATTTAAGGTAATTATCAATATGTATGTTCCTATTCCCATTTTCTTAATTGTTTTGGGTTCATTGTTGTAGGTCTTTTCCTTCTCTTGTGTTTCTTGCCTAGAGAAGTTCCTTTAGCAGTTGTTTTAAAGCTGATTTGGTGGTGCTGAACTCTCTCAGCTATTGCTTGTCTGTAAAGGTTTTAATTTCTCCATCAAATCTGAATGAGATCCTTGCTGGGTAGAGTAATCTTGGTTGGAGGTTTTTCTCCTTCATCACTTTAAATATGTCCTGCCAGTCCCTTCTGGCTTGCAGAGTTTCTGCTGAAAGATCAGCTGTTAACCTTATGGGGATTCCCTTGTGTGTTATTTGTTCTTTTTCCCTTGCTGCTTTTAATATGTTTTCTTTGTATTTAATTTTTGACAGTTTGATTTATATGTGTCTTGGCGTATTTCTCCTTGGATTTATCCTGTATGGGACTCTCTGTGCTTCGTGGACTTGGTTAACTATTTCCTTTCCCATATTAGGGAAATTTTCAACTATAATCTCTTCAAATATTTTCTCAGTCCCTTTCTTTTTCTCTTCTTCTTCTGGAACCCCTATAATTCGAATGTTGGTGCTTTTAATGTTGTCCCAGAGGTCTCTGAGACTGTCCTCAGTTCCTTTCATTCTTTTTTCTTTATTCTGCTCTGCAGTAGTTATTTCCACTATTTTATCTTCTAGGTCACTTATCCGTTCTTCTGCCTCAGTTATTCTGCTATTGATCCCATCTAGAGTATTTTTAATTTCATTTATTCTGTTGTTTATCATTGTTTGTTTCATCTTTAGTTCTTCTAGGTCCTTGTTAAATGTTTCTTGCATTTTGTCCATTCTATTTCCAAGATTTTGGATCCTCTTTACTATCATTATTCTGAATTCTTTTTCAGGTAGACTGCCTATTTTGTCTTCATTCGTTGGGTCTGGGGGGTTTTTATCTTGCTCCTTTATCTGCTGTGTGTTTTTCTGTCTTCTCACTTCGCTTATCTTACTGTGTTTGGGGTCTCCTTTTTGCAGTCTGCAGGTTCATAGTTCCCATTGTTTTGGTGTCTGTCCCCAGTGGCTAAGGTTGGTTCAGTGGGCTTTGTAGGCTTCCCGGTGGAGGGGACTAGTGCCTGTGTTCTGGTGGATGAGGCCGGATCTTGTCTTTCTGGTGGGCAGGTCCACGTCTGGTGGTGTGTTTTGGGGTGTCTGTGGACTTATTATGATTTTAGGCAGCCTCTCTGCTAATGTGTGGGGTTGTGTTCCTCTCTTGCTAGTTGTTTGGCATAGGATGTCCAGCACTGTAGCTTGCTGGTCTTTGAGTGAAGCTGGGTGCTGGTGTTGAGATGGAGATCTCTGGGAGATTTTCGCCATTTGATATTATGCGGAGCTGGGAGGTCTCTTGTAGACCAGTGTCCTGAAGTTGGCTCTCTCACCTCAGAGGCACAGCACTGACTCCTGGCTGCAGCACCAAGAGCCTTTCATCCACACGGCTCAGAATAAAAGGGAGAAAAAGTAGAAAGAAAGAATTAGTAGAAGTAGAAAGAAAGAAAGAAAGAAAGAATATAAAGTAAAATAAAATAAAGTTATTAAAATAAAAAATAATTATTAAAAAAAAATAAATAAAAAATGGAAGGATAGAACCCTAGGACAAATGGTGGAAGCAAAGCTATACAGACAAAATCTCACACAGAGACATACACATACACACTCACAAAAAGAGGAAAAGGGGAAAAAATCATAAATCTTGCTCTCGAAGTCCACCTCCTCAATTTGGGATGATTCATTGTCTATTCATGTATTCCACAGATGCAGGGTACATCAAGTTGATTGTGGAGCTTTAATCCGCGCTGCTTCTGAGGCTGCTGGGAGAGATTTCCCTTTCTCTTGTTTGTTCTCACAGCTCACAGGGGCTCAGCTTTGGATTTGGCCCCGCCTCTGCGTGTAGGTCGCTGGAGGGCGTCTTTTCTTCGCTCAGACAGGATGGGGTTAAAGGAGCCGCTGATTTGGGGGCTCCCGCTCACTTAGGCGGCACGGAGTGCGGGGCGGGCCTGCGGCAGCAGAGTCAGGCATGACGTTACACCAGCCCGAGGCGCGCTGTGCGTTCTCCTGGGGGAGTTGTCCCTGGATCCCAGGAACCTGGCAGTGGCGGGCTGCACAGGCTCCCCGGAAGAGGGTGTGGATTGCACACAGGCTTCTTGGTGGCGGCAGCAACAGCCTTAGTGTCTTATGCCCGTCTCTGGGAAAAGCCGCGGCTTGCGCTGGTCTCTTTTAAGCAGCGCTCTTAATCCCCTCTCCTCGTGCACCAGGAAACAAAGAGGGAAGAAAAAGTCTCTTGCCTCTTCGGCAGGTCCAGACTTTTCCCGGGACTCCCTCCCGGCTAGCCGTGGTGCACTAATCCCCTGCAGGCTGTGTTCACGCCGCCAACCCCAGTCCTCTCCTGGCGCTCCAACCGAAGCCGGAGCCTCAACTCCCAGCCCCGCCCACCCCGTTGGGTGAGCAGACAAGCCTGTCGGGCTGGTGAGTGCTGGTCGGCACCGATCCTCTGTGCGGGAATCTCCCCGCTTTGCCCTCCGCACCCCTGTGGCTGTGCTCTCCTCCGCGTCTACGAAGCTTTCCGCCTTCGCCACCAGCAGTCTCTGCCCGAAGGGGCTTCTAGTGTGTGGAAATCTTTCCTCCTTCACAGCTCCCTCCCACTGGCTCAGGTCCCGTCCCTATTCTTTTGTCTCTGTTTATTCTTTTTTCTTTTGCCCTACCTAGGTACGTGGGGGGTTTCTTGCCTTTTGGGAGGTCTGAGGTCTTCTGCCAACATTCAGTAGGTGTTCTGTAGGAGTTGTTCCACGTGTAGATGTATTTCTGGTGTATCTGTGGGGAGGAAGGTGATCTCCGCGTCTTACTCTTCCGCCAGCTTCCCGGAAGCCTGGATACAGTTTTGTGTTTACTCTTTAATTTAGTTACAAGCAAACAATAAATTTGCTTCTTAATAGTTTAATGTCTTTTAGTTTCTAGTTTTGTTTTGTTGTTGTTGTTGTTGTTTTGTTTGTTTTGGGGTTTGTTTGGTTTTGGTCCTGAACTTTTTGTATTCAGATGTTTGGATCATTTCAGTGAACATTAAAATAAAAGAGGACTTCCCTAAAACCACAATAAACATTTAAAATCAATTTTATAATTTTCCTATTTATTCGTTAGGTGTTCTCATAAACTAGACTGTCTACATACTGCCTGTAATTTTTGATAGTTTTTTTTTTTTGCAGAAAAGAATATGGGGGCAGAGTTTTGTGATTTGATATTTCTAAGCTATAATATATAACATGGTTCTGCTAATATTACAAAAGATGCATGGGAAAAATGAGGAGGTAACAATTATATTTTGCTGTGTCCTGCAATCAATAGGAGACTGAACTCAGGAGACAGACTGTCTGCATTCCCATCCAGGCTGTAATATTTACTAGTGAAAAAAACGTGAGTAAGTTGCATTAATTCTCTGTGCCTCCCTTTTCTCACGTCTAAAATGAGGTTTATAATAATAGTAATACCTAACCAATTAGACTAGGTTGGGAAGTTTAAATTAGTTAATATATGTAAATTGATTATAACAGTCCCTGGCACAAGAAAACACTCAAGAAAAGTTATCTGTTATTATTATTTTGCATCTGGGTTATAATTAATAGTGATTAGATTTTTTAAACCATGGTGTGAATTATGGCAAAGACTAGAAGCAACTCTTAATCAGTGGCTTATTCAGTAGCAATTTGGTCTTTTTGAACAATGAAGGTAAAATCATTCTTCTAAAATGTCCTTCTTGTTCAATAGCAGTGAATGAAGTGGGTGTTTTACAAGGTGAACAGAGGCAGCAACAGGAATTTATACCTGATTGGGACCTGGTGATTATTTTATGGTCCAGATGAGGAAAGTAAAGTATTCAGCATTAGTAGAGGCTGCTCTGAAACCAGTATCTTCTGATTTTTTTCCACATTGTTTTGCAATAATTAAGGGACCCCTATGCTTCTCTGAATAGTGAGCATTCTCCTAGCTTGGGGGGGAAAAAGTTTAAACTGAATAAGCAAGATCAAGGTGATTAGGTATGGATTAGTAAGCAGTGTTTTCTAATTAAACGAGGGGAAGAAATTCATACTCTTTTGAAACATATTTTCATACTTTTAGGTCTAGCCAGACCACCCTCTGATCAGCACACCCACCTTCTTTAAAACAAGTTGCTTTCACTAGAATTTCTCTATTGAATTAATAGCTTCTTTTTGCTATGGTGGGCAGTGGAGGGCCCCAGTGGCCTTAAGCATTGAATGACTAAACTGTGGAGTTATCCATTAAATACTTCTCATGGAATTCGATAAGCATATATCTAATACTCATACCACATTTTATATATGAATTTATAGATGGAGAAATTTATGCATTCTAAGATTAAATAACCTATCCAAGACTAAGCAGCTAACAGAAGATACATGTCCAGGATTAAGTCCAATGTTTCTGATTCCAAAGCCAGATCTCTTTGAAATATACTGCATACAGCACAATTTCCACCGGTTGGAATTGTGAATGGATTGTCTTCTGACTTTAAAGTTGCAAATAGCAGTTTTCCAAACTCCAAGTTGTATTCATGATAATAGCAATGTCCCTGGGTAGCAAAAAGAGAATGGAAGCATGTGATTGGAGAGAGTGATTTACCTGACCATTTGATCACCACAGACCACCTGTGCTCACCATAAACTTTCATTTCACAATCCTTACTACATTATTTCTAACAGATCATGGATGCAGCAATGTTTTTCAGCAATATTAAGGCAAATAAGAGCATGTTTATTTTACTGATATCTCTGGGGTTCAGAGTCATCTTGGCTCTGTATACTAAAATTTCCTGAAGTCCTAACTCCACCACTGTCACTTTGTTACAAAGATTGTCTTGAGAAGTTCTGAACTGTTTCAAACTGCTTGTGATATCAGATTCAGGGTTTGGTCTTTTTTTGGTGACCCTTTTTATTTCATTTTGTTATTTTATTTTATTTTTTATTGAGATATAATTGACATATAACCTTACATTAGTTTCAGGTATATAAGATAGTAATTTGATATCTGTGTATATTGCAAAATGATCACTGTGACAAGGCTAGGCTACATCCATCACCACACGTAGGTGCAAATTTTTTTTCTTGTGATGAGAACTTTTAAGATCTATTTTCTTAGCACCTTTCAAATATAAAATACAATATTAACCACCATGCTATACGTTACATCCCCAGGACTTATTTATTTATAACTGGAAGTTTGTACCTTTTAACCACCTTCACCCAATTTTGCTCACCCCCTATCCCACCACCTCTGGTAACTACCAATCTGTTCTCTGTATCTATGAGTTTGCTTGTTTGTTTATTTGTTTTTTAAGATTCCACGTGTAAGTGAGATTATAGAGATTTGTCTTTCTCTGTCTGACTTATTTCACTTAGCATAATGTCCTCAAGGTCCGTCCATGTTGTTGCAAAAGGCAAGATTTCCTTCTCTTTAACAGTTGAATAATATTCCATTATATATCACATTCTCTTAGCCATTCATCCACTGATGGACACCTAGTTTGCTTCCATGTCTTGGCTGTTGTAAATAATGCTTCAGTGAACTTGGAGTTGCACATATCTTTTTGAATTAATGTTCTTCATATTTTAAAAAGATAAAAGTCTTTCACTAAGTATTTATGAAAAATTTCAGTGCCTGTGTACACACACACACACACACACACACACACACACACACATTACAAATATATGTAGACTGTATCTTGGTGATGTCTAGTATACACAGTAGGTGCTACTCAAATATGATTTTTTACACTTTTCCAAATGTTGAAAATGGAGGTTTTAGGAATCCAAAAGCATAATGATTATAACTAGACCACAACAATATTTGGAATATCAGTTTCTCTCTTTAGCAATTCACATAACTTCTCTCAGTTTAGTCTAGTGTCATACTGGCTATCACACACTCAGAGCCTGGGGCTTACCCTATCTACCTGAGACTAGTTTATAATGTTATTGCATCACTTGGGCACAGGATAGCAACATGATCATTCGGAGAGGCCAGTATTTTCAGCAGACTCTCTAAAGCAGGGAAGGAAGGAACAGTATTACTCTGTGCCATGGCTTTGGTGTCATAATACCTGAAACGAGAGGCAGTCTACCCTGTAGCCACTCATGGTTATATTACTAGAAGAAGTAGATTAGTCATTTGCAGCTGAAACTAAGAAGACTTAGGTGTGTTCCTTTTTCTGTGAGAGAAGATTTGCATTTCTAATTTGTGTGATATTTGATTCATTTTTCCATAAAAACCATTAATTAGGATTGCAGGGGTTGCTGGATCAGATACCCATGTTCTGATGACATACATTATTGTTGACGTCTCTCTATAGCTTTAAGTAACAGAAAAACCCCAATCCAAATCATCAGCAGCAAGTGGGATTTATTGGCTCACAAAACTGAAACAGTTTGGAGACAGAGCTGGTCCCTACTGAGGCTTGTAACTGCCATTCAGTGACATCCTCACCATGTCTTGTCAGGGTCTGTTTCATTTCCAGGCTCCAGAATGTTTTGCACACCCACCCATACAGCTGCAAGGAAGGAGAGAGGAGAGTCCCAGCAGACTGGTGCTCAGATGTTGAGATTCCATCTCTTTCATTGGCCCAAACTGGATCCTGCATCCATTCCTGAACAAACTACTGTAGCTGGAGGGGATGCAACATGAGGATTAGCTTAGACCAATAAGGCTCCACACTTGAAGCTAGGAATGGGGTCAGTCTCCACCAAAAGTAAGGTTGTAACACAACTGTAGAGAAGTAATTTACCAAAAGGAAATTCCACGCTTGCTGGAAGAAAAAATGGAAGCTGAGGAGGCAGCCAATAAAAGCCTACACAGATGCAATCCCGTCTATCCTGCATGACGTTGAAGTGTTTACCCAGAAATGAAGCGTAGACAGTATCCCTTTGGAGTGACTACCCTGAAAACCTTGAGACTGCAAACTCTGGGCACCGGTATGTCAAATAATTCAAGATCCAGATCAAAGGAGAATAAAGAGTGTTGATGTTTTCTGCCCAATAGAACCCTTAGCAATATCAAAGGGCTTTGAAGATGGGAACTACTGTATTATTTTTATCATGAACCCAAGATGGATTTCTGTTTTTCTGGAAAGTGTTCTTTTGAGCAGAGAAGGTCATGATTATTTCACTTTGTCATCTTCTGACCGCCCTCCCCGCCCGCCCCCCGCCCCTTTTCTGGCTTTCCTCAGAGTCTGAGACTTGCAGGGGAACCAAGGCAATGGACACGTCTTCTGCAGGTTACTCTAAATATGGAAAAACCCTAGATTCTGAGTATAGTGACTATGCTGGGGGCAAACTGAACATCAGAACAAATATTAAGACATTGGAGTAGTGTCGTGTAATAGAAAAACCCAGGCTTTGAGGTTAGACTGGAATTCTAATGCCAGTTTCATCCATAATTAAGGCATGGCTTTCCTCAGGCTCAGTTTCCTCATCTATAAATGGGAATCATATTACATGCATCGTGGAGGTGGAGGATTATATGTGATATGTATAGATGGGTAGATAGATAGATAGGAGCAATAGCCACTATACAAGAAATGAGCAGTATTCATTTCTTAATCTTCCTTTATTTTCTAGTTTTTAGAAAATGTTTTGAGGCCATACTTGTGTGCCACCTCTGACTTAATTACTAACAATAAAAATAATACCTAATATATATTGAACACAGTCAGTACAATAGTTAAGAAAATAAACTATGAAGCCAGATGCCTGGGTTTGAGCACAAACTCTTCCATTTGACTCACTGGTGACATTGAGCAAATTACTTAACTTCTCTCTGTGCCTCAGTTTTCTCATCTATAAAATGGTGACAGAAAAAGATCTGACATTTATAGAAATGCTAGGCATTCTTCTAAACCTTGCTATGTATGAACTCAGTTATCTTCCCAATAACCCCACGTAGTGGTACAATTACTATCGCTATTTTACAAATGAGGAAATTGAAACACAGAAAGGTTTAAAAACTTACCCAAGTGATGGAGCTGAGATAAAAATCCAGACAATGAGTCTCTGAAGTCACTTTGTTAACCACTAACTCTATTATTATATAACTTCACCTCAAAACTCTTCTCAAGTACTATCTCATTTAATTCACTCAAAACTGAGACATTCTAAGACATTGCTTCTACAGTACTAATTTTCAGAGACTGAGGAACAATGAGCTGAAACAAATAGCTCAAGTTCACAAAGCTGATATGTTACTGCCTAGTTTTAAAATCTGTATTCAGAAAATCTAAACCACATAGCCTCTATTTTAATGATAAGCCGGAGACTGAGAATTTTGCACAAATACTCATAGCCCCCTGGTCTAATGGAAGCATTTGAAGTTCAGCAGAATTCTCTTCTCTCCCACACTCCTCCCATAGTATGCTTTGTTACCTAATATGTATTTGGGGCTTTTGTCACTGGGTTCTCCCTTCACGCCCCTACATCTTCACTGTCGCTGGTCTGTGGTGTCAGAAGGGCTGTTTGTGCAGCCTGATTGGAGTGATTGGCAGAGGGTGGATTTTTGCTGGTAACTCCCAAAGTTTTTCTGTGCCAAGACTTGCCTGGCAGCAAGAAGTTTTAAGTGGTTGCAAGAAAAAAAAGAATATATATGTATGTGTATATATATATATATATATATATATATATATATATATATAAACCATAAAGTGTGCCTTTTGCATACACCCACTCACATTTTTTATAACACCTTGGTTCACTGCCTTTAAAATTAATGCATACACATCATGGTTGGTGGGAATATACAGAAAATTGCATGGAAGATATTAAAGAGTATTTATGGATCTTATCACCTAAAGACAGCTGTGGCTAACATTCAGTGTTTGTTATAGTTTGTCCAACCTCTTTGATGTACGTGTTCATGCATGACGTATATAAAATGATGTATTCTGTGATCTGAATCAGTTCAGACACAAACAGGAATTGCTTGATTTTTACTGGTTACCCCAGTTAAGTGGTTACCCCAGTTAAGTCATGTTAACTCTTTTATCCCTAGAAGATAGTACATCCCTTAGTAGCACCTTGGACAGTCTTTCATATTTGAAATAGTTAATGAAAAGTTTATTTAGTTTAAAAAACTAATCTCACATTCAAAAGCTTTCCTCCCCCCCGCTCCCCCATGAAAGCCAGGAAGGAGAGGAAGAGGGGATAGTAAAAGACAGAAGTCTCTGAATTACCTAGATACTGTAGTTCTCCCAAAAATAGCTGCTGAAGGATATTAATCACTTGCTAAATAAAATACACACACCTTTTTCAATTTGCCATGTGCCTCTTCGAGTTGGTATAATTATTTTATAATATTGAAATAATTATAAAGTGTTACATGGAACCAAATCTAGCAAAATTTTCCTATGAATTCTACCTTCCCCATCCTAAAAAGAGAAAACATGCCTCTGAAGTCACATCCCTTACCACTACCTCTGTCATTATGTATCTGTACTTCTAAGTCCTTTCCATATATTGTCTCATCTCATCCACCTAAATTAAAACAATATAAGGCATTGCTTCTGTTAGTACTTCTAAAGAACTCCTAGGTTTTTGGTTTAAGACATTTTATTCTACATTTAGCTCTTTAATATATTTGGGAGCTGGAGCATCGGAGCATTGGAGTTTCCTGCTCTGTTCAGGAGAAATATGTGACCAGCTTGGTTTTGCTCTTTTGTTAATAAAAGTGTCTCTCTTCTTTAATGCTTGGAGAATGTTTTATTCACCTATAGGTCTGGATTATTGGCTCTCTGACAGGAGACTACTCACTGGGTAGGCTGATCCAGTTCACTAAGGTGAGCATAGATGCTTTTGACAGAACTCATTAATTTCATATCAATTACTTATGAATTTTTACTAAATCTTACCATAAGGCAAATTGTAAAGAAGCATGTTAGAAAAACAAATGTCAGGGCCAGAAAACCAAGGAAAGTAACAAAAATAAAGCACTTACTTCCAGCAAACAGCCCTAGCCAGATATAAAATAAAGACAAAAAGAGATGAAATTTAATAAGCAGGTTCAACTCTTAGGAAGTCAAGTGGGTGAACTTTCTGAAAGTACAAAGTAATAAAATAAGAAAGCAGAATACTAGAGGCATTTGCCACTACTTACGAAAAAGATGTAGCCAAAGCAAATGCTGCTCAGTGAGTGTCTGGAACATTCAAAGGTTGAAGAATGACAGCGTCTGCAAAGCATAAGCAGAGACGTTTGTGGTCAGGGTGCCCCTAGTTTCCAAAGTATCAACAGCAGCTTGGGAATTCCCTAGGAAACATAGGCTTTAGCAATTATAGCAAGAGGCAAAAGCTGCTGGCACAGTTATAAAAGGCCTACTCACAAGAGAATGAGCAGATAGTTTTACCAGGTAAAGTTTCCCCCAGCTCACCATGAAGCTGCCAGAGATATGGGACCAAAAAAAAAAAGAAAGAAAACCAAGAGACTTTTAATACTCTGGATGAAAATATATTATACCTCAATAAGTGGCTGCCACTTTTGCAAATTTTAAGGATTAATAAAATACAATTGTCTTGAAAGTCACTCTGCTTGAAGAGATCCTATACACGGTTGCATTTTTTCCCAGACGAATGGTAAAATAAATGGAAATAACCTACTGATGGAAGATGTCTCCCAACTGACAATAAACTAACAGGTGGTGGTCTCCAGGGAGACCTAAGTTGACTGGCATTCTGGCAAAGCTTAAACAAGGAAGGGTTTCTCTGCCTGCCACCAGTGAGCATCACTGAGTCACTGCAATAGACTTTGGCAACATCAAATGCTAAATTTCAGGAATAAAGATTCTTGGATGAACTATTATAGCTGATAAAATAAAATATATTTTATTTTATTTCATTTATTTTATTTTATTTATTTATTTTTTTCTGGGAGTTGGAATGGTGCTTTGAACCCTTGAGAGAATTGGCATGGAATTCATTACACTTCTGAAATCCTGAAGGATTGCATTGTTATGGGCTGAATTGTGTTCCTTCAAAATTGACATGTTGAAGTCCTAACCGCCACCCCTCCCACCCCCCAACCCCCCCCACCCCCGTCCCCAGTACCTCAGAGTGTATGCATTTGGAGATAAGGTCATAAAGAGGTGATTAATTGAAAGTGAGGTCATTAAGGTGGGCCCTAATCCAATATGGCTGGTGTCCTTATAAGAAGAAGATACCTGAACACAGAGACAGAGAGATACCCAACATATGCATGAATAAAGGAATGATGATATGAGGGCACAGTGGGAAGGAAGGCAGCTTCAGAAGAAGCCAAACCTGCCAACACCCTGATCTTGAACTTCCAGCCTTCAGAATTGTGAGTAAATAAATTTCTGTTGTTTAAACCATCCAGTTTGTGATATTTAGTTATGACAACTCAGAAAATGAATACATATACCTATGCCAATAGAAGACATTGGAAAGAGCAGTGATGGCAAAACTTCAACTCCACCCAGGCCTGAGGATGACATCTAGCTGAGAAAAAGCAGGAAAAAAAAAAAGGCAAGAATTTAAATTTCTTTAGACAATTTAAGAATGTTGAATTCTTTTTGTGCTTTAACACATAAGAACAAGATAATTTCCTTTGGACTTGAATTTACAACAGCAAAGGGATTTAATATTGAATTTATTTATTCGCAGTAATTTGATTTGAGGAAGGGATTTAATTTCTACTTTGGGGCATCTCTGTTATAGACATTTTATGATGAGTATCTTCTTTTATCAGTTAATCTTACTGTAGAACTTCTGAAGGCCTTTAAGTGGAATGTGGCTGGACTTAATTTGAGATAGGAATTAAAAAGGCATGAATTTTATTTTTGAGTTTAGTGTGGGATTGTGGGTGATTTAATTAATGTGCACGGAATGTTCCATTCCATAGCTTTCTGGAGGCAAAATGTACTCTGCGCACCAGAGAAATACCCAAAGGGACAGTGATCAAATACCCACACACACACAGGGACATACATACACACACATAAATATTGGAAATATAACAAGATGGACTTCTCAAATGGTTGGAAGTACTACTTTGGTAAGCTACTTTTTTGGGAGGGGTGTTGGTGACTCCCTGAGTTGTATACTGAGAACAAACACTGTTAAATTTTCTTCTGAGGAGACTAGATACAGCTAACTATAGAGTGTTTGATTAGATGGTGAGTTTGCAACTTTGGAACCTGAGCTGAATTTCTCAGTGAAATAAAAGAGAGCCTGCAAACTGTAAGTACTTGTCCTCTTTTGCCACCCTCTGCCTTTACTCCACATAGCATTTATCCTTCCCTCCAAATAAGTATTAAAAATATTAGTGAAATAAGAGTTTAAATGGGTATGAGACTACTAGCCTGCCTGGGGTATAAATATGGACTGGGCCTTCCCTGACTCTGAGATTTTCAAATGAAAGAGCCCTTGTGGAGGTGGTTAGATACTAAAAGACAATCTTTCTTTAAACAAATCGTGTCATGAAGCCTAAACACAACTCATGCAGACTATATAGTTCGACAGAGTAGGAGCCAGAGTAGGTAGCTATTATTTACTGTTTGAATCATGAGTGTAAGAATTTTTCTTTTTAAATTAATTTCCAGACAAGGAATCCAATATAACACAGTCTAAGGCTTTAAGGGAGGATATATGGAGATGGGAAAAAGGGGTAGGTATTTTAAAGTCAAGAAACCCAAACCTTCTCTGACATAGCAGAACAGCTGAGAACACTGTTTGTTTGGTGGCTTCCAGTCTTATCAAAAAGGTAAGCCCTGGGCTGCGTGGAGGCAGATTGTCTAGCAGAAGACCCCGTTTTGCTCATCTGGGATTTATGATGTGCTGTTCCCACTAGGTCATATCTGAAGATCTCCATTCAGGATAATTACAGCAAATTCAAATCTGCATTATAAGTCAGGCTGTACTAGACAGCGAGCTCAGGGTTTAAGTAACTACTCTGTTGAGGCCCTGTTTTGTTAGTCTTCATATCAACACTATGAGATGAGTTAATTTAATACCCCAAATTATAGATGAGAAACTTGTACCTAAGGAAGTTAATAATATATCTAAATTCATATAATTAATAAGGAGCATAGCTTGTAACTGAAACTTGTCTTATCCTAAAGTGTGTCACTTACCAAGACACTAGTGAATTTTCCAGTAAAGGAATTTAGAAAAAGCATGTTTACACTGATTTAGCTGATCTGAAACGCTGGTCTCAGAAATGTTGAAAAAAAATTAAAATAATGAATCAGAAACTTAATATTCTTTAAGAAAGAAAACCCAAAGAGGTAAGGAAATATCTATAACACTCAAGTACAAATATAGTCTTATACTTCAGTTGGGAAAGAACTGCATTAATTCGTGGTTTATCCTGCAAAAGTCTTATTCAGTTAAAGTTTGAGAGCACAACCTCAAGCCGCTCACTCAAGCAGTATTTATTTAGCATATCCATTGAGTTTCTTTCACACTTTTCCTATGAAAACCTCAAGGTACAGTTCAAAGATCCTTTCTCTTTTTCTTGAACAAAAAAGTATGCCTCAAACATTATAATGAAGAGAAAAGGCCAGGAGAATAGCAAACTAAGGAATATAGGAAAATGGCCAAGGGGGTTAGAAGAGGTCATTTTGATTGAGAAGGATACATTCCAGTGACATGACAGATAATGCAATTTATCTCATTTACATACAATTTAACATCATGGCCACACATTAATTGGGGGTTTTAGTTTCAATTTGTACTGTGTCCCTATGCTATCTTTAATCATCCCTCCTATTTTTTTTTTTCTTTTTCTCTTTCCTTTTCTTTCTCTTCCTTAATTCTCTCTCCCCAGGGCCAACCAATTGTTACCTGTTTTAAAGGTATGAGATTGCCTTCATGATATATTTGATTTTTATAACTCCAAGGTAAACTAATTGGTGCCCGGACCTGCAAACTAAGGGATACACTTTTAAAGTCTATAATCTGTTTTCTAGCATTTTAAATATTCTTTAGTTACTTAATAGAGTGTGAATGAATCTCAGATCTTTCTGTGAGAGCAAATTTTAGCAGAGAAATTCCAGTCATATGCCAGCATCATCTCAAATTCTTGGACTACTATTCACTCTGAGACAGAAGCAGCCAAATAGGAATAGGCATGTTGGTCATTCCCCAAATCAGGACCCAGTTCTTTGCTTGAAAGACTGACTTTGACATGTCTGGGAAGGACTGATTCATCCTGGCATCTCTGGAGATCTTGCTGTTAAAAATTGATAAAATACAATTGCATTTTACAAACTTACATAATATTCAGCTTCTCTATCAAGTACAGAATGACATGGTATGGTTGAACTTGACCACAAGATAAATTACACTTCTGGTTTAATGTTCCTATGACTCTTTGGGTGTTGTTGATATGTGTTAGCTATTCTAAAAGACTCTAATGAGTCCAGTTTAAATAAGTAAGTTGCTTTTGAAATGTCAATAGGCAAAATGGTGTAGAGTTATTATTTATTCATCATTTAGATTTAACTGTGTCATTTCTCTATAAACTTTATTTTAGAAAAATAAGTGCACTACTTTTCCTTATGTTTCTGTTAATATCACCACTAAGTTGATAAGAGATCTCTGCACATGACAACCAGTAAATGTCCCAGGACATTATCCCAAAGCCATGATGTGTCATTGATGCCCTTGTCATGTGCAAGTCATCTTGCAGATAGATGTTCAAGTGGCTTCAGCAACTTAATGATTGCATTGTATGCCATTCTCCTCTTGAGAAATGTGAATCTCATAGGAAATATTTCCCATAACTCAGGAAGACATGCACACGAATTTAGCTACAATTCTCTGTGGCCCGCAAATAAATAATGATGGTGGAGCCTAGCAAACTGCCTGGTACATAATAGACATTTCATTGCTAAGCAAATTCATGACATTTTTGGTAAATATTCACAAATATTTGTTGACAAGCAAATGCATGACCTTTCACATCCTCCCTGAATTTTCTTGTAGTGTGCATACACTTTCAAATAAGACTAAAAACTGCAATCAGAACTTAGATCAGTTCAGTAAGGAACTGGTCTTGCGCCCTCTTTAATATCAATATTATGTTACCCTGTCTGGAAGTCACTGCTGGAGGAAACAGATGTCTTACTGTACCATTTGATCGAATCTCACTTTTTCAGAAGAAACTGCAGACTCATGAGAAAAGTTGAGCACTTTTGTGGCGTTTTCTCCAGCTATGCCATCACTGAGGCTGGAATGGAACTGCTTTGCCAGAGTACATCATTAGCAGCCTCATCCAGCCCTCCATATCTCACGCCTCCACGGTGCTCAGCTGTTGTTCCCACCTGGCATAAGAAATGCAACTCAAGGAAAGAAACAGCAGAAGGGAAATAAAACAAGAACAAGGAGCTGGGATTGAAGCCAGAAAAGGTAAAATGAGCATAGGGTCTGGGAAAAATAGAATCTAAATTCAAATTTACCCATTGCCTCAACCCATCTCTGAGAGTACTGGCCCCATCTCTTTCATCATTCTCCTGCCTCTCAAAAGGTTTCTAGGATGGAGGAAAGTAGAGAAAAGGAGAGATGATGTGAGTGCTGCAGAAATATCAATTAGGCCAACTTCTGAGGTAAGAAGAAACTCACTTAACACCAGGAAGAGGTTTTGAAAAGGTGAAAATGCTGCCTTCCCTGGAATAGACCTTGACAGCAATCCTGTCAATTTCCCCTTTGCTGAGTGAAGGAATCTTTGAGATAGAATTTCAGAGTTTAAAGTGGATGAGAAAATATAGGAGCTTTCTGATCTCAATCCTCATTGTTACAAAGCTTTAAGTGTCCAACATCCTCTAAGGTTTATGTGACTCTGGAACTTATATATTTAATTATTTAGAGCTGGATGGACTAGCCTGAGCCAAGCAAAGCAGAAGCTAGATCCAGTTAGCATAAGGTTTGCTCCTGATGTCTAAGGAGAAAGGAGAAAAAGTATTTGCCATTGAGATACACCAGTGCAGGTCAAAAGTGAGCAAAAGAGATGAGGATTTAGGACAGACTCATTTTGTGACTACCATTTGTAGTAGAAATTATTTTATATATTCTTTTCTGCTTTCTGCTTTATACTGAATTGAAATTTTTAATTAAATTTTTCCCATTTTATACATTTTGAAGTTATGCATGTTTATTTTTATTTACTATTTTATTTATTTCTTTAGTTATTAAAATGAGAGCATGGATATTTGATTTAACAAAGTCTAAATGTATTCAATTTTGTGATCCTGCTTCCAAATAATATGAGGATTTTGAACATCTAAATTTCAATCTTCTTATTCCCTTCATACATGCTATTTTTGTTCAACATTTCAGGTTTTTATAAGTTGCAAAGTCCTAAATTCGAATATACTGCTAGAGTGTTGTACAGTCAATACCTAACTTCTCAGATCATTTTCTTTTCGTTTTATTCTCCAATCGTATTTTAGCTGGAAGATACGATTCTAGGTTGAGAGTTATTTTCTCTCAGCAATTGGAAAATATTATTTTACTTTCTGGTTTAAAATTTTTCACTTGATGAATGTGTATCAGCTTAATAGTTGCTGCTTTATATATAATCAGTCTTTTTCTCCCTTCATATAAGAGTTTTTCTTTGTCTTTTGGTTTTGAACATTTCCTACAATAAATCTTTTGTAGATTATTTTTATTGTCCTTACTTTAGATTTCATTATGATTCCTGAATTAGAAGATATAGGACTTTTATGAGTTCTTAAAAATTTTCTTCTAATTTTTCTCTCTCTTTTTAAAATATTGCCTCTCCCACGTTCATTCATTTTATTCTATGCATATCTATGTTTGATGCATGTTAGATCTTCTCATTTTATCCTTCTTGTCTCATAACCTTTCTTTGTATTTTCTATTGTTATTCCTTGGAAAATCCTAATTGAGTTTATGTATTTAATTATGGATTTCAGGAGCTTTTGACCTTGAATGGGGAGAAATCAGGAACTGGGAAAAATCTTGAAACAAATGTCAAAATTCATTTACACAAACTGAGAACTTTGCCTTCAGACACAGCCAAGAAGACAGAGAGAGTAAACTTACCTTAATGACCAACCAATGTAATTAATAGATAACACACATTTTATTTGGTAGTGGGTGTACAAAGAAAGGAGTATTTACAAGGTGAGTGCCTTTGGGTACATTACTTAATCTTTCTACACAATAACTTCTTTTTCTGTGAAAATGGTCATGATATTAACTGCATGGTGCTTTGTGAAGATGGCATTAAGATAATACTTTTAAAGCAGTGAGTATGGTACCTGGCACATTGAAAACATCAATAAATAGGATTAAATTTGGGGTTATAATAATAAAAATAATAGTGGAAAATCTACCTGGAGAAAGGATTCACATGAGAAAAATTAGTAGGATTTCCCTAGAAGAACAGGAGAGACAGGGGGAGAATACCATTCTAAAGGAGGGAACTGGTAGTGCACAGAGTTTATATTTATTGAGCACTTATTATGTACCAGGCACCATACAAGAGGTCAGTAAACCAGAGAATCTGAGTCATATCCGAGCTAGGCGTGCTAGCTATCTGATTTCGTAAACAATGCTTTATTGGAACACAGCCATAATCATTTGTTTACATATTGCTGATGGCTACCTTTACATGGCAATGGCAGAGTTCAGTAGTTGCAACAAAGACCTTAGGCCCTTATCATACACTAAAATGTTTATTATGTAGTAAAAGTTTGCCAACTCCTGGACTATACAAAGGACAATGAACTAAGCAGTTAATTGCCTCATTTAATTATCACAGTATTTAGCACCAAGGGGAAATAAAAGAGTGTGGTCAGTTAAGGCAATGCAATAACTTGAAATTGACACCAAATATAGTTTCAGGCTGGGTGGGGAGTGTGTGGTGAAGGATAGGAGTTGAGGAGATGTAGGGAAGCAAAATTTACCACCTCAAATTGTGTCTCTTTGGCACAGGATTTATTTAGGCTGATTATTTTTCAAGCCCCAAAGACTCAGGATGAGCCTTTGACCTTCCTCCAACTGCCTAAAATAATGTAGATGGAGAACATGTCCCCAGAAGGGAGCTATGACCGTAGAGAGCTCTAGTATGAACTAGGTGTGTAGACAGGGAGGAACCTAGCAAACTCTGTGTGTTAAAGTTCCTCCCTGTGTCTCATTGTCTCTGACTGGCCTGACAAACATTTGTTTACCAAACCTTTGTTTTTCCATCTCCATGTAAATTGCCTTCCTCCCCTTTGAAGTCCCAAACCATTACCTGCCAACATCCTCTTTTATCTTTAGCTGATGATGGTGTTTAAGGTGAGGGCTTTGGCCATTTTGGCCAAAACAACAACAACAACAAAACAAACAAACAAAAAAACACACACAAAAACTTAGTTTGGTGAGTTACTTAGTTTTCCTGGTCTCTCGTATTTGGTGAGTTATTTAGTTTTCCTGGGTCTCTCCCATGTATACACATTGTTAAACTTTTGTTAGATTTTCTCCTGTTAATCTGGCTCATGCCCATTTAATTCTTAGACCAGCCAGAAGAATCTAGAAGTGTAGAGGAAAATTTCTTCCTCCTCCACAGCAAGAAAGGCAAATTACAGCCAGTCTTAAATATTTTATTCAAAAACATTTGAAAATAATGGCAATAAAAGTGAGAGATTAGCTGGATAAAATTGAGTATAAGTTTCCAAAAATAGATGCACAGCTACCTGCTTCGATAGCAAAGAACAGCCCCTTATCTGCTACTTATTTCTCATCATAAATTAGTTGCTGTTTGTGTATCACACCTTTTACTCTGCTTAGTCAATATAAGTCTGTCATTCCTAAGTACTTTGCTACAAAAAGACTTCCTCATCTTTTCCATTGCTTTCCTCAACACCCATTCCTTACTTCCCACCCATCATCAGGATTTCTGTTTGTGAATTTTTTTTTTCTCTATATTACATCTTATCTGAGCTTCTTCATTTTCAAACAGCTACATCCTACACAAACTCTGACTCTCGTTCTGATCTATCTTGCCAAGATTTTTCTGAGCTTGTGAGTCAATGTTTAAAATAACTTACAAGAATTGGGCTGTAATAACCTTAGGGTATTTCACTCTCAAGAGACCGTTGCTATTGCCATTTCCTGAGGTGGAAGATGTACCTAACTCATGAACATCAACAGCTCTAATTCCCCAGAGAAAAGCTGTTTGCACTGAGGTTTATTTTCAAGAAGGTTGTAATGAGCCTACCTCAAGGAACTCCCAGAACACAATGTTTAGCATAACTGTTGAATTCACATGAATGAAATGAAATGAGTATTTGAGATATATGGATTATGCAGATTTACAGGAAGGAAAAAACAAGATGGTTGACCTGGTTAGAAAAGGCTTCTCAAATGGGAGAAGTTAACATATAAACTGGAACTGTAAAATTGCATTATAATCAAGTTACAACTGTAAGGATAACAACATACCTGAGACTGGATAACCTCCAGGACTAATCAAGAATGGTGGGCATTATGTTCTATCAGAGTAATTCAGTTAATGTTTAACCCTTCCATTCCATTTATTCATTTATTCATTCATTATTTTATTCATCCAACTTCCATTCCACAATCAATCCAAGTGCTGTGTAAATCAACAGAGATTTTAGGGATAAAGAATTTGTGGAATTCAAAGCTCAATGTAGCCAAAAAGCATATATATATATATATATATATATATATATATACACACATATATATATATATGGTAACTGCATAGTCATTTACCAAACATCTTGTTGTGTTAGTTGCCATTCTTACAACGTAGCAAGTTTGGTATTCATGTAACCACAGAAGTTCGTAGAGGTTAATCAAATTGCTCAAGGACTCATGGCTTGTAAGTCTCAGAGCTGGTAATTTAACCCAAGGTTGTCTGTCTCTAGAAATAATTGTATATTCTTTTCCCCATGTCATGTTGCCTCTCTGGGAGATGTGAAAATTGCAACAGCAGAAACATATTCAAGGAAACGAGTTAGCCTAGGGGAAGAAGAGACCAGCAATAGGTGTTATGAGTCAGTGGTTTTTAGGAACATATTATACTTAGCATGATCCTTCAAGAGCTCCTAGTTCTGTTGGAGAGAAAAACACCTCGTGTATGAATTGATTAAAGAATGAACCTTTCTTTCATTATAAGATCTTCTGTAGCTGACATCTAGAATTAGGAGCTCTTCAAGCAAATGCTCATTCCACTGGTTTTTAGGCCCTGTTTTTCTTCTTTTTTTTTTTTTTTAAATTAATACTAAATCTGACCAGAGAAGTCTCTTGCCCAATTCCCTCTTATCTTATATCAGGGTTCATATGGAATAACTGAATTTGCCTATATTAAATTGAAAGTGCCCAGGGTGATTTATATCTGAATCTCTTCCAATATGAATTCCAGGCAAGCACTAGGATTTCCTCTTGTTCTCTTCAAGTTCTGCCAAACAAGTAGCAAAAGACTGCTGAGAATAAGTTTAGAATCGAAATGAATCAAAATTAGGGACTTAGGTGTATGCTGGCATTTTTCTTTGTGAGCTGAAGCCCTGACTAATGAAATACACTGTACGTTGCAATAAAAATTTTTAATGTTAGTTTCATTCTTAGAGACGATGACGTGTCTCATTTTTTGAGAGTCCCTGCAACAGTCTGAACCAATGCATCTCAAAGTTTAATGTACATACAAATCACCTGGAAATCTTGAAAAATACTGATACAGACTCAACAGTTCTGGAATGGGCCCTAAGATTCTGCATTTCTAACCAGTGCTCAGGTGATTCTCATGCTACTGATCAGTAGAGCTCATTCATCCAGCAAGAGATGAGGATGTTGGAATGACAAGGCATGAATGTAAATGGTACCTTGCGTTCTAGCCATCTCATTTCCTTGTTGTCTTGGGATATGTATTAGGGTTTTCCAAAGATACAGAATTAATAATATTTATTATTAATAATATATTAATAGAATTAAAAGAATTAATATATATATAATTAATACACTATATATATACACAGAGAGAGAGAGAGAGAGACTGATTATGATTAATTAGCTTATATGATAATGGAAGCTGAGAAGTCCTACAATCTACTTGAGAAACAGGGGAGCCTATGGTAAAAATCTCAATCCAAGGGCAGGAATAGATTGATGTCCTAACTCAAGCAGGAAGGCAGGGAAGAAGGAATTCTCCCTTCTTCCACTTTTTGTCCTATTCAGGCCATCAATGAATTGGATAATGCCTACCCACTTTGGGGGAGGGTGATTTATTTCAGTGAGTTCACCAGTTCAAATGCTAATCTTATCTGGAAAAACACTCTTAAAGACACACCCAGAAATAATGCTTAATCTGGCATCCCATGCTCAGTCAATCTGACATATAAAATTAACCATCGCAGGATGTATAGGAGATAAAGTAAAAATGATGTAACACGTGGTAAATATCAAGGGAGACTGGCACGTAATAGGCTCTCAAAACTATTATTAAATACATATTATTAAATGTGTTTCAGGGTGCAGTGAAGGACTACGAAGCTGATTAAGAAATACTCCGGATTCTCTTTAGTGCTTTCCCACTATCTGTGGTAAGGACCAATTTTTCTTCCACTCCCTCTCAGAACAATAGTTTATAAAATACAATAAAAATGAATTATTAGAAAAAAAGACACAACAAAGAGTTTAAAATATAAGTATTTAAAAACTTTGAGATTCAAGTGAGGTAAAATTTCTGTTACATTCATATAAGAGTTCCTAGTGTTAACTTTCAATTTCTATGCCTATCTCCTTACCAAGTCTCTGCCCCAATACACAGGACCCACTTTGAGCAGCATGGCTCACCAGAGGATTGTATATGATGGGGCACAAAGCTCTGCGTGTCATAAACACTCACTAAGCAGCCTGTTAACTGCTCACTGAAGATTCTGGGTCTTTTTCATATGAGTCATAGTGAAATGTGATTTCAGATTCTGTATTTCCTTCCTGTATAGATTCCTCCAGCTTGCTCCCTCTGGACTTTTGCTTAAAAAAATGCATCTAAACGGCCTCACTGTTACTGATTTCAGGAAGAAATGTTAGGGGAGGTGTGTTTGAAGTGGCTACAGTAAAAAAAAAAAAAAAAAAAGGACAATTATTTTAATAGGATTTGACAGCTTCAGAGAAGAGTTGTCTGATGGTGACTGAGTTAGGAAGTTTTTTGTTTGTTTGTTTTCCCCAATCATGAATTGAGGTACATATATTTCAGTGACACAGTGACACAGAAGCAGGAATGCAATGATTTCAATGACTCTGTGAGGTCACTGAAATATTGTCAAAATAATTAATCATAAGAGAACATGTGCCCTGCTTTCCAATATTGGAGGAATGAAAGACAAAAGCATATAGCTAGTGCAATATGGGTGAAAGATGAGAGCACATTTTAATCCAGATTGGACAGGAGAGATTAAAATGCCATTGTTGATGGTATTACCTTATCCATTGTAAGAGACGTGTAAGACGGGTGAAAACATTGGATGTGCCTCATAACACAACACAGATATTGTACTCAAACCCATATCAAAATCAGAAGGAGTAGTGAATAGAGCATTAGATTGAAGACAGTTCACGAGAAGTCATGTTTAAAAAATGTGTT
This sequence comes from Delphinus delphis, assembly GCF_949987515.2. Lineage (NCBI taxonomy): Eukaryota > Metazoa > Chordata > Mammalia > Artiodactyla > Delphinidae > Delphinus > Delphinus delphis. Next base: position 92,780,203 of record NC_082690.1, on the reverse strand, counting down.
AAATAGAAAATGTGTAACACACCTGCTGATTTGGACTTTTGCCTCCAAAGTGCCTGACCTGCTCCATGTGCCAGCATATGGAACTTTTTTATTATGGGCACATTCTCCCGAGCTGAAATGAAGTCTGAAGTACTTGGCTTCTTAAAAACGTTAATTACTGTGCGATTGGCTCTTTTTAACTGACCCACCTGCAGTATTAATACAATGTGGGAATAAAGAAACTGTTATTCCCTTCTGCAGCAGAGTTTTTGTCCAAAGGGGTAATTGGAACTTATTAGAGATTTTTTTTTTCACAATACTCTGTTTCATTTTATCTCAAACTTTAAGAAAAGTGAATGTATCAAATTTTAGACAATTCAAATGATAGCCCTCTGGTGGTTATGCTAAGTGGATTCCTCAGGTAATTATCCAACACCTGAAGCCCTAAGAAGTCATCAAGGTTTGTGGACTAGCTTTGGATATTCTGGTTTTATTTTAAAATGTGACCTTTTTTTTTCAGATTTCTTGGTCTTCCTGGGATCTTACATTGATGTCTACAAGTGTTGCCTTTCGAACAACCATAAGTAAATCTCTTTGCTATTGTTTAGAAGCTAAATACTATCTATTTACTGTATTTAATTCACTAGATAAAATTTAGTTAGCCAAATAATAGGGTTTTCCATTTCTCTTTAACGTTCTTCTGTGGCCAAGTAAGGGATGCCTGAGCACCAAGACATGGACTGCAAAGTTGGGGGTATCTGTTTTCCCTAATACTTTTCCTTAAAAATACCTATTTTGGGTTCATAAGCTTTGTAACTTATGGGATGGAATTTTTTGAATGAAATACACTTTTTAGAATGACCTATATATTATCTATGTGTAGAAAATTATATATGCATATTCCTTGTCCTGAGTAAATGTCAAGGTTGAGAGTATTGGAGTCAAATTCTTGCTTCACTGTTCACCAGCCGTGAGACCTTAGAAATGCTGCTTAACATCTCTGACCTTTAGTTTTCTCATCTTCATAGTGGTTATAATGAGTGAACTGACCTCACAGAATTTTCCTGAGCATCAAATGTGACAGTGCTTATTAAATTCTTAGCATGAATTCTGGAATATGCTAAAGACTATGAATGAACAGCCAGATGAAGAGATTCATAGGGCAAGGTCCAGAAGTGTCTTGAGAACAGGTGCTCTGTCCCTGTAGAGTTAGGGCACGCCACTCTCTCAGCATGTAGATGTGTTCACCGACTCAGAAGCTTTGCTTGGAGTACCTAGAAATCAGGATTGAGTAAGAGACCTAAGAGGACCAGATAGTGCAGGTCAGCAGTCTTTGCACAGTCATCTCCTAAGACTGGGTTATTGGCAGCAACTAGAAATAATTGACCGTATAGCAGCTGAAAGTCCAAACAGAGGCACAGGGCAGTATGGCTAAAGTTTAAATGTCCAGAGAAACTTCGAATTTGGAAATTGAGGCTACAACAGAGCCAAGAGGTGTTGTGGTTTTTAATAACCAGAAATAAGCCTTAATCTGAGTGGAAGGGCATTTGTTCAATCAGGACCAGAGTAAGGTAATCCAAGTAGTTCAAGACCAAAGCAATAGAAAACTTAAAATGCCTACTTAACTTCCTTCTAGATCAGGTTTTTTTTGGCAACTGCCCACCCTTTCATGATCCCTCTTGGGTTTGGACAGTGGTGGATTGGCTCTTGAAGGTATAAAAAAGGTCATTTTGTTGCTGTCAATCCAGACTAATTACAAGTTCTATCTATGGTAGCCCTAGAAATGCAGATCTGTGATTATACACTTAACAAACTGATGGAGTTTGTTAACTCCAAACTAATAAATTATCTTTCTCCACATCCATCTCAAAACCAACTGACCAAGGAGACATGGATTGTTTTTATAAGCTGAGAGGTCCCTGTTGCCCTTCTTCATTGCAAATTATGTAAACCTTTCTCAAGCCTCTCTGAATGATGCTGATTTTTGGTACCTACTGGAAGTCAACATTGTTCCAAGCAGCAATTCTTAGAAATTAAGTGTAGAGGCTCTAGCCTATATTTCATGAGCTTAATCCAGGCTCCACAGCCTACTAAGTCTGACCCTGAGCAAATTACATAACTGTGTTAATCTTCCTACATTTAAACTGGGAATTTAAGACTACCGGTATCAGATAACTGTTGTGAGAAGATGAAATGAGATAAGCACGTGAAGTGTTCCAAATATTGATTGCATCATTAGTATTATGGGAGAAAAATGAAGTATTCAAAACAGATGAGAGCATCAGGAATGGGCATGGAAGTTAAGAGCTGGATAATCTGAGCTGCTTGTCTTCTGAGAATTATATGTGAGAGTATAGAATTTTGTGATATGAGCATACAAGGCAATCTCACATGAAATGGGTGAATGGTACAATGATCCCCTCTTTAAAATAAATTTATCCTAAGAAAGACACTAAGTTTAAAAAAACAAAAACAAACAAACAAAAAACCCCACAAGCATTCATTTATTTTATTTGTCCAAAGTGAGAAATCGGTCAGATCCTGAAGCAAAGTGTCAAAAGGAAGAGAGCTAATGCCCTTTGCCCGGCAATAAGCAAAGAGCCAGTTTGAAACTTTTGCTAAAACACTCTAATGAAACCACCTCACTGACTCTAAGTAATCATCTTTTGGATCATCCTTGGAAATTAAATTCTTTGGAGTTTAAGAAATAACAACATTTTATTGAAAGGAAGTCATAACTTTAATAAAACTATATATAGTCTTTGTGAAAGAATGTTGTCCTGCTCAAGCAGTATTTCCAACAAACTTCATGTGGCAAATCTAACCTACAGATATAACAGTGGTACTTCAGGATTTATATATAAAGAAATGTATTTAGTTTGGTATTTTTATGGCAGCAAAATAAATTAAGATTATACATAAATAAGGAAACAGTGGATAAATTATATATAATAATTGATAATATTATAAAATATTATGCAGCTATTGAAAGCAAAACATTACATCAATACACAGTGATAAGGGAGGAAGAAGGAACAAAAGAAGGGAACGAGAGAGAGAAGAAGAAACGGTAGTGCTGAATTTCTAAATTTGACAAATCAGGAAGCCCTTTACAACTAATTGGGGAAAACATGAAAGTTTTCTCCAGGTTTTATGAAAAATACCCTGGGTTGTTTGGCTCTCAGAACTCACAATGTGATTTAAAGATGCAGCACTTACTTGATTTCCCATCCATTTCATACTGATTATTGAATGAGAAGAAGCACACTTACCCAGGTATCTGTGGAACTTCTCACTTCTTCTGTATCAGCACAACACCTCTCTCAGTTTATGCAGAGCCTCCATCTTTAGATCTGCAGTCCTTAGACTTTTGAAGTGTGAAGACCCCATTTGAAAATATGACGAAAACAAAGAACATGGCACGTAAGCATAAGTGTAACACAGTGAGCCTGTCTGAGAATGAAGCCAACAAACAAAGTAGAACTGAGGAATAAGCCCAGATGGTATTGTCGCATAGGCCTGTGATGAAAGTCAGCTCAATCCACAGATATTCAGATAAATAAGCTATTCAGATAAAAAATTTCTTCTATTCCTATACACTAATGATGAAAAATCTGAAAGTGAAATTAAGAAAACACTCCCATTTACCACTGCAACAAAAAGAATAAAATACCTAGGAATAAACCTACCTAAGGAGACAAAAGGCCTGTATGCAGAAAACTATAAGACACTGATGAAAGAAATTAAAGATGATACCAACAGATGGAGAGATATACCATGTTCTTGGTTTGGAAGAGTCAACATTGTGAAAATGACAATACTACCCAAAGCAATCCACAGATTCAGTGCAATCCCTATCAAACTACCAATGGCATTTTTCACAGAACTAGAACAAAAAAATTCACAATTTGTATGGAAACACAAAAGACCCCAAATAGCCAAAGCAATCTTGAGAAAGAAAAACGCAGCTGGAGGAATCAGACTCCCTGACTTCAGACTATACTACAAAGCTACAGTAATCGAGACAGTATGGTACTGGCACAAAAACAGAAAGATAGATCAATGGAACAGGATAGAAAGCCCAGAGATAAACCCATGCACCTATGGTCACCTTATCTTTGATAAAGGAGGCAAGGATATACAATGGAGAAAAGACAGCCTCTTCAATAAGTGGTGCTGGGAAAACTGGAGAGCTACGTGTAAAAGAATGAAATTAGAACACTCGCTAACACCATACACAAAAATAAACTCCAAATGGATTAAACACCAGACACTGTAAAACTATATGTCTTATAGAACTCTACATGTATTTGTGTGACTATTGGATCAAAATCGATTCTCTAGAATATGGGACTGTGCCTGTCTCCATGTGAAGCACCAGGCCTGGCAAAAGGAGAAGCTAAATAATTGTTCAATAAATGCTGTTAATGAATGTGCCAAATGTTTTGTTTGGTGTATGTAACCATGAATATAGCGATCACCATCTCTGCAAACATAGAGATTTGGTCATAGAGATTCTTGGAAACACCAACTTCTATTTCAGGGCTGGAAGATGGGGAATTGATTCAAACAAAAAAAGCTTGGTGCAGGGTAGCAGAATGAGGCAAATGACCAGAGTTCCAGTTAACTGCCTGTTATTCAGCCCCAATCTGCTTCACTGTAATGGAGGGTGCTGGGAAACTGAGTGTTTCCAAGGCAATACTGCTGATTTATGGAAATGTTCAAGACACAGGACTACTTGTGAATTTCTGCCAGACAGATATTTAATACTGTCAGTGCAGGGAAATGCATTAGAAACAATTATTCAAAAACCACTTCCCCTGGCCAGTTCTATGTTACATACTGCTGCTACTGTCACGGATATTTGTGTTTTAAATAAGAGCCTTTTTACTCTTAGCACTTTATGCTGCTGCTCCATGATTTCAAAGCTGAGAAAATCATGGTTACCTGGCTATATTGATGAAGAGGTCTGATATGTCCTCTTAGGAGCTTTTATTATCCAGTGTGTAAGAGTACCACTTGTTTATGAAGCAAAGTCCCATACTTCTATTGATGTTACATTCTCTTGCATAAGAAAAATTCCCCTTTAATTTTGAGCAAAACGTAAACTTAGGCATCTGGTTAAAATAGCTCATAGAATGTACCTTCCTAGAGAAGGAATTTTCTGGTTAAATCAGGCCTGAGAATGGGTGAGCTAATTTCTTCATCAGGTTTTGTTGGATTATCATTGTAAACAAAATTCAAATCCTGACCCTAAGTTGGACCTCTGACACTTTTCAGTTTTCAAGTCTTGCCTTCTTTACCTTTTCTGGGCTTCTTTTCTCTTAGGTCTTTCACTTGACAATAATCCCAATTCTTTCATGGAGGTTAGGACATCTAATTTGACAATAAATTTGAAGATACAGTGTAAATAATCAAACAGTATACATGTAAATAGTTAGGTCTTATTACTGTTATGAAATCTAGGTAAAAATCATCCTTTTATCTGCCTCATATGCATAAAATATGTATCCCTTAAATATTACTTTCTCTGGGATTGATTCTGATCCATCTTTAACCACATCCATGGTATCTTATTCTTCTGACATAGAATCACAAATCTCCTGGTAATTGCTCATTTAGTTTCCTGTCTTCTCACTAAACAGGAAACACCTTAAAGATGAAGACCTTTCCTGTCTTACACACCACACTACCATCAATGTCAGCAGAATATCTAGTATATATCAAGCACTCAGTACACATTCTTGGATGAATGCATAAATAGGTAGAATAATAGATAATATGACTGTAAAAGTCACTGTCTAAATAGACTGACATGAAATAGTATGGCCAGGAAAGTTATTTTATTTTTCATGTTCAATGTGTGAAAGAGAGAGGGTTTTCAACTTCACAAAGCATTAGCACAGATTAATGAGTGTCACCCTTACATAGCTACCCTTTTAGAGCTATTTACCTGTTAGTATCAAATTGGTCCTCTTTCCTTATTTATATTAACTCATATACTATTTCTTTAAATATAATCATTTTCACCAAGGGATTCAAGGAATGTCACCATTGTTTAACTATGACGCTGTTAATTTGTAATCACATTTATCACAACCTCTGGGAGCACTCTCTAACAAGCTCCAGATCCTACTCCAACTCCCTCTGTAACCTTGTAAGTGGATGCATTGGTATTGCTTCTTCACTTAAGTAGCCACTTCCTAAAAGTGAATAAGCATGCTTTTCCCACAGTGCCTTTCTATGGACTAATTAGTTGATGCTTGCAGAGTTCCTTCAAGGAGATAAGTACCATGGAAATGCTAAGTGCCATTGGTCCTGAAGCAATAGCTGTGGGTTCCTCTGGGATGGAAGCTGCTTGAGAAATGTATTGCAGAACAATGCAGAGTGGAATGGAGCAGAGGTTCTCCCCAGGATACAGCAGCTTACTCCAGGGAGACAAATCTTTATGAAAATAGTCTAACATAACTTTCTTATTTATTTATTTGTTTATTTATTTATTTATTGTCCACACGGCATGTGGGATCTTAGTTCCTGACCTGGGATCGAACCCACGCTCCCTGCAGTGGAAGTGCAGAGTCTTAACTACTGGACCACCAGGGAAGTCCCTAAGATAACTTTCTTTGAAGCAGGCAAAACTTTGGGAGTGGCCATGGCTAAATGTCACTGAGTCAGGAACACAATTTCCTTCTACTGCCTGTTTCCCTAGAAAATTAGGAGAAAATAAGCACAGCCACTATGGAGCTTTGGAATTTTTAAGACCAAGGAGATTTCATTTACCTCTCTGTATGAAGACTCTGCCTCATTGCCTGATATGAGAGCTCCCTGCCCTGACCTTACCCATCCTCACATGGTAGTATTGGGATATGTATTCCTGGAGCTGTGGACATGACAGAGCCGGCACGAGTACCTAATATGCAACCTTTCCTCCTTCCTTTCTGATTTTCTGTATTTCCTCCCAAAAATAGCATTGAGTTCCTACTGTTTGTCAGGCATTGTCCTAGGTAGAGGTTTGATAGGAAATAGAAAGAAAGGAGCTCTTTTCTTCCTGGTTTTCTATGCACTCATCTCAACCAGTTATCTTCTAAGTGTATGTGCTTCTTCCTTAGGTGGAATCATGGATTCATGAAGGCATAGTATATTTTGATCTAAAAGAGACTTTGGAGAACCTTACTTAACAAATAAGAAAACATGTGTGTATGTGGTGGTGGTATTGTTACCAGTACCAACGCTATCACTACCACAAATACTGATGATGATGATGCAAAACTCTTTCTACTACCCGGCCTAGATTTGGGGTAGGTATCCTTGTTTCATAATTTTATATTAAGAAATACTTTTCTTCCTTATTCTTGGGACAAATACAGCTCTTCTGAAGCACATACCATCAGATTATACCCCTTAGTACTCCTGTTATATGAAGTCATCTGTAGACATCTTGAACATTCTTTAATCACTGAAGATTTCAGCACTTGGTCACCCTCATTCTTGATGCTTGAACATCTCCAGAGGTGATCCATCCAGCAATTTAGTGTCTCAGTGTTTGACTGTCTCAATTCAAGCTCTATTTTCCTCTCTATCCCTTGGCTACTTTTTCAGTAAGTGTAGACTAGAACTTATTATTATCTATAGCTGTACAACCTCTAAAATCTTAGTTTCAAACATCAAAATCTATGATAACACTTCCAACTAATTTATTCTGGAGTAATAATTACTCCAGTAATTATTCAATCCCATCTTTTCTCTAATTCATTGAACTTACTATTATTTTACTTACCATGAACACTGTTGGTTCCTCAACTCTCCCAATCCACAGTTTACTTTCGGTAGTCCATCATGAAAATCACTCCCTTACACGCACACTTCAGCTCCTTATCTTCCTTCCCTTCCCTTTCTTCATTTTACTCATCTGGCAAAATATAACTTTCCAACTATTCTTTTCCTCTTACAAAACATAATTGGAGAAAAACATATTATGCCCTCTAGTCTTGGAATTTATGACCATAAGCTGCAAGTGAGATCTCAGTACTTCTGGGAAGCCTACTAGTCAATTTGCTTTCTCATTTTCTTCTCGCCGTTGACTGGTATCTTACCTCTTATTGCCCTGAGAAGATAGAAGCAATCGTAAGTGAACTATTTTGTCCTCCCACCACAAGGTCTATCAGTGATCCTGCATTTGTGCCAATAAATTTGTCTTCCCTCCTGTTAAAATGAATGGACTCTACATTCTTATCAAAATATTTCTACACTTGTTTATTGGATTGTACATTGTCACCTATGCAAAAACTTTGCTTCTGAAGTTAAGTATCCCCTTTCCTGTGTCATCACAGAATTTCCTACTGGATTATGTCCTTCAGAATGCAAGCCTACCGTAATAGGTTCCATCAGAAATAAAACAACATGTCTAGAATCATTGTTCAAAAAAGTATTGGCAATTATCTGATCATTTCTTCTCTATTTTACAGCAAAAGTTCTCAAAAGTATAGTCTATGCTAATTGTCTTCTTCTCTTCACCTCACATTTTCTCCTGAACCCATTCACTGCAGGCTTTCTTCCCCACAACTTCACTGAAATTACCTTGATATAAGAGACCACCATCTTGCCAAAGTCATATATCGTCTTAGTCTTTGTTGACCTCTCAGTAGCATTTTACATAATGAATATCCTTCTTGAAACATTTTCTTCACTTGGCTTCTGAGACACAGAATTCTCCTGACTTTCTTTCTACCTTATGTACAGTTTCTTCTCATTATCCTCAGCTAGACTTGCTTCCATTTCCTGAATGATAAAGGTTAGATATTTCAGGAACCAGTCTTGGAATTCATCTTTCCTTTATCTTCAATACTCCCTGAGGCGACCTTACCTAATTTCATGGTTTTAAATATTATCCAAATGCTGAACATGTAGCTCTAGCTGTGTACTCTCTCTCAAGCTTTAGGCTGCTCACTCCCTAGCCCCTTACAAGTATAACTGACTGCTCAAATATATAATTTTCAAAGCAGAGCTCATGATTTCTATTCCAGTTTTTCCATTCTCAGTCTTTCTCATTTTAGTAAAGGGCACTACCATGTACTCAAGTACTCAGGCCAAAATCCTTGATGTCATTTAAATTTTTTTCTCATTTCTTAACTATACTCCTATTCCAGTAAATCTGAAAATTCTGCCAGCTTTATCTTTAAAATATATCTTGAATCTATTTGCCCCACTATAATAAAAACTATCTTTATCTATCATTAATACTTGGATTAAGGTCTCTGAACTGGTCTCCCTGTCTTTAAGCTTCCCCACTATGGTCAATTATCCTCAAAGCAACCAGAGTGAACATTTAAAATTTATGATAGCTCATGCCACTCCTCTCCTCAAAACTCTGCAATGACTTTCCATACTATTCTGAAAATTGAATATATATGTTTGAAAATTCCTATATCACTGGCTCCTGTGTATGCTTCCAATTTTATCTCCTGCTACTTTAGACCTTTAGCCTTGTTCTTTCAACTCACCAAACTCATTCTTGCCTCCAGGACTTTACGTTGTTATTCCACCTGCCTTCAACATTCTTTACTAGACCAATCTTCATATGCCTCTTTCCCTTGCTTTACTCGGGTCTCTTCTCAAAAGTCACCACTTTTGGAAACTCTACTATGACTACATTATCTAAAAACATACTCCTACCAGTGATTTTCCATTGTCTCATGAAGTTGCATTTTTATTCATGGTTTTTATTACAACCCATCATTATATTATGAAGTTATGTGTTATTAATAGTTTCTTTGCAAGAAGAAAGGTCCATGATGAAGGGACCTTATTTACAATTTTGTGCTCATTTATACAGCCACCTAGGAAAGTACATGGAATGTGGTATGTTCTCAACTTATTCCTGAATCTTAACATTTAGTCTATCTGTTACACCAATCTAAGAATAACTTCTATGGATATGCACAGATCAGACTGAATTATCAGACTATGCACTCTTCTTGGTACTTTCAATTTCTTAAATTTTTTAAAGCAGTTTCTCCAATATCTTAAGTTTTTAAATTGTGGATTACCACCCATTTAGAGAGTCATAAAATCAATTTGGTGACTGTAACCAGTATTTTAAAAACATGAAATAGAAAAGCAAATACTGAGATATCATACATAGTAATGTTTCATGAAATGCTTCATTGTTTTATAAAATATTTTTTTCAGTTATATTCATGTGTATATGTGTATTAAATAACAATGTAAAAATATTTTTATTGGGGGTGTCAGTCAAAAAATTTGAGAACCACCCTAATGAGATTCCATTGTAGCAGGAAATGTCTTTTCTCCAAGGTTACAGTAAACACAGACAGCAGGGACACTCAGACTTGATGAATGCAATGTGGTGGTCAGTATCAGAGATTCTGATGTTGAATGACTTTTTAAATTGCTGCCTCTTTTTTTTTTTTTTTTTTCTGTTCAAAGACAGAAAGACTTCAAATTCCCACTGAGCTTGTCCTAAGATTCCTGCACATCACCTTTAGTACTTTCCCCACATTGCCTTTTAAATCCATCCTTTACTCGGAAGGAGATGAGAATCTCTCCATCAACTTTCCCATCATTCTGCCTGTGTTTTGGAAAATGGGTAACTAGGATCTGCTTTTGTCCATTTGTATCTTTCTGATAAGTGTCCACTGAGGTCTCATGAAAGAGGCACAACAACCATGGCTACCATGTTGCAGTTCTTCATTGGAAAACAAAATTTCTCTACCTGCCAAAAATTCACTTTCTTTTTGGTGCTTTTCTTTGTTTCTCAGAAATTTGCAGAAATTGACTCCCTTTCCACATTTCTAAATCTCAACTCTCTCAAGAGAGTCTTCTAGTATCAGCTTCAAATTGGAAGGACAAGAAAGGAAGATAACAAAGCAAGTTTAAGTGGTTTCTACTCCCAAAACTCCAGGAGAAACTCTCCAAGATAAATGACTATATTTCTAACAATGCCACAAAATTTTACTATTGCCTGAGAGGAAAGGAACACTGATATTTTTTAAACAATCACTATGTGCTACAACCTCCATACAGACAATGGAAATTAACCCTGTTTTATTTTACCTGCAGAGTTTTGTCTTGCAGTGTTTTAAATAAATTTGATTTAGTTGCCAAGATTTAAAAATCAGAAGATTTTACATATATTCCAGATTTCTGACTTCTCTGAAACAATCTGAAGATGTAGTTGGCTAACACACAATAGTCATATTAGTTTGCTAGACCTACCATAACAAGATACCACTGACTAGATGGCTTAAAAAGTAGAAATTTATTTTCTCACAGTTCTGGAGACTAGAATCCAAGATCAAAGTGTGAGCAGGTTTGGTTTCTTCTGAGACCTCTCTCCTTGACTTACAGACAGGCACCTTCTCACTGTGTCCTCACATGGTCATCTCTCTGTGTGTCAATCTCTCGTATCATAAGGACACCAGCTGTATTAGGTTAGGCTCACCATATGACCTCATTTAATCTTAATTACCTCTTTAAAGATTCTGTCTCCAAATACAGTAACATTCGGAGGTACTGGGGGTTAGGATTTCAGCATATAATTTGGGGGCGGGGGGGTGGCACAGTTCTATAATAACCCTCCTGGTAACAATTTACACTGTGTGAGCCAGAGATTCGCTCTAAAGGTCACCGTAATCTCCACTGCTTCCTATTATCTCCCTGAAGCTGGGGCTGAGTAGCAGTAGCCATGTATCATTAGAATGACTTCTCTTAAGTACATTAAATGCATTTCCCTAAAAAGGGTTTTGAATTTTCCAACCAGTTTTAGAATCCCATTGGCCTCCCTTTGAATTCCAGCTGCGTCCCTTCTTAGGTAGCTTCAAGAATGTTGCTTAACACACCTTAGCCTTAATTTGCATACCTCCCAAACAAGACAAAAATGCCTATTATTGTGAGAACAAAGTGATTCAGAGCAAAATTTTAATATATAGTCTTCCTTTTCCTCACTCATATTACTTTAATATGCTTATGAAAATGGGTTAGAGTAGTGTTCAGTGAGAGATCCCCCCAGTAGCAACAGAAGCATCACCTGGGAATTTTATAGACATGTAAATTGTAAGATCCCATCCCAGACCTACTGAATCAGAAACTGACATGTGGTCCAGGAATCTATGTTTTTTTCTTAAGCTTTCTAGGTGATTCTGAGGCATGCCAAATTCTGAGAACTACTGATTTAGAATGTGAATTCCTGTAGTGAAGTCCTTATGACTTCTCACTGGTTTCCACATTTATTTGGTAATCAAAAAATAATAGGTGAAAATACCAGGAATTCTATTTCCACATCTGCAAAATGGTTGCCTTTTAAAACCTATATCATAAATATTTTTTTCTAAATGTCTATCTTCATGTTTATTTTGTTGGTATTAATAAACAGTAAATGAAATCAGTGATGAAAGACAACACAAATGAACACTGTAATGAAAATAATTGCACATGTTTTAAGATTGGAAAGAAAAGAACATTTATTCACTCTACTTGTTTTTTCTTGTTAAATGATTCATCAAATCTCCAAACAGCTGCCATACCTTGAAGAGAGGGAGATTTTACATATAAATGACTTACCAAAATTGACAGCAAATGGCATTTTCATTTACATTTGAAAACAGAACGATTCCAAAACCAAATTTAATTCCTGTCCAATATTGCAGCAGAAGGGAGAAATTTTAAACAAGGGATAATGAAATGCTCTTAGTGATTTGGAAATTTCAGTGGATGCAAATCCTTGTTCTGAAGGGTTCACACTAGTGCCAAGTACAGAAAATGCTTATCTGAGCTGACTTTCTTTTCTTTTTCCAGTTCCAGACTTAAGAAAAATAGACATACTTTCCTTTTTTTTTTTAACATCTTTATTGGAGTATAATTGCTTTACAATGGTGTATTAGTTTCTGCTTTATAACAAAGTGAATCAGCTATACATATACATGTATCCCCATATCTCCTCCCTCTTGTACCTCCCTTCCACCCTCCCTATCTCACCCCTTTAAGCGGTCACAAAGCACCGAGCTGATCTCCCTGTGCTATGTGGCTGCTGCCCACTAGCTATCTATTTTACATTTGGTAGTATCTCTCACTTCGTCCCAGCTTACCCTTCCCCCACCGCGTGTCCTCATGTCCATTCTCTACGTCTGCATCTTTATTCCTGTCCTGCCCCTAGGTTCTTCATGACATTTTGTTTTTTAATTTAGATATCATATATATGTGTTAGCATACGGTATTTGTTTTTCTCTTTCTGACTTATTTCACTCTGTATGACAAACTCTAGGTCCATCCACCTCACTACAAATAACTCAATTTTGTTTCCTTTTATGGATGAGTAACGTTCCCTTGTATATATGTGCCACATCTTCTTTATCCATTCATCTGTCGTTGGACACTTAGGTTGCTTCCATGTCCTGGCTATTGTAAATAGAGCTGCAATGAACATTGTGGTACATGACTCTTTTTGAATTATGGTTTTCTCAGGGTGTATGCCCAGTAGTGGGATTGCTGGGTCATATGGTAGTTCTATTTTTAGTATTTAAGGAACCTCCATACTGTTCTCCCTCGTGGCTGTATCAATTTACATTCTCACCAACAGTGCAAGAGGGTTCCCTTTTCTCCACACCCTCTCCAGAATTTATTGTTTGTAGATTTTTTGATGATGACCATTCTGACTGGTGTGAGGTGATACCTCATTGTCGTTTTGATTTGCATTTCTCTAATGATTAGTGATGTTGAACATCCTTTTATGTGTTTGTTGGCAATCTGTATGTCTTCTTTGGAGAAATATCTATTTAGGTCTTCTGCCCATTTTTGGATTGGGTTGCTTGTTTTTTTGATATTGAGCTGCATGAGCTGCTTGCAAAGTTTGGAGATTAATCCTTTGTCAGTTGCTTCATTTGCAAATATTTTCTCCAGTTCTGAGGGCTGTCTTTTCGTCTTTTTTTATGGTTTCCTTTGCTGTGCAAAAGCTTTTAAGTTTCATTAGTTTCCATTTGTTTATTTTTGTTTTTATTTCCATTTCTGTAGGAGGTGGGTCAAAAAGGATCTTGCTGTGATTTATGTCATACAGTGTTCTGCCTATGTTTTCTTCTAAGAATTTTATAGTGTCTGGCCTTATATTTATGTCTTTAATCCATTTTGTGTTTATTTTTGTGTATGGTGTTACGATGACTCTGACAGGGGAAAGGACGTAGGCCAGAATCCTGTCACTTTATGTAATTCCGAGCTACGCAGCCTAACCAGGCAGCTCAGTGCCAAGAACAAGGGCTTGAAGCAACTGCTCCCCAGCTACACATGCCATCCGGCTCCACCGGGATTGGAAGACATTAAGGATTCACTGGTTACAACTTTATAGGATGTGTTCTGGAAGCTCCCTTCTCCCTTTTCTGAGACATGTTAATCTAGAAGAAAAAGACAAAAAGAGGCATATGGATGACGTGGAATTTGAAGGCAACAACTCAAAAGGGAATTTACTTTAAAAAAGAATCATAATTCCTAAGTTTATTGGATGTTTACCTCCAGAAAGGCTAAATTTTATACACAGACATATCTCTCTCTATAGCTATATATATAATTTCCATGTATCACTTTTTTCACTCTTAAAAATATCCTTTGATGGATTTTTACAGATAATGAAACCATGGAGTGGTTCTGTGCCCCATGGAGCTCACAGAAGCTGATAACTATTAGAAGTTCTTGAACTTGTCTTACAGAACAACCAATATGGGAAACAGCTTGTTAAAACCCATTTGCTTGTAAACTGCCTTAGTTTTGTGGTGGAGGGGGATTTTTATTTCTTTTTCCCCTCTCTTTAATTGCATACCTTCCCACTCTCACGCAGCCCAGCAGTTTTCTAGGAATTCGGCGTCAGCTGCTGCCCGGTGCAAGCCTGCTAGGGCGTGGTTGGGACGGCCGACCCTAAAACTGGGCCTGCGCAGCTGTCGCTTTAATGGCCTTTTGACTTCACAGGGCAGGAAAACTCCACCCTCTTCGAACGCTAAGCGCCGCCATTTTGAATGTGCAGAAGCGAGTTTCCTAAATGCGCCTGCTCCGAGCACCGAGTATCTCGCTCGTTTCTCCTTGTCGCCTTTCTCCAATGCCTGAGAGCACCCTGCTTATCCATACATATCCGAACCCCCTCCCCTTGGGGGAGGCAGACCTGAGAATTGTTCTCCCCTAACTTCGTTTGGCTGCCTTGTAAGTAACCTCTCTGTGGGCTGTGAACCTCGGCTTCTCAGCGTTTGCCTCACTGTGCCTCTGGCGGATCGACCTGGTTCGGTGATATTTCCTTCGAATCTGCTGCGTCTCCACTGGGTCAGAGTTTCCTAGGTTATAAGGTAACTTCCCCATATTACCTCACCTAAGCTTGTAAGATATATATATCTTATATAACATGCAAGTACATCTATACCTATTTTCTAGGAGACACTATTTCTTTAGTAGTGTAGCCTTTGTGTATACACTGTCCTCAAAGCGCCCTATATATAGTCTGTTTATGAAAGCAGCTCTGTCTTATAGAAGATAGGTTGGTGTCCCAGCGTTATCCAGAGAGTAAATTGTGAAACTAAGACATACCCTAAATTTTTCTAACTACAAGCGAGATGCCTTCGGCATCACCACTCCCCATTCACTAAGGGAAAATTAAAGATTTAAAAAATTCTTATTAGATTTTTTTTTATTAATATGCTCACCCTGTTTTAATTGACAGTCCACATTTCACTTACTCTTAGTTTTTTTTTTTTTTGCGGTACGCGGGCCTCTCACTGCTGTGGCCTCTCCCGTTGCGAAGCACAGGCTCCGGACGCGCAGGCCCAGTGGCCATGGCTCACGGGCCCAGCCGCTCCGAGGCATGCGGGGCCCGGGACAGCCGCTCCGAGGCATGCGGGATCCTCCCGGACCGGGGCACGAACCCGCGTCCCCTGCATCGGCAGGCGGACTCTCAACCACTGCGCCACCAGGGAAGCCCAACTCTTAGTTGTGACGTTCTACCAATAATTCTCCTTCTCTGTCGTATACAGCTTTATACCTCTCAGTGCATATCCAGGGGAAAGTTGCCCTCTGGGAATATTGATTAACATCCTGGGCTTCCCCCATTGCAATCCCACACAGGGAGCAGAAGGCCATTCTGCATTCGTCGCCTTTAAGAAGGGATTTGACAACAAACAGAAGAGATGAGGTTCTTTCTAGCTTTGAGTTGTAAAAACACAATCATCCTAAATAAACTACTTAGGAAAGTACATGAAGAGTGGTCAATTTCTTACATAATTTATGCTAGAAAAGCATTGTCCAGGCTGTGAGGTAAGTGGTAGAGGTCATGGTAGTGAAGGCTAATCAGAGAAGGAGCCAGGAGAATGCAGTGATTGGTGAGTCCCTGAGAAAGAGGCCCTACCTCCTCTACAAGTTCCAGAGAGGCACTTAAATATTCAGATACAATTGTGGAATGTGAGAACAAGAAGACCTGTGTTCCATTTCTAAGACTAAGGAATGCAACTGGAGAAAATATGTCTTGGGAGGTATTTGGCAGATCAGACCTTAGATATACTTACAGAATTCATCATCCCCTAAGCAGGGAAATGATTTGATGATTTTCTTATACCTGAGATGGCCAGAAACATGGCAGGAAGTGCAGCTGAGTCTAAAGTGGCCAAGAGAACAGGAAGTGGTGATGCCTTTGTGCTGCCAATGAAACCTAAACACCAGGGATGTGTATATCTTAGTGGGTTTCCACGTGGTCAGATGAAACTGACCAAATCAACCTCTTCCCTGCCCTCCTGCCCTGTTTCTTAACACAACACAAATACCTAAGCCATAATCATGGGAAACAAAGGAGGTGAGGAGACTCAAAATGGAAATTAGTTCACCCAAATCGCTGAAGTAAGATTTAAATTCACTACAAATATCTATATCACATTAAATAATTTTGTGCAAAGGCCACAGGATATATTTTATCACAGACTTCAAAACAGGAAATCTTAATTGTTTCTATTAATGGCTGTAGCAAATTCTCTCTGGGCCAAGTAAAATGGTGTCTTGTGAAGATAACCCCTTCTCATGGGTAGGAACTCTTGCCTTGCCCTAAGATGTACATTTAAAGATGAAGGCATTTCACTTGAAAGAAAGACAGAATACAGTAAATTAGAAAAAGTCCCAATCAGGCATTTGAGATTCAGCCCTATCTCTTACTGTGTGATTTCAGGTAAGTTTCTTAAAGTATCTGAGCCTTGGTTTCATTCTTGTTCAAAAAGAGGTAATATGCAAGTTGGTTATTATGACCAGATGAGATGATGCATATTTAAACACTTTGAACAGTATCTACTATTTTGCCAGTCACAACTATTGTTATTATTCTAATGATGATGATTTGATACACTCTATTTTTAAGACCTTTGCTTCCAAATTGAGCACACTTTTAGTACTAGTTTTAACTGGGGCTTAGAAATCTCCCCAGATAATGATAAACTCTATGATCCTTCACCTAAATGGTGCACGTTATTTTCTCTGAAATGAAGCCAGTTCAAAATATGAAGGCAGGCAGGAGGTGATTTGTATTGAAACCCAACAGGGGGATGGACTCATAATTGGGACAGGAGAGTCAAAGAGATCTAGTGGTGGCAGATTGAACACGTGTGAATAGGGGGGTCTGGTTTACTGAATAGACTCCACCCGAGCAGATGGAACCCTGGACTATCAGCTTAGTCAGATGTTGACAGATATCAGCCTTAAGAATATGAATATCTGAAACTGCCTGACAGGGAAATAAAGAGTTTTATATATGTTTCCAGACATACGATGTTTTTGCTGTGGACCACATGGAATTTGTAACTGCTTTGAGAGATGAGATATATCTGGCTTTCAAGAGACCTAGGTTCAAGTTCCGATACTACCTAACTCTGAGTGAGTAGTTCTTTTTTCTTTGACTCATTTTGGCTATCTATAAAATTATGTTTAAAATAATAATAATTACTGCTACCACATATGCAGAGCTTAAGATCGTGCAGACACTGTGCTAAGTGTTTTACACATACCATCTCTTCTAGTTCTCATGGAGTTCTTTAACTAGATATTAGAGTGCTCATTTTATACAGGAGGAAACAAGGCTTAGAGAGATCAGATGCCTTGGTCAGAGTCACACAGATGTCAAGGGGCAGTTAGGGGTTTGAACAAATTATAAGTAAATCCAAAAATTGTCCTTTTAACTACATGAAGTACTACCAGCCTTGGCAAGAAACTGAATGAGATGCTGTATCAGGTCCTTGGAGTCAGATGGCTCCTGGCTAAAACCCTTACTCTGCTATTTGTTAGTTAACCTATTTGTGCCTCAGTTTCCTCTTCTGTAAAATGGGGACACATAGAGCACCTCTGACATAGGATTATTTTTTTTAAAGGCCACAGTTTCTTTTTCTGTTTAATTCAATGTATTGATAAATATCCAACAGGATTGACATGAACAGTGCTAGACATATTCATGGTGACTTGATAAAGTATGTCTTTCTTTAAAATAAATGCTGACAAATTCTTACTGTCCCCCTTCCTCCATTGTTGATGGTAAAATTGTTGTTAAATCATTTGCTTCATACCTGATACTTCCATTTCCAACATTATATCTTTTTTTAAATTGAAGTAGAGTTGATTTACAGTGCTGTGCTAATCTCTGCTGTACAGCAAAGTGACTCAGTTATTCACATATAGACAGTTTTTCATATTCTTTTCCATTATGGTTTATCACAGGATATTGAATATAGTTCCCTGTGCTATATATTAGGACCTTGTTGTTTATCCATTCTAAATGTAATCATTTGCACCTACCAACCCCAAACCCCCACTCCATCCCTCTCCCTGCCCCCCTCCCCCTTGGCAACCACAAGTCTGTTCTCTGTGTCTATGAGTCTGTTTCTGTTTTGTAGATAGGTTCATTTGTGCCATATTTTAGATTCCACATATAAGTGATACATGGTATTTGACTTTCTCTTTCTGACTTACTTCACTTAGTATGATAATCTCGAGTTGCATCTGTGTTACTGCAAATGGCATTATTTCATTCTCACTTAGTATGATAATCTCTAGTTGCATCTGTGTTACTGCAAATGGCATTATTTCATTCTTTTTATGGCTGAGTAGTATTCCATTGTATATGTGTACCACATCTTCCTTATCCATTCATCAGCTGATGGACATTTAGGTTGTTTCCATGTTTTGGCTACTGTGAATAGTGCTGCCATGAACATAAGGGTGCATGTATCTTTTCGAATTATAGTTTTGTCTGGGTATATTCTCAGGAGTGCGATTGCTGGATCATATGTTAATTCTATTTTTAGTTTTCTGAGGAACCTCCACACTGTTTTCCATAGTGGCTGTATTAACTTACATTCCCACCAACAGTGTAAGAGGGTTCCCTTTTCTCCACACCCTCTCCAGCATTTGTTATTTGTAGACATTTTAATGATGGCCATTCTGACCAGTGTGAGGTGATACCTCATGGTAGTTTTGATTTGTATTTCTCTAATAATTGGTGATGTTGAGCATCTTTTCATGTGCCTACTGGCCATCTGTATGTCTTCTCTGGAGAAATGACATGGGATTATTAATAGGATGAGATCATTTCTTTGTCTTCAGTTCTTCAGCACAGTTCCTGTGTTCCATAGATATTATTGCCATTGCTCTTTTGCTGTTATTAAAGTTGATGTTTTCATCCAGCCTTCAAAATCTTTGGTAAGAAGAAGAAAGGGAAGCTTACAGGAGTGACCCTGAAGAGTGTGCTTTTAACAATACCTTGATCAGATATCTAACAATATCTTAGATCACAAAAGATGGAATTGAAAACAATCTTTGTAGTAGCTTCTTAGCTGCAATGATGGGAATTAAATTCAGGAAGTCAGGGACTCTGTCTTAACCATCTTTATAACCACAGAATATTGCAGAGATTCTATTTTATAGCGGGCACTTGAATTGAATTTGATGGTTTACTTGCAAAGAAATGACTGGGTTTTACAGAAATTTTAAACATGCATTTTTGGTTTAAAAATGCAACCACAAAATATAAGAGCATTTGACCTTTAACAAGCAAAGAAAAAAAACCCCAACATGCATCTAGGCAAAAGCGATACTTAGAGATCACTCAGTGTAGGATTATTTTCTTTCTTTTCTGAAATACCATCTGCCTTCATTAATATGCAAATATAGATAAAGAGTATTTTTCATAGACTCCTTGTAATCTCAAGTATCAATAATTACTCCAGCAAAAGGGATCAAAAGCAAATTCCCTGGTTTTGAAGTGTTGGCTTTTTTAATATTTCACATAAATGTTTTCATTGGACTAAATCTAAAAAGTGATTTAAATAACGTTAAGAATCTGTGGTTTTTCACTTGATGCCAAATTTTGCTTCTCTTCAAATATCCACCCCGTTTGTACAAGAATTCTCTTCTCAGTATGTAAGCCATCTTCCACAGTAATTAAAAGAGTGGAAATGACAGATCAAATATGAGTCTTTACCCAGTCATCACCCAAACATCAAAGCAAACCTGGGTCTTTTAAGATGTCAAGAAAAGTTCAGCAACATTATTTCACAAGAAAAAGAGAATCGCAACCTTAAGATTTGGGTCTCTAAATGCCCTTCCTTATTTTAGATATCAAATTACATTTCTTATATAATCTAACTAAAATCTTTTTATTTTATAATTACAAAATTTTGTATCTGTTATAAAAAGTGAAATCTGTAAATGTATGGTTTACAATGTAAAAGTTCCATATAGTTGTACTCCCATAGATGCTGTTAATGGTTCAGAACATGTTCTTAAAGACCTTGAACTGCCTGAACATTTGTGCTTTTCTATTTATTAATTTTTACAGATAGTTATATTTTAATTATGTATACATACATATATAATATAGTCAGAAGTTTCCATATTTTCTTTGAGTAATTTATTTTGTTATTTCAAAATTATTCTTCCCAGATGTACAAAATATTCTCTTTTATACTGAGTTTTCCAATGATTTGATCAATTTAATTATTTTATCTAGTCTAATTTTATTTGGATATGATATATACTTATATTTTCCCTAATTGCTATCCTTTCATAGTTCCATGAATTATTAAATGAATCTTTAAAATGACTCTTTCGAAACTTGATTTGTGACACACATAAAACTTGTCAAAGTCCATCTTATTTTGAACACACGAAAAAGAAAAAAAAAATCATGGGTGATCCTTTCTAAATGATGCTTTTGGGGGTAAATATCAAAAATAACACCTCTTAATACAACAAAATATTATTTCTATTATTAGTGTCATAAATCATTTACTGATTTTTTTTTCTTCAGACAACACAGAAGCACATATTAATTGAAATAGAAGTCAGGCAGTTTGGTTGTAGTTAAGAAGGACAAGCAAGTTTTCTGAGTGGCCTTGTATGACTTAGGGAGACAAATGATGAATACACCAACTCCATATGCGATCTCTGTATTGAAGTCATCACCACAAAGCATTCATGATTTACAGAAGAAAAATAAAAAGAGACGTGACTCGGGGCTTCCCTGGTGGCGCAGTGGTTGAGAATCTGCCTGCTAATGCAGGGGACACGGGTTCAAGCCCTGGTCTGGGAGGATCCTACATGCCGCAGAGGAACTAGGCCCGTGAGCCACAACTACTGAGTCTGCGCGTCTGGAGCCTGTGCTCCGCAACAAGAGAGGCCGCGAAAGTGAAAGGCCCGCGCACCACGATGAAGAGTGACCCCCGCTTGCCACAACTAGAGAGAGCCCTCGCACAGAAACGAAGACCCAACACAGCAAAAATAAAATAAATAAATAAACTCCTACCCCCAACATCTTCTTTAAAAAACAAAAAAAAGAAAGAAAATCACTGTGTTCACAGCATTGGTCCTCTTTAAAAAAAAAAAAAAAGAGGCACTTTAAATAAGTGATGAAATTTAGGTAATAGTTCCAACAACACTTTTCTGTTGATGCAAAGGATGAAAAGCATAAAGACTGCAAAATACCTTAAATTGAAAAATCATTTTAAAGCAGCATTTTAACTGTCTTAAGTGAATTCTGAATCCCTTTTACCTGATGGACTTTGAAGTCTTGGAATTCTGACAATCTAGAGTTTGAAACTTGACGCTGTCCATACCTATTTATGGCTTCTGTGGTTTTAGAAGAATCTTAGTTCTCAATCCACGTTTGCTGGCTTCCTATGGTGTAAAGCGTTAAGCAGATGATGGTTACCCCTTCCTTTTTCCTCTCACTCCTGAGATTTGACATCAAGGAGCAGGTATGAACAAAGAGGCACAGTCTGATTAGAAAGAAACTAAAAATAAAGTTAATAAGCTTCCTCTACTGTCTGAATAAAATTCCCCAAAGGGACAAAGTGACCACTTCTTCTTGACTTTACAAATGCTTTTACAGGTAATGACCCCATCAATGCACGTCTGTGATTGCCCAGTTTCTACCACATTGGTGACTTGAACTAAGCAAGAGAACCCAATATAACATTAACTCAATTGGTTTCAATTTCTTTGCCCATGTGTAAAGAGGTGACCATTCATTTGGAATCCTAGGCAGATAAAGATGCTTGAGAATAGATTTGGGAAAAATTTAAGCCCCGTTTAACTGACTTCTTAATGAGAATGTCTCCCCTTTTATTGCATTTCACTTCTTTTTAAAAAATCCACTTTACTGAGGTATGATTGATGTTAAAAGAAAAAATTACATTGTTAATGTATACAACTTAATAAATTGTTATGAGATAAGAATACATCCATGAAACTGTTGTCCGTCTGGGGTACACAAACTATATAGGAGTGCAAACGTTTTGAACCTTGTCTCTTGTCAACCTAAGCACTGAAGCAGTCTCCATTTTTGCAGGTTTTTTTTTTTTTAATGTTTCATGTGTGAATCACGACAGGACCGTGTTTCTGTTTATCTAGAATCTGTTCCTAATTCCTGTTTCACCAAGACCATAGAGATATTTTCAAACAGTGAATCCCTTTGCATATGTTGTTTTTAGATAAACAACAATGATCAAACCTGTTTTTTAATAAATTAACATTGATTATAATAATCACAGATATGCAGTTAACAGTTACCTTTGCCCAAGAATGCAGGGAACAGATGCCCTCATTGTAGGTGGAAGGCCAAGCTGGCAAGTATGACCATGTTCTAATGAGGATGCAGCAGAGTTTTCAGGATCTAAGAGTTCTTGACAGAAGTTACAACTTGCATTGAGGTGATGTTATGGAATGTTACTGACTCCTCTCCTTGGGGAACCCATCATTATCCTGTAGGTAGAAAATTGGAGGCCTAGTCAGACCTAGCAAAATAGATCCCAAACCGTTCATGGCCGCCCACCATTTCCTTCATAGGCCTAACAAAATGGAATCTGTAAGTTCATTGAACAGGTTTCCCACATGAGATCCTGGGACACATGAGGACCAACCAACCTGTAGACCCAGCCTCTGGATTCAAGAAACAAAATGCCTCACACTCCTGTCTGAAGTCACTAGTGACTTATATTATTGTCACTGTTCTGATCTGTGCTAATGTTACTCCTTCTGCTCTTTTAAAGTAATTTGAAATGCTAAAAGTAGGCTTATGTTCCACGGTATTTGTGACTTCTGATATATGAATGTGATCTACTCTGCCAGTGCCAGGCTGGAGAACTGAAAAACTCCGAGGTCTGTCTTCTCAGCGCTGACCACTACTCCTTCCACCCCCCTGGATTCCCTGCCTTCTTCTGGGAGCCCACATTGTTCTCTTTCTCCTGAGGCTCAGGGAACCCAAGTGTTCTGATTTAGACACCATTCTCATGTGCTTTTTCTCAGAGGCCAACTTTAAGATTTTCACAATAAAAACTACTCTTCTCAGATGCATCTTTCTGCACAAAACTTGTTTCAGCTTGTGATGCCATGGGCAACTATGCCGTATTATCAGTACTGGTATCACAGGAGCTGGTCCCCTTAGACATCTTCTTGAGCACTGAAAGACTGGTCAAGCATAACAGTACCGTCTTCCTGGTTTTTGGTCATGTCATCTGATTTAAGGTTGTCCCCAATTTTCAGAGAATCTGGGGAAAAGAACTCCCAAGAATGAACTCCCATGTCTCACCCTCTGGTTTAATATGTGAAATGGCAGGTGCATGCATGGTGGATTGGAGGTGCTGTCTGGCTCTTTTCTCCACAAACTAATTGTGCTTATGAAGACATCGAATGGGAAGGGTACAAGCTGGCCCAAGTCGCTGCACACTGATGTGGTCATGACAGTTGGCTGCTGTTTGCCATTCTGGATGGAGATGAGGCTTGGGCTTTGATACTTTGTCTCAGGTGCTGCACCCTAAATGAGTTCTACGTGTGAGCACTTTGCTCCTGGACCTACTCACTATGAAAGACAGGAATGGGGTCTTTGCTATTATGTAATATTTATATGCCTTAACAACCGAATTCAAATGCAGGTGAGAGGATGCCAGCATGCATCCATACTCTCTCCCCCAGCATGAGAGTGGAGTTTACATCATATGGTTTATATCATGTGATTCAGTGTGGCCGAGGCCTCCATGGTCAACACCTTGCTACCAGCCGAATCACATTCATGATCTCCCTCTGCTGCTGAGAGCAGGGCTCAAGATTGTGTTCTGCATGCTGTCTGTATAGAGCAGAATCTACAGTGGCAGAGTCACAGAGCTGACCATGGAGTCTAGCAGGTCAGTTCCTCAGGGATCTGTTCCAGGTGTCCAAGAGAATCACACTCTTCCCTTTCTTTATTGGAGGAGGCATTGACCCCTCTGCAAACAGATACAGCAGTGTGAGAAGAAATGAAGATATCCATGAAGTTTTCTCCCCTTCCTCCAACCTCCACTACCCCACCCCTTACTTTCCATCCCATAGCCTGTTTGTGGAGGGACTCTCACCTTTACTTTGGAAGATGTTTTCAATGGATATATCGTTCTATTTATTTTATAGTACAAAGATGTTTCCCCTTCTTGTCTTTTGGCATGAATAGTTTCTGATGAGATAGCTACTATTTTTCTTAACTTTGCTCTTCTGTTACCCTTCCTTATGTCTGCTTTTATTTATTTTTGTTTGTCTGTTTTATCACTGGTCTTCAGCAATTTGATTATTCTCTGCCCTGGTTTGTTTTTGCTATGTTTATTTAGTTTGTGTTTCATTGACCTTCTTATCTTTGTGGTTGTGTAATTTTTACAAAATTTGGAAAGATTTTTGACTATTATTCCTTCAAATATCTTTTCTGTCTTTCTTCCTTTCTTCTGAGACTCCAGTTCCACATATATTTAACCACTTACCACAGGTGGTTTAAAATTTTTTCAATTTTTAACTCTGTGCTTTATTTTTAATTGTTTCTATAGCTGTATCTTTTTTCTGCAGCATTCAAATTTGTCATTACATCTCTTTCAGTGTATTTTCATTTCAGATATTGATGTCTCAATTTCAGAAATTTCATGTAGGTGTTTTGTTAAATTTCTCATTTCTTTTATAGTCATTTTTATATTTTTATCTACCTGCCTAAACATATGCAGATATTTATAATAGCTGTTTTAGCATGTTTGTCTGCAAATTCTATCATATCTATCCTTTCTAGATCTGTTTGTATTGACATTATCCTGGTTAAGTTTCAAATGTTTCTCCTCATTTGGATTCCTGATTAGTTTTAATTAGATGTCAAATGTAAATTTTATGCTATTGAGTGCTAGATTTTGCTATATTCCTTTACATAATAGTGGGTCTTTTTTTGACACACAATTAAGTTGTTTGGAATCAGTTTTATCTTTTAAAGTCTTGCTTTTAAACTTTGGGAGAACAGGTGCAGAGCAAGCTTTATTCTAGGATTAATTTAGCCTCATTATGAAAGTGATACCCCCCTGAAGTCCACCCCCTGCCTCATATACTACAAAGTTTTCTCACCCAGCTGGAAGAAACATGAACTATTCATAGCTATGTTAGCTTTTGGAATTGTTTGGTCTACTCCTCCTGGTTATTCTTGCACTGTCTTGGGTTGTTTCTCATGCTTATACAAATCAGTACAGCCAAAGACTTGAGGGAACCCCCATGAAACTCTCCAAGCATCCCTCTCTGTGTCTCTTCCTCATATACAATGCTCTGTTCCCAAAATTCTGGCAGTCTTCCTCCGAATAGTCTATCCTTTGAATCTTCTATGCAGCAAACATGCCTGTTTGAAGTCTTCCTCTCTGCGTTGTGGTCTGGAAACTGCTTCCATACATTTAATTTGTGAAAACATAGGGCTAACCTTGTTTAACTTTCAGGTATCACAGTTTTGTTCTGCCTGTTGTCCAATGTCTGAAAACCCTTGTTTCTTATATTTTGCCTGCTTTTCTGTCTGTTTCTATTTTTAAGCAGGAAAATAAATCCAGTCTCTGTTACTCTGTCATGGTGTGAAGTGGTAATCTCTAATTTACTTATTTATTTTCTGTATCGTTTATCCTTCCTGTAATGAAATGAAAGCTTTATAAGGGAACAGATATCTATGATTGATTTATTCACTGAGGTACACCAACCACCTAGAATAGTTTCTAGACATGGTAAATGTTAAAAAATACTCATTGAATGAATAAATTGATAAAGCAATATCACTTCATAGTCTGAGATCTCATTCTTTAGCGTACATTATTTTTGTTTTTCTGAGGAAACACTGATCCAACTGAAAGTTTTTGGCTACTAGACCAGTTTCTCTGTTATATCCCACAGTTTGTCACTGTTTAGCGAAATCATATAAATTACACCCTGGAGGTTCTAGAGATTGTTTGACCTGGATTATGTGGTATTTATGATGAAGAGGAGGAAAGGAGATACTCCAGAAACTTCAAATGTTTCATAACACCTACAATTACGTAATGTAATGCCCAAGGTCAGCTTTCTGGTAGGAAGTGATAGACTTGAATATTTATGCTCAGATAATTTTGAAAGCTCTCCCCTTCACTCCCTTTCCTCCCATCCACTTACAGCAGGTATTCTGCAGTTAGGAATCTCTATTAGTATGAAAACTCAGCTGGAAGAAACTTAATCAGTCAGCCAGTCAATTTTTTAAGTAAGAAGAATTATAAAACATCTCTAGCCTTAAAAATTACTGTCATTAATCAGTACTAGGAACAGCAGCAATAATAAATGAACCTAGAACACCAATTGCAAATAAAGTTTATGGCCCTGTTCAGGAAGATTTGTCCTGGAAAGGCCTCAACTAACAGAGGAAAAATGTACCATTTGCCTCAGGACTTGAAAAGGAGAAAAAAAAAATAAAAGAAAAGTAGCAACAGAGAGCATTAAGGGGAAAAATTACCATCTTAAATACATTCCTACACATGTCAGAAATGAACTAACTTTCGAAAGCTATTACTTGTTAATTGGAAAATCACAGAGCAGATGGAACCAATTAATCTACAATTACAGAATCACTACAATCCAAACAAAAATAAACTCATTTGCAAGATATAATTTTGTTAAAGAAACTCTTCCTAATATGTCTAAAATTGGGCAAGAGACACAGCATTTCATTGTTATAGGGAGTTTAAGCCATTCCCAGAGGCTAAGTTTCCCTCAGGCTAAAAGGGGAGTTGGTCTTATGGTGAAACGTATAGTCCAAACTTCCAAAAAAAGAATACAGATGTAAAGTGTGTTAAGACCATTCATTTAAGAATATTATTTATATCTACTACACATGAGGAACTGTGTTAGTTGCTAATTATGAAATAGTGACTGACAACAGATAAGGATTCTGCTGTCATGGAATTTAGAGTCTAGTGTGTGGCAAATACCAAACCACCACCCGAACAGATGCCAATTTGCAATTATAATTCATGCTGTGAAGAAGGGCTACTTGGTATAGTATGTACTATAGACTGAATGTTTGTGTTCCCCCCAAATTCATATGTTGAGACCTAGTTTGCAATGTGATGATATTTGAAGGTAAGGACTTTAAGATGCGATCAGCTCATGAGGATGGGATCCTCATGAATAGGATTAGTGTCCTTATAAAAGAGGCCCCAGAGAGCTCCCTTATTCCTTCTGCCATGTGAGAACACAGTGAGAAAAGGGACATCTATTAACCAGGAAGATGAGGGGCCTCATCATACATCAAATCAGCTGGTGCCTTGATCTTGGACTTCCCAAGACTGTCAGAAATAAGTTTCTGTTGTTTATAAGCCACTATGTAACTCTGTTATAGCAGCCTGAACAGACTAAGATACTGTTGTCCCAATTTATTAATGTACTATCTTCAGAGAGTTTCCAGGCTGGGTTGCAAGGAGGGAGATCCAGGAAAAAGCAGGTGGATTCCAAGAGTTGAGGAGATGGAGTTAAGAGTTCAAGGAGACAAGAGGGAGAGAGCTATAGTTCATAGGACATGGTCCCAAACCAGAAGGAACCCCACAAAGAGAGAATTCCAAATATCAGTTAGGCGCTCCTCAAATATTCAGCAGAGTTCTGATTCACACATGCATTTGATGAACTACCCCGGAATGGAGAAAGACCTTCAGAGATAATCAGAGGCAATGCTTACTAGAGCACGAAAAGGACTGGTGATATTGCGTGTTCCCACTTGAAAAACAGAAAATCTTCATGATTATTGGAGCATCAGGTAGCATACTAACAAGGTCCTTACCTCATTAATGGAGAATAATTAGCCCTAGACCAACACTGCTCTAGTCCCACCCAACAAATCGTTTTTTAAATATTTCATTGAAGTATAGTTGATTTAAAATGTTGTGTTAATTTCTGCTGTGCAGCAAAGTGATTCAGTTATACATATATATATATTCTTTTTCATGTTCTTTTCCATTATAGTTTATCACAGGTTATTGAATATAGTTCCCTGTGCTATAAAGTAGAACCTTGTTTATCTATCCTATATATACTAGTTTGCATCTCCTAATGCCAAACTTCCAATCTTTCCTTCCCTATCCGCCCTCCCCCTTGGCAACCACAAGTCTGTTCTTTACATATGTGTATCTGTTTCTGTCTCATAGATATGTTCATTTGTGCCGTGTTTTAGATTCCACACGTAAGTGATATCATATTGGATTTGTCTTTCTCTTTTTGACTAACTTTGCTTAGTATGATAATCTCTGGATCCATCCATTTTGCTGCAAATGGTATTATTTCATTCTTTTTTATGGCTAATATTCCTATATATATATATATATAATATATATATATATATATCAATCACATCCTCTTTATCCATTCATCTGTCGATAGATATTTAGGTTGTCTCCATGTCTTGGCTATTGTAAATAGTATTGCTGTCAACATAGGGGTGCATGTATCTTTTTCAGTTATGGTTTTGTCTGGGTGTATGCCCAAGGGTGGGATTGCTGGATCATATGATAACTCTATTTTTAGTTTTTTGAGGAACTCCATAGTGGCTGCACCAATATACATTCTCATCAGCAGTTTATGAGGGTTCCCTTTTCTCCACACCCTCTTCAACATTTATTATTTGTAGACTTTTTAATGATGACCATTGTGACTGGTGTGAGGTGGTACCTCATTGTAGTTTTGATTTGCATTTCTCTAATAATTAGTGATGCTGAGCATCTTTTCATGTGCCTCTTGGCCATCTGTATGACTTCTTTGGAGAAATGTCTACTTAGGTCTTCTGCCCCCACCCAACAAATCTTAAAATCAAGTATAAAGAGATCAAATTGTTTACAAGTAATTTAACCATGTCACAGAACAAAATTCAAAAATATTTCTGGGCATATAGATATCTAGCATCCAAAAAAGTAAAATTCACAATGTGTGGCAGCTAATCAAAGAGTACTAGATAACTGTAGGAAAATAAAGATCATACAAAGAAGAAATAGAAATTAAAAGAATGACTCAGAAATAACACAGATATTAGGGTTGGCAGACATGGATAGTAAAACAGTTAATATAACTGTGTTCCAGATGTGCAAAAAGTTAAGTAGAGATATGGAAGATGTAAAAAAGAATCAAATAGAACTTATAGAAATGAAAATTATAATATCTGAGATGAAAAAGACACTGGATGAGATTACTAGCAAATTAGACTTTGCAGAAGAAAAGATTAGTGAACTTGAAGGCATGTCAAAAGAAACCATTCCAAATGAAACACAGAGAAAACAAAATAAAAACAAAAGATACTGTCAGTGAGCTATGAAAGAACTTCAAGAAACCTAGTATATATGTAATTAGAGTTCCCAAAGAGAGGAAATATTTGAGAAATCATGGCCAGAAATGTTTTAATTTGGTGAAAACTGTAACTCATAAATCTAAGAAAACCAATGTATGAGAAATATGAATAAAACTATTTGAAGACACATTTTAATCAAATTGCTCATAAGCAATGATAAAGAGAATATCTTAAAAGCAGCCAGAGTAAAAAGACAGAGAGGAACAAAGATAATGATGATTTCTCAGCAGAAAAACATGCAAGTGAGAAGATAGTAGAGCAACATCTTCAAAGCTCTGAAAGGAAATTAAAACTGTTAACCTAGAAAGTAGTTCTTAAAAATGAAGGTGAAAAATGGCTTCTTCAGACATATGGAACATTTCATCAGCAGTAGACCTTCATGTCATAAAATTTTAAAGGAAGTCCTTTAGACAAAAGGAAAATAGTACCAGTTGGAAATATGGATCATCACAAAGGAATAAGGAATATTAGAAATTGTAACTGTAGGTAAAGATATAAGATTTTTTATTACAATTAAAATCCCTTTAAAATAACTGACTTTTAAAACAAAAATGATAAAAACTTACTGTGAGAATTATAACATATTTGTAAATAAAATGTCTAAAAAAGCATGCAAGTTGGGAGGGGAGAAATGAAAGTATACAAATTTTAATATTTATTCCTTGCATAAAGTGATATAATATCACTTGAAGGTATACTGGTATAAAGATGTATACTATAAATCCTAAAGTAACACTAATATGAAAAATACAAAGTTGTAACTAATAACCCAACAAAAGAAATCAAATGGAATTACAAATTTAAAAAAGGGTATTAAGAAGAGTAGGGGAAAATAGAAAACACATCACAAGCTAATAGACTTAAAACTAATATCAATAGTTCCCTTACACATAAATGATCTCAGCATATCAATTAAAAGACAGGAATTGTCAAATTATATATAAAATCAAGACTCAAGGGTGGGAGGGAGGAAGATGCAAGAGGGAAGAGATATGGGAACATATGTATATGTATAACTGATTCGCTTTGTTGTAAAGCAGAAACTAACACACCATTGTAAAGCAGTTATACCCCAATAAAGATGTTAAAAAAAAGACTTAAGCATGTGCTGCTTATAAGAAACACATTTTAAATAATTGTCATAAATAAATTTAAAGTAATTTGGTTGGATGGGAAAATATATACCATGCTAATACTCATTAAGGAAAGCTGAATCAGCTGTATTAATACCAGACAAACTAGATTTCAGAGAAAAGAATATAAAGAAGGATCTTCCCTTTTAATGAAAACCTAGAAACTAGATATCAGTTTTGTATATTTCAGCAAATAATTAAATCATTTATTTTGGAGAATAAAGTTATCTTATAAGCATCATTATCCTATTGGCCTGGACTGCAAAAAAATTAGACCATACAAAGGATGCGGGCAGCAAGAATAATAATACAGTTATAGAGAGAGTGCCAAATTAATTCCTTGCTAAACGATTGTGGTATATAAATATTAACACAGAAAAAAACCAGGATTTGGGATAATTCATATTTCTTTTTTCAGGATATTAGAGTCCATGGACATGAGTATAGACTTATGGGACTGTCAATAAATTAAAAAAAAAAATTGTTTTTCTCCTTCTAGTCCTAGAAATGGACTTTAATTGAAGCTGGCAGATACTGGATATAGACAAAACACCTGCCAACATCTATCCAGAAATATTGTCCAAAAGTGTAGCAGAATTATTTCTGAAGGTTGATAAATCCAATAAGGGGTTAGATCCCTATACTTTCAGGCTCTCACACATGTGAGATCTCCTGGCTGGTACATCATTTCTTTTCCATTCTTGTAAGCCAAATCCTCTCACTCACTGAAATCCTTATTCAAGAAGTAGGTCAAGGATTATATTTTAGTATCACTGTGCATTTTTTTTTTTTTTTTTTTTTTTTTTGCGGTACGTGGGCCTCTCACTGTTGTGGCCTCTCCCGTTGCGGAGCACAGGCTCCGGACGCGCAGGCTCAGCGGCCATGGCTCACGGGCCCAGCCGCTCCGCGGCATGTGGGATCTTCCCGGACCGGGGCACGAACCCGTGTCCCCTGCATCGGCAGGCGGACTCTCAACCACTGCGCCACCAGGGAAGCCCTACTGTGTATATTTTTTAAAGAATCCTGCATCTTCCAACAATTTCTCATGAATACTATAAGTCTCACATTTGGAGGAAACACATTTTGAAAGGTTAAGTAACTTGTCTAATGAAACATAGTAGGTGACGAAACTTGGATTAAAGCATTTATTTACTCAACAAAAATTAATTGAATGCCTAATACATTCTAGTCACTGTTCTTGGTTTTAAGAGTGCATCAATAAATAAAATGGACAAAACAAAAACTGGAAAAAACAAAAACTAAGTCCTGCCCTTTTGGGCTCAGATGTGTCTAATGGAGAACATGTGATTTTATTACTGTCTCCTATGACTTCCTTATCAAAGAGCATTGAAACTTCCCCTTTCTAACTTCCCGTTAAACATGACATCAAGAATGTATTTGAAATACTCCTCACACAAAAGCATTCTAAATGAATGATAATGAACAATATTTTAAAAAAAGTCTACTGGAATAGTGGAAAGGCACGTAGTGACAGGATGAGATAGGGCCTGATCTGTCAGCACAGTGACTTGTCATGCCCAACATTTGTGTTGGGAAACAGATGCCTGAAAGTCTACCTCAAAGCAAATTAAGTATTATTTATTAACTTTTTTCTTTATTAATAACTTTTCAGTGATAATTCCTACATCTGTAGTAAAATGTGAGAGCTCCTAAAGGAATGCATAGCTAAACTAAAATGAGAAAAAGGATCTCGGAAAAGGGATGTTTGATCATACAGCAAAAATACTGAATCTGTGTTTTAGGTAAATCTCTTTCGAGTATAACCTATAGAAATCTAATGCAAACTACCTCAGAAACAAAAAAATCCATTTCAGGTTAAGGCTGGTTTCAGGTACACTTACAATGACAATTACATCTTGTTCACCACGTCCTGAGTGATCTTTTTTCTCTCTGGCTTTATTCTACATATGGTTCTCTCCATTTGATGAGGAATATACCCACTTGCAAATCCAGGATTATGTAGCAGTTACAGCTCTTACTTTCAGAGGGAGCGCATGCTAAAATTTAAATTTTATAAAGGAGAACTTACAGAATATAATTATATATTTTGATATTAACATTAATATTTGAGAGTCTAAAATCTTATATATTTTATAAAATAAATTAGTTCTTCAAGAGAGTTTTTTTCCTCTTACTTTCACTGTTGTTTGATGTGATTGTTCTGCTCTTGATTTATTTACTCACTTAGCACTAGGGTATTGGAGGCAGTAATGCTTATTGGTTTTTCCTATGTGTAAGGAACTATGATCAGCACTTACCTTCATTAATCACATTGCATTGTCACAACAGCCCAGTAAGAAAAGTCCTATTATTCCAACCATTTAAAATGTAAGGAAGTTGAGTCTTAAAAGACTGTCCAATTGTATGTATCTAATAAACAGCTAAGCTAAGATGTAAATCCAGAAACTGAGCTTCTCATAGGCACAATGCTACTTTGCCTCTCTGACAGTACAGTAGGGAAAAATTACCTAAGATTACAATGCTTCCTCAAAATTAAATCCTTAAATCTTTATCTTACAAAAGACTGTATTTTAAAAAACGACATGGCGTAATAAGAGATATCAAACCCTAGTGGTAACATATGAATTCAAATCCCAATTCCACCACTGATTAGCTGTGAACATTTAGGCACTCAGCTCAAATTTTATATACAGGAGTTTCATAAAATGTAAAAATATAATAATATATATACCAGTATATTTTGTGAAGATTAAGTGAAATAGTCTGTTGCTTGTATAGTGGCAGGTTATACTGTAGCCAATAATAGCATGAGAGTCAGGTAAAATATAAAAATTGTTTATTTAAAAGTGTTAAAGGGCAAGAACTCTTGCATTCTCCTGGACTATAAAATGGCATAACCACTTTGGAAAACTCTGATGATTTCTTAAAAACACAAATATATACCTATCATAACCCAGAGATTCAACTTCTAAGTGTTCACCTAAAAATGAACATATGTTCACACAGAGTTGTACAAGAATATTTACAGAAACTTGTCCAGGATAGACCCAAATTGGAAACAACCAGACTTCCTGTTAACAGATGAATGGATTTTTAAAAATTGTGTTAGTTCCATACAGTGGAATAAGGCACATCAATATAAAGAAACTACCTGTTGATACACACAATACGGATGAATATCAAAATAGTTACTCTGCGTGAAAGAAGCTGATACAAAGAGTACATAGTGTATGATTCCATGTATTTTAAATAGTGGTAAATGCACAGTAATTTCTAGTGACAAGTAGCCAATCAGTTGTTACCTGGGGAAGGGAGCTAAAGGAGGAACAGACTGCAAAGGAATGTGAGGATCTTTAGAGAGAGAGAGAGATTTTACATATCTTGATTGTAGTGGTGGCTTCATGGGTACATACATCTGTCAGATTTAGTGAGTCGTACGTTTTAAATGGATGCAGTTTATTATATGTAAGTTATACCACAGTAAAGTTAACTTTAAAAATGGAGAGACACTTCATGTACATGGATTGAAGGACTCAATATTTTAAAGATATAAATTCTTCCCAAACTGATCTGGAAAAATAAATGCATTTTAAATGAAATTACCTGCAGGGTTGTGTGTGTGTGCATGCCTGATCATGCATTTGCAAGTATGTGTGTGTGAAAATTAAGGAAGTGGGTCTCAAATTTACAAAGAAATGCAAAGAACACAAAATATCTAACGCACTATAGAATAATAATAAACAAGCTAGATTAATATCATATTGAGGCCTGTTATATATAACACTGTAGTAATTAAGACAATGTGAAATTGTCATAATTATAGACAAATTGACCACTGAAACTATAGAGAAAATCCAGGAATAGACTTACTTACTTACATATCTATGGTTACCTAATTTTTACAAAGGAAACACTGCACTTCAGTGGGAAAAGAATAGTCTTTGTAAATGGAAATTCATATAGAAAAATAATAAATCTTATCCTGTTCCTTAAACTATATATGAAAATTGATTCTAGATCTAAATATGTAAGAAAAAGATAAAACTTTTAGAAAAAATATTAAAATAACTTTATTACCTTAAGGTACCCAACGATTTCTTAAACAAGAACAGAAATTACTCATAATAAGAGAAAACTTGATAAATAGATTACATTAAAATTAAAATTATGTCAAAGACATGATTAAGAGTGTGAAAAGTAAATTCAAATAGGAGAAAATATTTTTTGCATATATCTGTCAAAAATAATATCTAGAATAAAGAACTTTATAAATAAGATAAACAATAAGTCAATAGAAAAAATGAACAACATTCTTGAACAAATTTTGTTTTTTTTATTTTATTGTGGTAAGAACATTTAATATGAGATATATCCTCTTAACAAATTCTTAAGTGTACAACAGTATATTGTTGGTTATAGGTGCAGTGATTTATAGCAGATCTCTAGAACTTACTCATCTTCCTTAACTGAAACTATGCCCATTGATCAGGAACTTCCCACTTGCCCTTCCTCCTAGTTCCTGGCAACCACCATTCTAATCTTTGATTCTGTGAATTTGACTAATTTTAGGTTTCTCAAATAAGTGGAATCATGCTGTATTTGTCTTTCTGTGACTGGCTTATTTCACTTAGCATCGTGTCCTCAAGTTTGTCGCATGTGGCAGAATTTCATTCCTTTTAAGGCTGAACACTGTATCTGTGGATGGACGTTAAGGTTATTTCTACATCTTGGCTATTGAGAATAGTGTTGTAATGGATATGGGAGTGCTAGTATCTGATTTCGATTATTTTGGGTAAACACCCAATTATGGGATTGCTGACTCATATGGTAGTTCTGTTTTTAATTTTTTGAGGAACCTTCACATTGTTTCCATAGCAGCTGCACTATTTTGCATTCCCACCAAAAGCGCGCAAAGATTTGAACAGACGTTTCATTTAAAAATATCCAAATGGCCAGTAAACTTAGGAAGTGTGCTAAACTTTATATGTCATCATGGAAATACAAATTGAAACCACCAGAGTGACTAAAATGAATAAGATAGTCTGACAGTTTCAAATGTTAAGTAATGATGTGAAGCAAATGGAATCTTCATACTTTCCTGGTGAGAGTATAAATTGAGATATAGCCACTTTAGAAAATGGTTGGTCAGGATGCACTAAAACTGCACTAGCTCATAACTTAGGACTTAGCAGTTCCATTCCTTAGTGTATACCCAACAGAACTGCATAGTTATGTTCACCAAAAGCATTATACAAGTATGTTTATAGCAGCATTATGTGTAATAGATTGATAATGAAAACAGTCATCAGTGATAGAAAGGATAAATACGATGAGATATTATACAGTAATGAGAGTAAATGAACTGCAACTACATGCAGCAAGATGGATGAATCTCATAAACAATATATTAAGGAAAGAAGCCAGACACAAGAGTAGTACATGTATATGATTCCATTCACATACAGTTGAAAAAGAGGGAACATTATTTTTTCCCCTTGAAGTCAAGATAGCAGTTACTCTTGTGTGGTTAGTAACAGAGATGGGGCATGAGGTGACTTTTGGGATGCAGATGGTGCTCTGTTTCTTGATTCAGGCTCTGACTGCAGGAATGTGTTTTACTTTGTGAAAATCCATTGTGTTGCACACTTAGGGTATGTATCCTTTTCATTATGTATGTTAAACTTCAATAAAAATTTTAAAAAGTAACACACATACCAACTATATCTTACCTTATTAAAGAAAATCACATACCATTTCATGAATGATTTAAGCTCTGCGTAAAGTAGGAGAACCCAGAGGAGGAACTTTAAACTATTTTGTAGTTGAGCGTTTAGAATACGTAAGTCAAGACACTGAGAAAGGAGGAAGTCCAAGAATGGATAGAAGTAAATATCTACATATAATGAAGGAAGATTTCTGCTTACAAAGTCTTTAGAAATTGTTTAGAACTAAATTAGTGCCATAATAGAGAGTGATAACAACATAACTTCCTATCTTGGATAAAGATAAATCAGAATCAAAAAAGTAAAATACAAATTTTTAATTTTTGTGGCAATGTGTGTATATTCACGCGTTTCCTTAAGCATGCTTAAACATTCTTTGTCCTTCCCTCTTCCCCCAACCATGCTTCTCTCTCTCTGCCTCCCTCCCTCCATTCCTTCCTTTGCCTCTTTTTCTCTTTCTCTCTTTTTTTTTTGGTGATTATATAAATCAAACACAATAGTTGAGTGCCAATATATTTTCTTCATAGTAGCATCATTATCTATTAGTTATCATCTTAGATTCCTTCAGGTCAAGGCAATTTTTTTTTTTTTTACTTTGGTTGGTTGTCCATTAAGTATCGTCAGCTGCAGTCTGTCATCCTGCGATCTTATCGTCCCCATAATATTGGCAATACCAGTTACCTTGCAGCATCTCTCACTGTCAACCATAGCCTTCAGAGGATAGGTAACATCAAGCTTCTCAGATAGGCTGGTGCCCCCTGTACACTGTATTTCACAAAGCCTTAATAGAGGGAGTGTCTATTAAGCCCTTGATACTAGAAGTGTGGTTCCCACACCAGCAGAATAATCTCATGCTCAACCTGGATATATTGAATGAGAATTTGCATTTCAGCAAAATCCGTCGGTTCTTTGGATGCACGTTAAATTTTGAAAGCCACCACTGTAGGCATTCTCTGGATAAAATGTTCAAGGGGTAGGTTCTTAAGTCTTAATTGATAAATCATTTCTAACAGCCGCAATTTCCTGAACTTCTGGCTTTCCTTCGTACTCTGCCAGGGGAACTTGGAACATCCACCTCAACTAAACCACTGTCCTATTTACGTTTTAAAGAACTGTTCTAATAAACATTAGAAGCAGCTCTGGTTGTTCTTGACATAATCCTAAATCCTAAATCCTAATTGATTTAAATGGTACCAATAAATGCTTCCCTGTCCGTGACACAGCCCCACTAGTACAACATTCTCTACACTTCACGTTGGTTCATGCTGGTACACATTTGTCAGGTACTGTAACTCCTTTAATAGTAGGCTGTTTCTTCCTGGGGCAAAGTTCACACTTCCCTGCTTAGGTTGTATTAAAAGTGACTTGGATTTTGGTTCTAGAGGCAATGAGGAAGACTGGAGGAGGAACTTGTAGAAGATGAATGTTGCTCTGAGATGCAGCTATTCCAGATATAGGATTGCAAGATAAAGTTAAAATTGAAATTTAGATAAATGAAAAACCTTGTTTTAGTATAAGTATGCACTACGTATTGCATCAGGCAAATTCATACTAAAGAACACTTGTTTCTTATCTGAAATTCAAATGTAACTGCGTCCTTTTTTCAAAAAGATTAACCTTTCTATTTTAGATATTTTACTTTTAGATTTACAGAAAAAATACAGAGGTGATAGGGAGAGCTTCCATGCATTCCACACACATTTT
Source organism: Delphinus delphis (assembly GCF_949987515.2). Lineage (NCBI taxonomy): Eukaryota > Metazoa > Chordata > Mammalia > Artiodactyla > Delphinidae > Delphinus > Delphinus delphis. Next base: position 92,741,513 of record NC_082690.1, on the reverse strand, counting down.
TCCTTATTGTTATCATCCTATTTAGTATGGTATATTTGTTACAATTAATGAACCAATATTGATTCATCATTATTAACTGAGGTCCACATTTTATTCAGATTTCCTTAGTTTAGCCTAGCATCTTGTTCTATTCCAGCATGCCACCCAGGATACCATATTACACTGACTTGTCATGTTTCTTTAGGCTCATCTTAGCTGTGACAGTTTCTGTGATGTTCCTTGTTTTTGATGACCTTCAAAGTTTTGAGGAGTACTGGTCAGGTATTTTTTAGTCTGTCTCTCAGTGGGATTTGTCGTCTTTATCCTGATTATATTGGGGTCATGTGTTCTTGGGAGGAAGACCACAGGATTAAGTGCCGTTTTTATCACATAACATCAGAGGTATATATTATCAACATGGCTCAACTTTGAACCTTATATTTTAAGGTGTATATCTGGAGTCACTGGTTCCTGAAAATATTAAAATTAAAAAAGCACTTAGAGGTCATCTCATATTTTAGACCCTGAGTATCTTATCCATTTCAATTTGTCCCAGGATCTTAAATTTATTAGGTACGTATGGTCTGTTTGGGAAATGGGTTATCAATGATCCATCCTCTAATTATACTATAGGAAGTACCACATCTGAGAATATGTTATTTAAACAGCTAATATTCATTAATATTTCATCCAATGGAAATACTCAAAAGGTGAAAATTTTCTATGAACTTTCTATCCATGAGTTGATCTAAGTGTTATGACAGTTATTTTCCTTTCTTCTTTTGATAACTGAGGAATAAAGAAGGAATAGTTAGCCTGGAACATTGTCTGGCAGATTTTCCACATAATATCAAGTAATAAACACCTATGAAATCAAATGTACAGAGCCTAGCCATAATGAGTTTCCCAGAAAAAGTGAATCCACTTTGTCCAGGTTGCAGTCATCAGGGTCAACAGCCTACAAGGATCTCCAGGTGGCTTGGGAAATTGCTGGGTCTGGGGAGATATCCTGAATGCTAATATTGACATTCCCTTTTGCGAGTTCACTATAAAGATGAGTACAAATACATCCTTTATTAGTTAACCAAATATTTATTTTTCTAAATATCTTTGTTTGAGTGTTCTTATTCCAGAGCACAAAATCCATAACCCTCTTGGTATCTGCTCCAATACTTTATGTGTATAATTTGCCAATCATTTAGAAAATACGTAATTTTTCACCCCTAGTAACATTTTCTTGTCTGTATTTGTCACAACTTTTCAGAGACGTTCACAGCTTTTCCTTGTTCCTTTGTGTGCTCTGTTTCTCCTTGTTGTCATCATTAAACATGCTGTGTCCACTGTTGAACTAGGAATGGTTAAGAAAACAAAATAATTAAAACAATATTTGTTAAAACCCTACTGTGTGCTTGGCATAATGGTGGGTTCTCAAATAAAAATAAGAAAGAATAAACAGTAAAATTTACAAAAATGCTGAAGAAGAGCATGGCGTTTCTCAGGAAAAATAAGTAGTTTAATTCAATTAAAATACAACATACAGAGAGAGAGTGGTAAAAGATAAAACTGTAAACCTAACATCTGGTGGATCATAAAAGTCCTCTCTTATCTCCTAACTGCCACGGACTTCATTTTAAGCACCAGTGTTCTAAGATTGAATCTCAGCTTTTTGAAGTCTTCGCTGGTGGCTATATAGGGAAGAAAGAAATAAAAATTCAATGGCCTTCCTTAGGATAGATGAACATCTACTTGAAAAGGCAAGACTTAGGAACATGGGGTAAGGAATAATTCAAAATGGAGTATGGTCAAGTAGAAAATACTGGGCTAAGAAATATATTATCCATTACAACTGGTGTTTCTTTAATCCATTTTCCTCATTGCAGCCAGAATTACCTTGTTAAAGCATAGATCCAATCATTTCAACCTCTACATTGCACGGCCCCTGAAATCCTTGACTGATTTTCTAGTGCTTATAGAGAAACAAAATTGTTTCTTTAACAAGTCTTAACAACCACTATCCCATATTTATAACCAAGTTTCTTGATTTCTGCATTTCAACCACACTGGCTTTTATAGGCCCACACAACAATATTTACTTCTTCTGTAAGCCCACATGGGCTGCTCCCTGTTTGTGGAAAGCCCTTCCCACCCTGGCCATCTTTCCTTTTCATTTAATTCCAAACATTTCCTCTCCAGAGGTATCCTCTGGAAAGCTTTCATTGGCCTCCCTTACTTGTGCAAATCCCCATTATTCAGTTTCATATTGTATTAGTCAGGGTTCTCCACAGAAACAGAACCAGTAGAAGATGATGGATAGGTAGATGATGATAGCTAGCTAGCTAGCTAGGTAGATAGCTAGATATCTAGCTAGCTAGATATTTAGAAAGAGATTTATTATGAGGAATTGGCTCACATGATGGTGGAGACTAAGTCCTATGATCTTCCATCTGCAAGCTGGACACCAAGGAAAGCCAATGGTATAGTTTCACTGCAAATCTCAAGGCCTAAGAATCTGGACCACTTATGTCTGAAGGCAGGAGAAGATCCATGTTTGCCCTTCCTCAGCTTTTGTTCTATTTAGGCCCTCAGTGGATTGAATAATGGCCACAATGTGGGTGAGGGTAATCTTTACTCAGTCTACTGATGCAAATTCTCATCTCTCTGGAAACATCCTCACAGACACACCCAGAAATAATGTTTTACCAGCTACCTGGATAGTCCTTAGTCCAGTAAAACTGACAAATAAAATTAGCCATCACAGTAAAGTTCACTTCATTTGTCTCCCATCTCTCAAGGATCAATTTCCTTTAGCTATTCACTCCTCTTTCTCCTAGACCATCAGTTCTTCTCTTTATAATTTTTTAAAGTATACGTGAAAAAGTATGTTTCTCAATTAAAACACAAAGAAACCTTTCTTGACCTTATAATGTCTTCCAATTACATGTCCATTTTTCTACTTTCCTTCACAGAAAAGTTCCTCAGAAGAGTTTTCTACTCATTGTCTCAAATTTCTCCCTTCTTATTCTTTATTGAATTCAGTTCAGCCAGGTTGCAGCTCTGAGCATTCTTCCAAAATAACTCTCATTAAGGCAGTGACTGGCAGATATATTGCTAAAAACAAATGGACAAAACTCAGTCCTCATCCATACTTGACATGTCACCAGCAGTTAGGACATGGTGACCATTATTTCCTCCATGACAATTTCTTCACTTGAATTTTAGGACCCTACAACTTAATGGTTTCTTCTTGCTGTGTTGAAGGCAGTCTGCTCAGTCTTGTTTGCCGGCTCCTCTTTCTCCCATATTCTGTCTTAATGTGGGACTGCCTAAGGAATCAGTCTTAAACCTCTCTTGGATTCCATCTTACTCCCTACCATGGTGATTTCATCCAATCCCATGCCTCAAATGCCACCTGTATGCTTATCGGTCTAAGTTTTATAGGCTAAGCCCAGAACTGATCCCTGGACTTTTGGGTCAGATATCTAACTAAAAATTCAATATATTTGTTTGTATTGCTAAGAGAAATCTCAGACTTAAAAATTAGCTTCTGATCTCTCAACTTAAAACCTGTTCCTCTGCCAGTCTTCCCTATTTCAATTAGAGTCCTCATTTTATCTACATGGTTCTCAAATTCTGGGGTCAAACTTAACTCCTGTCTCTTATATTCTTACACCACCTCTTCCATCAATTAGCAAAGTCTGTTCACTCAACCTTAAAAACATATGCAGAATCTGGCCAATTCTAATCATGTCCACTGTTATCTGTCACTTTGGACAAACCTACAGTCATCATCATTTCTTGTACAAATTATTGTAATTGCCCTCTAACGGGTCTCTATATTTTTCCTTTGCCCTATGTAGTCTACTAAGCAGAACAGCTGGAATGATCCTATTAAAAGTAAGATGAAGTTATATTTGTAGGGAAAGTTCTTCAATGGTGTCTTATTGCTCTCAGAATAAAGTTCTTTAACCTGTGAGGCCCTACACAATCTGGCCCTCTGCAGACTCTTTGATCTAATTTCTTGATTTTCTTTTTCTTTGAGTCTGCTTCAGTCACAGTGGTCATCTTGCTGTGATTTTTTTTTTCTTTTTTAAACTAGGAACTTTCTCAGTGTGGGAATTCTTGGCACAAACAAAGTAAGCTGCCAGGACCCAGTTAATTAACTAAAGGAACGGCTGCTATTATTGTTGATATCTGAATTGTTAAAGGTCTAGAAAGAGGTGCCTGTAAGTCTGTGCTTTGTTGCATAAAGTAGACCAGTTCAAAAGGGGGCTAGTTAATGGGTACAGAAATTCCCATGATCCCTCCCACTTCCTTGCTACTGTATCTTCAGAAGTAGGGCAAGATCCTTTTAAGCTAACAGATATGAAATTGATTTACTGATAGATTGCTTAAGACTGATTCAGGAATGGGGAAGTGCTAAATTGGTAGGTAGAAGTTATTATTAATGTGTTTTGGAAAATACTGATTCTCTACCTTGTCCCAATCTTACTGAATAAGAATATTAATGTGGTGGAGCTGTTGAATCAGTGTTTTCAAGAAGTTATTGTAAAATTTTTATGCTTATCCAGGTACAATCCTAGCTGCAAAAAAATTCCCTGACGATCTTTTAAAAAATGCTAATAGTCATGCTTAACCTCAGAAATCTGATTTAATAAGCAGCAGGATTGAGAATCTATGGTCAGAGTTAGAGATCAATATTGAATGAATAAAATGAGTGAGTGACAACTGATTAAAATGTGAATTATTATATACTTATATTCCTTGACAATTCAGTTATGTCCTCATTTTCCCTTGGATTGTCTTTAGTTTCTCAATGTGAAGGAAAGACTAAAAATTAAATTCCTCACTTCATATTATGGTTGAGAAAGTCTTCATTACCTTCATTGTCTGCAATTTCTGCCCTTGTTTTACCATTTCCTCCTTACTAAAGCTAGAGCTGTTTTTCTAGAACTCAACCAATCATATTATGTGCATATTTAAAAACTTGTTTATGTTTCTATTTTTTAATCTGGAACCTTTTGGTTGTGACAGAGACTCAACTCAAACCAGTTTAAATGAAAAAAAATTTTTTTCAATTGGTTAACATAACAGATCTGAGCTGAATCTAGGATTCCATAGGATTCTATTTATTTCTAGTTTTACCCTAATTTCTCCATTTTGCTTAATTCTTTCTTGAAATTTCAGATTTGCTATTTAGCAGTTTAGCATCTGTCGTAACCCAAACAAAATTTCAAGATTAACCCAGGTATTCAGCTTGAATCATGGGTTCATCCCTTAGCTGCACTGGAGCCAGAAGGATGGGACGATCTGACTGGTCAAACATGTGCCTCTTATGAGTGTGCATTTTTTGGGTTTTGAGAGTGTTGATGTAGGTTTGCACCACCCAAGACATATACACTGAGACTGGCCCAAAGGGAAAAAGAGAGGGCTCTTACCAGGAGAAGAAAGGAAAAATCCAGAGCAGACAAAATGACACCACAGGATATATTCAGGATGATTTAATTAAAGTGTTATGCTAGTCCCCAAACCATTACTACTTGTGCCCTATTTACCTCTATAGCCCTGAAGGTCATTTACTTCTCCTCCTGTACCCACCATTTCAGTCACACTGAGCTACTTGTTTCTGGAACATGCCATACTCATTTTTATGTATGCCTTCACTTGTGGTATTTCTTATATTAGGAATACTTGCCAAATTTCTATTCATTTTTCAAGGTATATCTTTCAATCATTTACTGCTGTGTAACAAACCACTTTGAAATTTAATTATTGACAAAAGCCATTCTATTACTTACTCATGAATCTGCGATTTGGGCAGCGCCCAATAGGAACAGCCCATCTCCATTTAACATAGTGTCAGCCTGAGAAACTCAAAGAGCTGGGGCCTCATCTCTCAGGAGGAGGTCAAACTGGGTCATATATCTGAGACCTCAATTCTCATTGTCAGCTGAGTGTTCATCTGGAGCCAGCCATAGGGGCACCTTAGTTCCCCTCCACGTGGCGTGAGGTTCCTGTAGCATGGCAACTTGACTAAAAGGGAGAGAAGTGGAGACTGCCTGTCATCTTAAGGCTCCAGACATCACTCTGCTGCATTCTCTTGGTCAAAAACAGTTGAAGGGCCAACTTGGGTTCACAGGGAGGGGAAGTAAGCTCTCTTCTCCGTAGGAGGGAGATGTGCGGAGTGACGTGCACATTTAAGTGGCGGCGGTGTTGGGTCTGGGGGTTGTATGGCTCTTCTTCCAAGACGCCTGCAGCCTAAGTCCAACTTAGCTGTTTCCGTTTTCCAGTAGGCTGGCTCAACCTCTGAATGACACCAAGTAAAGTTAATAATTTTTGTGTCTCTTTTCTTTTAAAAGAGTGTTTCTCAGAGTATGTTTAACAGATTTGTTGGGAAGCAAATAGGCCCACTACAGAAAAAAAAAAAAGATTTTATTTTTAATCAACTAAATTGTGGAGGGTTTCCCTATTGCAGGAAGTCTCAGCTTTTGTAATATGCTGATGTGCATTGTAAACCTCCCAGTGATAGGAGTAAGGAAGTTAGGTGGAGAACAGGAAAGGTTACATAATAGAGCCTAACAGTCCACTTGTCATGTAATTTTATAATTATTTGATTGTCAATTTGTATGTTGTACTATGAGCTCTCCAATCATGGTAATTTGGTGTTCTTTTGTTGTTTTGTGTCCAACTATCACAGGGCCTAACACATACTAGTCTTTTAGTAAACATTTCAGGAATAAGAGGTAAGGAAAAAGAGAGAGGAGGGTAGGGAGGAAACAGTTTTAAACCCTTCCTCATGTAGGCCCAGCCTCCATGTATGCAGTCTGACCACTTACGCAATTCCCAATTCATCTGATAGAATCCAGTCTTTCTGTGCAGATTCCTCAGAGGAACTCATCATTATTTCAGATCAAATAAAACCATGTTGCTCCTGAATAGTTCCATTGTAATAGAAAGGACAATAGCCCCTGAATGATGTTCACATCCTAATCTCTAGAACCTGGAATAGTTACAGTACCCAGCAAATGGAATTAAAGTTGCAGATGAAAGTAAGATTGCTAATCAGCTAAACTTAAAATAAAGAGGTGATTTTGGATTATCTGCATGAACCCAGTGTAATCACAGGAGCTCTTAAAGTGGAAGAGGGAGACAGAAAAGAGAACCAGAGCAATGAAGTGTTAGAAGAACTTAGACAGATGTTGCTGACTTTGAAAATGGAGACAGAAGACACTGAGCTAAGGTATGAGCCAGGGTGACCTCTAGGAGCTGGAAAAAGCAAGGAAATGGATTCTCCCCTAGAGCCTCCAGAAGGAACACAGCTCGACTGATACCTTGATATAAGCCCTGAGACCCATTTTGGATTTCTGACCACCAGAACTATAAGATAATACATTTGTATTGCCTTAAGCTATTGAGTTTCTGGTAATTTGTTACAGCAGCCATAGAAAACTAATACACCCGTGGATGATTACCATATTTTCTGGTTGACTAGTGATTAAAAAGAAATTATTTAGAAGCAAGAATGGTACAGCCCTGGCTACACTTAATTTAATAGATTCAGTCTTAATTACCTTGATGTGACTCTGTAGTATGTTAGCAAATACACCATAGTCCATTTGTAAAACTGACTAATCTATATTAATAGATGCTCTCACTATGGTATTCGGTCTGGGCTAATTCCACTATAGGAAAGCATGCGTGAATATTTGTGGGATATGGAAATGGTTATTCTTTAGGTTATATAACTCTGAGAAACACTGTGCTTTGAGGATGATTTGCAGCTTACAGAAGCAGATCAATGTTTTATAAGGAAAGGAGCATTCCAAAATATGAGAATTTTAATAATATATAAATAATTCATCCAGAGTATGTTCAGTTATTTAAATTTTCTTTCCTCAAGTAGCTAATAAGAACCTCCCCGTGTCTGTCATGATCTCAGGTGGTGGGGATACACTGGTGAGTTAAGCACAGTCACTTAAGATTCATATCTTTTATTGGAAGAAACTGACTAAAATTTAATATTGAATCAATGTGAATGATGCTCTAATAATATTTACAAAGTATTGTAGAAGATCAGTTGAGAGTTCATCCAACTTTTAAGAAAAAAACACTTTACGATGCCAATAATATTGCACTGTATCTTTAAAGTATTCAGGTGAACAAGTTAGAAAAATAGATTCCAGGAAGAGGAAAAGACCCATGTGAAAACACTTATATCTCCAAAAATTCATTTGTTTGAGAGATGGGAAGCAATTTGTGGCACTGGGATACAGGCTATGCATGAAGGATATAGCACAGTGGAAAGGGAGGAGCTTATTGAAAATTTTCCCAGGAAAACCATGCAGGGACTAACAATGTGAGGGTCTTTGTAAACATACCAAGTATGTTGGATTTCATCCTGAAGGATGTGGGAAACAAAGAATTTTTAAACAAACCCATAACAGCAGATTTTCTCCAGAGAAATCTAAAGATGTGTGGATGATGAATTGGAGAGATGTTATTAAAATGAATCAGAAAAACATGATGAAAGTTGAAACTAGGAAGATGGTGATTGTTCGGAGATTAGAAAATTGGGTGACACTTAATGAGCAGATTCTATAGTTTTGGTGATTGAGGAGAAGTGGAATTAAAAAAAAAACTCTAATGGTAATAATTTAGACAACTAGTGAAACTACGTTTCCTTATTCAGATACCATAATAAGAAAAACATGTATATCATTTATCATGGTTAGGATTCTTTCTGATGACAGTAATAAAAAAATATAACTCAAACTTGTTTTAAAAAAAGTAAGGAGATACAAAGTCTCACATACCTGAAATTACAATAAAACTTTGAAGAGGCTTGAAGGTGAGCCAAATAATGATTCCAAAACAGTTTATATCTCTTTTCAACTCTGCTTGCATTGTCTTTTTGCTTATATTCATTCAGAGCGCTGTCTTCAACAAATGTTTTTACATGACGATACTTGTTAAAAATGTGTCTCAATTGTTTTGAATATTTTACCAGATTTAGATGTGAAAATTATAGGTCTTCTCAGTTCCATTCCTTTGCAGAGTAGAAAATAAATGATTAAAATTGAAAGTAAGATCTCCATGAATACATGCTTTCCAAAGTTGAAATATTATAAAATTAAACTATAGAGTTTTAATATTAAAACCTGTATTCTATTTGAACTCTCACAATTAATTTGCTCAAATCCACTGTTACCTTTGAAGTAGTAAATTTCAAGTTTTCCCTGTTTGCAAGCTTTATTTTTAGTCATTGCAGTTCATTAAATCTTAAGCTGAACATTTCTGTTCTTTTATTTCTTGAATAAACTGATTAAAGATTTTCAATTGATTTTAAATGGAATGCAAAGTCTTGGTTATAAAACAAGTTAAATACCATTGCAGAACACTTAAATTGATATCCAATTAATTCTTGTTTTTAAATTTATTTTGTTATTTTATTTTATTTTGGCTGTGTTGGGTCTTCATTGCTGTGCGCGGGCTTTTCTCTGGTTGTGGTGAGCAGGGGCTACACTTCATTGCCTTGCGCGGGATTCTTATTGCAGTGGCTTCTCTTGTTGTGGAGCATGGGCTCTAGGCACGCCGGCTTTAGTAGTTGTGGCACACAGACTCAGTAGTTGTGTTTAGTTGCTCTGTGGCATGTGGGATTTTCCCGGACCAGGGCTCGAACCCATGTTCCCTGCATTGGCAGGTGGATTCTTAACCACTGTGCCACTAGGGAAGCCCTCCAAGTAATTCTTGAAATATTTAAACATTGCTAAAATCCAGTTGATGATGACAGAAAAGAGAAGGCCCAGATAAATTCATGTTGAAATATGTTTTAATGCAACATCAACCATATACACACAAAAATTATAGTTGTTTTTCTATTTCTGTGCATAAAGTATTTACAAATTTTGACTACAGCTATTTCAGTGCAATTATTAAGTTATGTACCACAAGAAATTCTAGGTATATTTCTTTTTTGTTTGTTTTTTTTGTGGTACGCGGGCCTCTCACTGTTGTGGCCTCTCCCGTTGCGGAGCACAGGCTCTGGACACACAGGCTCAACGGACATGGCTCGCGGGCCCAGCCGCTCCGTGGCATGTGGGATCTTCCCGGACCGGGGCACGAACCCGCGTCCCATGCATCGGCAGGCGGACTCTCACCCACTGTGCCACCAGGGAAGCCCTAGGTATATTTCTTGATAAGTAGGTTTTTTACTTTAGTAAGACCATTGTTTTCACCATAACACTGTACTCTAACAACTTAGTGTTTCATATTTTTATCCTTGCAAAAACAAAATATTTAACTCCAATGTTGAGTGTTTTAATAGTGTTCACACTGCTGCTTTCAAGAAAATGAACTTGTAAAACTTTACTTTGATGCTATGAATTAAATGAAAAAAGTTGAACCATTATTGGACTTAACTGATTTTCTATTTGAAGCATGTGCTGATATAACACTTATATCATTCAGTTGTTTGTGAAATTCTTCTGTTGATGGAGTCAACATTGTCATCTATTCCTTCACTTTTCCTATCTACCTATGAAAAGTTGGATATGTATTCACTTAGAGAAAGTCAATTGATCTAAATGAAAAGTCATAGTTTGCAGTATGATATGTTACTCTCCCTTGGGTAGCTGGACACATTTGTCATCTCAAGTAAGGTTCACTTTAAATGGACAACATTCTTTAAATAAATACTGATGCTACTTCTGCAGATCTGTGTCCTCTAGTTTTTCTCTCCTGAGAGTAGATGGTAACACCAATTAATATTTTATTCAAGTTAAACTTTTACCAACTTTTTAAGAAATGGAAACTCTGGAAGTAAATTTTTAAATTTATTTATATCAAATGATTTATTGCAAAAAATAAAATAAAATGCTACCAAACAATAAATTAGATAAATATATATATAGATATGCAACATTAAATAAATATCAAAACCACTTAAGAAGAACATTAAGACTACAATTTTTGATAGGACAACACAGCTATTATTTCTTGATCATTTTTCAAGCACACATCAACCTATAATTTCACATTGACCTGACTAACTGGAGGTTCCATGGATTCCATTTCTCAAAGGTCATGGCACAAATCTTGACATAAATGGCTGGTATTCCAAGTGACCAGCAGGGGCAGTAAAAACTTCTACTACTCCTCTAGACCTGAAAAATGTAGCTCTTTCCTACATGTCCACTTTTTTTATAGACTTTATTTTTTTAGAGCAGTTTTAGGCTTTCAGTACAATTGAACAGAAAGTACAGAGAGTTCCTATATACCCGCTGACTCCACACACTACATGTCCTATTATAATTATTTTATCAGAAAATTTTTGCATTCTGCCCTCAAAAGTGAGATATTATATCTGGAAAAGAAGAGTGAAAACACACTGGTAATCTTCCAGATAGCCACATGTTAAAGTTAGAACTCTGTTCATTTCACATGAGTTTCATCCATTATTATACAAGATAATGGCAGGAGCTGAAAGTAAAATTTTAATGCAACTATTATTAATAATACTTACTAAAAAATGAAAAAACCTAGGTTAAATGTTGAACTGAACAGGACTCAAGACAATAGGCATGTATTTCAGGCAAACTTGGGAACATGTTCACCCATGTATTATGACATTGATGTGATTATCATTTCAGAGTATGCATGGAAAACACATTGTAAAGGTTAAACAATAAAAAGCACTAAACCTCACATTTATGTTGAAAATGCTTATTTTTACTATTTCCATTGTGCTAATATGGCTCAGATTTCAAACTTCCTGATCAGTTGACACAAGTGCACAGACAAGAGTGTGTTAAGGGAGTCTTCTGGAATCGAATGGAAATCTGACTCTGCCACCTTCTAGCTCTGTGACCATCAACACATAAACTACTTTTCTGAAATTCAGTATATTATCTTATAATATGGGGATGATGTTACTTCCATTAAAGTGTTCTTATAAGGTAATGTGAGTTCACAGCAGCAAAGTGCTAATATTGTAGTAGCTCAATAATTTAATTTCCTTCTGTATGCCCCTTTTCCTTCACTTCACTTTTATGTCAAGAGTGTGATACTTCCCATCCACCCATCCACATTAAAACGACTAAATTAGGGGTAGTGACTATCTATATAAAGTCTCCCTTCTCTAATTTTTACTGCAGTTGGGACCCATTTGGGTGCTGGCAAAAGGATTTATAGTCAGTTAATTATGAACATAACAGTTGGTGGATTAGAGGAAGAAATGAAACTGTTTAAAGGCCTAATGGTACATTTTAGATTCTGGAACTTCCAATATGAGTCTTAACAATGTCAGGGAGGTTGGTTTTTTGTTTTTGTTTTTCCCAGTTGTGGGCACGAGGAGTTAGGAGATCAGTTTAAAGGAAGAAAATATTGTGTGTTCAAATATCATAAGGTGACCCTTTGAAGAAACTAACAATCAAGAAAGCAAAGTAACAGTTCCTTTATGTTTCTCCAAAGATTGACTGTGTTGAATCAGAATTACCTTACAACGTACATAACAGGTGGTGTGTACAGCTATAGGTTATGTATATATATAGCTCATAAAAGTCATTAAATAAAATAACTTGAATAAAAAAACAAGGGTTAGAATAGGTCATTAATAGAAGAAGAACCCTGAAATGTCATTAAACATGAAACAATTTTCAACTACAATGATCTAGGAACTGCATACATGAGACAAAAATGAAATACACAAATATGACACCATTTTACATCCATTAGACTAGCAAAAGTTAAGTTTAACAGTAGCAAGTGTTGACAAAGATGTGGGAAAATGGAATCACAGGATCATGTTAACCCTTTGGAGAGCAGTTTTACAATACTACTTACTAAAATTGTCAATGTGCAACCCTACGACTAACAGTTGTACTTCTGGGATTATATTCTATAGAAATTCTCTAAAATGTGCAATAGGAGACTTGTGCAAGGGTATTTATGACACCATTTTCAATAATAGGAAAATGCTACAAATGATCAAAATCTAATACTGGAAAAATGGAAAATGAAATATGATATATTTGTATAATTCAATACTTGACATCAATTAAAAGGAATGAACTAGACTTCTTTATAGCATTGGTCATCTCAAAAACATAAGTTTTGAGGGAAATAGGCTATTTGAAGAATGATACATATAATAAATATGTATGCAAATTTAAAACCATAGATAATACTATACACAGATATATATAAATGAGTGTTGTCTGTCTATTTACCTATCCATATCTATCAGGAATTGTTATGCATTCATGAATTTATCCATCTTTCTATCAATCCATTAATATATCCATGTGTATTTTAAAATGTACTAGAATAATGCACATAAAATTTATGGTTGCCTGGGGATGGAAGGAAATTTGCTAGAACGGAATTGTAGATAAAGCAGAGTGTATTGTAAGTTCATTTACAATGTGTATCTTTTCATAATTTAAGAAAAGAAATGAAGCAAATTTTACAAAATATAATTATTGTCTATTTTAGGTGGTGTGTACAGCTATAGGTTATACCATTCTTTTAATCTTTCTTATTTGTCCAAAAATAAGATTCTAAGTGATAGAATTAAATATATATAATGCTGGATTTTTAGCCTTTGAAATCTGAATATGTTTTTATTGACTAGAAGAGGCAAATATGGTCACTTGTGTGGAACATCTGTAATGGGCCGTGAAACAATTCATAAAGGAATGGGATTTGGCGTCTGTCCAGAGGACCCAGATCTACACAAGTCTTGCCCTGGTAATTATGTCTGCAGTGAGAGAAGTAGCTCTGAGAAATGAAGTAATTATGGAAGATCAGAGGTAGAGAACTCAAGAAACCATCCAGGAAGATCCTGTCATTTGAGTGATGAAGAAACTGAGGTCCATGCAGGGGCAGCCACTTGGCAGTCGATTCTCTGAACTTCTAGTTGAGTGCACCGTACGGAATTACATGTGCTTTTTCTGGGAACCCAAATTACTTTTTCCTGTTCCAGTGACTTTTGCTTCTGGGCAAAAGCGATGAAGTCAGAAGCAATGCCAATTAGCCATTCCTGTATTCTGCCCTGAGCCAAATAGCAGGGGTGGGGGCATTCTCCAGGGCTCTACCTCAGGGTCTGGGCTTCCATCCATCAGCTGTCAGGTCAGCTCATGGGACATACCCAGCTCCCCCTTGTCCTTCTGTCATCACACCAGTTTTGCCTCCTGTGGCTTTGGCTTCACTCTCATTGATTTCAGGAAAATCCAGGGGGAACAGTTCCTTCTTGAGAGATGCAATTTTGAAGGGCTTTGGAGGCTTGTAAGGGGCTTATTAATAAAGTCTGGAATTAATTAAAAAAGAAGGTCAAAGGAGCTTAACCACCTATTGCTCTGGAAGGACAACAAGGCACCAAATGAGTGACTGTTATTGATTAAGCATCTTGATTGCCTGCTTGGTCAGTCAATCAATACTAAAGAGTCAGATTCTTCAAAATATTAAACAAAATGAAGACAAGGATTTTAGCTCGGAGCCTGAATTCCTAATGTTTTGCTAAAAGTTAGGTAGAAACCTCTTTGCATCCAGGTGAATTGCGAGAATATAAGTGAAGGCAGAATGATGGATTATGGAGCTGCTTGAAAAGCAATAGTTGCTGCCTGTGGCTCTTATAATTTACTCTGGAAACTGTGTCCTGAGGCTTGTGGTAAGAGTAGATCAGATATAATGGGTATTTTTTTCATCATTGAAACATAAGGGATATTTTTCTTCCCATTAAGGACAGAAAAGCAGCTCCTTACTGAAGAATCCATTTCAAACGTTAAAGGGACGTAGGTGATTGTTCTCATTTTATAATTGAAAGTAGTCCAACAGTTCTAAAAAACAGTGCTTCCAAGGTCTAAAAGAGAGGTCAAGGCAGAACTGAAAGTTCGTGCCATTTCTACCCTAAAGGCAAGAGCTAGATGGTGCTTAGTAGGGGGTCATGCAATGTTGACTCATTTAATTCTCACAATAAACCTCTGAGGCATGTGTTAATATTATCCCCCTTTTCTAGATAAGGAAACAATCATAGAGAAATTATTTTGCCCGATGCTCGCTCAGCTGTTAATAGCAGAGCTATGATCTGAATTGAGAAAGTTTGTATCCCTAGCCACCAGCCTAGTAGTTTTCCTGTTTTAACACACACCAGAATCACTGGGAGGGCTTGTTAACCACAGAATGCTGGGCTCCATCCCCAGAGTTTCTGATTTAGCAGGTATGGGGTGGGACCAAAGAATTTACATTTCTAATAAGATCCAAATTAATGCTGTTACTCCTGGCCTAGAATTCAGGCTTTGAGAACCACTGCGCTAGGCTATGGCACTTGATATGTCCCTACTTCCCTACCTAAGATTCTACAACATTCACAGTGCAAATGGCTCACAGATGTGACTCTTAGACTGTCAGTTTTTTCAGGTTTGGGGTCATAGTTAATCACCCAAGCATAACACCGTGGATAATTAAAACCTCTTTTATTATAGGATCTATGATTGCATTTTTATTAAAATTTACATAAATTTATTCAGAATCTATACTTCCTCCCACCCCCCATCTCTGGTAACCATTAATCTGTTCTCTCTATATATATAAGGTTTTTTTTTTTTTCGTATTTAGATTCCATATGTAAGTGAGATCATACAGCATTGTCTTTCTCTCTCTGACTTATTTCACTTAGCATAATGCCCTCAAGGTCTATTCATGGTGTCACAATTGGCATGATGTCGTTCTTTTTTATGGTTGAGTAATATTCCATTGTATATATATTGTAGGGACAGAAAAAATTTTCCTTCCTCTCTTTGGCTAGTCTAGTAATTAAATTAACATAAGACAGATTAACAGGAGAAAAAACAAATTTAATTTTATACACACAGAAGACCCAAAGATATGAGACTCAAGGGCAAATTGGGCAATTGAGGCTTATATGCCATCCTGAGCTAAGGAATGAGATAGGATTCTGGGGCTTCAAAGGGGAGGAGAATGATTCACTGAATGATAAGAGCAGATGTTTGGTAATTAGAAGTTTGCCCTGCCATGCAGATAGATCTTTCAGATAAAAAAGTTACCTCTGGTAATAGCTTTTCTTCTGGTGCAGGCCCTTTATCTAAATTCTTTTAGGTAGTTAGGGGAGAGGTCAAAGTTTTTCCTGAGTCTGCTGCATTGCCTTTTGCTCAAAATAATCCATATGCCCAAATGGCATATTTTGGGGTGGCATATTCTGTGCTCCTTCAATATATCACAGTTTCTTTATCTGTTCATTCGTGGATGGATACTTAGGTTGTTTCCATATCTTGGCTATTGTAAACAATGCTGCAGTGAACATGGGAATGCACATACTTTTTTGAGCTAGTGTTTTCATTTTCTTCACATGTATACCTAGAAGTGGAATTGCTGGATCATATGGTTGTTCTATTTTTAATTTTTTGAGGAACCTCCATGCTACTTTCCATAGTGGTGGTACCAATTTACATTCTCACCGACAGTTTACAAGGGTTCCATTTTATGTGTTTCAGGTTTTCTGGGTTTTAGTCTTCTGGTTTCTGGTTTCAGATTTTCAAGTCTTTAATCCATTTTGAGTTACTTTTTTATGTCTGGTGTAAGGTAGGACACTTAAAACGTTTTAATAAGTAGAGGAAGTAGTAAGAAATACAAAAGCACCAAAGTTTAAGTGTATCATGTTTGAGGTCTAGATGTGATATACCTTATGACTAAAGCATATCATTTGTAAATTGAATTATGGCTATAACTCTGTCATTTCCCCTCACTAAATGGTAGCTGCCCTATACCCAATTATTTGTTGATGGTTCACAATGTATATTTTCGTAACCCTAGGCTGTTTCCTTTGACTGAATGCTCCCTCATCTCTTACTGACAGACATCCTGCTCATCCTTCAAGGCCTTTGTCAGCTCCGTTGTAAAGTGTGAAGTTCCCATGGTTGAAAGGGACCTGAATTGATACGATAACCATTCTCTAGACTAGTTTGTGGCAAAGAAAAGTTGCACTACAAGTCAGCAGCTTGAGATCATCAGAACATGAGCTTTGTTCATTCCTCTTGGCTCCCACATCAAGATGTCCTTACCTCTACCCTTGCCCTTTTCCTGTGTTTACTCACTTCTTTTTGGCCTTACGTATTGAGCACCTCAAGTTCAGATTCTAGAAGAATGCAAAGAATGCATGACTGATGTCTTTGACTTTAACTTTGTCCCATGTGGTTGTGATATTCCAAGAAACAGGTTACATCAGCTCATCAAACAACTCTGAATTCCCATGAACTTCTCCACAAAGTTCAGCTAATAAAGGAAGATCTCAATTACCTTTGTAGTTCAAAAACCTTCAGATCTCTAGCAAAATCAAAGCCATTGAAATGCACAGAACCCCCTAGTAGAGCTTGCTTTATTCTTGAATCCTCCGTGGCCCCATTTGTATGGCCTTATGGGAACACCATCTAGCTTTGGAAGTTGGTATCAAGTGAATATGAAGACAACTCCTAAATCTTGTGCAAAAAGAATGAAAGTTGGTAATACTGCTGCTTGGCTCTGATTCAGACACGGGCAGAGTGGAGTGAATATCTTGACATCTACCTCCCTCCTTCTTTCTAAGATGCCTGTGCTGCTTTGGAGTTGATGGAACTTAGGATCAAAATCTGAAGGCAATTAGCCACCTCCACATACTATGGGTGGAAGCCAGGCCTTCTTGTATTCTGCAGGTAATTAGGGAATTCACAGTAGACTTCCCTGGAATCCAGAGGACAGGAGGCTCTATAGAGGGAAAAGTTGTCATGGTAAGTTTCAACCATGGCAAACCCCAAATGTAGGTTTTACAGATAAGAAAACTGAGGCTTCAAGCAGTTGAGAAGGCAGAGAAGACGCAGACCAGGATTCCAAGTGAGGAGCCTTAGATCCCAGAGTATATGAATGCAGTCTCCATTTGAAAACACCAACAAACATAACAGCTCCAACTGTGCAGATTGTCTTGTAGCGCTGCATTAGTCTCAGAGCCTTATTTCAAGGTGGTCCTTGTACTTAGATAATTTTATGGAAAAATTATGTAATCTCCAGGGACTTCATTCTCAAACACTTACTAATTCATTTAAGAAATGAATTTAAGAGTTCCCCTTTCAGATTCCTCTACAGTGTTGGTGAAAGTGTAAATTGGTGCAGCCACTATGGAAAACAGTATGGAGCTTTCTGAAAAAACTAAACATAGAGCTACCATATGATCCAGCAATCCCACTCCTGGGCATATAGTATCTGGAAAAGACAAAAGGTCTAATTCAAAACGATACATGCACCCCAGTGTTCACTGTAGCATTATTTATAATAGCAAAATACATGGAAGCAACCTAAGTGTCCATCAACAGATGAATGGATAAAGAGGATGTGGTACATATATACAATGGAATATTACTCAGCCAGAAAAAGAATGAAATAATGCCATTTGCAGCAACATGGATGGACCTAGAGATTATCATACTAAGTGAAGTAAGTCAGACAGAAAGACAAATATCATATGATAGCACTTATATATGGAATCTAAAAAATAGTACAAATGAACTCGTTTACAAAACAAACAGACTCATAGACATAGAAAATGAATTTATGGTTACGAAAGGGGAGGAGGGGAGGAGGGATAAACTAGGAATATGGGATTAACAGATGCACACTACCATGTATAAAAGAGACAAACAGCAAGGATTTACTGTATAGCACAGGGAACTGTATTTAATATCTTGTAACAAACTATGGTGGAAAAGAATCAAAAAAAGAATATGGATTATACATATATAAAAAATTCCTTAAACTCTGACCTTCTAGACATTTATTATGTGACTTCTTTATGTACTGTGACAGGTTTAGAAAGCGGTAGGGTGAAAATAAGGACTGTGGGGTCACCAGCCCTATGTTTCATTACCCATCTGCCCCTTTGAGCATCCTTGTGCAAGTTACTTCTCTCTGAGTATTAGTTTCCCCCACGGATATTGTAAGGTTGAAATGATACAATACACATGAAAGTGTTTCACAAATTCTTAAAACAAAAAAATCCTGTGGATTCTACTGCTATCACGATCCTTAATTAAAAAAGAGAGGGGCTTCCCTGGTGGCGCAGTGGTTGAGAATCTGCCTGCCAGTGCAGGGGATATGGGTTCGAGCCCTGGTATGGGAAGGTCCCACATGTCGCGGAGCAACTGGGCCCGTGAACCGCAACTACTGAGCCTGCGCGTCTGGAGTTTGTGCTGCGCAACAAAGAGAGGCCGCGATAGTGAGAGGCCCGCGCACCGTGATGAAGAGTGGCCCCCACTCGCCACAACTAGAGAAAGCCCTCGCACAGAAATGAAGACCCAACACAGCCAAAAATAAATTAATTAATTAATTTTTAAAAAAAAAGGAGAAACCTCTTTACCATAAGCATTTTGTTTGAGGATGTACAGAGGAGGAAATGAATAGCTTCTTTAGGCCGGCTCCCTAGAGGCAGCAGTTACCAAGAGCAGTTGATAGAGCTCTTACCCCAGTGGCCAGCTGAAACGGATTCTGCTGACAGGCTTTAGAGAGAGGAGGGTTACCAAGCAGAGTCTCCACCAGGGACTGGGGTATGGGAAGCTGCAGCTTTTGCCATAGTGCTGTTAAAACCTTGAGCCTCAGCGCTCTCTGGCCCGTGCTGAGCTCAAACACTTGGCTGTGTTTGCTTCTCATGAGTCACGAGACTGTGTATTTTGGGTCTCATTAGCATCCTTGATGAACTTAGATACTTTTAACACCCCAGTTATGGGGTAGGCAGCCAGGGTAGCCCAGTTCCTAAATATAGCCCCCAGGAACTGCGTACCTACTGTTTGCCAGGCATGACATACCACACTTGACTTCTGGAATTTTCTCATAAGGTTACAGTGCAAAAATGACTTATTTGTAGGGGGCTTCCCAATATGAGAGACCTGGTGAAAACATAGCCCACTACTGCAGAAATAAAGAGGCCCAAAGACTCCTTTTCCCCATCCTCTATAGGTACAGTGGAGGCATATGAGCTCGGCTTGGCCAGTGGGATATTTCTCCCTGTCACTTTGAAGTGGAACCAGTAATACAATGAAGCATGCTCAGTGCTAGAAAGCAAAGATGGATCCAGAATCCGTGGTGCCCGTGACATCTGGGCTAGTGGTGGCTCCCAGTATTAACCATGCAGTTCCCGTGCTAGTGTGACCATAGCTGTGGTACTAATGACTTTAGCTTCCTCAGCATTCTGCCCATTCTTGACTTTCTGATAACTGGGGAGCTTTCCTTCTTTCCTGACGATTCTTCATTTTATGAACTACCCTTTATACTTTCAATAGATTACGTTTCTGCTACATTAAGTATATTTGTTCTCTGTCACTTGCAACCAAGATTGATACAAACATAGTAATATTGACGCTAGTAATCCCAATTTACAAAGACCAAGATTAAAATATAATGTGAAGAGAAATTAAGAAATGTTCCCGTGTGTATAAGCCTGACAAATCAAATATACCAGTGCTTTCTCTTCTTCTCTCTATTAAATATCTCACAGGTTTATAGTTTAGAGCAGAAGGGACTTTAAGAACCATGTTGCCCGAACAGCCCATTTTAAGGGAAGGATGTTTTACCCTAGACAGGATGACGTTAGCAAACCTATGGCAAATCTTTTCCCCTAATTATGTGGTCTTTCAAAACTGGTTTCTTGAAGCTGAGAGCAAGGAAACAAACTTTAATAGAAAGGAAGTTGATGTTGGAATGGTACAGCCCTCTGACTGTATAAAACTCAGGCCTGCTCCAGGAGTAATGGAAGATGAACACTGAGATTATAAGTAGAGACAATCTGGAAAGTTTGGATGGGGGGATGACTCATGAAGGAGCAGAAGAATGATCTCTTAATTCTGTTATTCTACTTCACATCTACAGGATGCCTGGCAGCTTATTAATAGTATTAAGAGTACTAGGAGGAACAAATAATCAATCTGCTTTAACCACTTCCATTTCCCTTTTCTGACTCTCCAGTTAAGAGAGGGCCTCCAGTTAGGGAGGCTGGAGGGCCTCTCTTCTGTTCCACCACCATGCCAAACACCTAAGAGAACCTCTTACAATGCACTGTATTCTTTCAGTTACTTTCCTGCCCAGCAGGGTCAGCTGTGGGCTCCTAGAAGGTGTCCCTAGCTCTGCTCCCTTTGTTCCAGACCCCAAGGACATCTCCAAACTGAGATGTTACAGCCACATGATGGGCATGTGTTAATTGTTTGTTAAATGTTGAGACTGAAGAAACATAAGTGGCAAGTATATTTTCCCTCAGCATAAACTAGATGTGCAAAAAAAAAGTAAAATTTCTTCTGTTTTCTTGCTGGTTTCTTCTATCTCATCTTACAATATAAGGATAAGTTAATATCTTCTGGGTTTAAACAGATGCTCTGTTCATATGGTTAGGTTTTTAGGTTTTCTTTCCCTTTTCCTCTTCTTTTTCTTTTCTCCAAATGGCAGTCCATACAGGCAGAACACCCAGGGACTCTCAACTGGCCACCTTCATCTGTTCTTCTATGTATCACAAAAGGGATTCCGAGAGAAGACTGTCCAGAGAAGAAGCATTCCAACAAGCTGCATGTTTCTTGTGACCTACCCTCTTGGAAGTTATATGGTATCACTTTCACCACATACTCTTGATTACAAGAGGATTAGACACTTCCCCTTTAGGGAGGCACATGTTGTGTAAGGCTTAAAATTAAGGACCAATGCTATATGCTGTCTTGACATCTGATAAAACCAGGGCCTCACCTTGAACGGCCTAACTGCAAGTTTCCTTCCCTACTCTGCTCTCACAGATAAAGTATCCTAGCCAAACAACCCTCCTTATTAAGGGGAGCAGGCACAGTTCCTACTTATTTCTGAGTAGTTTGTTTCTGTTTCCTGACAGCTTGCAGAACTATTTAAACAAGCCAGTCACACTGTGCAGCCTGAACCAGGGGTCACCATCACCTTCTTGGTACTACAAAGCCTGCCTCTCACAGCCCTTGGATTTTCACTCTGTTCCCAAGTGCAGCCCCCAGGTGGCAGTGTATACCACGTGGTGTCCCTTTCCCTGGGACTATGAATATATGTGACTGATAACCTGCTATTGATCTCATCTGTCCACTGTTGAGTATTGTGTGTTCAGCCATCTTCAAGGGTGGGAATCCCTCCCTAACCGATGGGATGAATAGAAGGCAATTAAAACAGCATGGCAAAGTCACACTGCAGAAGACTGTATTAGATATAGAATGTAATATATTGTTGTGGTCATTGTTAGAAAATCTAATCCCCACTTCATCTCATCTTCCCCCGCCCCCCTCCTCAATGAGATAGGGGAACTCTCAAATGTGTCCCCATAAATTTAGAAGCCACTGAGAAAATTGTGTGATTTAGGATTAATTCTTCTCACCATCTTTATTACCAAACTGTTTGAGATGGATAATCTTTATCCCAGAGCACATTCTGGCACATTCTGGCATCTTGAAAGATCCTGAAGTGTGTGGGAGGTTGATTTATTTTTAGTCTAGGTGTGCTGCTCTACTCATGAGGCATTCTAAAATGGGTAGAGTCTGAAACTATGCCCAGGCAATTCAGCGGTTAATATATTACAGGTGCTATCCCTACATAAATCAACGTTGGTTTTTAGTGGTAAGTTGCCACTTAGGCCCATTCTGTTTAAATTATAGCGTTTGGAGTCTTTTCTTCTGAAGCATCTTAAGTGCTTCAGGTGTGTTTGATGTGTTAACAAGTTTTCTGAGCTACTGGAAGGAGGGATGTTCCTGTGGATCCGTTTGGAAGGAAATCATCAAAGACTTAGGCTTTTTCTGCCGAGAAAGCCAGGGCTGTCTTGCAGGCAGCTAAAGAGGGAAGACACTGGCATCTGAAGAGCTAACATGGAAACGTGTATGCATGCAAATTATAGCCATTGTATTTTTCAGGGTTCTCTAGAGAAACAGAACCAATAGGAGATTATATATAGGATCATACAATTATGGAGACTGAGAAGTCCCACGAGCTACTGTCTTGCAAGCTGGAGACCCAAAAAAGCCAGTGCTGTAATTCTGTCTGAGTCTGAAAGCCTGAGAATCAGGAACACCAAGGGTAGGAAAAGATGGATGTCTCAGCTCCAGTAATCAGGCAGGAAAGAACAAATTCTTCCTTCTTCCACCTTGTTATATTCAGGCCCTCAGTGGATTGGGTGATGCCCGCCCACACTGGGGAGGTCACCAATTCAAATGCAAAAACACCCTAACAGACACATCCAGAATGTTTAGTCTGGGTACCCATGGTCAGACAAGTTGACATATAAAATTAACTATCATAGCTATTGTTCCTCAAATATGCAATTTTCTGGTCACAGTGATAACATCGGGCTGTCTCTCAATCCTGACTCTTTCCCTTTTATGTGATCCTCTCCAACCTCTAGGTCCACCCTCATTGTCCTAGGTATCCAAGACCATGTCTCTTCATAGTCCAGTCTTCTGCCCCTTCCCAGGCTGGTTGATCCTCATTTAGTTCCCCTTGGACATAATTCTTTATTTTCTTTTTCAATTTATTGTTAAGGCATCTACTCTATATCTTGCTTTCCGTAAGGATTTCCTTTATGTTTTTCAATAGACTTTTCTCAGAAACACATGCTTCATGCAAATCCAATACTTTGACTTTCAAAGCTATTGTTTCTTATAAAACTTTTGAGAGCTTATATTAAAAATGAAAAAAAGGAATATATTTCCCTTTGAATTACTGACATAGAAATCTAATTCTCCTTGAGTTTTGTCACAGTGTGTAGTACATAAATAAATACTCAATAAGTGTCAGCTATTACAAACTACTACTACTACTATTCTTATTAGTCTTACTACTCCTGATAAAAAAGACTTAACAAGTATTTAAGAATAGAGGTAGACCATAAATTCAGATATATGGATTCTAAGTCTAGCAATCATTTAAATAGAAAAATCTTGTTTTAAAAGGATTAATTTGTCAGCTGTTTGCTGCATGGACTAGAGAAAATAGAGAATGGAGGAGCCATCTCTTTATAAGTAATTTAGACTAATATGAGAGAAAAAACAAATTTCACTTGTAGATTATCACAGATGTACACACTAACACACATACATACACACAAATATAAGAAAATGGCTTATTACAGGCACATCAGCTTTTACTCTCATAAATGCAAATTTAAAATGAACAAAGGTAGAAAATAAACACAAAAGAGGAAAAAAGATGAGAAAGAGGGAAGAAGAGAGGAGAGAAAAGACAGAAAGTTATGAGATTAAGTGATTGCTTAGAAAGGACTCACAAAAATAAAAATCTCAGTTCTGAATATTAGAAATTTCTAAATTATATTTATTATCTGTTTTTCTGAGTGTCTCCTCTTGACTGCTAGCCTACAAGCTCCTTTAAAGCAAGCAGTAGCTTTGTTAAGTTGATCTTTGTAACTTAGAAAGTGTTGCATAGACTATGTACTTAATAAATTGAATGAGAGAATGAATAAAAGAATAAAGGAATAATTGATTAATAAATGAATGCACAAAAAGAAGCAACAGATTAGAGAACATAAGGAATCATTTTTCCAAAAAGAAATGATTAACAAGCAGGGATAGCCACAGGAGTTGGGCCAGAGGCCTTTTAGGTGTGTTCTGACTGCCTTCTGCAAAGTTCTGCAGCTCAAAAGATAAGTATTCCACTGCCTATCAAAAAGCCTGAAGTTTTCTAATAGAATTCTTTGCTTTGACCTCAAGGGCTTTTCTGCCTTTAAGAGTTGTCTGTTAAATTACAGATATCTCTTGGATACATAAAATGTGAAGCTCTTATCAGCTGGAACCTCAGTGGGGATTAGTTGATGGGTGGTTGTTGGGAAGGTGTATGCCTAGGAAGATAAAGGAGAGAGAAAAGGAAGGAACCTAGACTGACTGAAAGTTTAACATGTGAGGTGTTTTACATATATCATCTTCTGTAATCCTAAAACCAAAACCAAAACATTGCATAGTAGCTATCATTACACCCATTTTTACAGAGAGGAAGCAAGCTTATGGAGGCTACATCCCCACCTGAGATAACTCGGCCAGCAAGAAGCAGAGTTGGAATTTGAACGGAGACTTGTCAGGCTCCTTCCTCTCACTGGGCAGAACCATTGCCGAAGCCCAGGGGGAAACCCCAGGTTCTGACAAGCGATAATTTTGTTCAGTGCTGGATATTATGACACTTCCCAGCTTCCTTTTCTGAAAGGCAATTAAGCATTTGTATTACCTTCTTAGGGCTGCTGTGTAACAAAATACCACAAACTAGAAAGCTTAAAACAACATAAATTTATTGGTTCATGATTCTTGAGGCCAGAAGTCCAAAATCAAGGTGTTGGCAGGGCCATGCTCTGGGGCCTCTAGGGAAGGATGCTTCCTTGCATTTTCTAGCTTTTAATAGCCCCCTGGGTCCTTAATTTGCGGCAGCATAACTCCAGTCTCAGCCTCCATCTTCACATGGCCATCGTCTGTGTTTTTATTTGTCTTCACATGGTGTCCTCTTCCCTGTGTCTCTGTCTTCTCTTCTTGAAATAAAGCCAGTCGTATTAGATTAAAACTCACCCTATCAAATATGACCTCATTTTAACCAGATTACATCTACAAAGAGTAGACTCACCAAGCGAGTCTGTTTAATGGAAGGCAGAAAGGGAAAAACCAAAGAAGGAAGGGTTAGGGCTCCTTTCTTTAAAGAAGGTGGTTTTATTGTCATGCTGGAGGCAAGGGTCTCCTGCATTTGCATTCATACTAGGCAAAGAGCTCCAGAGGGATTAGTGCCTTAGAAAAGCTTGGCTGTGTTTACTGTAGGGATAAAACGTTGAGCAAAGCCTTTCTTACCATATTTCTAAGCAAACAACTCAGTGTATTGCCATTTTTGAGATGAGAATGCTTCAAATGAGATTACTGCTGCATTGAATCTGGGTTGCGATTGGAGATGATTTATCCTTTCAAATGACCAACATATTTGCAGGACCCTCCAGAGTGACTGACTTTCTGTTGCACATTGTGTTGATTTCTCATTTATGGTAGACAAAGACTAATGATCAGAGCTGGAGGAAAAGCATTTTCAGCTCTGCATTCAAAGGATAATTTTAAGGCAGCCTAAGACTCTTTGAATTTTTTGTTTATTTTTACATTTGTGGTGCAGAGACTCCAGAAGCTCTGACTATCAATCCTGGCTTTTTTATTTCAGGGGCAAATCATGTACGCTCAGTATCTTTGGGGAGGAAACTTGAGGGCATAGGCAATGTAGGAGTTATTTGCTAAGTGGTCCTTTAGCTAGTGCATTAGTCATAGCACACAATGGATCAGAGACTCAGGAGTCATCCTGTGGACTCAGCACACAGCTCTGCCCTCTCTCACCTTTCCCTACACAGGCTGAATTCTAAGACTGACATTTGAGAAGATGGTGGAGCGTCTGTATCCCTATCAAAATATGCTCTTGGTGTTTCCATCCAGACTTCCTTGCTTTACCTCCTCATTTTGACAGAGCCTATCTGTGAGAAAATGGCATGTACTTCCGGAGAAATGTCAGCAAGATAGGCAATTAATATGAGTTGTCGGCACATCTCAGGGTCAGAAGACTAGAGTACTTCAAGCATTATTAGAATTCCATCTCTAACTCTGTGCATGATAGAGGGCAAAGGAGCTCCTTAAAAGAGAAGGAATAGGATGAATTCAGAAACAATCCTTGCATCAGCACAGACACGTGAACTCACACACACAATTATCACTGTCTAGTATTTATGCTGATTCAATACATACTATACAATTACCTTTTAATTACAGTGCCCCACGAGAGAGGTATGAGTAGCGGCAAGGCAAGTTTCAGGCCCTCGCAAAACTCACAGTGCATATGTGGAATGTGACAGACACATAAATGGCTCTAAAATGGACAGAGCGCTGACAAAGATGGCCTTAATGTTTCCATCAGTTTGACTAAACTTGAGATACGTTCTTCCTGACTCTAGGTCCCTCCCCTATAAGCCGACCCTTACAGAATCCAGATGGTCTCTTCCCTCTCTTTTCTTGGAGCATTTACTTTAGAAAACTCATAAATTTTTTCTACCCTTTAGTGATATAAAACTTTCTAAAAGTCTCTGGCCAAAAAGTCTCTGCTTTTATGTAAACAGATGCTGAGATTTTGAATCATATCCAAACTATTGACTTTATATATATATATATATATATATATATATATATATATATAAATATATATATATATATATATAAATATATATATATAAACACACTGATGCATACAAAAAAAAGGCCAGTGCTCAGGGATGACAGGTGAATGTCCCACTGACCTGCCCGAAAGGGGGCATCATGCCGTGGGTGAGATGAGGCCAGCCTCTGTTTCCCCATTGGCTGTGCAGCCTCAGGTCTACATGGGGCCACAGTACTCACAGGCTCTGAGCGCTGCAGTGCTGGTGTCAGCACCCATGCAGACTGTGGCTCATGAAGGGCAGGAGGTGAGAAATGGTGACGCTCCACCTACCTGTCTGGAGGAGCAAAGAATCAACTCGAATGCTTCAGCCAAGGCCTGAGTCAAGCTCTCTAAACATGGGCTGCTGGAAGGTGGGTGTTGTGAGGGGGCGGGAGGCTGGGGGCAGGGGAGATCCCCCTCAGCGAGTAACCCTTCCTTCTCTCCACCCATTAGAAAAATCAAAAGGCACTGGCCAGTTATAACTTCTGACTGTCTTTCTCAAGGACTTGGGAGTCATCCCTTTGAAATGTAATCACAACGGAAGATAATACCCCTGCCTCCCGATCTGTGGGGCAGGACAAGAGCCTAACTTCCTGCTCCATGTTTTTAGCCCCCTGTCTTAGAGAGGAAGGTTTACTTTTCCTTTGGGTAAGGCCCAAGGAAAAGGCCCAAGGAAATGGCCCAAGGAAAAGACCTAAGGAAATGGCCCAAGGAAAAGACCTAAGGAAGTGGCCCAAGGAAAAGGCCCAAGGAAATGGCCCAAGGAAATGGCCTGTGCTCTGCCCCCTCCGCTCCAGCTCCTTCAGACCTCTTCCACTTTCTTCCAGTGGCGTTTAGTTTAGACTGCGTTCTGCTTTCTTTCTCCTATTTCAGTAGCTTTCAATTACATTTTCCTAACTTTCTAACTTTGCTCACTGAAATTTTTCTTGGATAGCACTAAGGTAATGCTCTGGACAGTCAGAAGAATGTGTGTCTTGGGGGACAGCATGCAAGGTTTCAAAATACTGGAGGCACTTAACACCAGATCTTTGGATTTTAATGAGTAGTATTTTCAGAAGAAAAAGTAGAGAAAGAATAAGATGAAGCAAAATAAGCAAACAAAAAAAGTTCATCCATTGGTCAAACATCAATTCAACAAATGATCTTTACCAAATGAAAAAAAAAAGTATTAAAGTTACGTTTTGAGTTTCTAGCCATTCACAATGGATGGGTGCAGGATGGCGGCTGTGGTTACCAGAATTCCGTTGTTACCAAGCTTCCGGGCTCTCCTGCTCTCCTCCTGACCTCTCTCTACCTCTCAGGCTAACCATTATTTTTTATTTATTTGCTCCTCAGGCTTTCTTCTACCCCCTTCCCATCTCTATCTCCCTACATCTAGTGACTTCCTCTGCATCCCTCAGTCCCTCCCCACCATGCATCCTCATGCAAGTAAAGGGAGCTGGAGAAGAGAGAGGAAGATGAGTCCATAGTCGAGTCTCAGCCACTGCTCCCTCCCAAAGGGTGAAAAATTATGAGCAGAGAAGAAGTGGAAGACTGAGGGACATTGAGTAAGGGATACTAAAAGACAGTGTTCCATAAAGAAAAATATATGACACTTCCAAATTAGGTTAATTCAAAAAGGCCTATAAAAAGGGACTATTTCAAAGGTGTCCATAGAGTGTAGGGAAACCACAAAAACAGTACAGTATCCCAGGAATAGTACCCCCAGACTAGTGTGCCACCCCTAGTCTTGAAAGTTTAAGGGGAGGGAGAAGTTTCTGGAGTCTGTAGATGAGAGAGCTGGCTGGAGAGCTATCTGACAGGGGCTGTGACTTTTAGTCTGTGGGTAGTGCCAGCTATAGCTACTGTAGGCATAATAATCCCAACCTCTTTTGCTCTCTTTCATTTTCTTGCTAGTGTTTCCTATTGGCCTAACCCTTCTGAAAGCCAGAGGGCAAGAGAGCCCACTGATGCCATCCATACAGGTCAGTCTTGGGGCAGAGCCCACTGATGCCATCCATACAGGTCAGTCTTGGGGAAGAGAGGAGAATGGCGAAGAGGAAACCGATCTGAAGGGGCAGATGGAAGATGTTTGGCATAGATAAAAAATAGGAAAACAGAGGCAGAGAGAAAGGCGACCAAGGAGTTGAAAAGCCCTAGAGGGCAGGAAACATCAAGGAGCTACATAAAAGGGAATAAAGGACAGAAGGAGGGAAAACTGAAGCATGGAACTAAGAGAAACAAAGGGGCAAGGGATCTGGACATGGAATTCTAACTCTGCAGCCATCCTACAATCTGTCAAACCATTAAATAAAAATTCTCATAAAGATTATTAATAGAAACCAAGAAGAAAGAAGTCTTTAGGAAGTCAGTATCTTTGGTGAATTTGGCATAGTGTTGATATTGATATTTTGGCAAATGAAATTTGGCAAATTTTGGCAAATGAAACAGGGTGTCAGTAAATTTATTTTTTCCTGTTAGATTGCTTCCCAGGAAAGTTGTATAATTGGAGAAGTTTAGGGAACAGTAGGTTTGGTTTGCTGCATATTTAGTATCTGGTAAAAAATGTTGGTGTGTTATAAAGAGAGATTGGGACCCATGTCAATCAAGAGGCTATCAACTTCCAACCCATGCATAGCCTTACCATCTTGGTGACAGCTGATTCCCAACAGGGAAGTTCACCCAAGTCTTTGTGTTTAGAGGTTTTATTGGGGCTTAGTCACATGGGTATTGTTTGTTGCACACATAGCTGACCTTAGCCTCCAGCCTCTCTAGATGTTGAGCTCGTAAGCATAGTCCAACTTCCCCCCAACCTGCCACCATAAATCACATTGTTAGCATAGACTGTCTGGTATGGCCCAAGGCCCCAAATAAATAAAGACCCTCCTATCAGGCCGGGAGTACCAAGGGCTTAGAGGTTACCTCTCAGGAGCCAGGACAAAGGGCCAAACGTTTCTATTTACTGCACAGAGGACCTTGAATACAGTGACCTATGGTGGAGAGTTTGGTATTCAGCAGCTTCTCTCTGCACTTACTGGGGGAGGTAGCAGGGGAACCATTGAATAATGTTTTTTTTTCCTCAATGCCAATATTGATATGAAAATAAAATAATGCATTTAACCTGCTGTGTTTTCTTCTATGTATTTTCTTTTCCCTTCTATTGTATCTCTATTTTAATTGCCCCTCCTAGCTCTATTTCCCTTTTGTCAATACTGCACTCCTTCAGTAACCTTGAACTCTTTGTGGTGACCCAGTAATTTATGCAGAACAGAGACTAAGCTTCATTTTCATTGCAGAATCTTAGAAAATGCTTTTATCTTGTGCTTTTGGCCGATATTATAGGGAGACAGAATATAGCCTTTCAAATGCAGCTCAAAGACATAAATTTTCCCATTTATATTGGTCAGTTCCTTTTCTAATAACAGCAATTTCTCTCTCCTAAAGATTCATGATATATGAAGAGATGGACAAATCATTCTCTCCATTTTCATAATATTTAATCAGAGAAATCATCCCGTGATCATATGAAGCTTTGATATAAAAGTCAATCAACATAAGATTATCTTTTAATCAGAGTCCTTTTGATTTTTAGACACCAGATATTTTACTTTAAGTCACCGGTATCCCTCCACTCCAGATTTCAGAGGCAATAGTGAAGATGATTTAGGAGTCGTATATCCTATATTGCAAATAAAAAGGAAGCAAAAACAACCAGCTATATCTGTTACCCATGGAGCCTGTAAGATATTCTAAGATAAAAAATAATGTAGAATATCACTGGGAATGTTAGATAATGAAAAGGGCAAATAAGCAAAAACAAAGGGGTCTGGAATAATAGGAGCTCTACAATAAGGCTGACTGAGATAAACTCTGCCCTGCTAAGGCTTATTCCACTGGAGGATACTGTTTTGACATCTTCTCATCCCTTTAATGCTTCCTTCCTTTCTCTTGAAGTTCTAAAGCTCATGAAGTGAGGTTATTGATGCTGCTTATTAACCATTTCTACCTTGTCACTTTACAACCACTGGATTGGATTATATTTCTTGAACTTCCTTGTTTGGTTGGGGCAAGTGACAATCCTGGCCAACAAGTAATAAGCAAAAGTAATACCTATCACTTCCAGTAGGAGAATTTAATTACTTGTGCAAAGACACTCCAGAGCTTTTCCTTTCCTTCTAACAACATTTGCTTTCCTGACAATGATTCCTGCTTCAGCGTGGAATGCAGTGACAGTGAGTAGAGTGATTGCCCAACCAGTCAGAGGTTGACAGGTACTATAAGTGAGGTATATACCACTGTTGTTTTAAGTCAATGATATTTGGTGTTTTTTCAGCAGTATAATCTAGCCGATCCTGACTGATATATGTAGCTCTGGGAATTAATAAGCTAAGTGAACCTAGAACTCATTGTAAATAAAATTCACTCTTTTTCCTAAGCCTTAACCCCAAGATTGGTAATACAAAGCTGGACCCTGTCTGCATTACAGATTTAGACCTCTGGAAATGTTTATTCAAATTGTGTTGATTGTACTATATAATGAAGAAATGTGAATCTCACCTCATTCAAGTGGATCCCAAAATTTATTATGGCTCTAAAATTACCTCATTCTGGACATTGCTAAAGGACTATTGAAAGGTATGGAGATGTAATGAATATACCTTTCTGAAGCATTTCAAGCATCCAGTAGAGAAGGTTATTGCGGGTGAACGAAGGTGTTGTTGGATGTTTGTTTATTGCATAATGGGTGTGGGTTCGTTCCTAGCATTGCCCATCTTCCATCAGCGCTGCTTCTGAATGCCAGCTTAAGACCTTATTTTACATTTATTGTTTTCACTAATTTCTGTGAAGTATTACTTTTCAATATGTGCTAAACTAGTCTGGTATTTAACTTGTTTTTACCTTTAACTTGTTGCAAATAATGAGTTAGAGTGGTAGAAAATCAACTTGGCTAGAAGCCATTCTTTTACTTATTCAGTGGTTGGTCTCTGATGGGAGGATCCTTCTCTAGAGAGAGTCTTAAAAGCCGAGGTATAAAGCTGGGAAGGTAGACTAGGAGAAACGTGGCAGTTTGACCAGTAAAGGTACACATCTCTTAATTCCAGAAATGTTCAGAGTACCACCACAGCTTTGTGCAGGAGGGAGCATGTATATGCAAAGGGAGATGTGGGTAGATCCAGTGGCCTTTAATATGAATCGATCAACAAGGTAGAATTTATGACTCTCCTGTGCTGTTTGACCTCAGATAATGGGAGTTCCCTTTTAACGTCTGTAGTCATCTGATATTTAAATAGCTATATATTTTTGCTGTCAAATTTAGAAGGCATCTGTTACCACAGTTATTCTATTTGTAGATGCCAAGGGGAAAATTTGCATATGCACTATTGCTGAACCAGGTCTCTTTTAAGGCTCCCAGGGTTTCAGTCTTATGATCCAAATCAGGCAAATGAATGAGTAATGATGACAAACTGTAGATAGAGCAGGTGAGCTTTTGAACCTGTTACCCGATTAAAGACAGGATTCCTGGGACTGGTGGAAAATGTCATTATTAAGGGACCCCCAAATGGTCCTGAGATCAGACCATATGCATATTATCATGTCTGTTTACAACACCATCTAGAAACCCATCTTGCAGAGTTGAAGCAATTGTTAGAAGTAAATAAGCAGCAAAACCACAGACTAATTATTATAGTGAGTTTTCCTATCAGAGTCAGAAGTCCCAATCTCAGTGCTGTCATTTTTTACTAAGGAATGAAGACAGTTCATTCATATAACAAATATTTATTAAGCACTTATTGTGTATCAGACTTTTTTTTTTTACTAGGCACTGGAGTACTTTGTGGAACCAAACAGACAAGTAAGCCAGAGGCATAGTCCCTGCCCTCACTAAGCTTACAGACTAATGTAGGGGAGGCCACATGAATTTAAAAAAATCAACAAATAAATGGACAGTCTCAACTGTAATCATTCCTCTAAATGCAAGGCGTTAATTTCCAGATTTTTTTTCCTGCTGGACTCTGAAGTATTATGAACTATGAATGATCTTTATTAGAAAGAAAATACTAGTGGTCCTATTTGATTGACATAGCACACTCCTCACTGGAAACAATCTTGACAGTTGCAGCCTCCCTCTCACTCTCTCCCCACAACGTCAACGTAATTTTTTAGAAAGCTCTCATTTGGCAAACTCAGTTTCCCATTCTCCCATACAGCAGAATATAGATCTTGCTTGAAAGCATATGTAAGATAAAAGAAACTTTCAATGAAAGTTGTCACAACTACATTCTGCAAATACAGTATCCAGTATGATTCCGAAACTTTATAGTAAATCTCAGTATAGAAAGAGGGAAATTGCAACTGTGTGGAAAATATAATAATGAAATTATGGAAGACAAACTGAAACTCAGTAGTAGAAATAGAATTCTTGATTACGCCTGCTCTAGTTCTCTCTGAGGTGAATGAATAATGAAACACAAGCAAATGAAGAAGCTTAATAACTCATTTTTAAAGAATAATTCACAGACGTTTTGGGAGAAGGCTACCAGAATTAAAAAACTTGACTTTTTAAAGAGATATTCTTTATACTTTTAGTTTTGAATAAGGTATGGCACATATCCTGTTGATCTAACAGTTACAATATGCAAAGGCAGCTAAGGCGCTGATGGGTAGGAGCAGTGTTTGGAAGGATGATGCAGTTGAGTGTCCTTTGGTCTGCACGAACCGAGGATTAAATCATGCTCTTTGTCACCAACCCTTATGTTTAGGAACTGTGCTGTGCTTTATAGCGTATATTTTCAATGGAGGCATAACATGTGAGGGAGCATGCATTTAGAAGATAGTTGGCTGCAGAGGAGAAGGCAACACTGAGTTTCTAGACATCATAAACCCCTGTCTCTTACAGGTAATTAGGATAAAGGAATCAACCTGCAACCTAGATGGCGTACACCTACATGGTAACATCATATATATACATCACCATATATATGCATCACCATATATATATATATATATATATATATATATATATATATATATATGGTGATTACTGTGGATGTAGGAATTGAACGTGCAGTCAAGACCTCATGCGTAGGCATATCTTGCTCAGGCTAACTCTGCTAAGCAGATTCTAAAGCCTGAGGCCTAAGGAAAAATATTTTAAACTTCTGGTCAAGTGAAGCACTTGAGAAATAAGTGAGCCTTAAGGGGATGTCTCTACTCTGCAAGTGGGAGAACATAGTAAATAACCCAAAAGAGCTGCAGATAAAGATTTTCATTTTCTATAGCAATGCTCCCAAAGAGTGGTATGCCTTAAGGAAAAAATGAGAACCGTAAAACAAGAGAGGAAGAGACTTTTTATGACTGTATGGTTTAGAATACCTAGGCTCCTAAGGGAATCTAACTGTTGGCATATAGGAAAAACTTGGAGAGAAAACAGTATGAGAAGTTTAAATTTCACTTGCTCCCATCTTTTCTTTACCATCTGTCCTTCACAGTAGGAAAGGATTTTCTAGGATGAGAGAAAAATGAGAGTCAGGGGAAAAAATGAGACAGAATTGAGGGTAAATCCCAGAGGAAGGGGCCCTGTGCCCACTCCCTGGGACACGTTCTAAGAGGTGGTGAGCCATCAGATACATTTATAGGATGGGAAAACAGAGAGGCTCGTGCCCTGCAGTAGGATAACAAAGGTAAGTGGGGGGTTTTAGTAATATATACCTAAGCTTACAATTAGTTCATACTTTTTAAATATGTTATCCTTTAATAAATATTGATTTCAGAGATTTCAGAGAACTCCCAGTTATTCAGCTGTTCTCTGCAATGGGTTATTGGTGCCCCCCAAAGTTATGCACATACCCTAATTCCCAGAACCTGTGTGAATTTTGAAAAATCATCTCTGCAGATATAATTAAGGTTCTTGGGATGAGACCATTCTGGATTATTGAGGAATGGGGACCCTAAATCCAATGACAAGTACACTTATAGGAGACATACAGGAAAGAAATACAGAGAGAAGAGGAGAGCACATATGAAGACAGTGGTAGAGATGCAGCCACAAACCCAGAAGTGCTGACAGTTACCAGAAACTAGAAGACCCAAGGGTCCTCCCTCGGGTCTGTGGGAGGAGTGTGACCCTGCCAACACCTTGGTTTTGGGTTTCTGACCTTCAGAACTATGAGAGAATGAATGTCAATTATTTTAAACTGCCAAGTAGTTTCATACAGCAGGCCTAGGAAACTAATAGAACCCCACCCACGTGCTCAGCTGTAGGCAGATGCGTTCCTAGAGTAACTTCGTGACTGTTGAGACTCATTCCAGCTCCCTTCTGCAGCAGTTAACTCCATATACTGTGTTTAAACAGAATATTTGAAATAAAGTGATAGCGCGGTAATTACAAAGATGAGTAACAAAACTTGAATTATTTCACTTCTGCCATAATGTGTGACTCATGAAATTTTTATTTGTGCTTAAAATTTTAAAGAGTTCAATAGAGCATGAACTGAGAGGTATGATATTTTTGTTGGTTGAGTGTATGTATGAAACATTTTACTGAATTTAAATATCTTTAACATAGAGATTTTTCAACTTCTTTATTGTAATTGTTATTAAATTATGGTAGTGTTATCACAGCAGAAGAGTACTATTTATTTTAAATTTCCCCCAAAGGAACATCAGTTTAATTAGAAAGTACAAATTTATTACCTTTTTCTTTTGTACTGTTATATTTATTATTTATTACTTTACTGGTATGATCATATATACAAAGTTTAATAAAAGAAAATTTTCACTGAATGCGTTTTTTCTGACCATTATTATTATTCATGTCATTTCGTCATTATCTGACAATAATTTTGATGTATAAAGAATGAGTTTTCAAAACTAGCTCTCTGAGACACAAATATATTAGGCAAGCCCACTGCTGCCTTGTTGGCTGGTTAGAGCCCAATAGTAAGGCAAGACTGTGCGGGAGAAATGGCAAGTGCTCTACTGGGTAGATGAGGTTGTAGTGTCACAGAGGATCCCTTGTCCCAGCATGTTTTGAAATCAGGAGGATTTCCATGTGCTCCACAGTGATAATAATACAGTCAAGAAAGTCACTGAGCCTGTAGATGGCTCTCTGACGACTTTTGTGAACTAACGTCTATACACAATACAAGATGATCCTGGCCTTAGTGGATGCTGGTCCAGACAGATACTTAGAATCACTCCTCTTTACTGTTCACCATTAACACCTTTGTAAGCCTTCTCAACTTCCAAAATGAAGGAAGTAGGGTGGGGCATCCAACTGACAGAGATATGTTTCTACCTTCTTTGCAGAATGAAAGCTTATAGAAACTTAGCTAAGTTTACTAAAGTTACTTTTCTTGCTCGCCTTCCCAATGGACTAGAATTTATATATATAATATACATTTCCCAGAAGAGTAAACTGAGATTCAGATTATGTGACTTGTCTAAGATCTCACAAGTAATTAAAGAGAGAACTAAGATTCTAACACAGGTCCATCTAATTCCAAGAACCCCACCTTTTCTACCATGTTAGGCTATCATTCCAGGAACCACTGAGACTTCTGAGTTATGGAAAAAGAATAAACTGAGACAGTTTCAGGACAACAAAGTGTTGTCCCCTAAGTTTTAGAATTATTTTCTCCCAAAGTTTTGGTTATTTTTGTCCTTGGCTTACCTTGGAAGAGCAGTATGGCTCAATGGCAAGCTGGATTCAATCCATCTTTACCTCTCATCAGCTGTGTGACCTGGGGAAATTTCTCTACCTCTCAGTATCTTTTATTCTCATCTCTTATGTGAGGAGAGAAATAACTAGAGAAATGCAGAGATTAGAAATTGCAAATATAAAGCATCTGGAACCAAGTAGGGCATTACCAATTGGAGCTATTTTATATTACCTTTATGAAGATATAATATTCCAGAATAGTTGCAAATGTCATTATCATTCTATACACAGCCTCTGATAGCTAGTATTTGAAAAGGTATAACTGAAGATTACTGTTTTACTTATCCATTGATGTATTGTTTATTTTTGCTGACAATGTTGAGTATATAGGCCTGCCTGGTGGATACAGAGAAAGGTTCAACCTAGATGGGGCATTAATTCCCTTCAAATTCTCTTTCTGTTATAACTTGCTGATCCTCTCTCAGCATGAAACTGATTAAGAAATTCACATCACTTAATTCTTTTCATAATCACCTAGTGCGAAACTAGCAAGGAAGGACTTTTTTTTTTTTAATGGGTAATGAGCCAAGTGAGGCATGCAGAAGGGAATAGAGTTGGCTATTCAAGTGCAAGTTTCTTCCCTCTTATGAAATGCCCCAGATAAGCAGTATTCCCTGCTGAGCTTCACAGATCAGATTGGTGTTCTGGAAGTCTGTTATGTTGGTAGAGACAGAAAGTAAAAGGGATAAGAGGTGAGAACAGGGAGCACTGGTTGCGGAAAATGGAAAAATGAACAAAACTAAAGCAACTCTTCCTGGCTGTTTCTGAAATGAAGCAGTGGAAAGGGGATAAAGAGTGCATATGAGGTGAGACTCTCTATTAAAAAGATGTCCTTTAAAATATTTCTGGTGGAAAATAAAGGAGAAAAGAGATGAAAGCACTTATCTTTGATAGAAATTTCATACTTCTAACGATAGTTTCCAAGAAGTAGAAAAACCATGGCGTTTTGGAGATGGACAGACCTGGGACTAAATCTCTTCCGGATTATCAGTGTGACACATGGCTAGTTACTTAACTTCTCTGAATCACTGTCTCCTCATCTGTTGCTAGGTATGCTATTTCTCCACTTATTGATAATTTAAGGGATTAACTTTTCTGCACTCACTATTTTATGTCTTTGATCATTGTATTAAATTTGTTTGGAACTTCATATCCCTTTGTCTATCTATTCTGGTTGACTGAGCTCATTGAGGGCCGTGGTGACATCTTTGATCTCTACTAAGTTAATGTCATTACCACTCCATTTTTGCTGAAGCTGAAGTTAGTTGCATGATGACTTTCAAGGTGGGCAGCTAATGGATTTTATGCTTGGAGTATATGTCTAGGAGAGACAATATTTAGACCTTGACAGGAGGGAACCAAGCCTTGCATCCTGCTCTTTAAAGGGTCTTCTCTGACTCTCCTCTGTTTACACCTTTCCCCATTATGCAATAATTTCCTGGGGCCCCAAAACTGTGCCCAAACTTATATCATGCCCTCGTCTACACCACACTATGGATATCAGAGCACAAGAATCCCCTGCCTTCCTTAAACCTGACACAGCTTCCAAGGCTGGATGTGTCCTCCAGGGTGGAATTTGCAAGTGATGCCCTGACTTCTAGGTCTCAAAGAAGGTTATTTGGGAAGGGTTATATAGGACTTGTGACTAGAGGCTGAGTCACTCCCCCAAATGCAGATGGGGCCCCCAAATGGCATGGAGCAAGGTATGAAAAAAGAAAGTTGCTGGGCCCAGGCCAGCCCTCCCCATGCAGCAGAGAACTCTGAGGAATCTGAGAATTCTGAATTTAAATCTGACCTTCCAGGTCATTATAAAGGTCAGAGATAGAACACTTTTTAACAGTGAGCTTGATTTACATCCTTAAATATTTAGACATATGGCAGACAACTCTCCATTTGTACTCCCGCCAATGTTAGGGGCATACCTGGAGAAATCCATCCCTGTGATCCTTCCTTTAGTGGCAAAAGTAGGAACTTTCATTATACAGCATGAATATTAATTTCTAAATCACTTTGATACCCCTTTTGGAGGATATCATCTCCAAAGAAATTCTTCTTCACCTGTGTTTGGATCCCATGTATTTACTATGGGCCTTTTTCTTTAGACTGGCTTTTATGTTTGCCAAGAAATACTTGGCAACATTTTGAAACATAGTCAGTGAAACACCATGGTCTCTTCCTGTCAAAATTTGTAACCATCAGGGTGACACTAAAATAAGGAAATGTCAAAGAGTGAAGGAAGCCACATTGAATCCATACATCTCCGTGTCTCCACATAAGCTTTCTATGAATGCTCAAGAGGAAGAGGTCTTAAGATTCAGGATTCTGAGGCTCCTAATTAAAGTCCACAGGTTAGAGAAACAATTAGCCTAGAGAAAAGAAGCATTCATTAAGGAGGCTGGAATCTTAGACCAAGAAGACTATTGATGCAGTTGGGAGGCTGATGTTAAGGTAGAGGACTTGAGTAGAGAAAGATAATATGTCCTCATAGCCTTTAAAATATACATGGTATGGCACATTAGAAAGAGAGAAAACATTCCTTAAGCTTGTGTCAGGTCAAGGTCCAATGCCAAGGACTTGCATTGGGAATAGAATTTGATCTAAACCTTGTTCAATAAATAGCTCTTCCCTTGGAAGACTAGGAGAATGAGAAAATGTGCGTTCTGTGTTTTAGCCCTTTCAAATGCCCTTGTGATTTTGGAGTCAGTGGACCTGTGACTCTAATGACATGGGCAAATCTTTGTACCTCTCCTAGCCTTAGCTTTTCTACCTTGTAGAGTTGCTGTGAGAACTGCTCTCAGATGGTGCATGGAAATGGCCTTTATAACCTGAGCAAGTTTATTACTTGGATGACCATATGAATAAAAGAATTGGTTATTAGTTAAAAGCTAATTATTATTAGGAATGGTCAACTTAAGAGTTGCAGCTTCTAGAGTGGTGGTTGTCTATGCACTAGTCAGTAGTATTCTAGGGTTTAAATTGTCATAGGTGCAGGTTTGTCGTTATACTTTTCTTGTCAAATTCATACTAAGAAACTGTAATATCCTTGCTATTCTTTAACAAAATGCATTTCCTAATTCTATACTTGGGTTTCTAAAACATTTTTAAACAAATCTGAAGAAAGTGAGAATAACCATTACATATCTTAACTTCTCCCAAATTATTTCAGTCTCACATACTTCTGTGGTAATGAGTCCAGGCTTTCTTTTCAGGATGATGAAATGTTCAAAACTGATTGCAGTGATGGTTGAACAACACTGTAGACATGGTTAAAAGAATAAAGTGTACATTTTAGATGAATAAATAGTATGGTACCAAATTATATCTCAGTACACTGTTATTTTAAAAAATCTCCCTTTTCAGATGTTTTTCTTAAAAATTATATATTTCCCAATCTTCATCCCAGCACACAAACTCCACTATGAACATAGAGGACTTATTCTTCCCTGAAGATTTACTTCCTCATGCCCTTATTTGTGGTATTTATTCTTTCAGTTATACTACTTCTGTCCCTTGAATTCCTATACATCTCTCAAAGCCAGCATTAAATACTGCCTTTTTTAAAGCACTTCCTTTACTCCCATTTACCATAAAATTAATGTCCTCTTTCTTCAGGTAATCATAATACATTGTCTCCCAAACTTATTTTTTTTTAATTAATTTATTTTATTTTTGACTGTGTTGGGTCTTTGTTGCTGCGTGCTGGCTTTTCTCTAGTTGCAGCGAGCGGGGGCTACTCTTCGTTGTGACGTATGGGCTTCTCACTGCAGTGGCTTCTCTTGTTGCAGAGCACAAGCTCTAGGCATGCGGGCTTCAGTAGTTGTGGCACACGGGCTCAATAGTTGTGGCTCGCGGGCTCTAGAGTGCAGGCTCAGTAGTTGTGGTGCACGGGCTTACTTGCTCTGTGGCATGTGGGATTTTCCCGGACCAGGGCTCGAATCCATGTCCCCTGCATTGGCAGGAAGATTCTTAACCACTGTGCCATAAGGGAAGCCCCCAAACTTCTTATTTTTAAAGAAAATTAAGTGATTTCAAGTTTTGTTTTATTTTAAAAGTGAAGTTAACCTTAAAATAATTTCTCAACATGTATCTGTGATCTAACTCCTTTATCTTGTGAGATCAAGAAGACATGGTATTTTATTTGCTGTGTTTCCCCCAATATCCATCTAGACTTCCACTTTTCATGTAACATTCATACAATAAATGTTTATTAAATTCAATTGAATAGTTGTAATACAGAAAAGTTATCTAAGGAAAAATTGTGTTATCCTCACTATTACATTGGCCTAGAAAACATGGGTCAGATGTTAAACATGTTGAATACTCTTCTCATAAGGCTTCATTTACAGTCTTTAATGTCAAAGGATGACAATCATACTAAATACTGAAGACTGGATTTTTTATAACACATGTTAACATTTGGATTCATCTAGCTTTACTGTTAAATCCCATATTCCTAGTTCTTTCCTGCTGTCTTCAATTAGAGCATTTCTGTTATCCTCTAAGATTTTTGACACATTATATGGGGCAGATTTTGAATACCATTCTATATTCATTTAAAAGTAAATTCACTCTAGAAAGAGAAATAAAAGATAGGGCACATCTTACACTTATTCTTTTAGTAGGTTTATAATTCTAAAGCATTTATATAAAAGGGCTTCAAAATATTATTGATTTTGTATCATACTGTCATTCCAAAAATGGAGAATTATTATTTTTCAATTTTTTGTTTTATCACCTTATTTAAAATTATTGCTTTCTTGCAAATTAAAAGTCCGTTACATTTTTTATTTCTATGCAGTGTTCTCTTCCTGTGTTGACAGATTGCTCTCAATGCAAAGATGAAATCCCCAACATTTTGGCTACTCATGTGCTTTGTAGAGTTCCTCTTGGTTGCAGGGGATTGGCTGCCAACAAAATGCCAGAAAAGAGAGTAAAAGGGAAGGAGATTTTCTCTAGGAAGTGTGTATCATGACAATACTTGGTTACTCATTTTTATGTGTGTATAAATTGACCTAATAGTCACAATATTCCTATTTCTTGTAAAATATATATTATTATTATAAATTTAAATAAAAGAAAATAAGCTTATAGAAGTAAGATAACTTTTTCAGAGTAACACAGCTAGTAAGTGACAGAACTGAGGTTAAAAACCCCATATATATCTGTTTCGAAAACTTATGCCTTCCTAACTTGCACAAACTTTCATTTCTCCTCTTATTTACCTTCTTCAATCTCCAGATCTAAGTAAGGTTTACTTATCACTTGCACTACTACAAGCAAACCTAGATTCTTCTTTTCAGATATCTGTTGTACAGTTAATATTACATTTTGATAGTTGCCACAGGGTCATTTTGTCAACTTTCTACTTGAGTTAATGAACATAAAGTTTGTATTTGTACATCAAATTTATACGTGAGTTAATGTGAATGCTCAGGAATGTTAGTGAAAAGTAAAAGATTCATTTTGTGGAAAATTCCAGGATAATTAAAGTATATTAACTTATTTATATGCAGTGGCTGCAAACAAATGTGGTATTTGCTCAAAGGAAGTCATATTTCTGGGAGGTCACTTCATAGAGAATGGTTACATACTATATATAGTATCAGTTATAGTACTACCAAATGTTAAAATTAGAGTGTAGAGATATATTTAAACAAAACAAATAAATGTAGATTTTTAAATATGGCCATAAATTCTGATATATGGATATCAGTTAATTAATGTTTCTTTTTTTGTTGTTTTTGTTTTTGTTTTGCGGTACGCGGGCCTCTCACTGTTGTGGCCTCTCCCATTGCGGAGCACAGGCTCCGGACTCGCAGGCTCAGCAACCATGGCTCACGGGCCCAGCTGCTCCGCGGCATGTGGGATCCTCCCAGACCGGGGCATGAACCCGTGTCCCCTGCATTGGCAGGCGGACTCTCAACCACTGCACCACCAGGGAAGCCCTAATTAATGTTTCTTATTATATACATGAAAGACATGAAAAATATATTCAGTGAATAAATGAAGTAATATTTTTATTCACCTGTTTTGTAA
This sequence comes from Delphinus delphis, assembly GCF_949987515.2. NCBI lineage: Eukaryota > Metazoa > Chordata > Mammalia > Artiodactyla > Delphinidae > Delphinus > Delphinus delphis. The sequence goes on along the minus strand of NC_082690.1, from coordinate 92,698,573 downwards.
GTACATCCTGCCTAGACATGCTCTCCTATGCCATGTTAAGAACTACAGATGAAGTTCCATTTACTGTAACATCCTCATAATTCATCTCTGTGACTCCAAATATTAACTTCATTAATTCATTCTCCACATGATTTCCAGTGATTTTTGAAATTCCAGGTCTGATGATGTTTCTCTCATGTTAAAACCTTTCACTGGCTTCCTATTAATGTAAAATAAAAACTCTTTAACTTGGCTCATAATGATCTTTGTAATCTAACTCTTTCCATCTCTTCCAACTTTGTGTCATTCTTCTTCCCATCTTGTTCTACCCTCCATTTTATTTGATAAACTACTAAGTTGTAGTCACCAGGCTCTCTCTTGCTTCTGGGCTATTTTCCCTTAGTTTGGATGCAAGAGTGATAATTTTCCAACAATATCTATTCCATTCTTCTTATTGGACACATGGCTGCCCAGCTTTGCAATTAGGTAAAGTCACATGGCCTAGTATTTGCCAACAAAAAGTAAGAAGTGCTGTGTGTTGCTTCTAGGACTCAGTCTGAATATATTGGGTACACCTCTTTCACATTTTCCACTGCTTGGAACCCAGATATTGTATGACCAGCTTTGACAATGATAGCAGACAATAATTATGCCTTAGAAAGTTGAGAAGCAAAGATTGAAAAGAACTCAAGTCCATAACTGACTGTGAGAAAAAGAGCTGTGTTGCTGACCTAGGCATTCTCATTTGAACTATCTGCAAGAGAGAAATAAACTTCTTTGTGTTTTATGTTATTGTATTGTTGGGCCTTTTTGTTATAGCATCTCAGTCTTTGCTTAATAAAAATCTTCCTTTTCCTTGCTCTTTGCTTTGGTTGGGATATTCTTACCTGTTTTTTGTGTCTAAATTTAGATATCTTACTTGACTGACCTCCCACCAAATCCAGGGACCTTATCTATGTTCTTTCAATAGTATCTGGTTCTTAAAAATATTACCTAATATTTATTGATCATGTGCTGTATGTCAGGCACAATTTAAGCATATATGTGTCATCCTATTTGATATAATAATCTTTTTAAATAGGTATTAATACGATCTCCGTTTTATAGATGAAGAAAACAGATTTACAGAGAGGTTAAGCATGTTGTATTTTCCACAAGTTAACTGCAACAATGTTTCTTATCTTATGTGCTCTCTTATAGTGTGACTTTAAATCATCTCCCTGTGAGAGATGGAGTCTGTTTCCTATATCTGATTCTGGGTGGCTTGTGACTACAGAAGAAGAGGTAGTCTCTGACTTCTAAAGCTAGACTGGGAGCTGTGTCAGTGCCTCTCAATGGTTCTCTTGGGATGCTCACTTTTGAACCTCTCAGTAACCAGATAAAAGATCTGAGGCTGTAATGCTGTGAGAAAGCCGAGATAAAAAGGACTGGCCATAGTGCTCTGGCCAACAGCCAGAGCCAGAGTCTCAGCCAGTGTCTATTGCTAGACATGTGAATGAAGACTCCCACCTCCTGATGATTTCAGCCCTGAGTCATCCTCACCTTGAGCTTCCAAGACTTATTAGATGAAGCTCGAAGCATATGGACTCGAGATAAGTTATCATTATGTTCTCTTTAAATCCATGATCACAGTATCTGTGAGTGTAATAAAATGATTGTTTTAAACTGTTAAGTTTTGCTGTAACTGGAACATTGCCCAAAGTAAAAAGTTTAGTAAGTAGAAGATCTAAAATTCAAAGCTAAGTAGTCTGATTCCAGAGCCCTTAGACGTTACATCCTTTGTGCTTATTTTTTATATAGAAAATTCTTGTTTATTTGTTTGTACCCCCAGCCAGTTTAAAAACTACATTACAGCAGGGATTTTTTTTCTCATTCATCCAAGAAAGCAAGTATTTTTACCTGTTTTGTTCACTTCTGTACCCCATAGTCTAGCACAGTGGCTGATACACAGTAGGCACTCAATAAATGTTTGATGAATGAATATCTAATAGGGTTTATGATTGGAAGTACTGAGAGTACTGACTGCATCTTGTAGAATTCCACAAGCATCTAGTATAAGGTAATGTTTATTAAGCATCTACTGGACTGGGTACTATGCTAAACAAAGATGTTCTTATTTAATCCCTACATCCCCATAATGGAGGTGTTATTAAGAGACTCATTTTACAGATGAGGAGATGAAGACTTTGAATTAGTAAACAACTTACTCAGGGCCCCATAGTTACTAAAAGAAAAAGTTTGGATCTGAACTTTGTTTGACCGCAGCCTATGCTCAAAGTCTTCATTTGCATTTTCCTTTTCTCTACTCTTCTCCATTCTGCACTCTAAGCTGGGAGGCCGTACTCTTTGGATTGTATTGACTAGGGTCTTTTTCCATCTGGCTTTTGATTGGGTTTAGCCAATAGAAGATGCCACCAGGAGATGAGAGGGCAGAAGAGAGAGGTTTGTGATATTCATTTACTCATCTCTCTCTGCCAGGCTGTGGGCTGTCAGAGATTGCTAAAGGCTCCAACTTCTGGGGAATGCCTTCTCCTGAGCTGATTTCTCTCCAGGTTTCTTTAACAAATCCCCACCCTTGCCTTCATGCTTAGGATTGGTAGTAGATTCAAGCTATTTCTGGCAACTGATTTCTCTTAATCCTTTTAACATCTTTGTAAATATTCCTTCATTAAACTCTCTTTACTCAGCGCTTCTGAGTATGTCCTCTGCAGATCTTCCCTAACATACATGGGGTAGGGCAGAGGAACATTGAGGCATACATACCATATTTTGAAATATTTAGGAGAGTTAAATCATTCTACAAAACTCTTTAAAGAATGTTCCATTCTCCTACCTTGATAAATGTAACATTACAAATGACCTGGGGGACCAGGTTTGAATGCAAGATTATTGGACCCCTTAAGTTCCAAGCTGGAGTGTGGAGACACCTTGACCTGCCTCTCTCTTTTACATAAACACCATCCAGCACCTTGAGGGGCCTCATACATGTATGTATAGACACTCCAGCTCAGATATTCAGGTTGTCTGCAGACACACAACCATCTCTTGGACATTCTTTGAGCTTATGGGTTTGCACACTGGTGGTGTATCTTGCCTTAGGCAAGTTGAAACTTTTGAGGAGGCCCTCGCAGAACTTCCAAGTGGATACAGAGTATTTGGACAGGAAATTCCAGGGGTGCCAGGTACCTGAAACATGGTCTAGAAAAAGGACTATGGCTCCCAGAGGACACAACTCCTTAGGCCATAGATTTTTTTTTTTTTTTTAATTCATGGAGAAAGATGTGGCTGGAAGAGGACTAGAGCAGGGTGATAAAATATGGGGTAGTTGGTAGTCTATGGTAGAATATGTCATCTCTTTCCTTTCAGGACCTTGGCTAATGTATCGTATTTCACCCAGTAGGTTTCGTACCTCAAGAATGCAATGAATATTTATTGGTGAAGTCAGTGGTTGATGTAATATCCAGATCTTCTGGGCAGAAATCTTAGTTTACTTCAAGATTTAAAATTTGGTGTAGACACAGAATTTTTCCTTTCGTCTTCTTTGAGTTTGAAATGTTAGCTAGTAGTGATCACCATGAATGTCTTGGATAATGTACCACTTGCTGCAAAAGTAATTTTGTGCCAGACAGATAATTCTAATTTATTTCCAAATGAGTAGGCCTCCGTGAGTTAGAAAATTTCTGTCAGAAACTGTACCAGGACTCCAGGACTCCACCAGAAACTCTACCAGGTGACAAAGAAAGAACACCTACTTAACTGGCTCGTTCATTTTCTCTGGTTTCAGAGAAACCCTGACAAAAGCCAAACAAGGTTTAGAAGACGTTCATATGACTGTTCCTAAGAGAGAAAGTCCTAAGATTTTAAATACTGTGTTTTAGGGTCATTATTAGTAATTTGGAGTATTGGCTGATAAAGGCTCCCCTGTCTAGAGTTTGGTCTATGTATCCACCTATATTTTCCATCTCTTCCCAGAAGAAATGGGATTACCAGCAATCACTCTTAGGTTATCAGTAAGAACCTGTGACAAGTTGGGAGACATGTCATCTGTCACCACCACTTTCAGATGGAGAGTACCCACCTGCATAATCACTGTAACTCATGGTAGCTGGGCAGATAAATAGTAACCAGCTAAGTTGATCAAAGGGATCAATAGCTACTCTGAGCTTACTTTATGGTTGGGGTGCTCCCCCTTAAAAAGGCCATGATAATAGTGGAAAGTGGAAGAACAACCAACAGTCACCTCTGATTGAACACTGCCCAATGTTCAGGTTACAGTGTTCTGGGCAAGTGAAGAAGTTAAATGGCAAAGTTCTATTTCACATGTTTTTATTTTTTTAAATTAATAAGTCTCTTGTCCTGCAAAGAGATGGGTTTAGTTCCAAAATCTCAGAATGATAGAATCCGTAAGCTAGGGACTGACCCATGATGACATAAGCATATTTTCTATTTCACAAAAGATTGAGAAAAATCAACTTGTCTTTCACCATAGAGAATTTGAGAACTGCTCTAATTACACACATCTGACTTATTTAATCATTTTTTCTTCAAAAGACTACTACCCATGACATGTCAGTCATTTTATCAGAGACTAGAGATAAATTGGTGAACAGAGCCAGCCATGATTCCTTGCCCTCAATAAAGCTCAGAGTCTAGTTGAAGGGATAGATATTAATCACATTTTTTTAAACACAGGTATAAAATTGTAATTCTGGAAAGGAGACATGCTAAATAAGGATTTCCTATAAAAAGAATATAAGGATATATATGAGTAAGCTAGGTAAAAGAAGGAAAGAAAGAGCATTCCAGACAGAAGAAACACCATATAAAAGACCTCTGGGGCAGTAGGGAACATTACAGACAAGATGAAGAGAAAATACAATTTTTTTTGGTTTAGACACAGTGCTGAGAGGGATTAGGGCATGGTACAGGAGTTATACTAGGCCAGACTAAGAAGTTCCTTGTGGACCATGTCAAAGGACTTCTGTTTTTATTCTAAGCCTATTAGAATAGCATGTAAGGATTTTAAGCAGAGAAATGAATTTATCCAATTTAACTTTGAAAATTGTTTTTGGATTACTGAGTGGAAAATGGGTTCTTGGGCAACCTGAGAATATCAAGGAGACCAGTTTAGATCCTTTCATGGATTGAATTGTGTCCCCCAAAAAGATATGTTGAACTCCTAACCTCCAGAACGTTTACCTCAGAATGTGGTGTTACTTGGAAATAGGGCTTTGCAAAGGTAATTAAGTTAAAACAAGATCATCAATGTGGGCCCTAATCCAATATGACTGGTGTCCATATAAGTGGGAAATTTAGACACAGAGACAGACATGTACAGAGGGAAGATGATGTGAAGACCCAAGGGGAAGACGGCCATGTGCCAGGAGTGATGCATCTACAAGCCAAGGAATGCCGAGGATTACAGCAAATACCAGAAGCTAGAAGAGCAGGGAAGGATTCTCCCCTAGAGCCAACAGAGCAAACATGCCCCTGCCAATACATTGATGTTGAGCTTCTAGCCTCCAGAATGATGAGACAATACATTTACGTGGTTTTAAGCTACCTTGTTTTGGGTACTTTGTTACAGCAGCCCTAGAAAACCATAATAGATGCTATTCCAGAAGTCCAGGTAAAAGACAAAGGTAGCTCACGCTAAGATGGAAGCGGCAAAAAGAAATGGTTCCTTAACTCTCAGAGTACAGTTTTCCCTCAGTATGCCTGGGGAATTGGTTCCAGGACCCCTGCAAACACTAAAATCTACAGATGCTCAAGTCCCTTATATAAATAGTCTAGTAGAGACAGCCCTCTGTATCCATGGGTTCCCGTGGATAGGAAGGGCCGACTGTATTGATAGATATTTAAAAGGTACAATTGACAGGGATAGATGACTGCATGTGAGACGGAGGATAAGAGAAGAGGAAGGTATCAGTGATGACACCTAGGTTCACCTAGCTTGCTCAACTAGGTGAACGGTAGTGCCATTCACTGACACTGGAAACATTGGAAGGGTACCAGGTTTGTGGAGGAAGATCACCCACCCAGGTTGACTTGGTGGTGTCTATATGAAACCCAAGAGGTGGTGGGACATAAGGTCTGAAGCCCAAATGAAATGTCTGGGCCAAAAATATAAATTAAAGTTATCTTTATAGTGGTAGAGTAATGGAGGAAGGAAATAGAGAGAGGGAAAGAGGAGAGAGTTTAGGACTGAGCCCTTGAGGAATACAAACCATTAACAGTTATGTGCAGAAGTATGTGTCTGTCATCCAAACGCAACCAACTCTCAAGGAAGAAGCTTGCACATATAATATACATATTTCAAACTTCGTCTATATATATGTGTGTGTGTGTGTGTGTATGAATGTAGGGATAATCTATTACTGTGGAAGTAGGAGATGGAGGGATTTTTCCTACTGCAGGAAGGTGGGTGGAATTAAACAAATACCAGCCAAATGAGAAAGACAAAGGCTGTTATTGAGAGCATGCTAGCAAGAGAGTCTGCTGCTCTCTTGGGCTGACTGTTACAGAAGTTCTTGTTTAACTTCCTGAATTGTTACTAGAGATACCAACCTGCTCTCCTGAAAGTCTGACTTACAGCAGGCTCACTTCTTAGGCTGTTTATTGTAGGTAAGGCATTGGTTTCCTGGGCAGATGGCTGCAAGTTGTGGGACAAGGTTCTATTTTTACCTATGATCTGGCCATTGTCCCTTTGTATAATCAGTCTCTCAGGTGACATTAAGGGAGCCAGGGCACCTCCTGAGGGCACTGTCTAGAGTAATAGCCTAGACAGGAAACCAGCTAGCATAGATTCATATTTGCCACATATAGCCAAGGTCATGGGTCATGAGAATCGACAAGGATTCTCTCTGTAATCCAGGGGAAGGGCGGGTAGAATCTCTGCTGCAGCCCAGAGACGTGCATTGAGGAGTTCACAGAGCATTGCCTAAGAGTTGAGAGGAGTTTATTGGGGTAGGTATACTTCACTTGATCTGATCCCTAGCCCCATGATAGACTTCATTTCCTATCTTGCTCTCCCTCAGCCCAGTCTAGCCAAGAGGGCCTTAATGCTGCTTCTGCAATATGCTCACGGTGCTCCTCTGTTAGAACATTGCAGCTGCTGCCTGGAAACCTCTTTCCCTAGATAGTCACCAGGCTGACACTGAACTCTGCTCAAACGCTACAAGATTGGAAAATCTTCCCTACCCACACTATGTGAAATAATTTTCTCCCTCCTTATCAGTTGCTATCCCATTATCCTGCTTAAGCATTTCCTTAGCACTTATTACCTCCTGACACTGTAATATAAATTCATTTATTTGTACTGTCTGTCTCCCTCACTGGAGTGCCAACTTCACCAAGAGAAGGCTTTGTTCAAGCACTATCTCCAGAGTCTGAAATAATGGCCAGTCCTTAGGAAGTTGCAAGCGAACAGTTAATGAATGAAAGAAACGTGAAAAGTCCAGATGTTCTCTCACCTCTATAGGGGAGTTTGTATTCAGAGAAATAGAGTTTTGTTACTATTACTTTACCATATTTGCTCTCCAGTCTGATATGGCCTAGGGAAATTTGTACAAGGTTTGTAAAGACAATGGTAACTAGGGAAGAGAATAATGGCCAAAAAGTTAGTAGTATTCTACCCATGGTTAGTCCCTGGTTCTGATCCCTGCTACTATGGTTGTGCAAAATGCTCTCATTAGGAGAAGCTGGCTGAGGGAATATATGAAGACTATCTGAACTATTTTTGCAACTTTTCTGTAAATTTAAAATTAGTTCCAAAAAAAGTTTAAAAACGTTCATAGTAGGCATTTTGAGATAGGAGATCTCATGGGATTTTCTTTATTTATATTTATTTACTTCTCTTTATTTTCCAAATTTTCTTCAATGACCATTTAATTTCTTTGAAATAGGAAAAAGTTGTAAGTTAAAATAAAAGATACATGCCACGCAGACATATGCATTTTGTGGACTCAATCTCTGATTTTCGAAATAATTGAATGGGCAGAAGACTAATCAAGTTTGGTCTGAGGCTTATGTAGCAGGAAATACTACTACAAAATCTTTAAAATCTTAAGTTTAAAACGTGATAATTCTTGAACAAATTAACATGATATTCCTTGCATTATAATCATAACATTCCCCAAATGATAAAATAGGTATTTTTATAGAATGGCTGCATTGTGATAAACTTAAACCCAGATATCAAACTACATCATAAACTGAATAATGTATGGACATAAAGAAGTCATAATAGTTTAGCAATTAAAAAAGATACAAAAGCAAAACCCTTGATGACTCTGGAATTTAGGAACAGGCATATAGTAAGCAGTAACTCTGAAGTAGCTTTGATCAGGACATTAGTGGAGTACTATATACTATTATGGAAACTGCATTTTGAAAGGAAGTAGTTGAAATTCAACTGGGAATTTTACCAAAAATAAGGTGAATATGGGATTCTGATTCAACATGACTTAGTATCTTTCCAGAATGTGCTAATTATGTGCCATGGGAGACCTAGAGGAGACATAAGGCAAAATCCCTGACTTACAAGAATTTAACAGATGTGTTAATAAGGCGATATGCACACAAGCCCAGCAGAGACCTTCTGGTGAAGAGGCAAAATAAATGCACTAACACATTCTATACAGTTAACACCATGGGCAGTCAACAAAGTGAGCAGAGTTGAGCAGAGTTACGAGGAACAGTTTCATAAAAAAGTAGACACCAAATCATCCACACAAATGTCCATTCATTTTAGCTGAAGAAAGAGGAAATAGAAGATGGATTTCCAAAAGAAGATCTTAAGACTCTCGGTCTATACCACATCAGATCAAAATGGTATATGGGAAACTTGAATATTACGCTAAAAATATTCTGCCCCAAATATCAGAGCATTAGAGTCTCTGTGATTATGTACCACATTTAAGATGTTTCTTCTTTTTACAATAATAATAATAATAATAGTAATAATTAACATTATAGAGTATTATTTTATAGTAAATAATATGCAAATAATGTTAGACACATTTTCTCCATCCTGACAATAGCTGTTAATTTTATCTGAGTTTCAAAGAAATTAAATAACTTTCTCAATTCAATCAACTAATAAGTGGTTGGAGTCTATATTTGTCTATTACTAACATTTGAACTCATCTCTAATATTCTATACTGCCTTTCCACTCTTGGGACAGTCACAAATATTGAGGCATGAATCCAATCCTATATTAGATCAAGTAGAAATTAGGTGGAGAGTCACCTGATGCAGGTATTTTACTTCTCTCTACCCCGAATCTGACTCTTTAAGTCAGCGTGGCTTAATCACAGATAAGCTTACCTATAAGGATCAGGGTTCTGTGCCAGATACTGTTTGAGGTTATAACTTAAGATCACTCTCTTGCTGTCTCTACATCTTTGAGCCCTTAAGAGGTAGTACTCATATAAACTCTCTATGGTATGGAGAACTTTATCTATTAATCTATAATAATAGATTTTATTTTGGCTTGTCATAATGGCTGGCTTCTGAAATTCTATCTAGGAGGAACTAAGTGATATCATTCAGGTCAGTGGGTGTGTTGGAGGGGACAGGGATTAGGGACCCTATCTTGAATCCACATTTGCATGCATGTACACCATTTCAGAATTAAAGTAATCTTAGATATTTAAAATGTACACTTTGCATAAGATTTCCATAAATATTCATTGTCCACATCAAAGGTAATTACCCTTTCATGTTAGGTCAAAACGGAGAAGGCTGATGAATTTGTAATTATAAATTTTCCCTGACACTGACTCTAACTTTTGACTCCCAACACCCCCTTTTCCACAGATGACTACCCATATCCTGCCTCTGATTCCTCAGAATTTAGCATAATCCTGGGCCAGGTCTCTTAGCAACAAAAAGACATTCTGTTAATCAATATAAAGTACTTGTAAGTCTCACCAACTGAAAAAGCACTATGTAGGAGGCACTTGTGCACCAAAAAAAAAAATTATTGACTATATTTGGTTAGGGAAAATTATTAATGAATTCATGAATTCTACACTTCTATTTAAATATCTATATTTTAGAACATTATTTGTTAAAAGTGTTTTATCTATAATAAAACAGAATTTGCTGAACCGAGATCCTTGGTATGGAATGTAAAATCTGTGGAGATGCAAACACACTTTCATTTACTAGTGGCCCTTTGGTGATATAAGTGCCAATAGTACCAATCCCTAGGATTATTATATGCTCACCTGTGGATAGAATATCTTCTGTGGATAGAATATCTTCTTTGGCCACATTAAAACTATGTTCTGTAACTATTTTTTTCCTTTTACTAATTAAATGTCAAAAGTGCTTTGAAATTATATCAAGTATGTATTAGTAAAATAGACTTTATATTTTATATAAAGATGTGAATTGAAATGTTTAAGCTTTATCAATATGTTTGTCTTCATATAAAGGACAGGATAAAGTAAATGCGTAAATCGGTAGACGGAAGACATAAGGAGAAAGCAATGATAGATGATGGATGGACAGATAGATAGATGATAGACAAATATATTTAAGCTTAAAAAATAACTGTTCTGTAAATTTTTACATTTGATGTTCATAAAAAACCTCGAAAGCTAGTAATTCTCCATTTCAAAAGTAAGAAAACTGTAGTTCGAAGAAATTAATCACCCAACTCACAGAACTGAAATGGTACCACCAGAAATCAAATCCATTTCTTCTCTCACACTATTGGCTGCTCTTTCCCATCCTAATACCAGATTTTGTGTCAGAATAGGAGCAAACTTGACAATGCAACAAGTGAGAAAAAGACTCAAGGCACAAGGTTACACAAGAAAAGGTACAGATATAAGGCCCATGCTTTCACAGCTGTGACAGCGGACACTTTGGAAAGGAAGGGTTATTTATGGGAAAAATGCATCTAAGCAGTATCAAAATTATCTGGCAAAATCTAGAATGAATGCTTATCTGTAATATAATAACCAAAAAAGATGAACTGTATGTTATATGACATCAAAATACAACATATCCCAGTTCATGATACTATGTTACATTGCGTATTGTATTACAATTTGGGTTTACAGATCCATTGCTTGTGAAATGTTTACTACCTCCTCCCCCCTCTCACTCTACTCCCACTCCTAAAACTGCTTCTGCTAAGAACCAGTTTCCCTTTAGTGAGGATTTATGATCATAGCTCTAAAGTGGTCCGGAGGGGAGCCCTGGAAGCTCATTTTCCCTGACACATGGAATATGTACATGCCACAAAATCAGCTACCTAGTGAGTTAAAACCCCATAATTGCCATAGTGAAAGGAAAACTACTCAAGCAGAGTTGGTTAGCCATAGTAGCAAGACTTATAACCTTTATGAAGGCCTCTGGGCCCTAATTATTCAGCAGCTGCTGCCAGGGCTAAAACTAACCCACGTCTTCAGTAGTTAAGTTGCATTTCCCTTTCCCTGAAGCAGGCTGTCTCATTTGTTGTTGTACCTGACCTATTTTTGAAGCCCTCAGCCCCTATCAATAACAAAACTCCCTCTCTTATCTTCCAACTTGAAGAAGAAAAGTTGTCATTAATCACATTTAGCAAATCCAAAGGCCTTTAAAGACATAAGATTAAAAAAATCGTATAGAAGGATAAGCTCTAGCTACTTTTTAGCTGAGTAGTAGACACATGATGTCACCAAGCAATTGCTTAATGGGTCAGGTCTTTAGGGGACTCTGAAGAAGTCACTGCCATAAGAGGAGCCGCCTTGATAAACGATTCATCGAAGATGATTATCTAAACATTTTGGTTATAATCAAGAACCAATCAAGTTCTTGTGGAAATGTCAGAGCTGAGAGTAGTTCCCTGACTTCTTGTCACCTTGATTAGACATGAAAGAATGAAGTTTTGAATTGAGCACTTCTGTAACCATTTCTTTTTATTTTCTTGTGGGGGGTGTGCAGTAGGCTAGACCATTATTCAAACCACTGCACAGGTGTTTTCTTGAATAATATAAACTCCGGCCCAAGGTTTAAAACGTTGTTAACTCCCATTGTTGCTAAAACAATGATCAGTATATTTTGAACCATAGAGAAGTATCTGTAGTCAGGAGCCAATTGTAATACAAGTATAGCACATCTCTTCCTTCTCAGATGTCTCCTCAAAAAACAGATGCTCTGTTCATTCAATATCACCACTTTCTTTTTTCTTCTTCTTCTTTTTTTTTTTAATCGACCAGGGAAACAAAGGGGAAAAGGAGAGCTTGTTTTTTATTTTATTTTTTTTTCCTTTTGGGGAGATGCAGCAATGAGTATGAGTGTGGATGTATTCACTGATACATATCTGAGTATACACACACATACATACACATGTGTGTATATGTGTGTATTATATATATTATATATATATATAGAGAGAGAGAGAGAGAGAGAGAGAGGGAGATTATGTTATTATTTTTACATCTATTGGCAGGACTGGCTACAAAATGTATGATGCCCAGTGCAAAATTAAAATTTGGGGCCCATTATTAAGAAATTATTAAGCATTTAAGGGGGGTGACCACAGAGCATTAACCTAAGCACTGGGCCCCATGTGACTGCACTGGACACATGTCCATAAAGCCTGCCCTGTCTTTTGGCTTCTCAGTAGATAACTCACCAGAGACTGGATCAGGTCAATCCCTCTCCCTCCTTTAGCTTGCTGAGGTAAATGGTATAAGTGAGATCTGTTAGTAATCCAGCTCATTACTAATGTTAAACTAGGGCATTTGGAGATGGTGAAAAAAATAAAAGACCCCTTCTTAATATGCAGTGAGAACCTTTTTGTTGGGTGATTGTAAGCTGAATGCAAGAAGAGGGAAAATAAGGCTGGTGCTGTCTTGTCAGTGATTTAATTATTTTCCCATCTACACTTGTTTTTGAAGATTATTAGAGCAAAGTACTGTGGGCAGCCCAGCTGTCACTGTTATCATTGTGGCTCGGAGTATTGTAGTCCTGATTCCCATTGTAACTCAATTAATCTTTTGCTTTGCATTAATGGATGAACAAGCATATTTACTGCAGCATAAAATCCTAATTATTTTTTGAATGGATGCATAAAGGGAATATAAATTAATAGCAAGTGACAATTGTGATAAATGCGTGCTATCTCTTTGAATGTCAGAGTTCCTCTTGTGTAGACTGAGCCCACGCTTGGAGGTAAAAGCTGCCTCACTCTCATCTACCTGTGTGAGGAGACACAGTCATGCTCAGGATCTATTCTGAGAGGGTGCCTTGTGCTTTTAGACCACACTGAGTAGAAATTGTAGCATGTTGGCAGGGCTGTCCTCAACAGAGTGACATTCTTCACAAGTACTCTTGAGCTAGTGCTACCACTACTGTTTTTAAAAAATTATTTTATTTATTGTTACTTGTTATAACCTAGCTGCTGTAACAATAGCAAAAATTATTAATTGAGCTTTTTTCTGTATTCATCATTGCCCTATTTTCACAAAAATTATCTTATTAAAAACTTCTAAAATTGCAATACCACCATCACATTAAATTCTATTTACAATATTATTTCCAACACAGGAAAAACAAATGGATTTGTGAGGGGAAAACCACTACTGTTGACAAGATTGCTTTGCTGGTTCGTCATTACTGGAGTGAAATGCTCTCCATTCATTATCGTTCTGTCTTCCAGAGATGGTAGTTTGTGTGCTAAATAGTCATGATGTTGCTACTTCTGTGATGCGCCAGTAGAGCTGTAAAAGATTTTGTTGGGAGCAACCTGATTAAATTGTTTTTCCCTTAGTGCATTTTCACTACATCAAATTTCTGTAACATGCTTCAAATTCTGTTTCATACTGATGTGTTCAGAGTTCAGCCACATTTAGTTAACTCATCTCTTTCTTGTTTCCTTGTCCTTCTAAATGCTTCCATTCCCTTTTTATGACCTTTTCAGTCTAGGTTTAGTACAGAGGTGATGATAGGGATAACCCATGGATTGTTTGGTCTGTTCTTGTTAACCCCTTTAATAGCTCCCATATTTCACGCCGAAGCCCAGAGGAACTGTGAACAAACCCGCCTTGATTAACTTACCCTGAGATTCCAGAAATTCTTCCTGGCTTACCTTCCTTCTACCTACCTACGTCCTCCTGTATTCTCTACCCTCCGTCCTCAGCACCTTAGTGTCCTATTTTTCCCTTCTTGCTCTTCGTTTGGTTTCATTTGAATTTAGTCATTCAGATTTCACATTGTTACCTTCATATGAACATTGCTGCCTCTATGACACCTCATTGCCAACTAGAAAAAAAGCCAACTCTCTCCTCCCCCAACAGACACAGAGCAAATGAAATAACACAAGTGAGAGCATCTGGCACAACAAGGAGGAGAGATTCTCAGTAAAATTTCCTTCACTTTTGGCGATCTCCTTCAATTTCAGAAAATCCTATCCTTACAAAGTTGGAATAGTAGGCTTTGTCCATGAAAACTCACAGAACTCCAAGAGAAGTTGGATCCTACTCATACCTCAGTACTAAGTAGAAATTATTGGAAAAGGACTGCTTCTTCTGTATGGTCAGCCTGTTCCATTCAGAGAAGTGAGCCAGGCAGAGTCAAATGGTTGCAAAAATGCCTAATAATGCCCTGATAAAATGTGCAAAATAAAGTACTACCCTGGAGTGGAAGTCATTTCACAAGTAAAATGGCTCTATCATTTTTCATGGAGATCATGACTTTTCAGCCTTTCTACTGAGAACTCATCAGACTGAAAAATTCTTTTATCTGCTACCTTTTAACAACATTTCAAATGAATTTAGGACTGCTGAGGAAAAATGAAAAATTCTTTTAGTCTGAAAAATCCTGAATTGCAACTCTTTTTACCTTTGCTCTATCATATCAATAGAAAATAAAACTAATATATATGCCACATATTTTATATTCTTTAATATATTTGTATGTTGGTAGTGTGATTTAAAATATAAAACGCTGATAGTTTAGTTAACAATATAATTCATATGCAACAGTATTATTCAAAATATTAGAGTACTAATGTAGTTTTAAATTAGAAAAAAAGGGGCTTCCCTGGTGGCGCAGTGGTTGAGAATCTGCCTGCTAATGCAGGGGACACGGGTTCGAGCCCTGGTCTGCGAGGATCCCACATGCCACGGAGCAACTGGGCCCGTGAGCCACAACTACTGAGCCTGTGCGTCTGGAGCCTGTGCTCCGCAACAAGAGAGACCGCAATAGTGAGAGGCCCGTGCACCGCGATGAAGAGTGGCCCCCGCTTGCCACAACTAGAGAAAGCCCTCGCACAGAAATGAAGACCCAACATGGCAAAAATTAATTAATTAATTAATAAATTAGGAAAAAAGGCACTTAAATGCTATTTATAGAGTTTTTTAATAACAAGAGAAATGCTGAATATGATGTTAAATGAAAAAACACAGGACAAAGTGTTGTATATACAATTTGAGCATATGTAAAACATATGTACAGTGAAACAGACTAAAAGGAGATATGCCAAAACTTACTAACTTGTGTGGTGTGATTATGCAGTGAGATTGTTTTTCAACATTCTTTTGCTTTTCTATACTTTCTAAACTTATACAATAAGCATATATTACATTGACAATAAATAGGAGGAAAATAACAAGCAAAATCAATGCTTTTAATGTTTAAAAATAAAAAAATAATTATTGCCAATTCTAAGTGACTGTCAGCCCAAAAAAAGATCAGACTGTGTTTTGATACTAAACTAGGTCAAGTATTTTAGATTTTGCAAATAATTTGTGGGTACACATGTCAGAGCTAATCCCCTTATTTGCATTGTCCTCTTTTAAGACAGAAGTCGAAGTAAGAAATTAACCCTTCACCAGCCACTCCTAGACAGCAGCTCTCTCAATACTCAATTAGACGGCCAGAACTTAGTGGGGAATACAGAGCTTCTGTCATATAAAGTCACATAAATTAATACGCTATGTATTTTAGAAACATAAATCACTATTCTTACAACTTAAATGCTTGTCAGACACATTTAGCCGGAATCTAAATTGGTTCCCAGTTTAGAGATAAGGAGCTGAGAAATGAATGTTACAATTCTGGACAGAAATCTCAGTTGAATTTCCTATATTTCTTAAGAACTTATGCAAAATAAGTGGTTATATTTTGATGAAGTGTTTGTACTTTGGTTCTTACACTTTGATGGAGTCTTCCTGAGGGCCTCCCCTGAAGGGACCCTGTGCTGCTCTAGTTAGGCATCTCCCTGAAACAGATTCCTTACATAAAGTAGACATAAGTGGAACTTCAAGGATGACATTTAGTTCTACATTTGAGAGCTAAACCACTTGCCCCTTCATACAAGGGTCTTCCACCAGTGGTGAAGCTCAGATAGTCAAAATGAACTGGCCCTTCTACATGAAGGGGAGACTCATGTTCTTTTTATTTTTGTCTGACTGGAATGCTCAGTGTCCGAAAGAAGAGGTTGAATATTAGAAAGTTCAGTAAGAAAGAATCTCATTTAACAGACATTGTTAGATCATTATATTCCCAATTTTCTTTTGCAGAATGGAGTTCTCTGTTATGGTTAGAATTAATTATTAAATGGATTTTCATGTTCATGGCTCATAGATTTGGTTATTGCCAGGCTTATTTGGAGGTCTCAGTGCTTTCTTTTTGGCAATAGATAAACTATGCCTTACTCAATAGAAGATATGTTTTCTTTCCGAGAACTACTGCTAAAATAATGCCTAGGAAGATACAGTGTGAATGGTGGCCTTCCTCCAACATTTCCTTGCAGGGCTTAGTATGTCAGAATAATTTGACTGCATAAATTGTTTCTACATTAGAGATTATGTGTTTAGCGATTATAGTCTAATCATTTAGAAATCGAGAGGAAGCTAATCAAGAAATTATGGCCCTTAGGTAATTTAAAAAACAGAAAATACAGCTTCGTATGTAATCTGAAGGAATTTATGATCTAAAGTAGAGAAGTGACTAGCAAGTGGGAAAAAAAGTAGTTTCAATATGTTTCATGACTGACAGAGAAGTCCTAAGAATTTTTTTAGTTATCGCCATTACTTGAAACTACTAAAGTGTGCTTGGTATGGTGACTAGATACAACAGAGGCTAAATGGGTCAACTGGGCAGTGGTTACTCATTTATACATACAGACCGAGGGATAGGTTTTCAAATCCGTCAACCTTTATTACACAAATACCTATGGTAGAGGGTTTGGTAGATTATTTCTGACTTGATCTAAGATACAGTCTCAAAATGGTAAATACAAAATGAGTATATTTTAAGCCATGCATGAGTATTCAGTATAGATATTTGCAGAAATGCACAACTATCTTCAAATGGGCAGCTATCAATAGATAAGGCCATGCTATAATATGAATCATATAAAGAATATTTTTTACATTTTTAGGGCCTCTTAGTACTTTCAAGTAGATATAGTTATGATCCACTTAAAAAAAAAAGATAAGCAGCATGAAATTTTTACCTGAGAATAGTTTATTAGTTGATTGTGTTTTCCTGATTACATAATACAAGCTATGCTCACAGTTTCTGATTGTTAAATGGTAGATAACAGTCTTCATTAATTATTTTACAAATCAGCCCTCATAAAATAAAATTTCAGACTAATTCCTCTTTCTTTCTGTTCTCCCTACAATTTTTGAAGTTTAATATAGAGTGTTCGTCTGTATAAATGAGTCTTTGTGAGAGTGTCATCTTTATTTTATCACATACGATTCATACGTTCCAACTTCATGGAACCCCTTAGGAAATCTACTTTATAAAGATTATGGCAATGTCAAAACATCTGTATTTCACCTATCCTATGAGTTTAAGATTGAACTTCTAAAATATAACCTCCAGAGCAGAGGTCAAACACCAGGGCCTAACCTCAATTTCATATAATGGCATGAGTGTCAATGGATTATATTAGGGGAACAGAATCTGTCTCTATTTTTGTGACATTGTGATTTTAGAGAAATCTTTTTCCTCTCCTTCTGTAACATTTTGTCATTCAGTGTGTTTCCCTGGAACTGTGTGTAAAGGACGAGTATTCTTGCCTTACGGCTCTTTTTCTTGCCTCACTCTCAGCAATGCTTAACAAACTGGCATGCAAATAAGAGGTTAAATAATTAACTATGTAAGATGGATGTTCATATGGGAATCTTACAACACTTAACTCTTCTAGAAGATTTTTTTTACTGTTTTGGGTTTTGGAGCTTTAGATATGAATTTGAGACTTGGAAATAAAGGACAGAGAAATCATTTATGAAGTGTTTTTGCATTACTAAGGGAATAACAATAGGTTTGGCCATTTATGAGACTAGCAAGTAAAGCCATATTCTAGACTAGCCTCCAAAAGAGCCCTTCAGGTACAGTTAACTAACACTTATCACATGAAGAAGCCATGTCCCTTTACATTCTTGCTGTCTCATAAACCATGACAAACATGCACTAAAGTTCTTTAAAGCGTTTGGGGAAAAATACTATGTAGGTAATTCACAAACAAGTTCATTATTCAGGTTTTGAAATGGTTCAAGAAGAAAGACTTTATGTAGCAGAAGTTATTTTAATATAATTAGAAAAATGTGTAATTCATAAATGTTGATATCCAAAGAGAAAAATCTGACGTTTTGGGGAAGGCAAATGGATAGATTTTTCATGTCACAGATGCAACAGATACATGGAGTCATTCATAATCTGTTGAATTCCTATTATCTTCTCATTCGTTTTTTATTGCATTCATTTGTTCAACAAGTACTATGTACTTGAGGATTGTGTTAAGTTCTGGAATACCTGTGAGCCATGAACCAATGCCAGCATGGTCCCTGGCTTTATGTATCTTATAACTGTGACCAAAAGTCTCCACCAAAACTGAAGAGAGAAAGTCAAATATATGGTTCTTGCTGTGTAGCAGGGGGAATGAATACAATAACGATGGGGTGATGCAATGTTAGAGGGACGTAAGAGATAATATGAAAGTACATTGTAGGGCACATTCTCAGTTTGAAGATTTAACAGAAGGTACTCTGGAAGAAGTGATCTATATTGTAAAAAAATCTTGAGAGACCATACCATATACTCACCTCTTCATTAATTTAATAAACATTGGCTGCCATGTTTGAACTGTTGTGCTAGTCACAAGAGAACCTAGGAAAGAATAAGACAAAACATGTACCCTGAGGAGTTTCATAGTCTAGTATGTTTAGTTTATGGAGAGAGTCATGAAAGGAAAATAAATTACAATAAAAGTACCTGGGAACTTACAGAGAAAGGAGAATCACCATCAGGGGAAATGGAGTGGTTGGGAAGATTTACAAAGGAAGGGCCCTTATATACAAGTCTTAAAATATGAAAAAAAAAAAAAAGAGACTTATTATTCTGAAAAGATGGAGAGATAGAGTAGATGCTTTTTTCCATATTTATCCCACTACGTAGTACTAAAAACCCCAAATATTATATATAAAGTGAACATAATAATAGACTGAAAGGTGGAGAAAAGAAGACGGGTTAGGAGCCACAGGCTCTGAGAAATGACATGGTGGTGAAATCACTGATTTTTCTTTCTTTCTTATATATCCCACACTTGAAGCTGAAGAAGTTGGAAATCCAGAAATGCAAATGGGTGCCTACACATTAAAAAAAAAAAAGAAAAGCCCAACAAATCATGCTAGTTGGGCCAAAATCTTTTAAGCAATAAGTACCCTATTCTAGCCAAATACCACAGAGAAAACTGTAGTCTTCCCTCCACTCACAACAGCAAAATTTGAGAGGAAAATCGAGAGTTCCATCCTCACCAGGTTGTAACAAGGTGTGCCAGCCCCTTCCCCCCACCATCAAGGAATTGTCAGAGAAAGCTGAATAGAGAACCAAGATATCTACCCCATTCTCCCTGCTGGATGGTATCAAAAGAGGGCTGATGTAGATTCAGGACTTTTACCACCATCCAGCAGTAATAAGGTCACCTCCATTGTGTCAGTGACAGCTACAAGGACAGAAGTAATGAGGCATATATGTCCCTCTCAAGCTCTTTCTCCTAAGGGGAGATCTGGTGGGGAGCCAGGATTCTGAACTCCACCAAGCAGTAAGGAGGAGGTACCCTTCAAGTATCAACAGAGGGTGAGTGGGGTTAGATTCTTTCTCCACTTGACTATGACTCTTCCTTCCTCTGCCAGAGTAATGTTTGAAGAAGCCAGTGATACAGTTTCATGGAGTATGCAAAACAGTCAGGCTTTAAATGGCTAAAACTCTGCTCATGTGGGCTATATTTTAAACAAATGGATATGTAAAATTTAATTTTGGTGCTGGTGAACTTTTAAGCAAAAAGAACTAAGCCTGTGGTGAAGAAGTAAACAACATAGGGCCAACTTACAGGGGTGATTTTTAAGCCATTTATGTAATAAAATGCATCAATGAGCCATAGCAAATATGCTTGGAGCAAATGAACAACTGGCAAGTCTCAGCAGAGAAATAGAAAATATGAAGCATGAATTGAGAACTTAGAACTGAAAAATAATCAATAACCACAATAATAACTCTGTGGATGGAGATGAGAGCAGACTGGATGGTACAGGGGGAAAAAATCAGTGAACTTGAAGAGAAAACAATAGAAATCAACCACCTGAAAATCAGACAGAAAGTAAGTAGAAAAAAACCCCTCAAGGACCTGTATGACAATAACAAAACTCTAACGTTTATGTCATTGGAATTTTGGAAGGAGATGAGAGTTTATGTCATTGGAATTTTGGAAGGAGATGAGAAAGAAGATGGAGCTGAAAAAGAACTTGAGGAAGTAATGTATAGAAACATCCTCGAATTAGGCAAAAGACATAAACATAAAGAGTCAAGAAGCTATGCATACTCCAGAGGGAAATTTTTTTTAAAAATCATACTAAGACACAACACAGACAAATTTCTGACCACTGAAACAAAGAAAAAGTCTTGAGAACAATGGGAGAGAAAAGACATCTTACTGGCAGGGGAAAAAAATCTGAATGACAACAAACTTCTAAAACATGGAGCCAGAAGAAAGCAGAATAATATTTTTCAAGTGCCTACTGAGAAGAATTACCAATCTGGAATTCTGTATCTAGCCAAAATACCCTTCAGGAATGCAGAGGAATATAAGACATTTTCAGATGAAGAAAAACTAAAGGAATTCATCAGCATCAACCCTACATTTAAAAATGGCTGAAGAAAGTTTTCCAAACGGAAAAAAGAAAATGATAAAAGAAGGAAGCTTGGAACATCAAAAAGGGAGAAATAAAAACTGAAAGAGTAAAAATATGAGTAAGTGCATACATGTTATTTCTCCTCTTGAGTTTTCTAAATTACGTTTGGTACATGAAGCAAAAATTATAACACTTTTTTGTGGTTCTCAATGTATGTAGAGGAAATATCCAAGAAAATTATATTATAAATGGGAAAGGTAAGGTACACTTCACTTGAATGGTAAAATATTGACACCAGAAGACTATGATAAATATTGTACTTATGATTGAATACTGAGGACAATCACTAGTATAAAAATATAAAGATATCTTTATCTATGTATCTATCCGATATATATATAAAGAGATATTCAAAAACACTATAGAAAAACAATATGGAGTCTAAAAAATGTTCATTTAATTCACAGGAAAGTAAGAGAAAACAGAGAAAAGTAAAAACAGGGAGTACAAACAGAAAAAATTATCAAATGATAGACAAGCACTAATATATCAATAATTATATTAAATGTAGACAGTATAAATTCAGTAAATAAAAAACAGAGAGGTGGACAGAGTGGATTAAAAAACTTAACCCAACTAAGTGGTGCACACAAAAACTTCATTTCAAATAAAACAATACAGATAAATAGAAAAAAATGAAAAAATGATATGTCATGCAAACATTATTTAAGAAAATTACCAGAGTCAGATAAGAAAACTACATAATAATAAAAGGACAATCCACCACAAAAGACATATTGTACATATGTGTGTACCAAACAACAGAACTTCAAATACATGAAGTAAAAATGGGTATAACTGAAAGGAAAAATAGACAAATTCACACTTACGGCTGGAGGCTGTGATATTGCTTTCTCAGAAATTGAAAGAAAAGTTAGATGGAAAATCAATAAGGATATACAAAATCTATCATTTCACTGTATCTAATCTACATTTATAGAAAACTCACCCAACAATAGCAAAATGAACATTCTTCTCAAGTACCCATGGGATATATACTAAGAGTATTTCCTGGGCCATAAAACAAACCTTGAGGGCTTCCCTGGAGGTGCAGTGGTTGAGAGTCCGCCTGCCAATGCAGGGGACACGGGTTTGTGCCCCAGTCCAGGAGGATCCCACATGCTGCGGAGCGGCTGGGCCCATGGGCCATGGCTGCTGGGCCTGCTCATCCGGAGGCTGTGCTCCGCAACAGGAGAAGCCACAACAGTGAGAGGCCCACGTACCACACACACACAAAAAAAAACCTTGACAAAGTTTTGGAAAATGAAATCATATGGAGTGTGTTCTTTGACCACAATGGAAGTAAACTTAAAATCAATAACAAAAATTTTTTCAATATTGGAAACTAAACAATGCACTTCTGAATAATCCATGGGTCAATACAGGAAGTGTCAAGAAATAATTTTTAAAAACACATTAAAATAAATGAAAATGAAAGTACAACATATCAAAATTTGTGGAGCACAGCAAATCATGCAGAGAGGGAAATATACAGCACTCAATAATCTAAGCTTCTTTAATCTAATCTAAGCAATAATCTAAGAAAAAGAAGGGAAAAATAAGCACAAAGCAAATGGAAAGAAGAAAATAATAAAAATAAGAGCAGAAATCAAGAAACTGTAAACTTCTGACAGAAGCTAAATATGGATGAACCTTGAAGACATTATGCTAAGTGAAATAATCCAGTCAAAAGAAGATAAATATTTTATGTTTCCAGTTATATGAGGTAGGTAGAGTAGTCAAATTGATAGAAACAGAGTGTAATATGGTGGTTGCCAAGGGAGGGGAAGTGGGGAGTCATTGTTTAATCAATATGGAGTTTCAGTTTGAGAAGATGAAAAAGTCCTGGAGGTAGATGGTGGTGATGGCTGCACAACAATGTTAATGTACTTAATGTTACCAGTTACTGGACTGTACTTAAAAATGCCTAAACTGGAAAATTTTTTGTTATGTATATTTTACCACAATTTTTAAAATATACAAAAAAATCAAGAAAGTTGAACAAAAAGCAATACAGGAAGTCAATGAAACAGAATGCTGGTTTATTGAAAAAAGTCAATAAAATTGAGAAGACAGTAACAGGAATAACAGCAAAAAGAAAACATAAATTACCAATATCAGGCATGAAACAAAATATATCACTACAGACACTGCAGGCATCAAAAGTGTTATAAGGCGGGCTTCCCTGGTGGCACAGTGGTTGGGGGTCTGCCTGCCAATGCAGGGGACATCGGTTCGTGTCCCAGTCCAGGAGGATCCCGCATGCTGCGGAGCGCCTGGGCCCGTGAGCCATGGCCGCTGGGCCTGCACGTCTGGAGCCTGTGCTCCGCGGTGGGAGAGGCCGCAGCGGTGAGAGGCCCACGTTCTGCAAAAAAAAAAAAAAAAAAAAGTGTTATAAGGGAATTCCATGAATAACTCTATGAACAAAAATTGACAACATACATGAAATGGACCAATTCCTTGAAATGTACAAACTGCCACAACTCACATAATATGCAGTAGGTGATTCTAATAGTCTCACAACTATTAAGGAAATTATGTTTATAATTTAAGAAAACTTCCACAAAAGTAATGTTTAAATCCTGATGGTTTCAGCAGCAAATTGTTTAAAACTTTTAAAGAAGAATTAATACTGATTCTATGCAATATATTTCGCAAAAAATCAGAAAGGAAAAAATATTTCCCAATTCATTTTATAAAGCTATTAATACTAAATCCAGACAACAATAGTACCAAAAAAAAAAAAGAAATCTAGAGCCTAATATCTGGGTAAGTATAGATGCAAAAATTTTAAACAAAACGTTAGCAATTGAATTTATCAACATGGAAAAAGAATTATACACCATGGCCAAGTGGACTTTATTCCAGGGATCCAAGCCTAATATGAAAAATCAATTAATGCAGTCTACCATATTAGCAGGCTAAAGAAGATCTCACAATTGCATCATTCAATGCAGAAACAATATTTGATAAAATTCAACACTCGTTCATGACTAAAAAAACTCTTCAGAAAAATGGGAATAGAGGAGGACTTCCACAACTTGATGAAAGAACACCTTTAAAGACCGTATGGTTGACATTATACTTAATGGCAAAAGACGGAATTCTTTTCCCCTGGGATCAGAAACAAGGTGAAGATGTCTGATCTCATCACTTTTATTCAACAAAGGGCTGGAAGTTCTGGTCAGTGCAATAAGGCAAGAAAAGGAAATTAAAGTAAAAAATGCATTTGGCAAGATCATAGGATACAAGATAAACATACAAAAAGAAAGTGTATTTCTATATACTAGCAATGGACGAATGGACACCAAAATGGAAAATCTCTACTATTCACAATCAGTGACAAAAATGAAATACCTAGTTATAAAAATAAGAAAACATGAACAGGATTTGTATGCTGATAAAGGAACTGAGAAGATCTAAATAAATGGAGGGACATACCATGTTCACGGGTTGGAAGACCCAATGTAGTAAACATATCATTCTCCTCAAATTGATATACAGGTTTAACACAATTCTTATCAAAATCCCAGGAAGATATTTTGCTGATGTGGATTAGTTTATAGGGAAAGGCAAAGAAACTAGAACGATGAGGCCAATTTTGAAAAAGAAGAGTAAAGTAAGAAGAATCAGTCTACTTGGTTTCAATGTTTCTACAGTAATAATAACCTGTGATATCAGTGGAGAGATAGACACAGAAATCAATGGAGCTAAATAGAAAACCCAAAAATCTACCCACTCAATTATGCTCAACTGATTTTTAACAAATATGCAAAACGAATTCAGTGGAAGAACAATAGCCTTTTTAACAAATGATTAAGGAGCAGTTAGACATTCATGGCCAAAAAATATTCCCTCAAAACAACAACCAAAAAGCTCAACCTAAATATCACACCTACAAAAATTTAGTCAAGATGGAATGTGTATTTACTATAAAGTATAAAATTATAAAAGTGTTAGAAAAAAATTGAAAAAAATTTTGGGTCTAGGGCTAAGCAAAAAAAATAAATTTACACTTGACACCAAACTTATAATCCATAAAAGAAAAAAATGATAAATTGGACTTGATCAGAATTTAAAACTTTGTTTTGGGACCTACTGTTATGAAAGATGAGAAGAAAAGCTGTAGCCACAGAGAAAATAGTTGAAAATTGCATATCTTACAAAAAGCTAGAATATAGAACATATACAGAATACTCAAAACTTAAAAGTGAAAAATATCAAGCAATCCGATCAGAAAATGTTCAAAAGACAAGGACATACATTTCACCAAAGCACCAGAGAATGTAGAGGTGGTGCAGATCACATGAAAAAATGCTCAACACCATTAGTCATTAGGGAAATGCAAATTAAAATCCACAACAGATATTATTAAATACCTATCAGAATGGCTAAAATTAAAAAAAAAGCACTGACAGCACCAAATGCTGAATACTCATACATTGCTGATGGGAATGTAAAATTGTACAATGCAATTAACCTTTTTAGTCTGATATAATTGTAGATTCACGTGATTGTGTAAAATAATACAGAGAGGTCCCATGTACCCTTTACAAACCTCTCCCAATGGTAACGTCGTGCAAAACTATAGTACGATATTACAACTAGGATATTGACATTGATGCAGGCAAGATACAGAACATTTCCATCACCTTAAAGTTTCTCCACGTTGCCTTTTATAGTCAACAATTTCACTCTCTTCTTTCTTATAAGGCAACCACTCATCTGTTCTCCATTTCTATAATTTTGACATTTCAAGAACTTTATATAAATGGAACCATACAATGTGTAACCTTTTGGAATTAGCTTTTTTCCCTCAAAATAATTTTGAGACTCATACAAGTTGTTATGTGTATTGATAGTTTGTCGCTATATATTGCTGGTTGTGTATTACCCCTGGTGTGGATTACCACAGGTCATTGAGTCTTTCACCCATTTAAAGACTTCTGAGTTGTTTCTAGTTTGGAGCTATTATGAATAAAGATGCTATGAACATTTATTACAGGTTTTTGTGGAATATAAATTTTCATGTCTCTGAAGTATATGTCCAGTGTGTAACAGCTGGATCATATTACTCATTGCGTGTTTAGTTTTCACAGAAACTGCCAAATCGTTTTGCAAAGTGTCTGCTATAGACTGAATGTGTCCTCTCAAAATTCATATGTTGAAGCCCTAATCCCTAATGTGACTGCATTTGGAAAAAGACCTGTGAAGAGCTGATAAAGGTTAAATGAGGTCATAAGGGTGGGACCCTAATCTTATAGAGCAGGTACTCTTGTAAGAATATAAAGAGATACCAGAACTCTCTCTCTCCACCATGCAAGGACCCATGAAATGGTGGCCAGCTGCAAGCCAACAAAACAGCTTTCACTGGAAACCGAACTGACCAGTAGGTTGATCTGGACCTCCCAGTCTCCAGAATTAGGAGAAATAAATTTCTGCTCTTTAACCTACCCAGTCTATAATGGTATTCTGTTATGGCAACCTGAGCTGACAAATACCACTGCTGATGGGAATGTAAAATTGTACAAAAAATTGTAAAATTGTAAAATTGACCTGTGGTCATCCACACTAGGGGTAATACACACTTAGCAATATATAAGGACAAACTATCAATACACATAACAACTTGTATGAGTCTCAAAATTATTTTGAGGGAAAAAAGCTAATTCCAAAAGGTTACACGTTGTATGGTTCCATTTATATAACATTCTTGAAATATCAAAATTATAGAAATGGAGAACAGATGAGTGGTTGCCTCATAAGGAAGAAGGGAGTGAAACTGTTACGGCTCTAAAAGGCAACATGGAGAAACCTTAAGGTGATGGAAATGTTCTGTATCTTGCCTGCATCAATGTCAATATCATAGTCGTGATATCATACTATAGTTTTGCAAGACGTTACCATTGGGAGAGGTTTGTAAAGGGTACATGGGACCTCTCTGTATTATTTTACACAATCATGTGAATCTACAATTATATCAAATTAAAAAGTTAATTTTTAAAAGTAAAAACGATAGGAAAAACATGTCTAACAAAGAAGGACATTACATCTAGAGGTAAAACAGAAATTTATAACATTTTAGGAAGGATTTGAAAGGCATGGTGGAATAAGTAGTGAGATGATTGCTTAACATATGATAGGGGAGGTGCTTCCAGGTTAAAAGTGGGAGGATATGGCATGACCTCTACTCTGAAATAATATACTATTTAGCAGGGGACACAGAGTAGCAGAATTAGAAGAAATAAGTTTGATAGCTAAGTTTTATTTAGAAAATAGAAATCTGAAAATTATAATAAATAATTTATTATAAATAAATTATAATAAATAATTTATTGTAAATAAATTATAATAAATAATATAAATAAAATATAAAAATTATAATAAAAGTATTCTGGCATCTTGTTATCCTTCAAATTGATTAATTTTAGAATGATTGAATATTAGCAAAACTTGCTGTGCTAAACTCAATGTTTAGTCCTCTTTGTTTATTCTATAAAGCTATACAAGGTACATAACACTTTGATATCATTTTGTATCTTTCTGAACCATGAGTTAGAGTATGAACCAATTATCTAATCTTCTTACAGAGTTAACAGTTAAATTAATGGTGCATAAAAAGGATGTACTAATTTATTTACACTAAATTGTGAGAAACAAAGATTGTGACTGATGACTGTTTAAAATGTGCTTTTAAGTGCATTTTCTGGCTTTGAGAAGTCCAAATTAAAAAAAAAAAATGACATTGGCTCTGTGTATATCTAAGCAAAAGTGTCAACCCACGCTTAGTAGGCTGAGTTTGCAATCCAAAAATTAGTCTGCCTAAACTGCATGGCTCCCTACTCCACAGTGAAGCTGGCCAACAAGGTACCTTTGGTCAAGTTGCAGAGATTCAGTCATCAGAACTGTGCTGACAGTTCTGATGCTAATGGAATTCGGTGTAACCAGCCCATTGATCTTTAGAATTTGCAATGCTAGCAGGAGCACAGTGTATTTTGTAGGTAAAGTCAGCAACTGTAGCACTAAACTGCACTTTGGAACGAATAGGAGAGTGGCACTTTTGAGACCATAACTGCTGATATAACTTTCTGCTTTCTAAGCATAGGTCAAACTTGAGAATCAAAACCAGAGGGAAATATTAGGAGAAGGATTCATAAATCTCATGCTTACCTGACAATGAACTTTAAATTAAATTTTATTTTATCTCTGAAAGGCATCTACACATTATATATGTATATATATATGTGTATATATATAATTATATATAGTATATATAATCTATAAACATGTATATAAACTATCATAAGCTTTTGATATGTAAAGGACATGTTCTGCTCATACTTTCATGCCCAATCATGCTAATAATAAATGTGAAGTAGAATTTAATATAGTAATAGTAGAAAATTATTATTTTAATGAAAATTTGTGGTATTTAAAATTAAGTGAACTGAATGGGGATTTGCTGTGGTGAACACATAATACGTATTATCATTAAACCTGAGAGTGATTTGTGGATCCTCCTTTTAATATATATTATATCCAAACTGTAGTCCCTGGGCCAACAGCCTCAATGTATTTGAGAGTATGTTAGAAATGCATATTCTCAAACCCAGCCTCAGACTCACTGAATCAGAATTTGAAAAACAAGATCTCCAGGTGGCTTTGTTTGTGCGTTAAGTTTAGAAGCACTGCTCTAAGTTGCATATTCTTGATCCTTATACTGGGGATAATATCTTTACTGCAGGATGCCTATGAGTGACAATATAGTAAAATATGTGGAAGTGCCTTTTTGAGAAGGGAAAAAGCTAGGATTGAAATAAGCAATGGAAGGTAAAGTAAAGGTAAGCTAAGTTTGTCTCTGTTTTTTTCTTTTAAGGTAGAGCAGGCATAAGGCTGAGCCAGTTATTAAATTATCATGTTTCAGCTCCAAATCTCTGTGATGGTGGGGCTCTTTCTTCACCAGCTGTCTTACTCAAAGTTTCTGCCAATGGGCAGTACTAGTAGGAGATTGAAAATCAGGAGGAGGGCAGAAAGGACTAGTTCTTTTCTTCATTTTTGTGTCCGTCAACATCATCTCAGCATCCCAGAAATATCCTTCACCTCAGTAGCAGCTGTTGTTTCCAGCCTCCAGCGTTCTTTCTAAGAGATTGTCTTCTTCAGGTTTCTGTAACTCCAACCACTGCCCTTTATTCTCCCCAGCCTTAGGGATGATAGTTGCTTTCTTCCGTTATTATGTCTGGTTCATTTAGTGCTTTCTTTTACTTTTCAGCCCTTGGATACATGCATAAGAAATTGCCTATATTAAATTATATCTATTGAAATGCATAGTGTAGTTTTGGTGTTCTTGAATGGACCTTAACTGATATGAAGGTAAACAAGCTGGAATAGCTAATTATAGTAACTGGTGTTTAAACATATTTTTTCATAATGCTTTAAAATGTATCATGACTCTACTTATGTAGGCTTTGTAGTTTTTTAGGATTGTAAAATTTCTCCATTGTATCACATAATATTTTAAAACATTATGATATCCTGTAACAGATTCTTTGCTATATAGTCACTAACACAGTGATGATAACACCAAGAATAAAAAGGACAGGGACTGACATTTATTAAGCACTAACTTTATTCCAGGCACTTTAAATGGATTTCACATTTAATCTTCACCCAGAGTCCTATAAAGTAGATTTTATTATAATCCTAATTTGACAGATGAGGACACTGAGGCTCCAACAGATTAAGTAACTTGTCTAAAATCACATAGCCAGAAAATTGTGAAATTGAGAATCAATCCATTTGTCTGACTACAAAGCCCTAAGACCCTACAGTCTTCTTTTCCAACCTTGTTTTCTTGTTTTCTGTTACTCTCATCCATTCATTCTTCAACTAACCACTCAGCCAATATTAAAGCAATGCCTGTTATCCTTCAGGCATTGGAGACACAGAGATAAATGAATCACCATTTCTGCCCTTAAGAATTTACTGCTTTTTTGGATGATTTTAGTTTAAAGAGAGAAATGTAAAAGAACAGTAGAATTGCTTATATACATTTCCACTGGGTATACAGTGGGGACAGACAGGACTATGTGAACCATGCTCTTGAGAAGATCAAATAAATACTATTGCAGGGGACCAGGTTTTCATGAGGATATAAAGGGAGTGGCAGAAATATTCTTCAGGAATTCCAGGGGGTGGACTCTTGTCTGTTCCTCCAGGTAAGGCTATGACCATACTAACATGGTGTCTTTGATTTACAAACCAGAAGAGTCCACTAACCAGGAGAGTTAGTAAATCTTTCCTTAGAGGAAAGTCATAGATTTTTCATGTAATCATAAATATTAATATATAATATTAATAGTATATTATAGTTATTAAATCCCAGGTATTGTATTTCTGTATATTCATCTATACTTTAAAAGTTATTATTAGATTAAAATGATGTTTTCCTTATTTTATGGATGAAGAAAGGAAGACACATACAGATTGAGAAACTCAGGCATAGTCACATAGCTGGTAAGGGCCAGTATAGCCCCTGCTGTTGTCACTACTTATTTTCCAGAACAATGGTATCAAGCCTAGGTATAAAATGACAGGGCCACACTAAGCATAGAATAATCCAGAATTGAAAAGATAATACATTTTCTGAACAGTGTCACTGACAGCTGCATGTCTCCTTTCAAAACTTTGGGGAACAAGGGAAGACTTCCTGAAATAATTGCTTTGACCTGCCTTTATAGTCCCTTTGCTTCCAACAATTTTGTATGCTTGGCTAATTAAATTCAGAACAAATCAAACGTTAAAAGATACTGCTATGAATGTGTGTGTGTGTGTGTGTGTGTGTGTGTGTGTGTGTGTGTGTGTGAGTGTAAACCCGTACCTACCAGATCTACTGCATTCCTAGCCACTGCTCAGGCAGAGCTGCATATGCTTTATTCTTTCTCTCTTAGCCTTGTAGCACGGTTCTCCTCTACAAGTTGTCTTTTTCCCTTACAGAAAAGCAGCAACCTATTTTAGCCATCTTAGGAAAAGGAGGTTACTTGGATGGATTCCGTTCAGCTCTTGGTAAAATGGAAAAGCCATTATAAATCACGTTGCTTTCTCTATCTTGGCATCTCTTATGTTCTCTGGATCCACTACTGTGTCCTCTCATCTTCATTTGGAACATTCTTGGCTTACTTGCTGAACTAGCTGTCAGGGAGCCAGAGAGCTATGCGGATCTCATATCTATCATCCCAGTTTGGCAGACCCTTGGTAGGCAGGCCACTTCATGGGTCACCTAAATGCCCACGCCTGAGCCTTTGGAGCAGGGGTTCATCACTCATTGATTGGGTGTGTCTGCAAGCACTGGACAGCCTCTGACAGCCCCCTGTGTGGTGCAGCAACCAGTTTCCTAACACTATTCCAGGGGGTTACTCAAGGAACCCCAGCAAATGCAGAAGAACCCTAACTTAATAACAATCTTTTCTTCCCAGCTTCTAATACTGGCCAGACCTTGTCACTTAGTTCTTGCCCTGTAGGCTATAGTATCCATCCGGCTCTAGCAAGCATCTTCTTCCTATGAAGGTAAGCACCATGATTGTTATAGTATTGCAATCTGGACTGTCCTCCCAGCTCCACATATGGGAATCTCATCCCTTCTTTATGGCTCCACTCAAATGCCACTCCTTCCATGAAAATGCCTGGTGAAAAAGACAGTGTATAATTTTTCTATTCTACAGAAGAGGGCTGTACACAGTGAGAGGTAGCATGGCTTGTGTTCCTGGAGTCATGGGGCAGGAACCAGGACAGCCAGGACTCAAAAAAAAATGTTTGTTTACTGAAAACACGAGTGCAACTCCTTGACTTGGTTTAATTAATTTATCTTAATGTGTTCTGTTAGGATTTAGAGGGCATTGCCTCATCTTGACTTCTATTACATTATTAGAGAGCCTACCTTTGGTATTATTCTTATTTAAATGTTAGCAGCATTTGTTTGAGAGTTTGTATGCTAGTGGATGGATGTTGACCTTTAATGATCATTCCTCTGTTTTCCAGTTGCATGAAAACTATGGAATTAATCATTCATCCAGAAGTTTTCAGGGACCAATATCAGACTCTCACTTATGGCAGGGTTATCCAACTTTTTTTCCCATCACAGAGCACTGTAAGTCATAACATACATAAGGCACACTGGGGTAAACAGAAGAGTCCGCTGGCAGTAACAGCCCCTTGGCCGCCTCAGGGGATGAGGCAAACAATACATCAGTGCACTCATCACCCGCTGTACCGGGATGCTGGGCACCCAGTTGGGGAGATCTGATTATGCTATAGACAATTTAGAAACCTGCCTTCTCAATTTTTTTTTTTAAATCAGGGGCTATTATTTAGCTACCCTTAAGTTATACTAAATCTCAAAATTCAGATACACCATTTCCTATATATAGTGAGTGAATTTCAGGAAACCGAGAACAGCAGAGGAGCCAAAATACTAGAGGAAGACAAATTTCTGAATGGTCTCTCTCCAATTCCTAGTAAAAATCTTTACAGATGCTCAATAAATACTCGTTGACTTAAAGTACACCATCTGCTCTAGTACTTTCCTGTGTGTTCTTTTTCTCCTCTTTTTGTATGGATAGAATTGAAAATTCTTCACATTGGTCCTGGCACATTGCAGATGCCTTCTGGTGTAGACAATCTGTTTATTATTGTAGGGTGCTCTACCCTCGTCATTTATACCTGCCATTTTCACGTTGTTTATCAGACATGTACGGCCTCATTTGTTTCTGTGCACAGCTCCTTTTTCATTTACTAAAGATCTGTGGCAGGTACTGATTGTTCTATGTCCCACAAAAATCTGCCTTCTGTCTTCTTCCTTAGAACAGTAACCTGATATTTTTTTCTCAGAAAAGATGGTCTAGGTCAGTGCTCCCCAACATTTTTAGCACCAGGGACTGGGTTCGTGGAGGACAATTTTTCCATTGACCAGGATAGGGGTGGTTTCGGGATGATTCAAGCACATTACATTTATTGTGCACTTTATTTCTATTATTATTACATTGTAATATATGATTAAATAATTATACAACTAACCATAATGCAGAATCAGTGGGAACCCTGAGCTTGTTTTCAGTTGCCACTCACTGATAGGGTTTTGATATGAGTCTGCAAGCAATTGATTTATTATGGTCTCTGTGCAGTCAAACCTCTCTGCTAATGATAATCTGTATTTGCAGCCGCTCCCCAGTGCTGCCATCACCACCTCAGCTCCGCCTCAAATCATCAGGCATTAGATTCTCATAAGGAGCATGCAACCTAGATCCCTCGCATGCTCAGTTCACAGTAGGGTTCGCGCTCCTATGAGAATCTAATGCCGCTGCTGATCTGACAGGAGGCGGAGCTCAGGCGGTAATGCGAGCAATGGGGAGCGGCTGTAAATACAGACGAAGCTTTGCTTGCTCGCTCACCCACTGCTCACCTCCTGCTGTGCAGCCTGGTTCCTAACAGGACACGGACTGCTAGGGGTACATGGCCAGGGGGTTAGCGACACCTGGTTTAGGTTATTGATCTAAAAATAGGCACGTAGCTATTCTAACCAATGAGACATGATAGCTGTCTAATGGGGGTGTGCCTTAGAAAAGACTTTTGCTCAAAGAAGGTGAGAAGGAAGTGACTCTGTATTTTGAAGCATCCTTGCTTCCTGTCTTTGAGTACGGTATGATGATGAAATGTTCAGATGATACTGTTGTAATCATGAGAGGAAGCTTGTTCAGTTAATAAATTTTCACAAGCAATTGTCAACCCCCCAATGTTTTGTCAGATGAGAAGAAACACCTATTTTTAGTATTTTTAATTTAATTTTGGGGCACACCGTACGGCATGCAGTATCTTAGTTCCCTGACCAGGGATCAAACCAGTGCTCCCTGCATTGGGAGCACGGAGTCTTAACCATTGGACCGCCAGGGAAGTCCCGAAACACCTATTTTTTAAGCCTTCTTAGGTTTTAAGTTATTGGAGCCACACCACATTGTGATTAATGATGAAGTGTGATTAAACAGTCATTATACTATGATTTCCCTACAATCTCCCATGACTCTTGTGATATTTTCCATTTTAGAATTCTTCAGATTCAGATTCCCTGATGGGCACTGACTGCCCATACATTTTTAAATTTAATTAAACAAATGTTTATTATCTCATGTCTCTGTTAGACTGTGACTTGATCAAGGATGATGTTTAATTTATCTTTGCATGTCTGACATTTTGATGAAACATATAATAAATACTCAGTAAATGCTTCTTGAATAAACTTATATTTTTCTAATTGTGTGCAAGGCATTGTGTTAAATATCAGAGACATAAATTGAATATCAAATGCTGATTTCACTGAATGAGGTATTCCATAATTTAGATGACTTTTGAACTTTTTTCCTTTCCAAAATGCTATAAAAATTTTGAGGACAGAGTCTATGTCTGCTTCACTGTTATAGAATATAGAATTCCTAGTATAGGTTCTTATATCTCTAGGGTTCTGAAAATCCAAGGGAACTTAATAAACGTGTCAAATAAATATCTCAGTTATGGCCCACCCCATTATTATATCTGAACTCTGTGACAATTGCCTTAGGAAATTATTGTCCTTACGTTCTGTTTGGTTGAGTAACTTTTTTTTCTAATATCTTTCTTGGAGTATAATTACTTTACAATGGTGTGTTAGTTTCTGCTTTATAACAAAGTGAATCAGCTATACATATACATATATCCCCATAACCCCTCCCTCTTGCTTCTCCCTCCCATCCACCCTATCCCACCCCTCTAGATGGTCACAAAGCACCGAGGTGATCTCCCCGTGCTATGTAGCAGCTTCCCACTAGCTATCTATTTTACATTTGGTAGTATATATATGTCCATGCCGCTCTCTCACTTCAGCCAAGCTTACCCTTCTGCCTCCCCGTGTCCTCAAGTCCATTCTCTGTGTCTGCATCTTTATTCCTGTCCTGAGCCTAGGTTCTTCAGAACCATTTTTTTTTTTTTTTTTTAGATTCCATATATATGTGTTAGCATACAGTATTTGTTTTTCTCTTTCTGACTTACTTCACTCTGTAGGACAGATTGTAGGTCCATCCACCTCACTACAAATAACTCAATTTTCTTCCTTTTATGGCTGAGTAATATTCCATTGTATATATGTGCCACATCTTTTTTATCCATTCATCTGTCGATGGACACTTAGGTTGCTTCCATTGTCCTGGCTATTGTAAATAGAGCTGCAATGAACATTTTGGTACATGACTCTTTTTGAATTATCGTTTTCTCAGGGTATATGCCCAGTAGTGGGATTGCTGGGTCGTATGGTAGTTCTATTTTTAGTTTTTTAAGGAACCTCCATACTATTCTCCATACTGGCTGTATCAATTTACATTCCCACCAACAGTGCAAGAGGGTTCTCTTTTCTCCACACCCTATCCAGCATTTATTGTTTGCAGATTTTTGGATGATGGCCATTCTGACCGGTGTCAGGTGATACCTCGTTGTAGTTTTCATTTGCATTTCTCTAATGATTAGTGATGTTGAGCATCCTTTCATGTGTTTGTTGGCAATCTGTATATCTTCTTTGGAGAAATGTCTGTTTAGGTCTTCTGCCCATTTTCGGATTGGATTGCTTGTTTTTTTGATATTGAGCTGCATGAGCTGCCTTTAAATTTTGGAGATTAATCCTTTGTCAGTTGTTTCATTTGCAAATATTT
The DNA here is from genome assembly GCF_949987515.2 of Delphinus delphis. Classification (NCBI taxonomy): domain Eukaryota; kingdom Metazoa; phylum Chordata; class Mammalia; order Artiodactyla; family Delphinidae; genus Delphinus; species Delphinus delphis. The sequence continues at coordinate 92,662,664 of NC_082690.1, read as the reverse complement.
TCTCCCATTCTGAGGGATGTCATTTCGTCTTCTTTATGTTTTTCTTTGCTGTGCGAAAGCTTTTAAATTTCATTAGGTCCCATTTGTTTATTTTTGTTTTTATTTCCATTTCTCTAGGAAGTGAGTCAAAAAGGATCTTGCTGACATTTATGTCATAGAGTGTTCTGCCTCTGTTTTCCTCTAAGAGTTTTATAGTGTCTGGTCTTACCTTTAGGTCTTTAATCCATTTTGAGTTTATTTTTGTGTATGGACTTAGGGAGTGTTCTAATTTCATTCTTTTACATTTAGCTGTCCAGTTTTCCCACCACCACTTATTGAAGAGATTATCTTTTCTCCATTGTATATTCTTGCCTCCCTTATCAAAGATAAGGTGACCATATGTGTGTGGGTTTATCTCTGGGCTTTCTATCCTGTTCCATTGATCTATGTTTCTGTTTTTGTGCCAGTCCCATACTGTCTTGATTACTGTAGCTTTGTAGTATAGTCTGAAGTCTGGGAGCCTGATTCCTCCAGCTCCAGTTTTCTTTCTCAAGATTGCTTTGGCTATTCAGGGTCTTTTGTGCCTCCATACAAATTGTGAAATTTTTTGTTCTAATTCTTTGAAAAATACCATGAGTAGTTTGATACGGATTGCAGTGAATCTGTAGATTGCTTTGGGTATTATAGTCATTTTCACAATGTTGATTCTTCCAATCCAAGAATATGGTATATCTCTTCATCTGTTTGTATCATCTTTGATTTCTTTCATCAGTGTCCTATAGTTTTCTGCATACCGGTCTTTTGTCTCCTTAGGTAGGTTTATTCCTAGGTATTTTATTCTTTTTGTTGCAGTGGTAAATGGGAGTATTTCCTTAATTTCTCTTTCAGATTTTTCATCATTAGTGTATAGGAATGCAAGAGATTTCTGTGCATTAATTTTGTGTCCTGCTACTTTACCAAATTAATTGATTAGCTGTAGTAGTTTTCTGGTAGCATCTTTAGAATTCTCTATGTATAGTATGTCATCTGCAGTTACAGCTTTACTTCTTCTTTTCTGATTTGGATTCCTTTGATTTCTTTTTCTTCTCTGATTGCTGTGGCTAAAACTTCCAAAACTATGTTGAATAATAGTGCTGAGAGTGCACAACCTTATCTTGTTCCTGATCTTAGAGGAAATGGTTTCAGTTCTTCACCATCGAGAACGATGTTGGCTGCGGGTGCATCATATGTTGTCTTATTTTGTTGAAGTAGGTTCCCTCTATGTCTACTTTCTGGAGGGTTTTTGTCATAAATGGGTGTTGAATTTTGTTAAAAGCTTTTTCTGCATCTATTGAGTTGATTATATGTTTTTTCTCCTTCAATTTGTTAATAAGTTTTTCACATTGATTGACTTGTGTATATTGAAGAATCCTTGCATTCCTGGGATAAATCCCCCTTGATCATGGTGTATGATCCTTTTAATGTGCTGTTGGATTCTGTTTGCTACTATTTTGTTGAGGATTTTTACATCTATGTTCATCAGTGATATTGGCCTGTAGTTTTCTTTCTTTGTGACATCTTTGTCTGGTTTTGGTATCAGGGTGATGGTGGCCTCGTAGAATGAGTTTTGGAGTGTTCCTCCCTGTGCTATATTTTGGAAGAGTTTGAGAAGGATAAGTGTTAGCTCTTCTCTAAAAGTTTGATAGAATTCACCTGTGAAGCCATCTGGTCCCGGGCTTTTGTTTGTCGGAAAATTTTTAATTACTCTTTCAATTTCAGTGCTTGTGATTGGTCTTTTTATATTTTCTATTTCTTCCTGGTTCAGCCTCAGAAGGTTGTGCTTTTCTAAGAATTTGTCCATTTCTTCCAGGTTGTGCATTGTATTGAGATATAGTTGCTTGTAGTAATCTCTCATGATCCTTTGTATTTATGCAGTGTCAGTTGTTACTTCTCCTTTTTCATTTCTAATTCTATTGATTTGAGTCTTCTCCCTTTTTTTCTTGATGAATCTGGCCAATGGTTTATCTATTTTGTTTATCTTCTCAAAGAACTAGCTTTTAGTTTTATTGATCTTTGCTATCATTTCCTTCATTTCTTTTTCATTTATTTCTGGTCTGATTTTTATGATTTCTTTCCTTCTGCTAACTTTGGGGATTTTTTGTTCTCTCTTTCTCTAATTGCTTTAGATGTAAGATTAGGTTGTTTATTTGAGTTGTTTCTTGTTTCTTGAGGTAGGACTGTATTCCTCTGAACTTCCATCTTAGATCTGCTTTTGCTGCATCCTATGGTTTCTGGTTCATTGTGTTTTCATTGTCATTTGTTTCTAGGTTTTTTTTTTTTTTTGCGGTATGCGGGCCTCTCACTGTTGCGCCCTCTCCCGTTGTGGAGCACAGGCTCCAGACGTGCAGGCCCAGCAGCCATGGCTCGCGGGCCCAGCCACTCCGTGGCATGTGGGATCTTCCCGGATTGGGGCACGAACCCGCGTCCCCTGCATCAGCAGGCAGACTCTCAACCACTGCGCCACCAGGAAGCCCTGTTTTAGGTATTTTTTGATTTCCTCTTTAATTTCTTCAATGATCACTTGGTTATTAAGTAGTGTATTGGTTTTTTTTGTTTGTTTGTTTTATCTCCCACCAACCCCTAAGTAGTGTATTGTTTAGCTTCCATATATTTGTATTTATTACAGATTTTTTTTTACTGTAATTGATATGTAGTCTCAAAGCATTGTAGTTGGAAAAGATACTTGATACGATTTCAATTTTCTTAAGTTTACCAAGGCTTGATTTATGACCCAAGATATAGTCTATACTGGAGAATATTCCAGGAGCACTTAAGAAGAACGTGTATTCTGCTGTTTGAGGATGGAATGTCCTATAAATATCAATTAAGTCCATCTTGTTTAATGTATCATTTAAAGCTTGTGTTTCCTTATTTATTTTCATTTTGGATGATCTGTCCATCAGTGAAAGTGGGGTGTTAAAGTCCCCTATTGTGATTGTATTACTGTCAATTTCCCCTTTTATGGCTGTTAGCATTTGCCTTATGTATTGAGGTGCTCCTATGTTGGGTGCATAAATATTTACAATTGTTATATCTTCTTCTTGGATTGATCCCCTCATCATTATGTAATGTCCTTCTTTGTCTCTTGTAATAGTCTTTATTTTAAAGTCTATTTTGTCTGATATGAAAATTGCTACTCCAGCTTTCTTTTGGTTTCCCTTTGCATGGAATATCTTTTTCCATCCCCTCACTTTCAGTCTGTATGTGTCCCTAGGCCTGAAGTGGGTCTCTTGTAGACAGCATATATACAGGTCTTGTTTTTGTATCCATTTAGCCAGTCTATGTCTTTTGGTTGGATCATTTAATCCATTTACATTTAAGGTAGTTATTGATATGTATGTTCCTATTACCATTTTCTTAATTGTTTTGGGTTTGTTATTGTAACTCTTTTCTTTCTCTTGTGTTTCCTGCCTAGAGAAGTTCCTTTAGCATTTGTTGTAAAGCTGGTTTGGTGATGCTGATTTCTCTTAGCTGTTGCTTGTCTGTAAAGGTTTTAATTTCTCTGTCAAATCTGAATGAGATCCTTGCTGGGTAGAGTAATCTTGGTTGTAGGTTTTTCCTTTTCATCACTTTAAATATGTTACTCCACCTTCTGGCTTGCCAAGTTTCTGTTGAAAGATCAGCTGTTAACTTTATGGGGATTCCCTTGTATATTATTTGTTGTTTTTCCCTTGCTGCTTTTAATATTTTTTTCTTTGTATTTAATTTTTGATAGTTTGATTAATATGTCCCTTGGCGTGTTTCTCCTTGGCTTTATCCTGTATGTGACTCTTTGACCTTCCTTGACTTGATTGACTATTTCCTTTCCCATAGTAGGTAGGTTTTCAACTATAATCCCTTCTTTTCTCAATCCCTTTCCTTTCCTCTTCTTCTTCTGGGACATCTATAATTCGAATGTTGGTGCATTTACTGTTGTCCCAGAAGTCTCTGAGACTTTCCTCCATTCTTTTCTTTCTTTCTTCTATATTCTGCTCTGTGGTAGTTATTTCCACTATTTTATCTTCCAGGCCACTTACCCGTTCTTCTGCCTCAGTTATTCTGCTATTGATTCCTTCTAGAAGATTTTTAATTTCATGTATTGTGTTGTTCTTCATTGTTTGTTTGCTCTTTAGTTCTTCTAGTTCCTTGTTAAATGTTTCTTGTATTTTCTCCATTCTATTTCCAAGATTTTGGATCATCTTTACTATCATTATTCTGAATTCTTTTTCAGGTAGACTGCCTGTTTCCTCTTCATTTGTTAGGTCTAGTGGGTTTTTACCTTGCTCCTTCATCTGCTGTGTGTTCGTCTGTCTTCTCATTTTGCTTATCTTACTGTGTTTGGGGTCTCCTTTTCGCATGCTGCATGTTCGTAGTTCCCATTGTTTTTGGTGTCTGTCTCCAGTGGCTAAAGTTGGTTCAGTCGGTTGTGTAGGCTTCCTGGTGGAGGGGACTAGTGCCTGTGTTCTGGTGGATGAGGCTGGATCTTGTCTCTGGTGGGCAGGTCCACGTCTGGTGGTGTGTTTTGGGGTGTCTGTGAACTTATTATGATTTTAGGCAGCCTTTCTGCTAATGGGTGGATTTGTGTTCCTGTCTTGCTAGTTGTTTGGCATGGGGTGTCCAGCACTATTGCTTGCTGGTTGTTGAGTGGAGCTGGGTCTTAGCATTGAGATGGAGATCTCTGGGAGAGCTCTCGCCATTTGATATTATGTGGAGCTGGGAGGTCTCTCGTGGACCAATGTCCTGAACTTGGATTTCTCTCCTCAGAGGCACAGGCCTGACAGCTGGCCGGAACACCAAGACCCTTTCAGCCACCCGGCTCCGAAGAAAAGGGAGAAGGAAAGAGAGAGAGGGAGAGGGAGAGGGAGAGAGAGCGGGAGAGAGTGGGAAAGAAAGAAAGAAAGAAAGAAAGGGAGAAAGGAGGGGCTTCCCTGGTTGCACAGTGGTTGAGAGTCCACCTGCCAATGCAGGGGACATGGGTTTATACCCTGGTCCGGGAAGATCCCACATGCTGTGCAGCAGCTGGGTTCATGAGCCATGGCCGCTGAGCCTGCATGTCCAGAGCCTGTGCTCCGCAGCGGGAGAGGCCACAACAGTGAGAGGCCCGCGTACCGCAAAAAAAAAAAAAAAAAAAAGAGAAAGGAGAAAGGAAGGAAGGAAATGAAGGGAGGAAGGAAGGGAGGAGGAAAGAAGGAAAGAAAGAAAAGTTATTAAAATAAAGAATAAAAAACTATTAAAAATTTAAAAAGTAAATAGTAATAAAAAAAGAAAAAAAAAGGACGAGAAAGAAACTAGAGAGCAACCAAACCAAAAACAAATCCACCAGTGATCGCAAGCACTAAACACTATCCAAAAAAAAAAAAAGGATAGACAGAACCCTAGGACAAATGGTAAAAGCAAAGCTATACAGACAAAATCACACAAAGATGCACACACATACACACTCACAAAAAGAGAAAAAGGAAAAAAATTATATATATCTATATATTCAAAAAAAAGGTAAGAGAGCAACCAAATCAATAAACAAATCTAGCAATGACAATAAACTCTAAATACTAAACTAAGATAAACATAAAACCAGAAACAAATTCGATGCTGAAAGCAAACTCCAAGTCTACAGTTGCTCTCAAAATCCACCGTTTCAATTTTTGGATAATTCGTTGTCTATTCAGGTGTCCCACAGATGCAGCGAACATCAAGTTGATTGTGGAGATTTAATCTGCTGCTCCTGAGGCTGCTGGGAGAAGTTTCCCTTTCTCTTCTTTGTTCGCACAGCTCCTGGGGTTCAGCTTTGGATTTTTTCCTGCCTCTGCCTGTTGGTCTCCTGATGACATCTGTTTCCCTCCCAGACAGGACGGGGTTAAAGGAGCAGCTGATTAAGGGGCTCTGGCTCACTCAGGCCAGGGGATGGGAGGGATACCGAATGCAGGGCGAGCCTGCGGTGGCAGAGACCGGCGTGATGTTGCAACAGCCTGAGGCACTCCGTGTATTCTCCCAGGGAAGTTGTCCCTGCGTCACAGGACCCTGGCAGTGGCAGGCTGCACAGGATCCTGGAAGGGGAGGTGTGGACAGTGACCTGTGCTTGCACACAGGCTTCTTGGTAGCTGCAGCAGGAGCCTTAGCATCTCATGCCCGTCTCTAGTGTCCATGCTGATATCCCTGGCTCACACCTGTCTCTGGAGCTTGTTTAGGTGGTACTCTGAATCCCCTCTCCTCCTGCACCCCGAAACAATGGTCTCTTGCCTCTAAGACAGTTCCAGCCTTTTTCCCGGACTTCCTCCTGGCTAGCTGTGATGAACTAGCCCCCTTCAGGCTCTGCCTGCCAACCCCAGTCCTCTCCCTGGGATCCGACAGAAGCCCGAGCCTCAGCTCCCAGCCCTGCCCGCCCTGGCGGGTGAGCAGACAAGCCTCTCGGGCTACTGAGTGCTGGTCGGCACCAATCCTCTGTGCAGGGATCTCTCTGCTTTGCCCTCTGCACCGCTGTTGCTGTGCTCTCCTCCGTGGCTCCAAAGCTTCCCCCGCACCACACCCCGTCTCCGCCAGTGAAGGAGCTTCCTAGTGTGTGGAAACTTTTCCTCCTTCACAGCTCCCTCCCACTGGTGCAGGTCCCGTCCCTATTCTTTCGTCTCTGTTATTTCTTTTTTCTCTCTCCCTACCCAGGTATGTGGGGAGTTTCTTGCCTTTTGGGAAGTCTGAGGTCTTCTGCCAGCGTTCAGTAGGTGTTCTGTAGGAGCTGTTCCACACGTAGATGTATTTCTGATGTATTTGTGGGGAGGAAGGTGATCTCCAGGTCTTCCTCCTCTGCCATCTTGAAGCACGTCTGGTTGAGTTACTTTTATCATAATTCTCAAGTGTTTTATTTTCATATTTTCTCTCTTCTTACATTCATTTCAAAGCTTGCCACTCTATTCCATATATAGTTTCCATTTTTTTCTCTCTCTCTTTATATGTATATGTGTGTGTGTGTGTGTATCTCTGTGTGTGTATGTATGTATCCTCTCTCTTTTGACAAGGATAAACTCTTTTATGCACAGTATGTCTCTTCTCTACAGTGTTAGCCATTTTATGTATTTGTCCTGTAATATTTCACAAGTACCTTTAATACATCTATCCTTTTAAATCAGCATAGGGAAGTTTGAGAACATAATTTTACTTCCAACCTTCTTTCTTTGCTTTTTACATGAAATGAGCACTTTTTTCATCCTTTTTTTTTCTTTTGCAAATCTATTGCCCTTTACATCTGGTAAGAAGTGAGGCTGGAAGTTGTCAGTTCTCTGCTGGAGAATGACCAGAGGTGGTTTGAAATGACAGTTGATTCCACTTGTCTCTGATAATAAAAAGGAAAATAAGTCATTCTTACCAAAAGATGATTGTACCTGACAAGCAAAGCTTGTGGTTTATTAATAATTAAAAATATTTCTGTGTTCCTCTACTGATGGAAAAGTTAGTTAATCGCTTGTTCAGTCAATACCAATGTACCATTTATTATTCATTAAAGATAAATGTATTGTAATGGCCTTGAAGTGCAGTGTGTTACAGTGAGATTACAAAGGGCATAAGAAAGTTGATTCATTATTTTGGATTTGATTAAACTTCTCTACTGATCTCAGTGACGAGGATAACCCACTAGATCTCCACAGTGACACAGCGTTTTAATTAAAAAGGGTATTTTACTAGTTGGGGGCTAGTTTTAACTAGTATTTAAATTAGGAGCGGGGTATGATGCTCAAGACAGTGACTAAACTGAAGGCCCTGCTTCAAGGGTTGATTTGAGTTTCTTAGAGGAGGTGTGACACCCAGCAGTGATGCACGCATTTGCTAGGACTTTCTTCAGTTCTCGTGTGACACCAGCTTAGCCTCTTGCTTTTAGCACATCCTCTGCTGGGTCATTACAGGTCAGCCAAGTTTCATTCAAGAGCTTTATGTTCAGATAACATTCCCCCCCCAGCTCTCAATAGAGGTGGTTGAGTTTTTTAAAGGCCGTATGAATGATTCATTCCCTTTTCTCTCTGATTCTTTTGAATCTTTATACTCAGATTAGGGCAAATATGAGGGAAAAGTAGACTTTTCTTCAATGCTTGTTCTAAGTTTTTTCCTGCCCTCAGTCTACCAGACGTGAAACTCTCAGCTGAGAAATCACTTCTCCCTCCTTTTCGGGACTTAATCTTTTCATTATAGACTGTGCTACCTGCATACCTTAATGACTTTTTATCTCGTTCTATTCAAGTGATGGCAGAAAAAGTAGGGAGAGAGAAGAAGAAAAGAATATCTATTCTGAGTAAGGACGGTCTCCAGGATTTCTCCAGTGGATTCATGTCCTGTGTGAGGCTCATCTAAGAAGAATGGGTTTTGACTTAGGTCAGGTTGCTATTGCTTTTGAGAACAGATGGACTTGAGCCTCCATCTGCAATATGCAATAAAGAGGACTTAGTGTCTCAGGGCATTTAAAATTCATCGTAACAGCTGCAGTCAAGAAACCTATGTTCTGGTGCATAAATAGTCATATCTTTGTTCTTTGCTACAGGAAATCATTTGTGCGTCTTCAGAAAGGAGTTCAATAGTATCCTGCTACATAAAGATGCTATTATGGGAGGGAATTACCATGCCGATCCCCCAAGTGTCACTTGGTAGCAGTGATACATCAAATCCAAGGCTGGATAAGGAATTCCTGACATTAGAAACATTTACTGAGTGACTGCTGCATACCAGACACAATATCAGACTTGAAGTCAATTATGTGATAAAGATAATGATGCAATACATAAATTATTTTTATCCATTTTCAAAACCATTTGTCCTAAATGAACAATTTAAAATAAATATATAGAAAATCAAAAAGGGATAATATGATGTGATAGACATAAGAAAGCAAGCGAAATAAAAGAATAATCTCATTGGAAATGGGACAGGCTGCCTGTGACATTTCTCCAATGTTAGAATATAAACCATTTTAAAATGAGACAGTATTTCAAGATTTTGATATTTGCTGGATTTTTATTTTGTTAAATTTAGGAAGTTGTAGGTAATCTGTGCTGTATCTCACTCTGTACTACCTAAGCCTTGGATAAAGTATGGGGCCCTGCAGCAGATTTGGGGGAAAGTTTCCTTATTCTGAGTTGCAATTAATTATCCTTATTTTTCTGAAACTTCATTTCTCAAAGCCATAACAAGCACATCCCTATAGCTCAGCTCTCATCAGCATAAGAGGGAAATGCATTTTGCAATATACTAAGTTCTTACAGTGATTCCCTGAGAGTGACCAAATGCTTGGGTTTGTTTCACAACCATTTATCTGATATTCCCAGGTGTGACTCAGTATGCATTGGTCACTCAGAAAACTTTCATACACGACATTTCAAGCTGCTGCTTCTGCCTCCTGTACTCGTGTATTCACTCCAGTGTGGAAGAGTTGACACAGTTGTTGTGTAGCCTTCTCTTGTGGAGATTACACACTAGATAATGCAATTGGCGACTCAGATTCCTAAAGCCATTGTTAAGCTTTCTGTGTCATTTAGGGTTCCACATGTTCTCTGGGCATTTTGGCTGACTCAGTGTAGGTCTAGCTCTACCCATCTCAGAGACAGTGGATCTACTTTCCAGTGATAAACTTCCTTTTCTATTTGATGTTCTTCTTTGACTATGAGTGTCACATTTTCTACTGAAGTAGGATTTCAAATCACAGCCCTTCTCCCTAGTTTGTATTTATCTTTATTCATTAAACAATATGTACTGTGTTCCTCTTAGGTGTCAGATACTGTTCTAGGTGCAGGGATGCATCGGTAAGCACGGAGGAAAAAGGCTCCATTCTTACGGAGCTTACAACATGCTGGGAATTGACTAGAAGCAGTGAGGAAAGAAAAATAATAAACAAAGCAATCAAACACAGCAATTAGAATTATTCATAGAGTTATAAATGGTATGAACATAATTTGACTGAATCAAGTAGTACAGAGCGGTAGGGTAGTTGTTTAGACTTAGTAGTCAGGGGAAGCTTTTCTGAGGCTGTGATATTTGAGCTGAATTGAAGTCTGAATGACATGAAATAACCATTCAAGGAAAGACCCAGGAGGAGAAGAAACAGCAAGGGCAAGTACCCTAGGATAGGGACAAGCTTGAACATTCCAATTACAAACAACAGGGCAGTGATGGCTAGAAAACCATGAGTGAGAGATGGAGTGCCTCAGTTTTTGTTTCCAAATATCAGGCTCTGGGCCAAAGGCTATGTGCACACATCTATTAGAAAGTGAAAAACCAGGGAGCAGAAGTAAGGCACAAGGGGCGTGGAGTGTAGTAAGCGGGCGAGCCAATATGAGGATGTGGAATCAAGCTGACTGCTAAGAGTGACTGTTTGCTTGACCTTAAAGAACCATCCTCTATAAATCAAGTGAAAAACTGGAACTCAAGGAGAAAAAGGGAGAAAAATTATCCATCAACCACCTTTGCCAATTGATCAAGGGAGTTTGCACCAGAGGGTGTTAATCCCCTGAACTTCTGGGATGTACATGCTTTAGACCAAGAGGAAGTCTTGTTTTTTCACACTTCAAAATCAATAGAGATGCACTGGGGCAGGAGGTGTGAGGCACATTGGGGGGAAGGATAAAGGAAGTTGCTATTAAGGTGTACCTGTGTGAATTCAGTCAGGGTCCAGCAAGAGCTGATGTCCCCCAATGGTGCTGAGAACAAGAGACGACAAGGATCAGAAATGATGTCTAAGCCATTTGTTGCAGAGTGACATTCACGATGGCTTAAGAAAATTAGTCAAGGAGCAGCAAAAGTAGAGGTCATGGTACAAAGTCTTAGAGCTCTCAGATGAGTGTACATTTTATCCTAAGTATGTTGGAAAGACACTGGATGTTACTAATCAGGGTAAAGACGTGATCTGTTTTATATTTTAAATAGATTCCTTTGGCTTTCATGTAGAGGATTGCTTGTCAAGGGGTAAGAGCGGAAGAGTTCACCAGAGCAGTGGTCAGCAGAGTATGACCCTAGGTCAAATCCTGCCCATCTCCTACTTTTGAAAATAAAATGTTATTGCAACACAACCACACTTATTCATATCCATGTTGTCTATGGCTCTTTTCACACAGCCACAGCAGAGTTTAGTAATTGTAAGAGATACCATTTGTCCTCCAAAGCCTAAAATATTTGCTATTTGACCATTCACAGAAAAAGTTTGCTGAACACTGCATGAGAGTAATCTTCCTTCGGCAGAGTCTGGCAATGCTCCTTTCCTGCTAATGTCCTTCAGTGGTTATCTGCTCTTTTTAGGTTGTTTTATTATGACATTGATTATTATATAATAAAACTTCACTTGGAAAGCAAATCTACTTTCAGAATACATGTTGTATGGCATGTTGCTTATTTTATCCAAAGCTAAACAGTATGCTAAGCAATATAACCACTGCTTTATATTTTGAAGTATATTAGTCAGCCTTGTTGCAGTTGAAAAAAGAAAGAAACACCTCAGTTGCTTTTAGGAACAAACATATCTTTTCCCTCACATTGCTTGTCAGCAGTTGTGGGTGAGATGCTGTAACTCTGCCCTAAGCATTTCCACATTTGGGGATCCAAGCTGAAGAAGCAGTCACTATGTGGGATGTACCATTTTTCTGGCAGAGGGGAAGAATCAAGACTTGTGGAAACTCACAAGACTTCTTAAAGCTTTTGCTCTGATGATGCATATGTTACATCTGCTCATGTTCCATTGACCAATACACATCATATGATCAAACTCGACATTAGTGAGGTGAGATGTGATTATTCAATGGTGAGGTGAACCTGCAAATCACATTGTAACAGTCAAGGATGTTCTATCCCTTTAACAGAAAACTTAGGGGAAGGGAATTATTGATATGCCTATTATCAATGTATTGACACTGTTCCAAATCTGCATTTTTATTGACTGACTTCGTGATACTGGAGCTGAACCCTGTAAACGTTAGTCCTGTGGGTTCAGTGTTAAGCTTGGTCAATAGAGGGCGCTGGAGAGATACTGCAAAGTCACAGCAGGAGCAAAGGTTTTTCCTTCCTGGTTCTAGTGGCCAGATTTAGCAAACAAAATTAGGGATGCTTGGCAAATTTGAATTTCAGATAAATAACGAACAATTTGTTTTTTGTGCTATGAAGATGTGCCAAATATTGCAGGGAATATACCTATGCTAAAATGTTATTCATTGTTTATCTGAAATTTAAATTTCACTGATGTCCTGTGTTTTCTATAGCAAAAGTATCCTGGTTCCTCTGAGCTGTTTTTCTTTGGTGTAGCAGACAGAGGATCAGTGTGTGGCAGCCACATCAGAGGCCCAGAGGTCAGGTGCAGCCTTCCGCCTCCAGCAGGTCTCTCTGTACACCAGCTCCTGATCCTGGGCAGGCTTCTTCACCACCAGCAGGCTGCCTGTTCCTGTGGTGTGGTCAGGAAGCCGCACCCTCTCCAAAGCATTTGAATCTCAGCCTCGAGGGAAGGAACTCTTCTAAGTAGCTTGTTCCTTTCTTGTTCATTCTCCCTCTCCCTTAAATGTAGTACATGCCTCCTGCATTTGCTACTTGTGTGCCCCTTAGAGTCCTTTTTTATCTTTTCTTTTAGTTAACCACCTTTTCCTAGTTTATAATTGTTTATATTACAAATTCCCTGTTCAAATGACTGGAGTGGTTTCTTTGTCCTGGCAAGACCCTGACTGCTATGACTAGGGACAATACCCCAGTCTACCACTGAGATAATTTAATAGTCAACTAATTTATGAGAAAATATTTTACCCCATTGTATAAATAATCTGACCTTTAGTAATGAGTGAAAAGTCACAGATCTAAGTGAGTCATAGGGGCTTGATGTTTATACTTTCATACACTTAATTTGCCTGTCTTTCCAGCCATTAAATGGAAGGTTCTTTCAACATTTACTCCAAATAATATACATCTTTGAAATTATCAGCTGGTGGGTGGAGTGATGCCTCTACTTCTGTTTATGCCTACTAAATGTCATTGTTTCAACAGTATAATTGTTCCATTTTAAGGTGGAAGATTTGGGCAGAAAGAAACTATTAAAGGAAAATTACTGTTATGGGTTGAGTGGTGTCCACCCCAAATTTCACATATTAACGTCCTATTTATTCCCCAGTACTTTAAAATGTAGCCTTGTTTGGTGATAGGGCCTTTACAAAGCTGGTCAAATTAAGGTGAGGTCGTTAGGATGGACCCTAATCCAATATTACTGGTATCCTTAATGAAAGGGGAAATTTGAAATACACAGATGTACAAAGACATATGTAGAAGGCAGTCATGTGAGGAGACACAAAGAAGACAGCCATCTATAAGCCTTGGAGAGAGGCCTGGAAAATTCTTCCATCATAACCCTCAGAAAGGATAGTCTGGCAACACCTCAGTTTTGGATTTCTAGCCTCTAGAACTATAAGATAATAAATTTCCAGTGTTCAGGCCACCCCATCTGTGACACTTTGTTATGGAAGCCCCTGGAAACTCATATAGTTACTATCAAGTGTTGTCCTTTTTATAGGAAGATACTTTTGAATTTTCTCTTCTGATGTTTTTCTGATAATGGGAAAGACATCAAAGTTGTTTTACTTTTCTGTTCTTTTTATGAAAATGGCAGAGATTATAGTTCATCTGGCTGGGAATATGCATGCAAGAAGAGGTTATAAGCCCCCAGTAAACTCAGAGTCTGATAGAAAAGATTGAAGTTGCACCAAAAGTTGAGTCATATTCCTTTTCTCTACACCTTTGCTATTGTAAACGTGGTGCATAAACCAGGGGCATCAGCATCACCTGAGAGTTGGTGAAAAAGACAAAATCTCAGGCCGCACCCCAGATTTACTGAATCAGAATCCCCATTAACGAAATGCTTAGGTGATTACCAGGCACATTAACATTTGAATTCTGAACACCAGGTAACATCATTGTCTACCGGACAAAAAAGAAAAACAACAACAACAACAAAAAAACAAGCAACTCTTAGTTTACCTTTTGTTTTATTTTTGGAAATTCCTAAAGCAACGTTTTGGCTTGCTGGAGCTAGCTTGTTGGAAGCACTAGAAACGTCTAGCAGGTCATAAGTACATCTATTTGATTCACAGCTGGTTTGACATCAATTACCTAAAGCTGAAATGCCTCTCAAAACTCAATAATGTGATAATTGCTCTTAATTGTTTCACTGTGATTTTTTCCTGCCTACTTGTTACTTGGATGTTAATAAATGGGCTCTCAAAACCAGGAAGAGCCTTTGTTTTCGCCAGGTGCAGGAAGACATATGTGACATAAAGTCAGTTTTTTGAATATGTATGTAATATATGGATATTTCGAACCTAACAGTAAGTAAATGAAATCAATTAAATTGATGCAAAAAAAAAACCCCACCAAAAACCCAAAACCCTAAAGAACTCTGGCTACATTAATCTACTCTTGTCACCCACTTTTGGATCCACCTTTAATACTGTTGGTCACCAGCAGGATTCTCACAAAACAAAAGACTTAACATTTTTTTGCTGGAAGTGGAATTTTGAATCCACTTCACTGGTGCTTTTATGTTAGATTCTTTTTTCCTAATATAAGAGGGAGCTTACTTTATTTTTGTCATTGAAGTTGTTTGTTTTTGTTTTAATTGGGAAATGGCAGAGTTGTCTCTTCTGGTTGAGAAACACATTCAGAAAAAGAATGAAAACCTCACCATTTTACCTGTTGCATTTGGAGACACAGATTCACAAAGTGTTGAAAGCAAGATTCTCCCACTCACTACTAGCTGGAGTGTAAATTAAAAAAAAGAAAAGAAAAGAAAAATGAAGTCAGTCTGGCTATATTTACTAAATGTATAATTGCACATATCTTTTGACACTACAAATAGACTTTTTTTGTAATTAAATTCTTTATTTTGAAATAACTATAGACTCATGTGCAGTTGTAAGAAATAATACAGAGAGATCCCTTGTATCCTTTTACCCATTTTCTTTCCCCTGGTGGTTAACATCTTGCAGTATTACAACCAGAGTTGACACTGATACAGTCAAGATGCAGAACATTTCCATCACCACAGGGGTCCTTCATATTGCCCTTTTATAGCCATATATACTTCCTTCCCACCCCTACCACCTTTAACCCATGAATCTGTTCTCCATTTCTTTAATTGTGACTTTTCTAGAATGCTGTATAAATTACACAGTGTTGATTGGCTGTTTTCATTCAGCATGATTATCTGGAGGTTTATCCAGATTGTCACATATATCAATAGTTTGTTCCTTTTCATTGCTGAGTAGTACTCAGTGTAGCATGGTTTAACAATTCATCCATTGAAGGACATTTGGGCTGTTTCTAGTTTGGGGCCTTTATGAATAAAACTACCTTAAACAGTTTTGTACAGCTTTTTGGTGAACATAAGTCTTCATTTCTTTGCCATAAATGCCCAAGAATCCAATTGCTGTGTCCAATGGGTAGTTCCGTGTTTCTAAGGCACTGCCAAAGGGTTTTCCAGAGTGCCTTTAGCATTTTACATTCCTACCAACATTGTATAAGTGACCCATTTTTCCACACCCTCACCAATATATGGTTTGGTTACTATTTTTCACTTTGGTAATCCTGATAGGTTTATAGTGATATCTCTTTGTGGTTTTAACTTTAATTTCCCTAATGGCTAATGATGCTGAACATCTTTCCATGTGCTTATTTGTCATCTGTATATCCTCTTTGGTGAAAAATCTGTTCATTTCTTTTGCCCATTTCTAAACACAATTAATTAGACTTCTTAAATTTATCCTAGCAATGTTCTTGTGTGGGTTCAAAATTACAAGTGAACAAAGTTATTCATTGTGACAGTATTAAAGAAACATCCTAAATGACCATAAATAAGAACTAGTTACATAAATTTTTGTACACTCAAATAATGGAATACTATACAGCTGTATAAAATGATGAAGTTCATTATGTACAGCCACTGCCTATATCTATTTTTTGAGTGAAAAAAATGAAAGTTTCATGAAGTGTATCATGTATGCCACTGTTTTTATGAAAATAGAAAAAAAGGTTGTGTCATTTTAGCTGCTCATATATACATAAATCATATCTGGAAGGATACATGAGAAACAAAAGCAGTGGGGAAAAGATAGGGATGAGGATGAGAATCTTTACCTTATACTCCAATTTGCATTTGGTTTCGAAAACATTCAAAGAGAAATTCAGTTTAAAAATAATAAAAACAACATAGAAGATTTTGTACCATAGTAATGGCAACAAAACCAATTTTAATATTCTATGATATTGGGTCAACATTAGAAGGTTCTAGCATGATGAGCTGGTTGCTAGTATACATTCTGCGAAAATCAATGCCAAAGTTCCTCTAACTTAAGCTTAATATTGAAACTAAGCAAGGTATTTGTTTTAATCTTGTGCATGGAGTAGGTACACATTGCAAAATGTTCTAGGATGACTTTACACTTGTTCTGAATTATAATAAACATAGACATCTTAATCTATTTTGCTTGTTTGTTTCCTCCAGTGTTCAATGTTTGCATTACCAAGCTGTGCTGGGCAAATTCTGGAGGAATAAATTGCATAAATGATGAGAGATTCCCACTGTTCCAAAGAACCCAAACATGGTTCCGTCTATTTTATGCCTCAGGGCCTCTTGGCCACTCCCTACCCTCCAGTAATTAACTTCCCAACATGGTTCCTTTTCAGTGTGGTAAGCTGCAGGGGTTAGGTACCCTTAGTACATGCTCCTGCTGGAGATTAGCCATCATTAGTTTCCTGTAAGTATATTCTCCATAGTGCAGGTTATTAATCCAGACAGAAATATTAGATTCTCACTGGGAAAAAATTGCTTTCTAATTATTTCTCAGTAATTGGAAAAGCAAATCAAGACACAGAGCAGAGGTAATATAATTATTAGGCTTTTGTGAAGGTGCCAGAAACAATCTTGGATTCCTTTACTTATCGAACCATCTAAATTCCTCTCCTCCCTCCTCACGTTTATCAAGACGTAAGGTCATACAGACTAACAATTTTCTCACATTCCAACATACCATGCTGTTTTAAGTTTCTAAGCCTTTGAGCATTTTTCTTCCTCTGACAGAAAAGCCTTTCTCCCCCCATCTGCCTTCTGAACTTCTACTTATCCTTTACAGTAGATAGAGCCTTCTCAGTGACGTCTTCCGGGATTGGCTCCTCTGCATGTCCCATAGAATTAATCCGTCCTTCATCCGTGCTTTTGCTATTTGAACACACCCCTGTTTCTGCAATGATGGCACAGTGTTGACATTATTTGTTCATTTGCCTGGAGAACAATTTTCTTAATTCTATATATGTTCTAGTAAGAGACATAAAATTTTCAGATCTGCACATTTGATTATTGGAAAAGAGTATAGGCTGTAAATATGAAATCACTTGTTACACATTTCATGATTCACTCATTAAAAAGTACCGTTATATGACACGGGACTGTCCTGTAAACTATGGACTATTTCTTCTTGTAACTTAGAGTCTATGAAGTGGGGTTCATATCTAAGAAAGGGAATGCTTTCAAGACCTCCTGTACATGCTCCCATCTTCACTTCTCTTCAGGTTTAAGAAACTCTGTTTTGACTGGGGAGACTTCAGAACCTTGATTGGGCTGTGTTTATGGAAGGGTGGAGTCACTGGGGTGCAAAGGAGGAGCACACAGCGGTCGGTTTCTGTTTCTGCCTCTTTCTCTGTTGGAGCTGGCATGTGGTATGCCTAGATGCTAATTTGGATTTATCTCCTAAGCTCATTTGTTTAGTCTAATCTGGCTGACCAGAGATTTTCATTGACTTGTGGGGCTCAGAAGCAACTTGGGAGTTGACATTAATTTGCTCTAATTTCTTGTGTTTTATGTTCTTTGAGAATTTTTCAAGTCTGAAGAGCACAATAGCCTGAGGCCGGAACCTGGAACTTCTGGCATCCTTACCACAGTATCCTCCAGTAGTTCCTCTTAACCTTCCTTCTGAAATGTGGATAGTCCTTGAGTGCCTTAAACTAGCGTTACAAAAGAGTCCTATTATATTTGTTTCTTCTTTAAAATACGTTCATGCCATCTATTTGGATATATCTTTGGAAACTTCTGAAAAATTTGAGTTGACATGGGCACCTTCAGGCTAGGATTGTTAATGGAGCCCAGTACTGTTCATTCGTCTCTGGGTAGAAATTCCAGGATTTCCAAGTACCGGAACTCCAAGTTAGAGGATTAGCATGGTCAGCATGTGAATTTCTGTAATAGGAGTTAGAAAGGGTGGATTTGGAGACTCCTTAGGGATACATTATCCATAAAGGAAATTCTCATAACCTTTCTCAAGGGTTCAAGGCTTGAGAATTGGAAACATGAACGATGTCTTAGATTCCAGCACAAAGCTGAGCACAGATTAATCATTCAGTAAAAACGTTATTTGTTGAAGGATTACAGACTTGAATGCTTTGTCTTTTTAATGCCTGGCACAAGTATAAGAGGGTACCCTAATTTGTAAAGTTTGAAGAGTTGTTTTCTCTTCTTTTCTTCAAGGAACTTAAACCAGAACAAAGTACGTTTCCAAGGAACCTATGGAATTTTATTCCAAGACCTTGGAGACAAGTTGTACCACCAAGATTCAGGCCGACTAATCTTCAAAGAAAAATGTGTATATCGTCAGTGAGACCCTGAATAGAATATGGAACTTGGTAGGATGTGAAAGGAAGACTTGTTTAAGACTTTGGTCTTGTACTCAGTCCTGGAGGCTTTGACAATAGCATCGTTTTATCAACCAAATATATGAAAGTGTAAAAAAAGACCCTCAGGGCTTCCCTGGTGGCGCAGTGGTTGAGAGTCCACCTGCCGATGCAGGGGACGCAGGTTCCTGCCCTGGTCTGGGAAGATCCCACATGCCGCGGAGCGGCTGGACCCGTGAGCCATGGCCGCTGGACCTGCGCGTCCGGAGCCTGTGCTCCGCAGCGGGAGAGGCCACAACAGTGAGAGGCCCACGTGCCGGAAAAAAAAAAAAAAAAAGACCCTCAGAGTGACTTTGACGAAACCCAGGCTGATCCGTGTAACTCATTTTAATATCAAACCACAGATGTAAAAGAAAAATCTTAAGCAAACATCTAACAACAAGACAATTATAAACAAGTTGACATGCCAGATCAGATGTAAAAATATTCCTTCAGCAAGAAACGGCCTTGTTATGCAGAACTCAGAAAAATACACTTGCTGCAGGTTTCCTTAAAGACAGGGATGTCATTGTCTCCTTGACATGCATGTGCCTGGATTTATAAGATAGAATTGTGATGTTTGCCAGAAACATGTATCTGTGTGCATTCACCTATATATGTGTATGCAGAGATTATAAGTTGAATTTATCACACATAATTTTTGCTTGATCTGCACAGGATTAATTTGCTCAATGATCATTAAAATAGGAAGAATTTCTAACCATTTGCCAATATTTTAGAATTGAGAATTATAACATTGTTTATAAAAAGGTAACATTCCTGGCTACTTTTTGAAAAATATTGAGAAGATCTGGTCCCACAAAACCTTCATTCCTTTAGGATAATCATCAAAAATAGCTGAGTCGTACCTGTCCCTCTTAGGATGGGCCCAGCTTCCTCTAGTTTGTCCCAGTCCCCTCATTCTCCATTGACTCCATGCCACTAACATTTAGGATCAGTTGCCATTTTTCCATGGAACTTTGACATCACTTTTCTTACAATTCAAGTGAGGGAAAATGAAAATAATTCTTGAACTCTTTCTTCGATCAGAAATGAAAAAAAAAAAGTTAAATGGAGAGGGCAATGCATTTTTAATACAAAGCTTATTTCATTGACCCCTCTAAACAAATGTGTTTGCAGACTCCTGGTATAGAAACCCTCCAAAATGTGTCAGTTATAAAGAAAAACAACCAAAATATTACCTACATTTCCTTAACTGTTTCCATCAAAGCAGTTTTTAAAGTTGAGTGGTATTGGGAGGAAGCCATACATGCTGGAGTCAGTGCTGTTCTGAAAGAAAAAAATAATCACGGACACAAAGATCTGCTTACTCTTTCCGTTGGTCTAGAATAAACTAAAAACTAATCTCAGCATGGATAACTGGGCCTTTGTTTCTTTGGGGGATCAGATAAATATACTCTTTCCTTGAAGGAGTCCGATGAATGGTGATGCTCCCAGATAGCGCTGATCAATGAATGGACTCCTGCCATGTTTTCTCTTTGGCTCTACCTCAACCCTATTACGGTCTGAGCTATTAAGGTCTTGACACTATGCATATGACCTCCCTCACCCTTTCACTCCATCCTTTGGTTGTACAGTGGGTTGAATAGTGGTCTCAAAGAGATATGTCCAAATACTAACTCTTGGTACCTGTGAATTTGCCCTTTTTTGCAAATAAGGTCTGTGAAGAAGTAAGTTAAGGATCTCTAGATGAGATCATCCTGTAATTAGGGTGAGCTCTAAATCCAATGAGGAGTGTCCTTATAAGAGACAGAAAAGAGAAGACACACAGAGTGGAAGCCCAGGTGAGGACAGAGGTGTGTCAACAAGCCACAGAATGCCAAGGATTGCCAGCTGCCGCCAGAAACAGAAAACAAGCACAGAATGAATTCTCTCTTTAGAGCCTCCAGAAGGAACCAACCCTAGTGACACTATGAGTTTGGGCTTTCTGCCTCTAGAAGTGCGACAGAGTAAATTTCTGTTGTTTTAATCTCCCCAGTTTGTGGTACTTTATTACAGCAGCCCTAGGAAGCTGACATAGAAGTCTTAGGGATTTTATTATAATTGATGTATTTTATTTTATTTTTTTTGCGGTACACGGGCCTCTCACTGTTGTGGCCTCACTGGTGGCCTCTCACTGGTTGCGGAGCACAGGGTCTAGACGTGCAGGCTCAGCGGCCATGGCTCACGGGCCCAGCCGCTCTGCGGCATGTGGGATCTTCCCGGACCGGGGCACAAACCCGCGTCCCCTGCATCGGCAGGCGGACTCTCAACCACTGCGCCACCAAGGAAGCCCCTAATTGATGTATTTTAAATTAAAAGATTTTCATTTTATAAAGATGCATAATCATGTCATTGATAAACAAATTGGCTTTGCATTTTTAAGGCTACCTGCAAATTTGGAGCAATGTTCACGCCACTGTCTTTAGGGAGGCATTTACCAGCAATTAGCACTGAAACTGATTCTTTTAATCTTGGGTGGCAACAACTGCTCATTGCCTATCCAATAACCATTCTCCATCACTTTACTCAAGGAACCTTGCATGTTCACCATGCAACAAAATTTTTATTAATGAAATGCAGTCATTGGTCTGGACTTCTTGGAAATCTTAAAAATGGGGCATACTCAACGGTCAAACCCTTTAGATTTTCGGCCCTTCCTTTCTTGCTGTCTGGAATATGCATTTGATGGATGGAATCCTGGCAGGCATCTTGTGACCATAAGCTTACAAGCACAGCCTTAAAGAGGTATAGAAGGATCCTAGTTGTATTAATTTATATCAACTCTATAAACTGCCTGTCTCTGGTCCCCTCTTTATATTAAAAAAAAAAAAAAACCAAGAACACATCATCTTTCTAAAGCCATATTTATTATAGGTATCTGTTTCTAGCAGCTAAACTGAAGCTTTGATACTCTCATCTAGCCTCACTTTTATAATCTTTAAGAATTTATATTAAGAGTTAACACTATTAACTTCTTACTGCATGCCACACAATTTAGGTAAGTTTCACATTTCATCTTCACCTAATAAAAGTTGGGACTATTATTATAACCAATTCACAGAGGAAGAAACTGAGGCTTTAAAAATGTAATGACTGGTTATAGGCAGGATCTTAGGAAAATTATTTTATCTCTTCATGACCCAGTTTCCTTTGTCTTTGAAAGGAGGGTAACAATATTAAGCTACCTTATAGGATTGTGGGATTAAATGGGCTTATATATGTAAAGTGCTTAGACCACTGTGATTTAATGAGGGCTATATAAGTGTTATACATTATTAAGTGTTCAAATATGTCTAACTAGAAAACATTTTAACCACCATACTACACAATCTGTTATTTTTTCAGAAAATAAGCTTGATTCATAATAGATATTTGCCTTCATTTTCCAAGGGAATGATTTGGAAACTACTATTGCAATGAACCAAATAAAACATTATGTACTTTTATATCTTTTATCTCATTATGCTTCTCAGAACAACAAAGTGGGCATTATAATCTCCACATGATGTAAAACAAGGCCTATATGATTAAGTGATTTTTCTAAGTGCTAATCACAAGGGGTAAAACTGGCTCTCAAACCAAGGTCTGCTAATTTTGAGTTCAGTGATCTTTCCCAGAACACCACAGCTGCCTCAGCTTCTGTACATTAAACTTGAGTATGCATGAATTGTGAGTATATGTAGACACATAAAAACTCCCCCTGCAAACTGATTAAAAAATATTATATTTCAGAAGTAACTCTATTGTACCAATTTTTAAGGCAACCAGTATCTAAATTACCTCAATTAAAACTTCTACAACCATACAGTTGTTTCAGGTTTTGAATTCATGTTGGTAACGTCCTCATGACTGTTTATGGTCATAATTCCAAGTTCTTTTACAATGCTTGAATGTCTTATATCACCCTATCATTTAAAATTTCTATTTATCTTATTTTAAGTTTAGCGTACGCGTAAGAAATCTCTCATTTTACCTACTGAACATATGCACACACTTTTTCTTCTACATTTGTTTTCTAGCCAAGCTACATAGCTTGTATGAGAAATGCCAATTTTTAGTTTAGAAAACCAGGATGTTATGATTTACCAAGAATGGACCCAGGGATTGGCTGTGGCCTGATCAACATGTATTGGTGCTGGTGTCACAGATAAGGAACCATGCAGAGAAGAATGCCTTCTTACTCATAACCCCTCCTTTCCCCAGAGGACTACCTGGGGTTTTTTTCTATGGGGGAGACCAAGGACCAACGTAAATCTCCATGTGAGCATAACCTTGCTAGTACTCTGAAATTTCACTGGCAGCTAGCTTCCCATTTGTAATTGGAGTGAGATCTAGCTGCCATTGCTCTGTAGGCAGGATCCATGGAGAATTGCTGTTCAAATTGGAGAGAAGTTTCCTCTCATTAAAAGCAAAAGAAACCAACTGGAAATAGCACGGCTGTTAGGAAATACCACATGGCATTGGCTCTGCTTATCCCAGTGGCTATTCTCCAATTCCAAGGGGGGCAGAGGCTGGAGCAGGAAGAACATTCTTTCCTTTGGCTATTAATACCCAACTCACAGGGGGCCCTAAAGATGCTGTGCTCAGAACAGAGGTCTTTTGATGATGAGAAAAGAATACCCTGGTGTGAAAAATATTTGAATAAAATAACATGGGAAATAAATCAGTAGTCACCTTTCCTTTGAAATAACTCTTCAGTCTTTCTAAATTCTCCTATTTGAATATTATTACTCTGATTCATATGTACAACTACGAATTGAGAACCTTTTATGTTCCTGTTACTTTATAAGCATTACTAAATTTCATCATAGCCATAGCAGGTGAGGAATATGTTAAAATATTTAAGATCCTTGGTTTTAGAAACAAGCTTCTGAGGTCCAAATAGCTGTGAGATCTTGGCAACTACTTACTTATCCACCATGATCTTCATTTTCCTCATTAGCAAAGTTGGCATGATGGTGGTAGTATTTACCTTATAAGGTTATGATGAGTTTTAAATGAAATGATCCATGTAAAATATATAGAATAGTCCCTGGAATAGATTAATCGTTTGTTAGTTGTAATCATTATCTTCATTTAACAGATGAAGAAATTGTACAGATGACTATCAGAGAAGCTCAACCCTTTTCCCAAGATCAGACATCAAGTTGTACTAGATGGGGGTTGAAACACAGTCAATCTTACTCAGCTATTTTAAATTCAATTTTAAATTTTTATAAGATTGTTGTGAGGTTTAAGTGATGAAGTGTGTACTCTAAGTGCTCAATAGAGTGTAGTTTCAATACTTGCCTAGCTGAATCCAGATAGACCTTCTCTTCTAGCATTAAATAATTTTTCATTTCAAAACTTTACATATTTTCACATTTGTCTTCATTGCATTGGTAACAGGATGGTAAATAACATCTTTTCCTGTGGTTTTAGCAGATGCACCAAAGGTCAATAAAACAATAGGTACCAACTTTCCCCAAGGTCCACAGTGATGTGCTAGAACTTCTGTTGAGAACTTGCAAAGAAGGTGGGCCAGAACTAGATCTACCATCATTAAGCATTTGTACCTTTCCAGTGTATATGCCAAAGTAAAAGGACAATTTATTTATTAGCTGGCTACCAAAAGAGTTTTGGGACCACTCAAATATTTCATCCACTAGAACAATAACAATTAGTCCACAGAATGAATTTGTAGAAACAGTGAGAGGATGAAGCTGTTTTCTATCAAAGTTCTTCTGAGATCAGCCTGTATGACAAACCAGTAACTTACTTATAGTTGGTTGACCTTTATTCATTGTCTCTGGTAAATTATAAGCTTTCTGGGGACAAGAACATGCTTTCTTTCCTTACTGATCCTCAAGCTTTATGCTAGAGTCTGTGCTGCTTCAATATTGCTGACAAACTGGAGATGTAATTAATTATTCAGAATTGTCTACTCAATGATGAGCTCATTATCATCAATGGAAAAAAGTAAGACCTTGATGTGGATTGCAAACTACCATGTACATATCATGATTTCTGCTTCAGCAGCTCTTTGGGCCAACATTCGTAAGCAACTCCCACCAATATTGCAAGTATGTGCACAAAACTAACTGAGGGCAGAGTCTTGCCTTCAGTATGATTAACTCAATATGATGCATTCCATGCATGTCATCCTTAGATATTCATTCTACCACTTAATTATATAAGCTTGGAGAAAAATTAAGTTGATGGTTATATCATAATTGCCTTCCAAATGGGTAGAAGTGAAATGGCACTGGTAACTTTGGTGCTGCGCAATGGATCAAGCTGTGAACTCTAGAAAGAAAGCACACGAGTAGCAGCTTGTGACTCAACAGTAGCGCAGCAAACATGGTGAGAAAATTAATATAATAGCTGTGCATGAAAATTATTTGATGTTTAAAAAGTAGGAAATTTCACATAAAGATTGAGAAATTCAGGTTCTGTTGAAATGCGGTTAGACATAGAAACACTGGACCGGCATCTTTCAAAACCACCGTTTTCTTTAGCCTAGTAACAGCTGAGTCTTTGAGCCTGGACCAGTTTTCTGTAGTCATAACCCTTCACACAATTTACACAAAAGCACTTACACATAGCCTGTTTCACCCATGTCCCTTTCATGACCACCAACTTTACATCCTTTTGCCTACAGCATTGACCTTTATGACAGGAGATAATGTGTGGAAAGATTTCATTTGTTTTTTGCTGATCTCACAGAGTATAAGTTAGAGTAGGATGGAGTTTAAGCATTAAGTGTACTACTTCTCATAAATATGTTCACTGAAAACATCACTAATACCTTATGGCACTTATTTTTGGTGGATCCAAATGTGTTTTCAGAATCCTTAATCTTAGGGACGCAGGAAGTTTAACTAAATGCTCAGACGTGGCGTATGCCATGTATGA
Organism: Delphinus delphis; assembly: GCF_949987515.2. Classification (NCBI taxonomy): domain Eukaryota; kingdom Metazoa; phylum Chordata; class Mammalia; order Artiodactyla; family Delphinidae; genus Delphinus; species Delphinus delphis. Next base: position 92,637,080 of record NC_082690.1, on the reverse strand, counting down.
GTTATCTATTGGTCTGTAACCTTATTACCATAAACATTGTGACTTGAAACAAGACACATTTATTGTCTCACAGTTTTCTGTAAGGCAGAAGCCTGAATACAACTTAGTCAGATCTTCTTTAGATTCTCACAAAACTTCAATCAAGATGTTGGCTGGGAGTTAGTTCTCATCAGAGGCTTGAACGAAGAAGGATATATATATTTTTTAACATCTTTATTGGAGTATAATGGCTTTACAATGTTGTGTTAGTTTCTACTGTATAACAAAGTGAATCAGCTATACGTATACATATATCCCCATATCTCCTCCCTCTTGCGTCTCCCTCCCACCCTCCCTATCCCACCCCTCTAGGTGGTCACAAAGCACCAAGCTGATCTCCCTGTGCTATGCGGCTGCTTCCCGAAGCTCGGATTTGTTTTGAAGCTCAAGTGGTTGTTGGCAGCAGTCCATTGCTTGTGGATTTTTGAATGGAGGTCCTCAATTTCTTGCTAAGATTTTTTTCTGAGGCTGCTGTCAGTTCTCTGCCATATGGACATTACCAACGTGGCAGCTTCTGTCTTTAAAGCTAGCAAGGGAGAGAGACTACCCTCCCAACATAAGTGTTACAATCTTATGTAATATAATTATCTACACATAATCATGTATATTCTGCCACTTTTGCTATATTCTGTTGGTTAAAGGCAAATCACAGGGCCCACCATGCCTAAGGGAAAGGGCTTATACACAGGAGTGAATACGAGGAGAGAGGTATGGTGTATTGAAAGGTGCAGGAAATGTGATGTGCTCCCTCACAGAATGTTCTGAAACCTTTGTTTCTGAGTTTATAATTAAACGTGCCACTTATCTTAATGGGCACATTCCACTCTTCTCTCTGTGCGCAGCGATTGCAAAGAGCACACTGCAGAATCCTGTCTTATACCTGGATACAATTAGTTTCTGTGACAACGTAGAGTTTTCTTTAAATTGTGTGTTTATCTTTCTGATGCAGAAAGTAGGTGGCCGGTGGCTCCATTTCACAAAAAAGTGCTTCCAATCCAGGATGTCACTTGGAGAGGGGTCAGCGATCACACTGCATGAAACTAAAGAAGGCCAGCTTAATCTTAGGGACTCCCTTGAACTTCTCTTTAGAACAGCCCCAAACCTAGGAACCTTCCTTCTTCCAGAATTCAGTTAATGCCTGATAGAGAATAAATTGTGTTCCTCCCAAAATATACTTAGCTCTGAACTCTTGGTATCTGTGAATGTGATCTTAATTGGAAATAGGGTCTTTGCAGGTGTAATCAAGTTAAAATGAGGTCAGGCAAAATTGAGTGAGCCCTAAATCCAATGGCTGATGTCCTTGTAAGGACAGAGATATTTGAAGACACAGAGGACACAGAGGGAAGTAAGCCATGTTATGAATGAGGCAGAGACCGGAATGACACCGCTACAAGCCAGGGAGTACCAAGGATTTCTGGCCACCATCAAATTCTAGGAAGAGACAAGGAAGGATTCTTTCCTAGGGCCTTCAAAGGGAACATGATCCTGCCAACACCTTGATTTTGGACTTACGGCCTCCACAAAATACATGTCTCTTGATTTTAGCCAACTAGTTGGTAGTAATTTGTTGTAACCCTAGGAAACGAATACAGTGCCTCAGTGGGACAATGAGTTGTATGCTTACAGGCTCTTTCTCTGCCTAATATCTCCCCTCTCAGTGCTTCAAATCTATTTTCTTTTAAGTGAGAATAGACTCTGACTTTGGGGTGGGGTATTCCAGGGCCACTGCAGGGCCAGTAGTTTTCTTCCACTTACTTAAAAATAATTTAGAACAAAATGACTCCATCTTGAAGCACAATATTCTGTGATGAATGCCTGCTAAACCTAAAAGTACATGGTGTGAAGCTGGGAAGAGAATTAATTTAGGACAACAACTTTCTTTTTTTGAGAGGATGCAATGGGACATCATGTGCTAATGTTCTTAAGTACTTAAAATCCTTTCAATTTTTAGGAAATATCACTAAAGAAATGATCAGCAATGAACACAAAACTTAGCTATGCAGTTGCTTAGCACCATGTTGCTTGTGCTAGTAACAAAAAAGTATAAATGATTGAAATGTCTAGGAAAGTCAGATTATTAAAATAAATTATGGTTCCCCATACCATGGTTTAGCATACAGCTATCCAGAAATGGAGCTGTCCAATAACCATTTTTAAACTGTGCTTTGAGGAGGCTGCAAGTGCCTTGGCGGCATTTCAGCGGCTGTTTGAGCAGGTGAGGTAGAGTCAAGGTCAGCTGTGCTTTGCACTCTCACTTAACCAGATCTGCTCAATGTATCTGTTTTATAGATTGAGTTTCTGAATAAGATGCCATTGGGGAAAAAACCAAGCAGTTTTTGTTGTGGGTTGCATTGTGTCCCATAACATAAATCTGGAAAGAAAACCATGATTTTCAATGATACACTTATGGCCTGGAAGATGTGCTGGAAGAAATATCTTAATATATAAAGCAAAACTGCATATATAAAACATATATAAAAAATGAGAAAACATGTAAGAGACCTACAGGATAGATCTGGGAGACCCAGCAGAGCGAGCATGTGAACTTAAGGACATCCAGAAGGAGAGGGCTCCCAGAAAAGAAAAGATGAGAAGAAGCAGTCTTGAAATACGTAAAAATTACCCTAAGCAGAAATCATGATCAAATTATTAAAAATTACCCTAAGTTAAAAGAAAATTAAATATGATTGGTCAGAGCTCACATGGCAGGTTGGGTTGGTGAAAAAAACAAAATGATACATCTAATCATATCTTCATATATTTCCTGAACGATAAACTCTTGAAAGTGCCAAGAACACTAGTAAAGATCAAATCTCCTAAGGCATATAGGCAGATGTTGAAATTAAAAAATAATGTAGCTTAAAGGGGAGAACAGGAAAAGATCTCGGAGAGTAAACCTTTCAGAATTAGAAGCAGATTCTATCTTTTCCTTATAACCTACAGGCTCCTTCCCACCTCACCAACACACACAACATATACACACACACAGACACCTCACACAGATGCACACGTAGTCATACTCACACAAATACTCTGTCTGGGGGCTGAGGTGATTCTAAAATGTTACGTGTAAAAATATTCTGCTTTGTGATGAGCTTGGGATGTCACATGGTTGTGCTGCCATGTGGCACATTAATTTCATGAAGCTCAGGAATTCACTCAAGTTCATCGCTATCACAACACCTGTTCCCTGCAGGGCCATAGCTACCAAAAGAGAGTCCTGGTATAAATAAGAAATATCTCAGTCAATAGGATCTTCTTCATTATGAAATTATCAAATATTTTTAATGTACAAATCCAGGGTGTTTACATGTATTCTTGTTGAATTTTATGACTTAGATGGGTTGTTTTATTAATTTATTATAAATCTTGGTTCAGTCTTCTTCATCATATTTTAGCATCATTCAAAGCATTGTTTATTATTCTAGATGTAGGTTTTCATTCATTCCAGAATATTTTAAACAGAATGAGCCAAGGACAAAACTGTAGGATAAGTCACATGAGACCTTTCTTCAATTGACATTTACTACCTTCCTAAGACAGCAGTTATCAAAATGTATTGTTCAGAAGTTTCATACAGAATCTTGCTAATAACACAGGTTCCCAGTTCAACGTCAGGCTAATTTTGAGCATGTTTGAAAGCATGTGTTTTGAAGCAACTAAGTGATTCTGTGTAGGTGATACTTGTACCTAACTTTGTGATTTATTCCTCAAAGGGAAGTGCTTCCTTCCTTTCTTTCAAGTCCCTAGAGCTCATGTATCTAGTAGAATAAATGGGGTGATTGGAGAAGCATTTCTTTATGCCTGTATTAGTCTGCTCGGGCTGCCATAAAAAAATTATCACAGATTGGATGGCTTAACCAGCATTTCTCACCGTTCTGGGGGCTGGGAGTCCAAGATCAAGTCCCAGAACAGGGCTAGCTTTCTGGTGAGGGCTCTCTTCCTGGCTCATAGATGGCTGCTTTACTGCTATGTCGTCACATGGTCCTTCCTTAGTATGTGTGCATGGAGAGAGCAAGCTCCCTGGTGTCTCTACCTGTATGGACACAAATCCTGTATGATCTGGGCCCTATCTTTATGACCTCATTTAACCTTAACTACTTTCTTAGAGGCCCCATCTCCAAATACAGGCACACAGGGGATTAGAGTTTCAACACAAAAATTTTAGAGGGACACAAACATGCAGCCCATAACCATGCTGTTCATTTTTTCCTTTCTTGTTCCCTAATAGAGTTCCCTTTGCATTCATGGACTCCACAATAAAGGCAGGAAGCAAGTATATCATATGCCATCAGCCTCTCAGCACTTCCCTATAGAACGTACTTTCCTGGTCTTGCAATCCTTTCGGGCACTCAGTGGATATTCATAAGGCTTGGAACCTCTCGAAAAATTTTGACATCTGCCACTGTCCTAAAAATTACTTTGATTTGTTTCTGCACACTTGAAAAAAATTTAATTTGGGGAAACATACTTGATCTCTCATACTTCTGTCACTTTTCAGTGGCCTGCAAACCCTTGGCAGATCTCCAGAAATTATATATATTCCACCAGGTGTGAGTTTTAATAAGAGAGATCCTAATTAACTAAATATTAAGTTGACTAAATACATACGTCAGCTGTTTCATTTAACTGAATGTGGTATTGTTTGCATATATGTATGGGTATTTATAAACACCAATATTTTATTTTCATTTTCCACAAGTGTTGTCGTGCCAAATCCCCAAAAAAGTACATGCCAACCAAATTAATGTTACACACAGGTGAGGCACTCATTCCTACATACCCACCTACCTACCTATCTACCTACCTATCTACCTATCTACCTACCTACCTACCTATCTACCTATCTACCTACCTACCTAGCTATCTACCTATCTGTCTACCTATCTACCTACCTACCTATCTACATACCTACCTATCTACCTACCTACCTATCTACCTACCTACCTATCTATCTGTCTACCTATCTACCTACCTACCTACCTATCTACCTATATATCTGCCTGTCTACCTACCTATCTACCTACCTATCTACCTGTCTATCTACCTATCTGCCTATCTATCTATCTGTCTACCTATCTGTCTAGAGATAGATAGGCAATAGGTAGATAGATATATAGGTAGATAGGCAAGAAAATCATATTTTAGATCTTTGTATATAAGAATAGGAGGGAGTTCTCTGGCGGTCCAGTGGTTAGGACTTGGCGCTTTCACTGCTGTGGGCCTGGGTTCAATCCCTGTTCAGGGAACTAAGATACCATAAGTTGCACAGCATGGCCAAAAAAAAAAAAAAAAAAAATTAAAAAGAAGGAGAGTAGGAGAATATTAAGTGTCTAGTAAAATTATTTTCAAAAAAATGTTTCTGACACAGCAAGGATTCCAGAGACCTACATTCCCCTCCCTAGGATGCTAGTCACTAGGAGACTGATTCGGAACAAATTAAAAAAAAAAATCTATTCTTGACTTTCCTCATCTGTAAAATAAGGGTGTTGGACTAGATAGTCTCTAAACTTTCAATTCTGTGCTTCTGTGATTTTATTTTATGAACTATGTATCTATTCTAACTGACTAGAGAGAAATCCACAGGTGGATTTCTGTGTACCCAGCAAAATTTACCAACCTGCTTTGTACCCTAAGGGAAGTAAAGAGACAATAATAACATCTCCAGAAATTTTCATGCACTAAAGAAAGGAAATAAGTAAAATGCTAGAATAACTTTAAGCTGTCTTCTGGGGGGAGATAAGATATAATCTGTTTTATACTTGAAAAAAAGTGTTTCCAAGGGACGCTCCATAAATGGGATAAAGGTGGGTTTTATTACTGTGGGTCATATGTACAGTCTTTTCTGACCCACAGTCCCAATGGTAGGATATGCATTTCATGGGAGAGTGAACTCTACTCTGAGGAGTATAGTGGCAGAAACTGGAGAGGATAAGACAGTGTTAAGAGAGAAAACATTTCTGGCCCCATATGGGGCCTCTGAGTCTGGTCATTACACAACACTATGGTGACTTTGCTATGTAAAGAGGAACTTTATTTCTTGTTTATATTTTCTAATGAATTATTAGTGAAGTTTGTTCCTATGAAGAAGTGGAATTGGCCCGATGCTTGCATAGAATGGTTTTAGGAGTGTTACCAAAAGAACAATTATTGAAATTACCTTCCCTGGATCAAGTTTAGGCTTTGATTATTTCTTGCCTTGAAAATTTACAATTTTTCTAACTGGTGTGACTCTGGTCTCTACTCTGGCAGAAGTAGCTTTCTGAAGCAAAGCTGTGAGCAGTTTAAAAGCTGCAGACAAATCTCATTGTCTGATTGAGAAAGTAGGAAGTCCAAACTGGCCAAACATTTTTGACACATTTCTCACATACTGTGGATTAATCTATTTGTGAAATTATTAAGTGCTCTGATATATTTGGACTGGGCCTAACCCAAGCTATGGCCTAACCAATACTAGCTGCAACAAAACACCTTGAGTGTATTCAATGTAATTTATAGTTTGCAGTTTTTCTGCCTTTCCTAACATTGCCCGTTTGAATGTTTTTTTTAACTTCTTTTACCCTGTCCACACCAGATGCATACCTACTTATATACAAAGCTTAATATAAATGCAATCTATGTGTATTTTAATTCGTATCTTTGCTTCACCCAAGAATAAATAAATCAGACTTTCTAATTAACTTTATTTTTAAAGTATAAGATACTAACGCTTTTTTGACAGCAAAAGTAGAGGTAATGTGAAAGAAGAACAGAATATCCTCCATTAATCTTCCCACAGTATTTTTTTTTTTTTTCTTTTTCTTTCTTCTTTTTCTTTTTGCAGTATGCGGGCCTCTCACAGTTGTGGCCTCTCCCATTGCGGAGCACAGGCTCCGGATGCGCAGGCTCAGCGGCCATGGCTCACGGGCCTAGCTGCTCCGCGGCATGTGGGATCCTCCTGGACCAGGGCATGAACCCGCGTCCCCTGCATCGGCAGGCAGACTCTCAACCACTGTGCCACCAGGGAAGCCCTTCCCATAGTATTTTTAATGCGTGTTTTGTTTATGAATAGCATACATACAAAAAGGACATAAATCATGAGCCTTCAACTCGATGAATTTTTACAAAATGAACACCCGGAAATCAGGTCCCAGATCAAGAAACAGTGCATTAGCAGCAAATAGACAGCCCCTTATTTCTCCTAGGGTCACTTCTCCCCAAGGGTAATCACTACCCTGATTTCTATTATCTTAGATTAGTTTGACCTCCTTTGAGCTTTTTGGAATCATACATTATTAATTGTCTTGGGTATGGCTTCTTGGTTTCAACATTATGCTTATGAGATTCATCAGTGGTCTTGCATATATAGACATATGTATTTCTTCGGCGTCTAGACCAAGAAATAGAAATGCTAGATATACAAATGGTAAATTTTAGTGGATACTGCCACTCAACAGTGGTTGAATAACTTATATTCACAACATCAGTTTTGAGTTTCCAGTTGCTAAAAGTTGGTTATACATATTTCTCATCCTTGTTGGATCAGTGGGCTACCTAGGGCATTTTCTTCTTATGGCAGTGGAAGAAATGCAAGAGAAATGGGTGAAAACATGCATTGTTCTTCCAGTCTTGGTTGAGAACTAGAATAATGTCACTTCCATCTAGATTTTATCGGTCAAAGCATACAGCTAAGGCCAACGTCAACATGTGCCCCATCTTTAGCGAAAAGTGCTACAAAATCACTTAACAAACATCTGGATGCGGGGAATAGTGAAGCATTGGGAATAACAACACAGTCTATCACAGTTTGCTCTCTTGATGACATTTATTTATATCCTTCAAACACGCAAAATTTACTCATTCCCCAAGACACTCCCAAAGTCTTATCTGATCATGGTATGAAGCTCAGAGGCCAGAATTTTATGCTTTATATCAGGTCAGTATTTTCCTCCTCCTGTTTGCAACCTTTAGAGGGAAAAAAAGACAAGTCAGTCCTATACATGCCTAGCTCAAGGACAGAATAAACTAATAAACATTCTCACTTAGAAGAGTGATGAACAGGGAACACATAACAATCACTGTTTCTTAGAAATTCTGGAATCTCAATGGACAAACGTTGCAGCATTTGTCTATCCTTGGGACATGGACTGTTCCTTAATTGATCCCTGGATCTGCTCATTTGGATGGTTCTTAAATCTGTTGGTCTCCATAATTCTTTTCTTTCCACCATTTTTGTTGGTCATATCTAATGAGACATTATAGGATATACACTTCTTATATACACTGGTATATATTAAATATATATACTGGTGTTAGAGACCAGTATGGTTTCTTAGGATGTTTTCTGGCTATAGAAATTTTTAGGCCAGCAGATGTTTGAACTTGAATATTTTTAGTCTTTTTAATACAAACGGGATGTTTTTGCCAATACAACTTTTCAGAATCTTTGTGGGTTTTGTCTGTATTGGAATTCAGTCAACTCTATATGACAAAACCACATGTATAAATAATATCAAAGCATACCTCTCTTTTAAGATTAATTTATTGTTTGTTTCTTTTTATTTTATGTGGGCCTCTATCATCTCTGCTGAGAAGTCAACTATCAGTCTCATTCTTGCTTCTTTAATGGTAATGCATCTCTCTTTTTCTTTTTTCTTTTGTTTTGTTGCTTTGAATATTTATTCTTTGTCTTGGATTTTAGCAGACCTGTTATGATGAGCCTGTGGTTTAGTTTTTGTTTCATTTTTGGTTTGTTTGTTTTTTTCTTTAATCCACTTATTTCTGACCCATTCTTTCTGTACTGTATTCCAGGGACTCCAATTACATGTAAATTAGATGTATTTTCTAAGTTCCGTGGGTCTCTAAATTTCTGTTCTTAATTTTTATTTTATATTCTAAATTTGGATTGTATAATATAAACCTGTCTTTCAATTCAATTATTCTGGAACTCATTAATCACATTTCATATTGACATATCTAATAAATTCAAAATTTTAGATTCTATCGATATTCATCAATTCCAGATTTTCCATTTGATTCTTTTTTAAGGATTATAATTTTCTGGTGGAATTGTTCATTTCTTCATCAATTTCCCAGTTTCTGTCTGGTGGTGTGCCTAGTGATTTTTTTTGTTTTAATTGAATGCCAGACAGCAGTTTAAAAACCGTAGAGGCTGCAGATGATCTTATGTCTCTCAAGAGTGAGCTCACCCATTCCCACACTAGTCAGACAGGGTGGTGATTGCTTATGTTAATCAAATCTTTAGTGGTGCTGAGTTAAAGCTAGGTTGAAGTCCTCTTAAGACCGAGTCAACTTTGGTTTTGCCGCTGTCTTTCCAGGTTTTTTGGCTAAGAACCTGCTGTATTCTGCGGAACCCAGTCCTTTGACAGATCACAAACCCTAACCTTTCTCTGTTCTGTTTTTCTGCTTAGGTTATGGCCTTCCCCACAACAAACCTGAGTTTAGCAAGTATACTGAGGGAATAACTAGTCATGTGCTTCTGCTCCTTTCAATATCTGCCAAAATTCTGTTGTTACTCAGCAAAAGCCTTCTGGGTTCTAACTCCTAGGTTCTTGGTCTCCTGCTCACAGCCAGAATCATTAACTCCCCCAGGATAAAAGTAGTTTCAGAAGGTCAGTTTATCTTTCTGAAGTTCTTCCTCTACTGAATCTTGGTCAGTCTTTTTATGTTGCCTCCTCTTCATCACACCCAAAGAAATGATCTCTGTACTTTGTTCAACTTTCCTTTTGTCTGTAGGTGCATGCACTGGTCTGATACCAGTTACTACATTCCATACACATGTAGAAATCTTTCCTTCCATACCATTTATCAAAAAAACTATTTTATCATATTGTGTAGCAATCTTTCTATATGTATCTGTTTCCTTGAAGAGATTATGCAACCATGAACTTCTTGAGGGCAGAAATTGTCATTAGTTAAATATTTTATGGTTTACATGACTCACAGTAGATTAAATATTTTATATTTTGGTGAGGAATAACACAGATTCCTTTGAGAATATGATAAATTATGTGAAATCTGACCAGAAAAATAATTCACATGCAAACATGTTCTCAAATATTTAGATACAATGTTTTGGTTCAACAACCCCTTGGTGCCATTCATGGGATGCCTAGGCTTTAGAGATCACAAGTTAAAAACCCCTGCAAATGAAGTTACTGACAAATCAGTGACTTTCCTAATTCCTACTGTCACACTATGAGAGCCCTATATCACTATGCCAAAGCGTTATTTTTCTACAACTATTATATTTAAATGAAATTCAAGTGACTAGTAACATAATACATTTAATGGGCTTTGTGGGTTTTGGTTGCCCAGTATTCAATTTTCCATGCTGAAGTCATCTAAATATGCTTTCGGGAAATTTTATCCTTATTTACTTTACAGTAAATCAAGATGTCCCATGCTACCTCTACAAAAGTCAGCAGCTATCCTGGAGGTCCCTTCTCTTACATCAGCCCTTTCTCCAGCTAGCACTTTGAAGAGATTAGATCTTAACCTCAGTTTCATCAGTTAGATCTTCTCTTCCAGGACTCTGATAATTGACCTGAACAAGGCAAGAATAGAGTTAATGGTTGGAGTTTGTTCATTCTGGTATTGTTGAGATAGAGAGATAGAATAACAGTTTCTAAGACTTGCTACAGTTTTCCGCTGGAATTTGTTTCATGGCTTCTCCTCTATATTAGAAAGTCCTCCACTATATGTTTTCAACAAATTCTCTTTTTTTCTTGTTAAAAGAGTCCACAAACTTGCTCAGATACACACATGAACACATTATCAGTCATTAAGTTCCATCCAACCATAATCATGATTCCTTACTATCTATTTCCCTTCCAGAGCAGGCAGAAAGAATCATGGAAGACAGGTAATAGTACAGGAATATTTTTCACAGGCAGAGGGGGAAATAAGCACTGAGAAGAGGATAGTTATACAGTGTACCACATGGGGGCAGCAGATATTACTACAAATTAAGAGATTGCCAAATTCTGTAAACATCAGTTTCCCCCATAAGGTTAAATCTGAGGCTGACAACTTCAACAGCATCATCATTTTAATCATGTTTATCTTTATCATCTCCATCTTTTTTTATCTGAATAGGCATAATAGTTTTTAAACAATTCACTGTATATTAGTAGGTGTGCCTAACTTTTGAGGATAGAAATCGGCATTTATAATAGAGAGATCTTAAGACATGGATTTTACAGTCCAACAGCCCTGTAAAGATTGAGAGTCCCTGTGACCTGGAGCTTTGCTTCTTTTCAAAAGGTTAGAGTCCTTGTCTTTGAAAAGAGAATGCCTACATGCAGTATCATGAATAACAAATGAGATGTGCTACATAACGTGCTTGTCTTTGAAAAGAGAATGCCTACATGTAGTATCATGAATAACAAATGAGGTGTTATACATAACGTAATTGTCACAGAGCCCACCTTGCAGTAAGAACTCAGAAATGCTTGGTATTACTGTGTTTTTATTCTCTGCATTTGAAAGTTAAATAAAGCAAGTCTTTCAAATTCACAAATGAGGTATGTAAAAGAATAAGGCTATTTATTTTGACTCTGAGTTCACAATCCCACCACTATTCTTCTTTAAAATGCATATCAATTAATTGGCTGTTTTTAGTGCATGGGGAGAAGCTGCAGAATTATATTGAAGGATGGCATATTTTCTTATGAGAATGATGCTATCATTCACATACGGGAAATAATCTGAGAGAAATGAATCTTTATGAGAGATCTTGGTCTTTACATCTTTAAATATTCTCTAAGAAAAAGACATTATTGAGTTTTCCCAAATAGATCTGGAAATCCCTGTGAATTAAATCAAAGCCTTCTAGAATAACTGTATATTCTTGGAAACATGAGACAAGCCAGAACAGTCCCACTTTGAATGAACGGTTTTTAAAATGCTTGAGAGACCACAAAACATAAAAGTATTTCTAAGTATGAGGAGGGAAGTGTGTCTAGTGCATAAAAAACATACATTCAATTTACTGGAGAGAAAAAACATTTTAAAGACACTAACCTTGTGATTTGAGTTGAATGTATTTATTCATTTCAAAGAAGCCATTCAAAAATTAAAAGGCCCTTGTAATGAAAATAGAAAAAGAGCCTGGAATAGGTGAGGTAGAAACCGTGGATAAGAAAAAGGGAAAGGATTGGCTCTGAATTTGTGGAAAACAAATTATATTTTCATAAAATTTTAGAGACAGAAATTTAGTGGTGTTAGTCCGTTATTTTCCTTTAAGGATGAGGACATAGACAATCAGAGAGGTTCAATGATGTTTTCAAGTCTGTAAAACCACTGAGGGGCAAAACCAAATCCAGATCTTCTTATTACCGTACAATTGTTTTCCATTTTTCAACAGCACATCCCCTTTCAAACTGCTTATCTGTTAACTTTGAATACCAGCTATAAAAACCCAATTGCTTTTTAATAGCTTCTTTATGGATTTTAAAAAAGCTTAGTGAATATTTGTTCAGATCTGGCCCCAAATGTGATAGGATATGCATCATCTGGCCAGATGTTCTCTGTTTTCAACAAATGAAAACAGTTATAATAGGAGATTCAAGTCTATTTAAAAACATACACAATATCTAGAAGATCACAGGTGTAGTCTAGTAAAGTACAAAAACTTTTCCTTGGAGAATATTTAAAGATGTAAAAGACCAATGTTTCTTATAAAGATTTACTTCTCTCATGTTATTTCCCACATGGAAATAATAGCATAATTCTCATGGGAAAATATTTCATCCTTTAATATAATTTTGCTGCTTCTCCCCATATACTAAAGATAGCCGATTGATTGATATGCATATCATTGCATCCTTTGATTAACACGTGTCTAGATTTTCCTATTCATGTGTCAACTCAAATGTCTCTTCCACCATCTGTAACCTCCACTACTTACACCAGACATTCTCTATCACATAACCTGCTATTTTCTATATCACTTACTACTATCTGAGATTATCTTATTTACTTCCAAATTACACATATTTTACCTTTCCCATTCAATGATGTAAAATGCTTCGTGAAGGAAGAAGATTTCTATGATTTTTTCATCACCATATTGTCTGTACGAAAATACATCTTTTAGAGCTACAATTCTCTTACTCTGGAAAAAGTGGGAGATTGCTCTTTGGTGGATAACTAGTTGTCTTACCACAAATAGCTATGTCAGATGGCTGCAGAGAGGACTAAATCAGCTGTGTGGCTGACAGGGTCCTTGTGCTCTGGCCGGGTTTCAGGCCTGTGCCTCTGAGGTGGGAGAGCTGACTTCAGGACATTGGTCCACCAGAGACCTCTAGGCTCCACATAATATCAAATGGCAAAAGCTCCCCCAGGGATCTCCATCTCAACGCTAAGACCGAGCTCCACTCAACGACCAGCAAGCTATAGTTCTGGACACCCTATGCCAAACAACTAGCAAGACAGAAACACAACCACACCCATTAGAGAGAGGCTGCCAAAAATCATAATACGGTCACAGACACCCTAAAACAAACCACTGGACACGGTCCTGCCCACCAGAAAGACAAAATCCAGCCTCATCCACCAGAACACAGGCACCAGTCCCCTCCACCAGGAAGTCTACACAACCCACTAACCAAACTTAGCCACTGGGGGCAGACGCCAAAAACAGGAACTATGAACCTGCCTCCTGCGAAAAGGAGACCCCCAACGCAGTAACTTAAGCAAAATGAGAAGACGGAGAAATACACAGCAGATGAAGGAGCAAGGTAAAAACCCACGAGACCAAACAAATGAAGAGGAAATAGGCAGTCTACCTGAGAAAGAATTCAGAGTAATGATAGTAAAGATGATCCAAAATCTTGGAAATAGAATGGAGAAAATACAAGAAATGTTTAACTAAAGAGCAAACAATGATGAAGAGAAAGATAAATGAAATTAAAAATTCTCTAGAAGGAATCAGTAGCAGAATAACTGAGGCAGAAGAATGGATAAGTGACCTGGAAGATAAAATAGTGGAAATAACTACCACACGGCAGAATAAAGAAAAAAGAATGAAAAGAATTGAGGACAGTCTCAGAGACTTCTGGGACAACATTAAATGCACCAACATTCGAATTATAGGGGTCCCAGAAGAAGAAGAAAAATAGAAGAAGAGGGAGTGAGAAAATATTTGAAGGGATTATAGGTGAAAACTTCCCTAATATGGGAAAGGAAATAGTCAAGTCCAGGAAGCGCAGAGAGCCCCATACAGGAGAAATCTAAGGAGAAACATGCCAAGACACATATTAACCAAACTATCAAAAATTAAATACAAAGAAAAATATTAAAGCAGCAAGGGAAAACCAACAAAAAACATACAAGGGAATCCTCATAAGGTTAACAGCTGATCTTTTTGTGTGTGTGTGTGGTATGCGGGCCTCTCACTGCTGTGGCCTCTCCCGTTGCGGAGCACAGGCTCCAGATGCGCAGGCTTAGTGGCCATGGCTCATGGACACAGCCGCTACACGGCATGTGGGATCTTCCCGGACTGGGGCACGAACCCATGTCCCCTGCATCGGCAGACGGACTCTCAACCACTGCACCATCAGGGAAGCCCTAACGGCTGATCTTTCAGCAGAAACTCTGCAAGCCAGAAGGGAGTAGCAGGACATATTTAAACTGATGAAAGGGAAAAACCAACAACCAAGATTACTCTGCCCAGCAAGGATCTCATTCAGATTCGACGGAGAAATTAAAACCTTTACAGACAAGCAAAAGATAAGACAATTCAGCACCACCAAACCAGCTTTACAACAAATGCTAAAGGAGCTTCTCTAGGCAGGAAACAGAAGAGAAGGAAAAGACCTACAATAACAAACCCAAAACAATCAAGAAAATGGTAATAGGAACATACATATCAATAACTACCTTAAATGTAAATGGATTAAATGCTCCAACCAAAAGACATAGACTTGCTGAATGGATACAAAAACAAGACCTGCATATATGCTGTCTACAAGAGAACGACTTCAGACCTAGGGACACATACACACTGAAAATGAGGGGATGGAAAAAGATATTCCATGCAAAGGGAAACCAAAAGAAAGCTGGAGTAGCAGTTTTCATATCAGAGAAAATAGACTTTAAAATAAAGGCTATTACAAGAGACAAAGAAGGACACTACGTAATGATCAAGGGATCAATCCATGAAGAAGATGTAACAATTGTAAATATTAATGCACCCAACATAGGAGCACCTCAATACATAAGGCAAATGCTAACAGCCATAAAAGGGGAAATCGACAGTAACACAATCATAGTAGGGGACTTTAACACCCCACTTTCACCCATGGACAGATCATCCAAAATGAAAATAAATAAGGAAACACATACTTTAAATGACACATTAAACAAGATGGACTTAACTGATATTTAAAGGATGTTCCATCCAAAAACAACAGAATACACTTTCTTCTCAAGTACTCTTGGAACATTCTCCAGGATAGATCATATCCTGGGTCAAAAATCAAGCCTTGGTAAATTTAAGAAAGTTAAAATCGTATCAAGTATCTTTTCTGACCTCAGCACTGTGAGCCTAGATATAAATTACAGGAAAAAAACTGTAAAATATACAAACACGTGGAGGCTAAACTGTACGCTACTAAATAATCAAAAGATCACTGAAGAAATCACAGAGGAAATGAGAAAATACCTAGAAACAAATGACAATGAAAACACGATGGCCCAAAACTATGGGATGCAGCAAAAAAGGTTAGAGAAAGAAGAACAAAAAAAAAAACAAAACCCAAAGTTAGCAGAATGAAAGAAATCATAAAGATCATATCAGAAATAAATGAAAAAGAAATGAAGGAAACTATAGCAAAGATCAATAAAACTAAAAGCTGGTTCTCAGAAGATAAACAAAATTGATAAACCGTTAGCCAGACTCATCAAGAAAAAAAGCAAAAAGACTCAAATCATTAGAATTAGAAATGAAAAAGGAGAAGTACCAACTGACACTGCAGAAATACAAAGGATCATGAGAGATTACTACACTGTGATTAAAAATCTTCCAATAAACAAAAGCCCAGGACCAGATGGCTTCACAGACGTATTCTATCAAACATTTAGAGAAGAGCTAACACCTATCCTTCTCAAACTCTTCCACAATATAGCAGAGGGCTGAACACTCCCAAACTCATTCTACGAGGCCACCATCACCCTGATACCACAACCACACAAAGATGTCACAAAGAAAGAAAACAACAGGCCAATATCACTGAAGAACATAGCTGCAAAAATCCTCAACAAAATACTAGCAAACAGAATCCAACAGCACATTAAAAGGATCATACACCATGATCAAGTGTGGTTTATCCCAGGAATGCAAGGATTCTTCAATATACGCAGATCGATGTGATAAAACGTATTAACAAATTGAAGGCTAAAAACCATATGATAATCTCAATAGATGCAGAAAAAGCTTTCGACAAAATTCAAATCCTCCAGAAAGTAGGCATAGAGGGAACTTACTTCAAAATAATAAAGGTCATATATGACAGACCCGCAGCCAACATCATTCTCAATGGTGAAAAACTGAAACCATTTCCACTAAGATCAGGAACAAGACAAGGTTGCCCACTCTCACCACTATTATTCAACATTGTTTTGGAAGTTTTAGCCACAGCAATCAGAGAAGAAAAAGAAATGTAAAGAATCCAAATCGGAAAAGAAGAAGTTTGCAGATGACATGACACTATACATAGAGAATCCTAAAAATCCTACCAGAAAACTACTAGAGCTAATCAATTAATTTGATAAAGTAGCAGGATACAAAATTAATGCACAGAAATCTCTTGCATTCCTGTACACTAATGATGAAAAATCTGAAAGAGAAATCAAGAAAACACTCCCATTTACCATTGCAACAAAAAGAATAAAATACCTAGGAATAAACCTACCTAAGGAGACAAAAGACCTGTGGGCAGAAAACTATAAGAAACTGATGAAAGAAATTAAAGATGATACAAGTAGATGGAGAGATATACCATGTTCTTGGATTGGAAGAATCAACACTGTGAAAATAACTATACTACCCAAAGCAATCTACAGATTCAGTGCAATCCCTATCAAACTACCACTGGCATTTTTCAGAGCTAGAACAAAAAATTTCACAATTTATTTGGAAACACAAAAGAGCCTGAATAGCCAGAACAATCTTGACAAAGAAAAACGGAGCTGGAAGAATCAGGCTCCCAGACTTCAGACTATACCACAAAGCTACAGTAATCAGACAGTATGGTACTGGCACCAAAACAGAAACATAGACCACTGGAACAGGATAGAAAGCCCAGAGGTAAACCCATGCACATATGGTCACCTTATTTTTGACAAAGGAGGCAAGAACATACAAGGGAGAAAAGAAAGCCTCTTCAGTAAGTGATGCTGAGAAAACTAGACAGCTACATGTAAAAGAATGAAATTAGAACACTCCCTAACACCATACACAAAAATAAACTCAAAGTGGATTAAAGATCTAAATGTAAGGCCAGACACTATAAAACTCTTAGAGGAAAACATAGGCAGAACTCTCTGTGACATAAATCACAGCAAGATCCACCTCCTAGAGAAATGGAAATAAAAACAAAAATAAACAAATGGGACCTAATGAAACTTAAAAGCTTTTGCACAGCAAAGGAAACCAAAACAAGACAAAAAGGTAACTCTCAGAATGGGAGAAAATATTTGCAAACGAAGCACTGACAAAGGGTTAATCTCCAAAATATACAAGCAGCTCATGCAGCTCAGTATCAAAAAAAACAAACAACCCAGTCCAAAAATGGGCAGAAGACCTAAAGAGACATTTCTCCAGAGAAGATATACAGATTGCCAACAAACACATGAAAGGATGCTCAGCATCACTAATCTTTAGAGAAATGCAAATCAAAACCACAATGAGGTATCACCTCACACTGGTCAGAATGGCCATCATCAAAAATTCTATAAACAGAAAATGCTGGAGAGTGTGTGGAGAAAAGGGAACCCTCTTGCACTGTTGGTGGGAATGTAAATTGATACAGCCACTATAGAGAACAATATGGAAGTTCCTTAAAAAACTAAAAATAGAACTACCATAAGCCCCAGCGATCCCACTACTGGACATATACCCTGAGAAAACCATAATTCAAAAGGAGTTACGTACCACAATGTTCATTGCAGCTCTATTTATAATACCAGGACGTGGAAGCAACCTAAGTGTCCATCGACAGATGAATGGATAAAGAATATGTGGCACATATATACAATGGAATATTAATCAGCCATAAAAAGAAACAGAATTGAGTTACTTGTAGTGAGGTGGATGGACCTGGAGACTGTCATACAGAGTGAAGTAAGTCAGAAAGAGAATAATAAATACTGTATGCTAACACATATATATGGAATCTAAAAAAAAAAGTTTCTGAAGAACCTAGGGACAGGACAGGTATAAAGACGCAGATGTAGAGAATGGACTTGAGGACACAGGGAGGGGGAAGGGTAAGCTGGGACGAAGTGAGAGAGTGTCATGGACATATATACACTACCAAATGTAAAATAGATAGCTAGTGGGAAGCAGCTGCATAGCACAGGGATATCAGCTCAGTGCTTTGTGACCACTTAGAGGGGTGGGATAGGGAGGATGGGAGGGAGACACAAAAGGGAGGAGATATGGAGATATATGTATATGTATGGCTGATTCACTTTGTTATAAAGCGGAAACTAACATACCATTGTAACGCAATTATACTCCAATAGAGATGTTAAAAAAAATAAAAAAATTCAAAAATGTATCTTTTACATAGTACAAGGCTCATCAATATTCCTTGCAAGAATATATTAATCAGTACATGTTCAAAGTACCTGCAATTGCCTTATCCTTCCAGTTTCCTCTTGAGATATTTAATTGATAATTCTGTACCTTTTTAGAGCATTGATTGACTTAAAGAACGTTAAGAGTCTCATTAATAGTTGCCTAAGGAGAACTTCTTCCCCATGGCACTATATATTTTGAGACGAAATTGAGAAACCAATGTGTTCGTTCTGTTAAATGTATTCCCTTTGTAACATCTGACAATTGGATTAAAGGACATTTTTAATTAAGAAAATATTTATGAAGAAATACATAAAATAGGAAAGAGTAAATAGGATTTGATTGCTGTTGCTCCATCTTTAGATAAATAATCCATACTTATATTTGTCTGTAAAAATTATGGAACCAGAGTGGATTTGTTTCCTGAAACTGCTATGTCACATCACCACAAACTGGGTAGCTTAAAATAACAGAAATTTATTCTCTCATAGTTCCTGAGGCCTGAAATTCATATCAAGGTGCAGGCAGGGCTCTCTACTGTCTCTAGAAATTCTAGGAGAGAATCCGTTCGTGGCTTCTTCCAGCCTCTGGGGAGTGTTGGCATTCTCTGCCTTGTGGCTGCAGTTCTCTGGTCTGTCTTTGCATTCCCTTCTCCTCTGTCTGTATGTGTTTAATATCCCTGTGCCTTCTTCTCATAAGAATACATGTGATATCATTTAAGACCCACTCACATAATCCAGGATAATCTCATCTCAAAATCCATAATGTAATTATGTCTGCAAAAACTTCACCACCTACAATAACAGAGATTTCAGGGAATAAGAGTGGGTGTCTTTGAAAGTTATCATTCAGCTCACTACCCAGAGTTAGAAAGTGTAACATTAAAAGTATACTAGACCCCCTTCCTGATGTATGAATGTTCCCAGTGACCTCTTCAGTAAGTAGACTGTTGAGAATTTACCTAAACTATTCCATGGTATTGCTGACTCAGCATCCACTTGGTTTGGCCAAGTGGCCTGCAGGGATTGTAAACTGATGTTAGCCCCCCATGCAAGAACGTACCCCAAGTAGAGTACCCCAGCAGAGTCACAAGCAGATTTATGTTCCTGATAGGATTTCACTAATAGCCCTTGTGATTAATAGTCTCCTTGAACTTCCCAGGGCCTTCCCCTTGCATGTCCCTTAGATAAGACCCTCATGGAGTTTACCAAAACTTTGCTTCTTTTGGTTTAAATTTATGAATCTAGCCTTAGGGCACAACAAAGCTCTTTACCCTTGGACCCTAATAAAGGCATGTGCTTTATGTCCTGCCTCTTTCTCTTCCGGGACCCTGACTTGCCCTCCCCATGTGGCCTCTGGAGGCCAGCTGTGTGCTTCTTCCAGGACCTGTGAGTAATAAACATCTTTGTTTCAGTTTCCCTTGTGGTCTGTTTTCAACCATGGCTCACCATCCCACACCCTGTGCTCTCAACAAATGTTCATTTAACAAAGTAATAACTTGACCTTTCAAGCTTCTGTTTGAATTTTCCAGGAACAAGGTGCTCACTGTCTCCCTGACAACTTGTCCTGTTCATTCTTACTGTTAAAAAAAAAAAAAAAAAATTAGGTCTCCAGCAATGAAACATTTCTGTCCTAGGACCCCCTGTCAGTTCAGCCATAATCATGGGTACCCTTCAGTATGTGTCTTCTGCTACTGAAATCCAGCAGTCAGTTTAGTCACTGCTGGGAGAACACAAGGAGCCTCAGTGTCACATGAAGATGAATTCTGGGGAGTATTTGAAAAATCCTTAAAAGCCAGTCTGGCAAGTGAGTCTGCCCTGACTACTCCGTGTTGGGCCAAGCCATGTGGCTGGGCTTCTCTCTTGGTTTCTCCAGCTGGGACTAGAGGCCAACCTGAACTGTAGCTTATCTAGATGAAGTCTTCATACCTTTTTGAGTTTGTATCTATTAGACTGACCATTTTCAGTGCCAGACTTATCCTGTATCAAGTATGAATTAGCATTCTACCCTTTTTTTCATACTAGGACCCAGCCCCATACCAAGGTTTATTTCCCAAACCTTATTCTATTCATTTGTTATCAAAGTTATCTTATTTAATCCTCACTATACTTTGTAGTAGTGCTGTTATTATTTCTAATTTACAGAAGACACACATAAGGCACAGTGAGGTGTAGTAACTTGCTCTAGTTGACATAGCTAGCAGGGAGAAGAAGCCAGATGCCTTAAGTCTGGGGTTAGCCAATTGTGACTTCTGCCCTCCGAAATTACATAGCAGTCTCATATTCTACGTGGAAGTCCATCCCTGAAATATGTTTTATGTCTTCTCTTCTTCAGGTTAAACAATATTTTCTAGTACTTTTCATCTTGTGGTATATTTTCTATCCCGCTCCTTCCTTCCTTCCTTCCTTGTAATTTTTTGTTACCCACAACACAAATTATCATTATCTCTGTCCCTCTCTGTCTTTCTGTCTCTTCCTCTCTCTGTCTCTCCCTCTCTCTGTCTCTGTCTCTCTATCTCTCTCTCTCTCTCTTGCCCCCAAAAGGAGCTTGTCTCTACCTTTGATGCCTTCAATCTGTCTGAACACAAAACCAAATCTTATCCTAGATTTTCTTGTATCTCTACCATATATTCTGGGCCTGGCAGGGCCACTTTTCTTCCCTTTGGAAAAGTATAAAATTTAATTGCCATTCTTGTTTTCTGCTATTTAAAGTCACTAATGGAATGTTCTTGTCTCTAGTGTAATAGCATCATAGCCCTGAAGAGCATGTCAAACTGAGCACCTTGCAGGGTGAATGAATTTTGAGGGAAAATTCAATATAAGTTGCTATCCATCTTCTGGAGCAATTTTTCTCACTTCTGATAGAAATCCACTCTTTTTTCTTCATAGATCTTCCTATATCTCTTCTAACTCACATAGTTTCATTCTAATCTCTCCAACTAAACTAGCAAGTTTGATATTTCTATATCTCTTTGCATGATTAAGAAAGACTCTTCACTTTGTTTCATTTTCAAGAGATTACTTTTCTTGAAAAAAAAAAATGGCCACACTTCTTTCACAGACTCCCAAAAGAACCCAATGTAATTAGGTAACAGAAAGTCAGGAGCCATGGTATAAGAGGGATTGAGAAGAAATCGAAGGTTAGAGAAAGATGGAGAGGGTGTGTAACTGAATTTATCTGCATTCGTGTATTATATTTTTGATCTCCCTCCTGAACTCTAGACTGTTACGTCCAACCTGATTGAGAAGTTCAATAGGCATCTCAAACATTACTAAACTCTTGAGTCTGCCCACATAACTGCTACTCCTTCAGTTTCCCCATCTCAGTAATGCAGGGTCCATTATTCTAGTTGCCTAAATAAAAATTTTGAACTCGACTTCTCTCTTTCTCTCACATCACACATAA
Source organism: Delphinus delphis (assembly GCF_949987515.2). Taxonomy (NCBI): domain Eukaryota; kingdom Metazoa; phylum Chordata; class Mammalia; order Artiodactyla; family Delphinidae; genus Delphinus; species Delphinus delphis. Next base: position 92,614,831 of record NC_082690.1, on the reverse strand, counting down.
AATTTGTCCATACATTCTTAGACTCTTATCTTTAAATACATCCTGGTTTTAAGCACTTCACATCACCCCAACTGCTACAACCCTGGAACATTCTACCGCGATCTCTTACCTAGATTATTTCAGATGTCTCCCAAGTGGTGTTTCTGCTTTCACCTTGACCTCCCCCCCACACACACTAGTTTATTTTCTATACAGTAGGAGTAAACTTTAAGTCATATTCTGTAACTTTTCTATTCAAAACCAGTAGCCTCCCACTACACAAAAAGTAATTTCCAACTCATGGCTTATAAGTGTCCAACTCATGCTACTTTATTTGACCCCAGATATCTCGTTGTCCTAAATTTTACTGCTTCTCCCTCTCTCACTGTGCTCTAGGTTCAATAGCCCCTTTGTTCTTCCTATAAAAGAGTGAACTCAGATATTTGAAATATATCCCCTCTTAGAGTCTTTGTTTCTTTTGGGTAGAATGCTCTTAGTATGCTCTAATTGGCATGGCTCATGTATACTTCTAGAAGTCTATCCTTCCACTCTCTGTTCAGTGCCGTCCTATCAGGGGCTTTCCATGACAACCTTTTTGAAAACAGAATGTCCCATTTCTCTCTCTGCACCAGACTATGCTTTATTTTTCTTCATGGAAGTTATCACCACCTGATACATTGATTTTTTTTTGTTTTCCATCCTCCCCATGAGGCTAAGGACTGTGGCTGTTTTATACTGTTTGATCCCCAGTTCATACAACAATGCTGGTGATTATTAGGTACAATCATGTTTGCCTAATGAATGAATAAAAATATAATAAGCCTTTATGAAGGCCATTGTTTGAGGTTGAAGTGAGGCAGGAAGAGAACAAGCTACAGACTCAACTTGAGTCTGAATCCTTCTCTCGTTCTGCCCACCTTAACTTTGGCATGTTATTAAATTTTTAAACTTCTGAGTCTCATTTATCTCAACAGAAAAACTGATACACACACACATGCACACGTGCGCACACACGCACACACACACATATATATATATATATATATATTTTTTTTTTTTTTGAAAAAGACAGAACTGCACTGGGGCTTGCAGGTTGAGTTCCTCAGGGCCTGGTGCTCACTCATAGTTTTCATCAAGGATCTTCACTGTAAATTTACTTACTGGATTTCTCTGAAGTAATGGGGAAATTATGATGTTTTATACAAAAAAAATCTTGCCTTGATAATTGAATACACTCAAGGAAATTATATATATATGCACTACACAAATACACACACACACATGCACACACATGTGTATGAGAGAGAAAGAGAGAGTTAAAAATAACAACATCTGGACAAGGCTCTTAGCTAGCCTCATCCACCAGAGGACAGAGAGCAGAAGCAATCCTGCAGCCTGTGGAACAAAAACCACATTCATAGAGAGATAGACAAGATGAAAAGGCAGAGGGCTATGTACCAGAAGAAGGAACAAGATAAAACCCCAGAAAAAGAACTAAATAAAGTGGAGATAGGCAACCTTCCAGAAAAAGAGTTCAGAATAATTATAGTGGAGATGATCCAGGGCCTTGGAAAAAGAATGGAGGCAAAGATCGAGAAGATACAAGAAATGTTTAACAAAGACCTAGAAGAATTAAAGAACAAACAAACAAAGATGAACAATACAATAACTGAAATGAAAACTACACTAGAAGGAATTAACAGCAGAATAACTGAGGCAGAAGAATGGATAAGTGACCTGGAAGACAGAATGGTGGAATTCACAGCTGCAGAAAAGAATAAAGAAAAAAGAATGAAAAGAAATGATGACAGCCTGAGAGACCTCTGGGATAACATCAAACGCAACAACATTCGCACTATAGGGGTCCCAGAAGGAGAAGAGAGAGAGAAAGGACCTGAGAAAATATTTGAACTGATTATAGTTGAAAACTTCCCTAACATGCAAAAGGAGATAGCCACCCAAGTACAGGAGCACAGAGAGTTGCATACAGGATAAACCCAAGGAGAAACACACCGAGACACATAGTAATCAAATTGACAAAAATTAAAGACAAAGAAAAATTATTGAAAGCAGCAAGGGAAAAATGACAAATAACATACAAGGGAACTCCCATAAGGCTAACAGCTGATTTCTCAGCAGAAACTCTACAAGCCAGAAGGGAGTGGCATGATATACTTAAAGTGATGAAAGGGAAGAACCTACAACCAAGATTACTCTACCCCGGCAAGGATCTCATTCAGATTCGATGGAGAAATCAAAAGCTTACAGACAAGCAAAAGCTAAGAGAATTCAGCACCACCAAACCAGCTCTACAACAAATGCTAAAGGAACTTCTTTAAGTGGGAAACACAGGAGTAGAAAAGGACCTACAAAAACAAACCCAAAACAATTAAGAAAATGGTCATAGGAACATACATATCGATAGCTACCTTAAATGTGAATGGATTAAATGCTCCAACCAAAAGACACAGGCTTGCTGAATGGATACAAAAACAAGACCCATATATATGCTGTCTACAAGAGACCCACTTCAGACCTAGGGACACATACAGACTGAAAGTGAGGGGATGGAAAAAGATATTCCATGCAAATGGAAATCAAAATAAAGCTGCAGTAGCAACACTCATATCAGATAAAATAGACTTTAAAATAAAGACTACTACAAGAGACAAAGGAGGACACTACATAATGATCAAGGGATCAATCCAAGAAGAATATATAACAATTATAAATATATATGAACCCAACATAAGAGCACCTCAATACATAAGGCAACTGCTAACAGGTATAAAAGAGGAAATCGACAGTGACACAATAATAACGGGACTTTAACACCTCACTTGCACCAATGGAGAGATCATCTAAACAGAAAATTAATAAGGAAACACCATCTTTAAATGACACAATAGACCAGATATATTTAATTGATATTTATAGGACATTCCATTCCAAAAGAGCAGATTACACTTTTTTCTCAAGTGTGCATGGAACTTTCTTCAGGATAGATCACATCTTGGGTCACAAATCAAGCCTCAGTAAATTTAAGAAAATTGAAATCATATCAAGCATCTTTTCCAGCCACAATGCTGTGAGATTAGAAATAAATTACAGGGAAAAAAACATAAAAAACACAAACACATGGAGGCTAAACAATACGTTACTAAATAACCAAGAGATCACTGAAGAAATCAAAGAGGAAATCAGAAAATACCTAGAGACAAAAGACAACCAAAACACAACGATCCAAAACCTAAGAGTTGCAGCAAAAGCAGTTCTAAAAGGGAAGTTTATAGCTATACAAGCCTATCTCAAGAAAGAAGAAAAATCTCAAACAATCTAACCTTACACCTAAAGGAACTAGAGAAAGAAGAACAAACAAAACCCAAAGTTAGTAGAAAGAAAGAAATCATAAACATCGGAGCAGAAATAAATGAAATAGAAACAAAGAAAACAGTAGCAAAGATCAATAAAACTAAAAGCTGGTTCTTTGAGAAGGTAAACAAAATTGATATCTTTAGCCAGACTTATCAAGAAAAAGAGGGAGATGACTCAAATCAATAAAATTAGAAATGAAAAAGGAGAAGTTACAACAGACACCAAAGAAATACAAAGCATCCTAAGAGCCTACTACAAGCAACTCTATGCCAATAAAATGGACAACCTGGAAAAAATGGACAAATTCTTAGAAAGGTATAACCTCCCAAGACTGAACCAGGAAGAAATAGAAAATATGAACAGACCAATCACAGGTAATGAAATTGAAACTGTGATTAAAAATCTTCCAACAAACAAAAGTCCAGTACCAGATGGCTTCATAGGTGAATTCTATCAAACATTTAGAGAAGAGCTAACACCCATCCTTCTCAAACTCTTCCAAAAAATTGCAGAGGAAGGAACACTCCCAAACTCATTCTATGAGGCCACCGTCACCCTGATACCAAAACCAGACAAAGATACTACAAAAAAAAGAAAATTACAGACCAATATCACTGATGAATATAGATGCAAAAATCCTCAACAGAATATTAGCAAATAGAATCCAACAATACATTAAAAGGATCATACACCATGATCAGGTGGGATTTATCCCAGGGATGCAAGGATTCTTCAAAATATGCAAATCAACTTTTGTGATACACCATATTAACAAATTGAAGAATAAAAACCATATGATCACCTTAATAGGTGCAGAAAAAGCTTTTGACAAAATTCAACACTGATTTATGCTAAAAACTCTCCAGAAAATGGGCATAGAGGGAACCTACCTCAACGTAATAAAGGCCATATATGACAAACCCGCAGCAAACAGCATTCTCCATGGTGAAAAACTGAAAGTGTTTCCTCTAAGATCTGGAACAAGACAAAGTTGCCCACTCTCACCACTATCATTCAACATATTTTTGGAAGTCCTAGCCATGGCAATCAGTGAAGAAAAAGAAACAAAAGGAATACAAATTGGAAAAGAAAAAGTAAAACTGTCACTGTTTGCAGATGACATGATACTATACATAGAGAATCCTGAAGATGCCACCAGAAAACTACTAGAGCTAATCATTGAATTTGGTAAAGTCTCAGGATACAAAATTAATGCACAGAAATCTCTTGCATTCCTATAAACTAATGATGAAAAATCTGAAAGAGCAGTTAAGGAAACACTCCCATTTACCATTGCAACAAAAAGAATAAAATACCTAGGAAGACCTACCTAGGGAGATAAAAGACCTTTATGCAGAAAACTATAAAACACTGATGAAAGAAATTAAAGATGATACCAACAGATGGAGAGATATACCATGTTCTTGGATTGGAAAAATCAATATTGTTAAAATGACTATACTAACCAAAGCAATCTACAGATTCAATGCAATCCCTATCATATTACCAATGGCATTTTTTACGGAACTAGAGCACAAAATCTTAAAATTTGTGTGGAGACACAAAAGACCCCGAATAGCTAAAGCAGTCTTGAGGGAAAAAAATGGAGTTGGAGGAATCAGACTGCCTGACTTCAGACTATACTACAAAGCTACAGTAATCAACACAATGTGGTACTGCCACAAAAGCAGAAACATAGATCAATGGAACAAGATAGAAAGCCCAAGATAAACCCACGCACCTATGGTCAACTAATCTATGACAAAGGAGGCATGGATATACAATAGAGAAAAGACAGTCTCTTCAATAAGTGGTGCTGGGAAAACTGGAGAGCTACATGTAAAAGAATGAAATTAGTACATTCCCTAACACCACACACAAAAATAAACTCAAAATGGATTAGAGACCTAAAAAGACCAGACACTATAAAACTCTTAGAGGAAAACATAGGAAGAACCCTCTTTGACATAAATCACAGCAAAATCTTTTTTGATCCACCTCCTAGAGCAATGGAAATAAAAACAAAAACATACAAATGAGACCTACTGAAACTTAAAAGCTTTTGCAAAGCAAAGGAAACTACAAGCAAGACAAAAAGACATCCTTCAGAATGGGAGAAAATATTTGCAAATGAATCAATGGACAAAGGATTAATCTCCAAAATATATAAACAGCTCACGCAGCTCAATATTAAAAAAACAAACAACCCAATCAAAAAATGCACAGAAGACCTAAATAGATATTTCTCCAAAGAAGATGTAGAGATGGCCAAGAAGCACATGAAAAGCTGCTCAACATCACTAATTATTAGAGAAATGTGAATCAAAACTACAATGAGGTATCACCTCACACCAGTTAAAATGGGTATCATCAGAAAATCTACAAACAAGAAATGCTGGAGAGGGTGTGGAGAAAGGGAACCCTCTTTCACTGTTGGTGGGAATGTAAATTGATACAGCCACTATGGAGAACAATATGGAGGTTCCTTAAAAAACTAAAAATAGAATTACCCTATGACCCAGCAATCCCACTACTGGGCATATACCCAGAGAAAACCATAATTCAAAAAGACACATGCACCCCAATGTTCCTTGCAGCACTATTTACAATAGCCAGGTCGTGGAAGCAACCTAAATGTCCATCAACAGACGAATGGATAAAGAAGATGTGGTACATATATACAATGGAATATTCCTCAGCCATAAAAAGGAACAAAATTGTGTCATTTGTAGAGACATGGATGGATCTTGCAACTGTCATACAGAGTGAAGTAAGTCAGGAAGGGAAAAAGAAATATCGTATATCAATGCATATATGTGGAACCTAGGAAAATGGTACAGATGAACCGGTTAGCAGGGCAGAAATCGAGACACAGATGTAGAGAACAAACGTATGGGCACCAAGGGGGGAGCGTGGCGGGGTGGTGGTGGTGTGATGAATTGAGTGATTGGGATTGACATGTATGTACTGATGTGTATAAAATGGATGACTAATAAGAAGCTGCTGTATAAAGAAAAAATAACATCTGTAAACCACTTGACACAGTGCATAGTCCCTTGAACTCAATAATTAAGCTTACTTTCAGGTCTGCTCTGGCCCTTCCTTCTCTGTACATCCCACTCACCTTGCCTAGATGATACCTTGAAGAAAACTGCCTTGCTATCGGAAAGAGCCCAGTTGAGACCCATAAGGCTCCCGCCACCAAGGTAACTGGGGTGTCTGTGCCTGCGCTTGTTTGTAAGCTCGGCTTGTTACAATCTGTAGGCGTGTCTTTCAGCAGATGTTTGACATCATTTGTCTCCCAGCACAGACAGTATCCACCTTGATTGGTGGTGAGATGTAGATTTGGGCTGGGAACTGCCATCCAAATTAGTGCTGCATGAGGTAGTTTACCCACAGCCTCGCACTGCTACTCCTGAAGGATGACTCAAATCCTTGCGCTGTGTGTGGGAGGGAACATGACAGTTTAATTTAACTACCTTTACTGATGCACTGGTGAGGTGCCGAAAGACACATTCTCTGCTCTGCACTCGTGGTCCTGTGCTGTCACTCTACTGAGAGTCTCAGTCTGACAGAGAGGGGGAGAAATGTCCTGTGTTCTGAATCAACATGCTGTATCACCCGGATAGTGGTTACAAGCGTGGCTTCTGGAAGCAGTCTGACTGAGCTTGAATGCTGACTCCACAATGTTTTAGCCACGTGGCCATGGACAACTGACTTAAACTCTAAGAATGTCAGTTTCCTCATCTGTAAAATTGGGATGACCCAGAATCCTGCCCATCTCCTTGAGTCATTGTGAGGATTAAATGATCTCTTTCAAGTGAAATACTTAGAACCCTTCTTAGAATATAGTTAGTTTTAATAATAAGTACAGATGATTGTTATCAGGCATAGAATTAGGTTTAAGAGAATTAGTTCAAAGAGCAATCACAAAAGGCCATTTAAGGAAGCTGGAATGCCCTAATGAAAACAAACATGAGAAACTAATGCAGAGCAAGATGGAATCAGAAAACAAATGTACGTAAGCAAACAGCGTGGGCTACAGAAGAAGAAATGATTCACTGGAGGTTGAGGATGGAAATGAGGAATATCTTATAGAGGAGAAGCTAATCTAATTTGATCTAGAAGCTGACTCATATTTAAATAGAAGGAAGCAACAGTTGACATTCTAAGCAAAGACGGAGACACTATCAAAACTCTTTATCTTAATATGGGAAACCCCGAGTTTAGAGTGCTTTTATCTCACTCGAAGGGTCTTTGGGCTTATAAATCAGGAACTCGTATTCACGTACAGCCACGGTCATGGTGAGCAAAGGGCAGGGAATGAAAATAACATTTGTTGAGCATGTACTACATGCCAAGTACTGGGCCAAGCAATTCGTTTTTCACTGTATCAGAAGTTAACAGAAAGTGCGGTTGCTGTCTCCAGTTTACAGATGAGAAAACAAATTTAGGAGGGTTAAATTAAACAAACTTCCCTTAACTGGAAGAATTTGAATGTAAACCTAGACTTAAATTGTTATAGATTCTATATTCCTTCAACACGGTTATACTACCCGCTATTAGACGCTGAGATTCATCCTTTCTGAATAGATGTACATTCCAGATTCCCTCTTACTAATTAGCTCTGTGTGTCACATCTTTTTTCACCTCATGGCACAAAAAAAATGTGGTGGTATTTGTCAGGTACACTGAGAAAACCAGATGAGGCTGCCCCTGGTCTCCGGCTCCCCTAAGCCTTGCTTGGGCTGAGGAAGTGCATATCTAAGAACACCTTGGACCTTGGTACACTTGGGATAATTCTGAGATAGAGGAGAAGAAGATGTGAAATCGAAGCCTTTACCTGCTCCTTCTCCTGTCAGTTCCTTTGGGCTTCACTCAAGCACAGGAGAGCCGATGACACAAGATCAACAGCACAAAGACACCCACCAGGAGTCCTGTTTAGGAAGCCACCCAGAATTCTCCTTTGCCACATGAGTGACAGCTTTCTGCAGAGTGCATTTCAGAAAATGAGCATTCTCTACAACATCCTTTCACATTTTGACTGTGCCATGAAACACCATATGTATTTATATCACACCAGTGGTAATGTTTAAAAGAAAAATCTTTTAAGTCAGTTTTCACATTATTCCAAATGATGGGATAAGATCAGTTTGTTTCTCTCCTAGGGCTAGGAAGGCAGTCTTGTTATTCCTCACCAGTCATCAAAAGGATCTGATGTTTCTACACTTCTAACAAGTATCCTTTTGGAGGTGCGAAGTATCTGGGACACATCTGGTTAGATCAGCAATCCCTGTGTAACTGGACTCAGAATGGTGTGCCTTTCTCCTTCTTGACTGAACAAACTTAGCCTCCCTCCCACTTTTAGTTTGAGTATATTTATAATCCCATTTTTGCTTCTTGGCATTGTTTCCTGGTCTGCTCCCTGGACCCACTTATTTCATCAGGTCTATTCTGTAGAGACAGCCATTTCCTCTGAATCCAATTTTTATTCTTTGACACTTATCTGTGTTAAAACTAAACCTTGTATTCTGGGCCTTCTTTCATCCCAAACTTGGAATCTTGTTCTGGCCCATGACCTTCAGACATTCAGACACTTGCTAACTATATGTGTCCATGCCCAGCAAGGTTCCTTGAAATCCAGCCTGGACAGAGCTCCTGGTCCCCTGTTTACCTGGTGAGCGGCACTGGAAGTAGCAGGCTTGTTTAACTCTCTCTCTCACACATGCACACATTGTGTTTATATATAATCGATTTTACTGTTGAGAAATATGAGACTCAGAAAAATTATCAAACTTGTCAAAGGTAAGGACAGAAAGGACAAGAACAATTTCAGTATTGACAGCTGGGTAGAAATTGTGGGAGGTAAGTGGGCTGATTATATATTACAGCTTCTGACTCAAAAAGAAAAGATAATTTAACTTTTATACAACATGTTAAAATTTGTACAGTATGTCTTACATCCTACTACCTTCCTCCTTTTGAACCCATAGAAGTGGGTTTTGTATTCATACCTTGGGAATTCAAGATGAGCACTTTCTCCACTGCACTGATTCTGTGAGTTGTAAGTACCCACCATTGGCTATTGTCTTTTAAGAGGCCAAAATTCTTGAAGCACTTGTGTTGCCTCATGCATTATCATAAAATTCCAGGAAGGGGGGTTATGTCTAAGTGAAGAGAATTCAAACAATTACTGAGGTTGCTGTGTGGCAAAATCAAATTACAGAAGAAGTTTAGAGAGTATTCTAGTGATAGCCGAGGGATGATGAAAAGGGACTGAGTGTCCACAGGGATTATGAAAGAGGTTGAAAGTGCAGGTCAGTTGGACACAAATGGAGAAAGTAGAGGAAATCCTTTGATGTTCTTGTCAAGAAAATTGACAGTGAGTTACATGTAATCTATGAATTAATAAGGGCCATATAAAAGGATAAAATGTCTGTAATTGATTAGTCTCTCCAATATCTTAGGGTATGGAATTAAAAATAATATTTCGGTATCCAGCATGGAATGGACTAATGATTTGGTAAGTGACAGCTTCTTGCATAGAGGAAATGAATACTGACCATGCTTGAAAGCCATTCTCCCACACCCTTTCTGAGTGAGAAGGAAGAATATGAAGGAGGTTCACAGGAAGATAAGCCATTGCTCTCTGCATCCCGTGCATCCTGGGAGGCTCTGTGGAGTATCAGAGGCAGGCGCAGGGGTAGGAAGAAGGCTCATTCTTATCAGCTATTTTGGGCTGGAAGGCTAAAACCTGTTAGCTTTTAGTCTTGTTAGGAGAAAGTCTCTCCTATCACACAATTCCTCATCACCTGGGGAATAGAAGAGTAGTCTTTGGGGAACATATTTTCTGGTCTTCTATTCTCAATGAATGCACACACCACACACACACACACACACACACACACACACACACACACACACACAGCATTCTTCCTCACAGAGACATATGTAGATTCCCTCCGATTTCCAGAGGGATCATTTCCAATCCTTAGTCCCTCCAACCTTTTAGTAATCTGGATTGGAGGTGAGAAGAAAAAAAAAAACACTTCCATAGCCACCAAATCTTAGATTTATTAGAACTGGGAAGAATGTATAAAAGTTAGATACTCCTTAGAATTATGAGCCTAGCCCATTTTAAACATTATAAATATGCATTCTCGGGCTTCCCTGGTGGCGCAGTGGTTGAGAGTCCGCCTGCCGATGCAGGGGACACGGGTTCGTGCCCCGGCCCGGGAAGATCCCACATGCCACGGAGCGGCTGGGCCCGTGAGCCATGGCCGCTGAGCCTGCGCGTGCGGAGCCTGTGCTCCGCAACGGGAGAGGCCACAACAGTGAGAGGCCCGCGTACCGCAAGAAAAAAAAAAGAAAAAAAAAAGCATTATCCTCCACCCCAGCTTATATATCAGGAGGCCAGAGGAGTTCTGGGCTCTCAGAATAACTAGAAAGAAGTCCCAGGCTTTCTTTGTCTCTCACATTTTAAATCTCTGTAAACTTTGCACATTCCCTATTACCTGATGACTTCCAGTTTCCAAAACCTTTCCGGTGTGCCTTCTAGAATTAATAGTCTATCATCAGCAGAATTCCCTGTATCCACAGATTGTTCTATGGACGTTCCTTTATCTTCTTGCTCTGAAGGAAAACTGCATGCTCTCTGAGAACACTGCATCCCCTAACATCCTCTAAAGTGTGGCTATTTTCTCTCCCATTACTCTCAAACCACCAGTCCTGGCGGTGGGGCAGCTATCTCTCTGCCTCACTTAGGCTTCCAGATCTTTCCCTAAAAGCCCCAGATTGATATCTCATGTCATCATATTATATCATCTACTCAGCATCCCTCACTAGTGTTCTTGCTTACCAATGTTTGAGCTACTTCTCTTGACATGGAAATGATTTTAGATCCTGTTTGAATGTTACTTTTTCCAACATGGCTCATCTTAATTCTTGGTGCTTTATATAATAGGTGTATATATATGAATTACATGCATATATAATCTTAGAGTAGCACTTGCCTGTGGTCATCACTCCTTGCTCTTGTACACACTCTCACTGTTTGGCTTTCAGGACATTACTTTCATCACTTTCATGTTATCTCACTCAACAATACTTCTTAACCTTCTCTTGCTGGTTCCTTGTCTTTTCCTGGATCTCTTACAGTTGTTCTGTCCCAGAGATCAGTCCTTAGTCCTATTGTTTTCTCCATCCACACTCATCCCCTTGATGATCTCATCTGGTCTCCGTGCTAGTACCACCATCTACTAGATTTACACCTCAAGATCCTGAACTCCAGGCTGATAGGTACAACTGCCTGGATCCACCAATGGGATGTATGACTAGACATCTCAAACTTAATGTGTCCAAAACTGAACTTCTGATCTTCCTCTCAAATTCTGTTCCATCTGCAGGCTTTGTCAATGAGTTGTGAAAGTTCTAGCCTTCAATTTTTTGAGACCAAAAATCTTGGATCATCCTGGATTTCACTTTTTCATGATCTCAAGCTCTCAAACATCTGATCTCAGTGAAAATTCTATTTGTCCCACCTTCACAATATATCCAGAATTTTACCACTTGTTATCACCCTGTATGAGCCTTCTCACAGGTCACCTTATGTCCACTTTGCTCCCAATATATTCTATTCTCAATACAGCAGCAAGAGTGATTCTTTTATTTATTTATTTTTAAAGATTTTTTTTTGATATGGACCATTTTTAAAGTCTTTATTGAATTTGGTACAGTATTGTTTCGTTTTCTGTTTTGGTGTTTTGGCCACGAGGCATATGGGATCTTAGCTCCCCAACCAGGGATCAAACTCGCACCCCCTGCATTGGAAGGTGAAGTCTTAACCACTGGACTGCTAGGAAACTCCCCAGCATGATTCTTTTAAAAGTCAAATAATGTCATTTCTTTGCCCCAAACTTTTCAATGGCTCACATCTTATGCAGAGTAAAAGTCAAATGCCTTCTATTAGCTTACGTCACTTCCCCAAGGTCAACTCCAGCTATTTACCCTGTCACTCATTCTCCTCCAGACGTACCTGCCTCTTTGCTGTTCCTGTTCTTCAAACATACAAGATGCCCGTCTTCCTTACTGCCTTTGCATGAGTCGTTCCCCTTCTTGCAAGCATTCTTCCTCCAATTTTCACCTATCAAACTCCCTTGCCTTCTTCAAATATTTGTTTAAATGTTACCTTTACAATCTGGTATGCCCTGACCACTCAAGTTAAAATTGTGTCCAGCCTTCACCTACTACACACACCCCCCACACCCCCTCCCCCTTACTCTGTGCTTTTTGTCCCTTATAGCCCATACCACTTTCTACTATGCTATGTATTTTATTTTTTTAAGTTATGTGGATGTGGATTATTCACTCTTTATCTTCCTCCTCTATAAAGTAGGCATCATAATGGCTTTTTTTCAGTGATAGATCCCAATTCCCAGAATAATGTTTGGCACATATTAAGTCCTCAGTAAATAGTCATGAAGTAAATGAATGATTGAGTGGATGATGAGCAGACCATTTTTACATTTGTTCTTAGCCATCTCATGTGTAGAGAGAGTATATAGTCTTTGTCATCTCATAGGACTAGATTTGAGCCCTCTACTGCCATTTTTAATAGTGTGAGCTTCTATAAGTCATTTAACTTTACCAAGAAAATTGGCATCACAGTGTACAGTTCTTAGGTATTTTTCTAGGAGGAAAAAAAAGAAAGAAGTCAAACACCTATCACGGTACCTGGTACATGATAAGTGTTTAGTAAATGTTGGCAATTACTGCGTGCTTTGTAAATAGTAGCTGCTTTTTTGTTTTTCCATCTTCCTCTTGCTTGAGAGAGAAGTAGATAGGAGCTTGTGTTCTTGTGTGACACAAGCCAGCATTCCTGAGGCATCTTGCGCTAAAAACGGCTTCTGATCAGATTGTGCTGACAGTGTGACTGAATTTAATGAGTAAATATATTATTTGTGCAGGAAAAAAGCAATTGTCTCTGTGTGAAATTTGTGTCTGATTAGCAACAACAATTGCTTCTCCATTTTCAAGCTCTGGTTCATACTAATGTTTCTGCAGTGTATATTTGATGAAAATGGGATTGGGTTTCTTTTCTCTGACAAGCTGAGTACAAGCCATTTAAAGGCAAGAGCAAAATACTCCTATGCAGGACATGAGTTCCATTTCTCTTAAATAGGTTGTCACAATACAAAGAACATAAAGCAGCCCCAGTAAACAGAGAACATTCATCTTTCGAGGTGGCATGGGATGGATGGAAGTGAAGTAAAGTGTTCCAGGATGGTTGGACAAGACCTTCCAAATGGAAAATGAGCCACATTGAGGGACCCTTGGTGGGCTTTCAAACAATAGAAATAGTATTGCATCTCAGGGCTCTTTTTTTAAAAAAAAAATTCTAATTCAGAGAGATCAATTGAGAAATAAATAACAGAGATGGTAAGAATTTTTTTCAGAAAATTATATGAATAAAAAATGTCACTCAAGTCCTACATTTTGCTCATACTAATGTGTGAACACAAATTGCAAATGAAATGAGAATTTGATAGATTTATATATGTTTACTCTCTGAGTCTGGCAGACATTTTGGTTAAAAACGATTGGCTACACAGAACAGAAAAATTAAGAAGTATGTCCCTAGAACAAAAATATAGAAAAACTTGTAAAAAGTAAAACCAAAAAAAGGATTAAAAAAAAGAAGAAATATGTTCTTTCATAGAACCATAATATATGAGAATGGAAAGGGATCTTATTCTTTTACCCACCATTGTTAGGTAAGAAGATGGAACATCTGCAGTTTTAACTGTCTTGTCCAGTGTCACACTGGGAGATGGGGTCAGTGCCAGCATCCCTGGACATCTAGTCCAGGATACTATGCTCCACTCATACTTTCTTTCCTGGTGCATCTTAAGAGAGGTGGGGACAATAACATTGACTTCTGAAATAGAAAAAAAAAAAAGACTATAAAAGGAAAGTGCTCTTGAGTTTGGATGAGATCCTTAAGCATTGGTCATGAAATATCCATGTTGAAGCTTAAAAGGAGAAGGAAATTATACTCACAAGGATTTGGGGGCACAGCTAGACTAGAATCCAGGCTTTTAAAAGTGTTAACAGTGTAATGGCAGAAAACATCATGACTTGGACAGAAAGATGCTTGACGAAATGATTCATGCAAAATCATTTAACTTTGTGCCTGACACACAGGACGCGATTAGCAGATGCTCCTGACCTTCACTCATATGCTATTTCAACCACACCACAACTTCTCTTTCACTAAGGGCATCACCTGGGAGTGGAAGGTAAAGCCAGGTGAAAAATATATTTACATTAATGTCATTCAGATTTTGGTAGCAACAGGTAGAATAATGCTTTTAAAAATGTATTATTAACAAAGATTGGGGCAGGGTTAAAGGAAATCAACAAAGAATGGTATAGAATGGCCAAGACTAGCAACAACATGAAAATGTTACCAGCTGCAGGCCTGAAGGGGCAAAGGGAAGGAACAGTTATTGTAATCCAAAGAAAGAGAAGCTGTAGAAATACGGGAGGGCTGGCTAAGAGGAGATGGACCCTTTCATTTTATTTTATTTTTTTTGCGATACGCAGGCCTCTCACTGTTGTGGCCTCTCCCGTTGCAGAGCACAGGCTCCGGACACGCAGGCTCAGCGGCCATGGCTCATGGGCCCAGCCGCTCCGTGGCATGTGGGATCTTCCCGGACCGGGGCACAAACCTGTGTCCACTGCATCGACAGGCGGACTCTCAACCACTGCGCCACCAGGGAAGCCCTATTTTTAATTAAACTTTTTATTTTGAGATAATTGCAGATTCACATGCACTGTAATACATAAAAATCCCATGAGCCCTTTACTCAGTTTCCCCCAACGGCAGCATCTTGTAAAATCAGTACAATATCACATCCAGGATATTGACACTGGTACCATGAAAATACAGGACATTTCCATCACCATACGGAACCCTCATGTTGCATTTTAATAGCTATACTAATTTCCTCCTCCCTCGCTTCACCGTATGTAATCATAGGCAACCACTAATCTGTTCTCCATTTCCATAACTTCATCATTTCAAGAATGTTATCTAAATGGAATTTTACAGCATGTGAACTGGGATTGACATCTTTCACTCAGTAATTCTCTTGAGATTCATCTAGGTAGTTGGGTATAATCAAGAGTTTGTTCCGTTTCATTGCTGAATAGTATTCCACAGTATGGATATACCGATGTTTGTTTAACTATCTGTTGAAGGACCTCTCTTTCCAGTTTTTGGCTATTACGGATAAAGCTGCCATGAGTATTCATACATAAGTTTTTGCGTGAATATCATTTACTGTGTCTATGGGATAAATGCCCAGAAGTTTAATTGCTGGGTCATAAGGTATTTACATGTTTAGTTTTATTGTTTTGTTTTTTTTTTTGCGGTACACGGGCCTCTCACTGTTGTGGCCTCTCCCGTTGCGGAGCACAGGCTCCGGACGCGCAGGCTCAGCGGCCATGGCTCACGGGCCCAGCCGCTCCGCGACATGTGGGATCTTCCCGGACAGGGGCACGAACCCGTGTCCCCTGCATCAGCAGGCGGACTCTCAACCACTGCGCCACCAGAGAAGCCCGCATGGTTAGTTTTTAAGGAAACTGTAAAGCTGTTTTCCAGAGTGGCTATACCATGTCACATTCCCATCAACAATATACAATGTTTATCCATAACTTTGCTAGCATTTAGTGTCGTCGTTACTTTTTAACAATTTTAGCCATTCTTATAGGTGCGCATCAGCATCTCACTGTGGTTTTAACATGCATTCCTCTAATGGCTAATGACATCGAAATCTTTTCATGTGCTGCTTTTCCTCTTCATGAACGGTCTCTTCATATACATTTTCCTATTTTGTAATTAGACTGTTTCTTTAAATAGTATCTGAATATATTTGTATATCAAATCCCCAAGTTAACTGAAACCAGAGCCATTTGATTTCATTGTTTTGTAGGACAACAACCCAAAATGTGAGTTTGTCTACCTGGTAGTACTCCTTATACTCTTATTTTCTAGGATACTCGACTTGACATTTCTGATAGTTAAAACGTGAATCAAGTTCTGTTCAGGGCCAAGGGAGTACTAGAACAACTTGCAGAAAAGGAGGTGTTCCAAGAAATGAAGCACCTGGGAAATTATAACTCCTTTTTAATTTAGTACTTCAGTGAGAGTCTTATGCATGGAATATGAATTTTAAAATGTCCCTACTGAAAAAAGAATGTTCCTTGCTATTGTTTAAATCTATTTTGAATGTTGCTTACTCTTTCTTCATTGAGAAAGATGGAAAGAGCCTATCAAATCTTCCAACTAGTTTTTCACTTTATTTCATATTGCATTAAGAAAAGACATGAAGTAACACATCCAGTGAAACGTATGCTCAGTCGTGTGGGGCCACTGCCTCATTCCTGTGATTCTTTAGGAAAGAAGCTGTTTGAATACTTAAGTATATGAAAGTTTGTTTTTGTAGGTGCCACGGAGAATTTGGGGCATTTAAAAGGAGGTCATGGGTCTTCCCTGGTGGCGCAGTGGTTGAGAGTCCGCCTGTCGATGCAGGGGACATGGGTTCGTGCCCCGGTCCGGGAAGATCCCACATGCCGCGGAGCAGCTGGGCCCGTGAACCATGGCCGCTGAGCCTGCGCGTCCGGAGCCTGTGCTCCGCAACGGGAGAAGCCACAACAGTGAGAGGCCCGCGTAGCGCAAAAAAAAAAAAAAAAAAAAAGGAGGTCATGGCTCTATATCTATCTATCTATCTATCTATCTATCTATCTATCTATCTATCTATCTATCTATTTAGATACCATCTGAAATATAGATCACCCCAAGACAAAGCTAGGGTGATTCCCTTATCTTACAGCAAGCAGAACACCAAAAGAGATCTTGTGACTTACCGGTCCAATCCATCCTTAGCACAGGTGATTTATTTATTCTAAACCATAAGAATAAGGGAAAACTGAGGAAATACCCTA
Source organism: Delphinus delphis (assembly GCF_949987515.2). Taxonomy (NCBI): domain Eukaryota; kingdom Metazoa; phylum Chordata; class Mammalia; order Artiodactyla; family Delphinidae; genus Delphinus; species Delphinus delphis. The sequence continues at coordinate 92,597,470 of NC_082690.1, read as the reverse complement.
CTCAGAGACTTCAGTGTTGATACGTCGTCCACAGGGTGAAACCGACATTCCCTACTAGGGCATTCAAAAACTGCGCCTTGAACCCATCTGTCTTTTCGTGTCTGTTCAAAGTGCCCTCTGTGGCTCTTCTCATCTACGCCACTGTGCTTTTGGTCTCTACCTCCTCGATGCTCAGCAGCATTCCCAGGACCCAGGATTCCATGGCTACAAGGACAGATCCTGCAAGTGTAACTTTTTTTTTTTTGCTGTACGCGGGCCTCTCACTGCTGTGGCCTCTCCCGTTGCGGAGCACAGGCTCCGGACGCACAGGCTCATCGGCCATGGCTCACGGGCCCAGCCGCTGCGCGGCACGTGGGATCCTCCCTGACCGGGGCAGGAACCTGCGTCCCCTGCATCGGCAGGCGGACTCCCAACCACTGCGCCACCAGGGAAGCCCTAGTGTAACATTTTTAAAAACTTTTATTATTAAGATGGATTTCGAATACAGTTTATCTTATATTTGTAGCCATATCTTGCAAATATCGAAACTAAATTTTAAATGAAGTAGAATTAGAATCAGAACCAGAAGGTAACTGCGTTCCTTTTTTCTTTGTCACTGAAATTCCACTGTTGTAAAGGATCAAGGAGGCTATTCCTTCTACCCTGGGATCTTTATTCATAGGGAAGTTAGCTCAGATTGTAAAGTGAGAATCTATAATATTTTTTCCTTCTTTGTCAGCTAATACACTCCTTGAAAAAGTTGATACATCTGAATTTTTCTCTGAGTTTTTATCTAGAGATAAACACTGTAACGGAAAGACAAAAAAAGAGTCTGGCAGGGATGCTTCAGGATTGATGTTGGCTTATAGGCAAAGTCCTTTCCTTCCTAATTAGTTAATTGTATTTTGGATTTTGTTTAAAAATATATTATGCAGTATAGCATGTTGTACAGTAATTAAAGGCATGTTAAAAATCTTGCATATAAATATGAAAACTTGATATATATTTATATATACATTTAAATAAGATCTACTTGGGAGGGAAAATTTATTTGTAGAATAAAATCCTCTGCCACTAGCTTGAGGCTTTAGCATGGAAGAATAAGAAGATGATCAGTCTTTGGGTAATATGAGTTTGAGTTCAAATTCTTTCTCTATCACCTATCTAGGGCAAGTATTTTAACCATCTTCATCTATTCTTGTAAAGAATAGACTGTGTCCTTGGAGTGCTAGTTCTGGGGGAAGCCAGACTCTCTTTGGTTTCCCCTAGAGAGCTAAGTTGTAAAGAAGCCCAGGCTAGCCAGGTGGAGAGAGATGCCTGACCAGAATCCAGCTGTTCTTGCCATCCAGCCCAGATGCCAGATGTGAATGAAGAAACCATTCACAGATAATCATATCAATTGTCATCAACTACAACTACATGAAAAGCCTCAAATAAAAACTGCCCAGCTGAGGTCAGCCAGTCCCTGAACTGAGAAAAAGAGTATATTTTAAAATTTTGTTAAAGAACTGAAGATAAAGATATAAGAAATCCAGGAATATAATAAATGGCAACTGCTCAAAATGATATGCACAAAATAAACATGAAATACAAATTTCTGTTTAGATGGTATGTAAGGTAAGAAACGATGAAAACAAAAAAGAATAAAAATCTTTTTCAAAACAATACTCTATCATTAATATTAGATCTTTAGCAAAGTGACAAAGTCTTTTTTCAGTTCCAAACTCAGTTCCTGGATTGATAATCAGAGGTTAACTACTCTATGCTTTTTTTTATTCTTAAAGTGGAAACAATAATAGTACCTACCTCAGAGAATTAACATGAATATGTGAATATTAGATGAGTTAATGCAGAACAATGTCCAGTATATAGTAAATGCTACGTAAGTGTTTCATAGTATTAGTACTACCGATAATCTCTTTGATCTCTTTAGGCAATTCACAGTCATTTACCAGCCCAGAAACTCCATAAACAACACTATTGCTTTTGTTTTTGTTTTTTAAATGTGTTCTCCATTTATTTTATTTCCCTTTACTTCACCAGGATGTTGCTCCTCCTCTTTATTTATTTACTTTTTAAATTTGTTTGTTTATTTTTGGCTGTGTTGGGTCTTTGTTGCTGCGCGCGGGCTTTCTCTAGTTGCTGTGCGCGGGGGGCTACTCTTCGTTGCGGTGCGCAGGCTTCTCATTGCCATGGCTTCTCTTGTTGTGGAGCACGGGCTCTAGGCGCACGGGCTTCAGTAGGTGTGGCACACAGGCTCTAGAGCGCAGGCTCAGTAGTTGTGGTGCACGGGCCCAGTTGCTCCGCGGCATGTGGGATCTTCCCGGACCAGGGCTCGAACCCGTGTCTCCTGCATTGGCAGGTGGATTCTTAACCACTGCGCCACCAGGGAAACCCAACACTATTGTTTTTAGTATAAGTATCCCAAATGTTGCATGGAATATACTTGTCTGAAGTTTAAATGTAACTGACAGTCCTGCATTATTATTTGATAAATCTAGCAATCCTAGATTTAACTAGACTCAGCTTCCTCATCTGTAAATGGGGAAATCACACTGACTTCACAGAGTTGTTTGGTATGTAAAGGGCACGGTACAAAATAGCTACACGTCTTTAGGTCTTTGCTTAAATGTTACCTTCTTCTTGAGGTTGCCCTTGGCTAACTTATCTGATATTTTAGCAATCCTCCCATGACCTTATATCTTCCTTTTCTACTTTGTTTGTTGTTTCTCCTAGTCCTTTCACTATGTAACATGCTATATATTTACACCTTTAGCTGTATATTGTCTGTTTACCCCATTAGAACATAGCTCCATGAGGAGTGACACTGTTGTCTGCTTTGTTCACTGTTGCATCCTCAGTGCTCAGAAAGTGCCTGGCATATAGTAGGCATTCAGTAAATAATTGCTGCTTAAATGAACAGATGAACCAGTCAATGAATTGATGTTCATTTTGTTGCTATAACCTTTCTATACCACACAGCAGAGAACATAAACATATGCTCAATGAACGTATTGGCTCTGTGGGCCACTGAAGGTCTGTGGGCAGGAAAGCAAAGGGCTAATAGACATATTATAGGTAGATCCCTCTGATAGCCCAGACACAGTAGCTTGGGGGGAAGGAGCTGACAGCAGCCAGAGTGACAGGTAAGGGAGGTGAAGGGATATGGGTGTACCATAGGAAATATAGAAGAACTGAAATGACCTTGGGCAAAACTAGCTACAATTGTAGACACGATCCATCAATTATATGGCTACCCTTTTCTCAATAGTGAAGTGTTCTCTAAAGGCATGATTAAAATACCTAAACCATTTTTCAGTTAAAGAAACTGAGCGTTTTAAGAATGAAGTAAGATATTTGACCGAGTTCACAACCCGAACAGGCTCCAAGTGCACCCTACTTTCTACTACAGCCCAGCTGCTTAAGCCCCACAGGGAGCACCAAAACGAATTATTCTCTAGCCATGGGGAGATGCACAAGCCTACATTTTATTGAGTCCTTATCCATAAAATGGGATAATGCCACAGTGTGCCTCCTAGGGGCTGTTAGAGAGGCCTGAGTAGGGTCAGGTTTGCTAAATACGATGCTGCTTAGCCCCACGCCGTCATTTTCCCTAGCCTAACACCTGAAATCCTCCGGTTTCGCTAGTTTATTTTATGCTTGTTTGACCAATGAGCAGTGAGCTCCATCCTCTCTCCCTGTTTCCTGGCAAAAGCATGTCTGAGAAACTCAGAATTATTTAAACCTAAAACTTAGCTTTTCTGCATCCCTCAATGCCATGAATCATTGCTGTGTATACGTGATTATATATATTTATATATCCAACATACAGTAATTTCTTTGGGCTCTCAATTTGATTTATAATCTTCAGACAGTTTTATAAGTGTCTTTGTCACTTTTCTGGAATGGATAGCCTCCTTGGGACTATTCCTTGTCGCTGAGATTTCCCTCTGACTCAGGCCTCCCTTGTTTGTAAGTAGGCCCGACCATCTTAATGTTCAATATTTAATCAGAAAAAAAATTCCTTTTAGATGTAGGGCTACTACAAAATGTGCTCTCCATAATTGAATAAAGAGGCAGAAAGAGAAGAGGGGCTGTGACTGCGTGGTCACGCAGTGGAAAACAAGGCCACATCTTTGTACCTGTGAATAATACTGCTAAATAAGAGAGGATTTTCACTTCAGGTCCATTTGCCAGGCTTATTTTCTCTTTCTCTCTTTTTACTTTTAATTTTTTTCCTCTTTCTTTCAATACACAGAAATTCAGCCTCATCTTTAGAGTGGGAAAAAATGGTATGTCTGCCTCTCAGTATGGGTACTTTTATTCATAGGAAATAAATGTCAGGGAACGTATCCCTTTACACGTCTTAATCCATTACTAGTGCACTGTATAGCATAGACCTTATTGTAAGGAAGGGAATGTATTTACCCTGAATGAACTGTATTTGCATCAGATGAGCCATGTTAGTAGCTGATATTCGACCAAGTTCACGACCTAAACAGGCTCCAAGTTTATACAGTGTTATGATGTTTATACAGTGTTGACTGTATGTCAGATGATGTTTAAGTACTTTCACTCATTAAATCATTTAATCTTCTGGACAACCCTATTAGGTAGAAACTTATCACTATTTCCATTTTACAGATGCAAAAACAGTGGCACAGAGCAGTGAAGAAACTTGTTCAAAGGTGCACATCTAGTAAGAGGTTAGAGCTGGGGTTTGAACTCAGGCAATCTGTCTCCCATTCGCTGTGCTGTATTATTCATGACATAAAAGGATACCAGCAGCCCAAAGGCCAGCCCAAAAGATACCAGGATGTCTTTTAGGAGACCTTAACCCCAGTGGCCGTCACCAGGTGAAATTAGGAGTTTTGGGGCAGCAACTCATTGGCATGATTCCTCCTAGGTTTCTAAGGGAAATAAACTACAAATGAAATTTAAGTCAATCTATGTGATTTGAGTTTATTCGTTTTTTATGATAAAGCAGTGGAAATAATTTTGCTAAATCACTACTCTAGGTCAGACACTCCACTAAGTAACTTCATAAGACTGTTGAATAGAATTGTCATAAAGACTTCAAGGTAACATACATAAAATTTAATTAACTTTCCCAAAGTCACACACCAAATAAACGACAGAATTGGGACTCAAAACCATGTCTTTCTGGCCCCAAGCCCGTGTTACTTACAATATGTGATGCTATTGGTAGACAACTACAAAGAGCTACATATGTGTGCATGAGTATATATTTATGTAATGAAAACTAAAACACAGGGTAACACGTAAAAGAATGTATAATACGGAAGTTTATGTGACTCAGATATGGACAGTCTCTGGGTCTGTTTCTCTAACCTACACCATAACTGCACACCAAATATCTTTCCTCTTTCAACATTCTTTTTCATAGCTGCTTCAGCTTTGAAGCTACAGGACAATTACAACATGAAGGCTGGCCATTTTGTCTGCCGTCTTGTCCCACATATTCCATGTACAAAAATATTTGTTTTCTAATTACTTTAATTAGGACCTCTGCATTGCTTGGCTCTATTATGTCATGAATCCTGTTTATATTATGATTACTTTGGAAGAGAATTAAAATGGAGAGTCACAAAATATAATCATTCCAATATCCCTGCTGGGGCAGTCTCTATCTATCCAAAGTGGGGCATCTCTCAAAATGACGCTGGTGGATTTTGCATTTTCTCTGTTAAGTTTTCTTAAATTCATGGCAATTTCTCAGCCATGATAATCAATGATTGGTGTATGTCTGCTTGAAATTATCTCTTGTTTGTTGGTTTGCATTTTCATCTAAAACCTCCTTTAAAATGGCTGTACCTCTTTTTTTTACTAAATATTTAAGAGAACATCACATAAGAATATTTTAATGCATTATATAGTGATTTTTTTCCATCTCCTGAGAGTATCTTTCTTTAAATATCCATGCTGTGTTTTTTTCCCTCCCTCTGGGGTATAATATGTGTCAGGATTAGGCTAGGGATACTTGGGCTCACCATCTTCAGAAACTTTATTATTGCTAGTCCATTTTCCTGAGAATATATTACACTAAAAGGACAATGGAGTTTCACAAATGCACTTTACCATATCAAAGGAAAGCATATTTGAAAATAAAATCCTGAATGCCAGTATTGATCTGAAACTTCAGAGACGTCTTTGCAAGCCTAAAATAGTAATGGCAACATTTTTATCTCATGTGCCTACTTTGATCTATTGGTAATACTCTATTGAAACACAATATTGAAAGTAATTCCATGGCCATGTCTGGGCTCAATGGGAGTTCCAGCATCAATTAGCGATGTCTGTCATGATGGGGGAACTGGGAAACAGTGGCACCTAGGCCAGATAGTTACCCTACTCAGGCCTAAAGCTTTCTACACAGTGACTTTCTGTCAATGTATTCCTAAGGATGACCTGGATAATCTTATACTGTCATAACCTTTATCCATGTTCAACAAGAGCTTTATTATTTGAGATTTCTTACTAATGTACAGCCTGCATATATTTGGTATAATTTAGAGCTATTTCCTCTTGTTCAGCCCTATTCAGAAGTAGATTTGCCATATAATAACTCTTCTTATATGTGAAGGCTGTTATTAAAGAATGGCCCTGGGGATTGTCCAGAGAGGGATGGAGACTGCAAATTAGGACAGCTGCATTTGGGATGTGCATTGTGTTATATCTCCAGGCTGAGAAACTGGTCTGTTTTCAGGGAAGACAGATATTCCTGTTTCATCACAGCAGGAATGAGAGGAGCTTTCTGGATAGAATAGAGAAATACAATAACACTGACTTGCACAATGCAGACTCATAATGGAAAACAAATTTGACCCATTTTACTACAGAGAACCCACTCCCCTCAATGCTTCTGTGGTCCCATTAGCTGTCTTTGGGCTCACAGAAATTAACTACACCATATTGCCAGAGTATTCCTAACCCTCTTTCTCATCAAGGCCTGTTTAGAGTGGTGAGAGTTGACAAAAGGCTGATCATCAGTTGGGTCCAGATTCTGTAGATAAACAGTGAGATACGAAAAAGAACACTCAAGGAGTTTGCCAGAAGATAATTGATGTGCTGTGTTAGCCAGATGAAATAAAATATAATAGAAGGAGTAGAGAAGAGCTTGATTTTTATCCAGTTGAATAGTCTTTAAATCATACGCAAGGTGGAGGGGGTGGTGTCTAGAAAAACATGGTCTTTGAATCTGTATGATAGATGTTTAGCTTAAAATGGAAGAGAACTTAGATTTATTAATTGCCTGCCCCAGGCTAGGCACTGTTGCATATTTTCTCTACATTACTATTGGGGCCGAAGAGGCCTGATAAACTGTACCCCCTCTTTTCTCCACTTAAGTTCAGAAGCAGTTGAGAGGCAGACACAAGGGATTGACAGATGGAGATGAAAATATCAGCTTTATGACTTTTGAAGCTGTTGGAGACTGAGATGCAGATGCAGCCACGCGTACCTGCAACCACAGCCCAACGTATTCCAAATTGCAGGTCCATCCCACGGAGGAAAGAAATGAGACTGCGGAATATTCCGAGAGGAGACAGAGGAAGGAGCCGGTCTTCAAGCACAGCTGAATCTTATCATACTTCACGATCAGCAGAACTGTCTTCAGGAGGGGAAGATAAGTGAAGAAATGAGTGGCATTGCCCTATGGGAAATCCCTCCCCACAGGCATGTGAAGAGGCGGGAGAAAAGCACCCCCGCTAACAAAAGTTTATAAGATGTGAAATTTTTGCCTGTTGGAGGCAAAAATTTCTATTTCCCAAGAGCCACACTTCCAGACATGGGAGAGAAAGTCGTTAGAATATTTCCGGCTCTTCTTTGTTTTTTTTGCGGTACGCGGGCCTCTCACCGCTGCGGCCCCTCCCACCGCGGAGCACAGGCTCCGGATGCGCAGGCCCAGCGGCCGTGGCTCACGGGCCCAGCCGCTCCGCGGCATGTGGGATCCTCCCGGACCGCCTGCATGGGCAGGCGGACTCTCAACCACTGCGCCACCAGGGAAGGCCCCCGGCTCTTCTTACACTCCCTCCTACTCCCCGGTTCTTCCCCAAAAGAGGACAGGTGACGGATCTGACTGGTGAATTTAAGAGCAAGAACAGAGGAGCTTGCCTTAACCTCCTCTGGCTTTTTCATCTGGATGTGCTGGCCTTCAGAGGTGTTCATCTTGACAACAAACTTACTTGAGTATGTGTGTTCTGCCCTTTGGGGGAGTCCTGAGACTGTCCCTTTATGCTGAGGACTTGGTAGGTTGTGCTTAACAATTCAGAGGCGAACTTTAGAGAGCCCATTGTGACTGCAGATCTAAGCACATCTCCATTCAGCTTTATCCCTAATGAAGCTGGCCATGTTAGCATTTTAGGATCACTCTAACTAGAGTGCTTAACTCTGAATCACTTCTAACTCGGGAGGAGAAAAAAAGCATTATTTATCGGTTCCCTGAACCTACCCACATCTTGGGCCTTAGTCTGCAGCTTTAAAAGTCTGCTGACATTTGGAAAGCAAGATGGCGCAGGTTTGAAGGCTGCTGATATAACCTAACGGAGAATGGTGACTTCAGCCTGAGGATTTGGGCATGGATGACACAAGACCACCCGCTTTGACAGGTAAGAGCTGCTAATTGTGTCCAGTTTTTATAGGTGCAGAGCTAATGTTTAATAGGAAACCAGGTTTCTTGGGCCTTACTGAGAAGCAACAGGCATTGGAGACTAAGCTGTTGCAGGTGATACTGGTTGACTTGAGCAGAAACAGATTTTACCTGAGGAAACGAAACTCTGTTGGAATGAAAAGTAAGACTTTTATTACTAGTCAAAAATTATTTCAAACTAGTAGAATTTTAGTATCTAGGCCTCTTGGTTTGGACTCTTGGCATGGGAAAATTGTACAGTATTTTGCCGCTTTTATTTGGTGATTCACCTGTGTCTGCAACATGCGATATGACACTACAAAGGCAGCTGGCTTCCACAAAACCCCAGTGTGGCTCCTGCCGGCATAGAAGGCAAAACAAAATCTAACGTCCAAGCTCTGTTCCTTTCTATGTTATTTTGAACAGTGTTTAGAGCCTACAGAAAGAACTGGACTGGGGCAAAGCTCTTTGACTCATGGACTTTTTCAGGGCTAATGGTTTAAACCCTCACCAAATGGTCTCACATTGGCTCCAGAGAGGTTAATTACATAGTTTTTGAATACAGCTGAAAATATCAGAGTCCTTGACTGTGCTTTTATTTATTAGAAGGTGGAAATTTTTATAAAAAGTAATGAGAGCCCTTATTTTACACAGGCTATTGGCTTTTTCTGAACTTAGAAAAGCAACTTCCTGTATCTTTATTTCCAACCCAATGGCTAATAAGCCAATAAAGGTCAGAAAGTCATGTAGTTAGAACACTCTCTCAAAGAATCAGTTTTGCTCAGGAAGTCAAGGTGGAACTGGATTGCTTAGGAAAAAAAAATCTAAATTTTACTCTAAGTACCAGAATCAAAGCAATGAGGCAATAAAAGAAAAATAAAAAGACACATGGCACGATTATTTCATTGAGAAAGATTGACAAGTAGATTAGATAGATATATACAGGAAATTAGATATTGGTATCCAGGCTAGATCCATTTGAAAGGGAAAAAAGATGCACCAGGGTGAACTGCATTTAACAGGGGGACCTGGAAAGGGTTAGACATTTTAATTGTCCTTAGATGGAAAGGATATCTAAGATTAAAATAAGTCAAGCAGCAAAAAAAGATTATCTCAGTGAGAGACTGAAATTGTACCCCCAAGAGTCCTAGAGAAACCATTCAGTGGTACCTCTTAGAGGCTAAAAAACAACTGGAAACATTCCTTGTAGATGATCTTAAGCTTTATGAGATGACCATCACGTTGACACAGCTACCATAGGAAAAGGTAAAGATATTCTCTGTGCCCTGAGGGAATAAGTTTAAGAAATTTATGAAGTTAGGACTCTGTGGAAATGAAGAAGGATGAAACATACTAAAGGGGAGCCAGGTCAGACCAGAATAGACCAAGCTGATATCTGGGTTATTCAGCAGGGAGAATAAGTTCCTGTCTGAGTTTTTCTACTTCAGAAAGTTGAGTTTGGACCATATTTGCTTACATAATGAATTCTTTTGGCAAACCCCAAATTATCAATATCCTATCTCTTCAAAACAGAGGATGAAACAGGACAAAATCTAGTGAAATAAGCTCTTAAGAAATAAAAATAAAATAGGGGCCAGAAAGCACCATAAAAGCCAAAGAGAACAAAAGTCCTCATATCTAGCCCTACCTGTGGGAGAGAAGGGACAGGATGATATGTGAGAATCTCAACAGAAGTTTCCCCAAAGTGATAGAGGATTGAAAAAAGAGAGCATTAGAAATATATCCATATTCTACTACTATGAACAAAAATGTTGAAGATATTTTAGCAGCCATTGAAGTAACATAAACTATTCAAGTCCATAAAATTTAAAAGTTGGGGAAGGACAAGGTATCAGAAAAGAAAACATAGCAAAGGTATTCATTCTCGTGATACAACCAGGAGTTTAATATCAGAAGCATTACAGAATCTGTTGAGGGTGATCCTTCAGCAAAACCTAAATCCAGAACGAAGTGGAAACCTTTCCTATGAGGGAGGTTTTTATAGGCTCAGGTGGTGCCGTGGCAGGAAATAGCAGCAGTAGTCACTTTAGCACCAGACTAGAATCACCCGCTTAAAAGGGATAGCAGAGACCATGATCCTGTTCGGTACTAGAGCGGCAGAAACTTAAGGCTCACAGGTGAAAGGGATATTAAAGAGTTCTGGATATCCTGGATAAAAAAGAAAGGCAACTCCAAGAAGATCAAACAGCTGTGAATGCCACCATTACAAGTCTTTAAAATGTGTAAGGAGAAAATGGACAGAGTATAAAAGTTGAGTGCAGTTTTGTGTGTGGTTTTCCCCTTAAAAGACCACGTGTAGAACCACCGTGAATCTCTTGAATAGACGTCTCTGCAAAGTAAGTTTAAACTCATAAATCGGGGTTGGATGACACAGCTTGATTAGCATCCTAGAGGAAAGAAACCAAAGTTTATTTCATCTACCCACCTTGCCTCAGGTAGAAACAAATGTTTGCTTGGTCTTTAGCAAAAGATGGGTCTGGATTATACAGATAACTGAGTGGTGATAACATCATTTTGTTCGGAGAGCTTTACCAGGGGATGGGTATCGGCTTATGTTTCTAAATATGGTAGGTATAGACTGGTGCTGTGATAAACTGGTGTTTCCTGTTATCATTTTGTACTCTTTAAGCAATTTTGTACTCCTTAAGTAAAGCACCCTGATATGACACACCGAGGAAAATATGACCTCACTTTTGTAGGATTCCTGCCACAAATGTATGATCTGAATCTATCATAAGGAAATGTCAGACAAACCCAAATTGAGGGAGAGTCAGCAAAATCACTGGCTTGTAATCTTCAAAACAGCCAAGGTTATGAAAAAGAAAAACTTTGAAAGACAAACACATAAAAGTCAAAACAACATGAAGGACAAACTACCAGACTGAAGGAGACTAAAGATACAGGACAATGAAACCAAGTGCCTGATCCTGGATGCCAACCAGGAAAAAGGGTATTCAATTGGGGAAGTCTGAATAAGGTCCTAGATTAGATAACACTTTGTATCAGCATTACCATCCTGATTAGAAAAATTACACTATGGTTATGTAAGAGGATATTCTTTTTATAGAGATAGGGAGACATCATATTTTCAACTTATACTTTTTTTTTCTTGAGAAGGAGAGAATCATAAAACAAGTGTGGTAAAATGTTAACATTTGGAGAATCTGGATGAACGGAATACAGGTAGCATTACCAGATTTTGCAAATAAAAATATAGAACACCTAGTTAAATTTGAATTTCAGATAAGTAATGGATATTTTTGTTAGAGATTTGCCCTAAAGAGTACACGGAATATATTTATATTTAAAAATTGTTGTTTATTTAAAATTCAAAGGTATCTGGATGTCTTGTATTTTATTTTCAATATTTGGAGCATATTTATATTAAAACAATTATTATTTTCATGAAATTCAAAATTAAGTGGATGGCCAGTGTTTTTCTGGCAGCCTTACTATAGCATTACTTTGTGACATTTTTGAAACCTTATAAGTCTACAATTCTTTCAGAATAAAAAGTTAAAAAAATGTAAGGTATGCAAGAGTCTGGGAATCAGATTCACTCCAGTTTAACGATTTTAAGGGGCTTGCATCTACGGCAACTAAAAAAAAAAGGAACATCCTTCTACCTAGAAATTTGAGTCAGCATCCTACCTAAGACTGGGCAAAATGGAAACTGGGAAGGGCTATAAGACGTGAGATTTAATTTACTTGGATCTTACCATATAATTGTGTTTTTGTTTTAGATGGACCAGACTAAGTCAGTTGTAATAGTTGAAATGAGTCTGTTTTAATAACTGGAAGTGCTTACAATACTGTGATATTGGCATGAGATGTTACAAGAAGTACACTGTGCAACAGGAAAAGGGATCCAATAGCAGTTAGTGGGAGTTTCACATTTTTTCCTTTACAAAATCCAACAAGTTATCAGATCATACAAAAAAGTAGTTTCAGGGGTCAAAATCAGTGTTTCTCACTAGTGTAGAAGGGTGGAAGTTTTAATGCCTTTATCTTTAGAAGACTATTGAAGAAAGTGATTGGAAATTATTGAGTGTGTGCTGTATGCCGGATACGGTAGTATGCAATTTGAGATGTAATATACATGGTTTCAACTCTTGAGGTAGAAGATAACAGGCTTGCATACAATGCGAGAGGAATAAGGTTTCTACCTATTCCTCTACTATAGTTCTCTGCTATATTGACACATAGTTCAGCCATATTAGCTGTCAGGCAGATGAATATTAAAATACTGATGTTCATGACAATTATTTTTATATACATTTTAAAGTAGATTCAATAGTATCTCTGTAAAAAACATCACTTTCACTTTTACCTCTATGACAATATGCTGTCTTGAGTTAGAGAAAAAGGGCTGGGAGAGTTTCGGCTAGCTTGCCAAGAATTCCCAGGGACCCTCACGGGAATGTGCCATTCCTGTAAACACCATCCATCATGCATTTCTCCATGGAAGACAGCTGAGAACTGCTGAGCACGTAAACACCCCCTCGCTCTACCACATAACACCACTCCCTCTTCACTCGCTCACTCTTTCTGCAACACACAGCAGTTAGAAACATTAGAGCAACACAGAGAGTGAATGAATGCAGGGTCCCTACAGAAGGTATATTTCCCTACTGGCTTCTCAAACAAGATTGGGAGTAATTTGTAAGTCAGCTATGCAAAAATACTGCATAGTAAATCACCTTAAAACCTCAGTGGCTCGCGCTGAGCATTTAATTTTCTCTCTCAGAAAGACCCTGCATTGGTTGAGACGGCTTGGCTTCAGGCTGCAGGTGAGTTTGTGCTGAATGAATAATCTATCACAGAAAATACAGTGCTTTGGTAAGTAAAAGGAAGTCTGCTCTCTGGTACATAACTTGAGGGAAAATCTTAGATTAACTTGACAAAGAAGAATTAAATCAATTGGGAACTGAATGAGTAAACTGAGGTTGTTATGTTGCTCATTTGTAAAGTTGAGTAAATTATTATCATTTAAAATGATTAGTAGCTTCTACTCTACCAACAGAATAAGACAGTAGCAGTTTATGAAATATTAAGCATTTAGTATCTCATTCAATTACTGATTCCCCATTAAATATTATACATGTATTTTGACCAATGCATATTGACTACAGGCCATGCAGTGTAGGGAAAGAATGGGTATCTATGCTGGGTGTGAATGTTACAATTATTATATAAATATTAGATAATATCACTACATTCTTCATGATGATCATTGGGATGAAAAAATCTGAACACTGGAGTAAAGTTAACCAGGACTTAAATCTGGGTTGAAAACTTTCTACAAACGCAACCTGGAGTTAACCACATTGACTCTTACCTCATCTACAGGTACTGTTAAGAATATGGGAGAGGGAAGGAAAAATAATAACAGTCTTTTCTTCCTCATGCATAGTTTAGAATGGAAAGATTGAATATGCCTGGAGGACATGATGCTAAGTGAAATAAGCCAGTCTTAGAAAGACAGACGCTATATAATTGCGCTTTCACGAGGCATATAAAATAGTCAAACTCATAGAAGTCCAGGATAGAATGGTGGCTGCCAAGGATGGGGGAGAGGGGGAAGTAGGGAGATGTTGGTCAGTGGATGTAGAGTTTTAGTCACGGAGGATGAGTAAGTTCTAGAGCTCCACGGTACAACACCGTGTCTGTAGCCAACAACACAGTATATACACTTAAAATTTTGCTAGAAGGATATATCTCATGTTAAGCCTTGTTACCGCAGCAAAGAAAAGAAAAAGGAGGGGGCCACAAGAAAACTTTGGAGGTGATAGGTATGTTTATTAGCTTGACTGTGCTGACAGTATCATGGGCATATGTCCAAATTCATTAAATTGTATACATTAAGCGTATGCAGTTATTTTGTATATAAATCATACTCCAATAAAGCTGTTTAAAAAACGAAAGAATATACAGTGTGAAAGGTGAAGATGAAAATTTTGCTTTGTTACTGATAAAGCCGCGTGGAAGATGTCACTTTAATAAGAAGCTATAACCTGTTGACATTTCACCTCCAATGAGTCAGATTTACCTCCCCGTCACATTAAACCATTTTCGTCCTACCCTAATAACCAACCCCTGTTCCTCTGGTGATTCTCCCGGCACCGCTAGTAGATAGCGGTTTGCCCCCTGACTGCCACAGGAAAGCTCAGAAATATTCCTGAACGGCACATTATTTAACTCCAAGGCCCTGCTGTACCCTAGGCTGAAAACTGACACTTGGGATTCCATTTCTCATTTCAGAATATGCACAGGCAGGTCACCTAATATATTGTACCAGAAGTTAAATAATGACTTTAAGTGATATTATAAATAAACTCCAGTAATGCAATGCCAACAAAACAAAAATCCCCTAAATTTAACATAACTTCCTTCCCCTTATCAAATTTCTAGTGGAGCTTAAAATTTTTCTCTTCATATGTGACCTAAAACTCTCCTTTTCCTCCAGATATCAATTAGATTTGTGGTTCTAGTCCAGGATTTGGAGTGGAGCACGGCTATATACATCCCATTTTCTCTTTCTACCATCCATGACCTCACCCGCTTTTCTGTATTTACTTCTCTGACGTCAAAATAAGGAAGAGAGAGAGGAAAGGATGGCCTTACCTTATGGCAGGTTAGCTGTCTCCTCCTTTCTCAGTAGTAACCGCTAATCACTTGTGTAGCTGTTGTTTGCTCTTTGAGGTCGTTGAAGCCACACTAATGCCAAATGCCTGCCTTTTGTGCAAAAAGGACCCAACTTCGGGTTCCTTCTTGGGGACATATTTGTTGGTTCTTTTGAGTAGATCTTGTGGTGGTCCCCTCCTATTTAGTGTCTTGGCTTGAAATATCTGACTGGCACTCAGCATCTTCATCCCTAATTCTCAGCCTTGATTCCAGTGGGTATTTCCTCAAATATTTTGCTGTTATAATCTCCTAATCCAGAAGATGCCCCTGAGGGAAGGCAATGCAGAGTAAGCCCCTAGCTACCTGCATCTAGTGGTAACTTGTCTTCCTAAGTGGTGGAAATGCAGGTTGCTTCTTCAGCACTCACTTCCTTGACTCCACCATGCCCCTCTCATGTGCCTCTGTCTGCTCCAGTTGTATGTGGAAGGTCCATCAACTCTGGTTTAATGGACATAGTGTCAGTGAATGAAATCCCAGGCTTTCCTTCCTTTAAGATGCCTCACACTTAACTTGTCTCTTAACGTCCTCTTCTCCTCAACTTCAGAGAGGGGGAATAAGTTGCATGTCCTAGGGTTATGCTTTCCTTCACAGGTCTATTTTCTTCACTCCTTGTTTGCACTTTTTAACTGTCCTTAGAATATGCAGACACATGGATGGACCTAGAGATCGTCATACTGAGTGAAGTAAGTCAGAGAAAGACAAATATCATATGATATCGCTTATAGGTGGAATCTAAAATATTGGTACAAATGAACCTATTTACAAAATAGAAATAGTCACCGATGTAGAAAACAAACTTACAGTTACCAAGGGGGAAGGGGGAGATAAATTGGGAGATTGTGATTGACATATACACACTACTATATATAAAATAGATAACTAATAAGGACCTACTATATAGCACAGGGAACTCTACTCAATACTCTGTAATGACCTATGTGGAAATAGAATCTGAAAAAGAGTAGATATATGTATATGTATAACTGAGTCACTTTGCTGTACAGCAGAAACTAACACAACATTGTAAATCAACTATACTCCAATAAAAATTAATTAAAAAAAAAAGAATACGCAGACAAACCTATTTGATGTCTTTTGCATTTGGGGCAAACCTGGAATCTCGAGCCAAGAGCCAGATCTTCTCCAAATACTGCTTGGATTAGTTAATAATTAGACTCTCAAGGGAGCACCATCTCAACCATGGGAGACAATATGATTGTTCAGCAAATACCCTTCCTTCCCACCTCCATGGAAGAGGCATTCTCATCCTCACCACACCAACCTGGAGCTTGGTTGTGTGATTTTATTTGGCCAGTGGAATGTGAAGAGATGTGACTCAGCAAAGGCTTTAAATGCACTTGTATGGTTTGGCCTTTACTCTTGCCATGGCCCTGAGGAGACTGGCCTCAGGTAGCTGCTGCTATTTCAGGCTTGGTTTCAGAATAGAAGACATAGAGAGCAGACTTGAACCCAAGTCCAGGCAGGCCACTGCTGACTCGTTGACTGGGGAGTGAGAAATGACTGTCGTTTTAAGCCACTGAGATTTGGGGGTTATTTGCTGGTGCAGCACAATCTGATTAATATGTCAAGTCAAGTCTCCACACTCCTTTACAGTCTCTATCAGTGCCTCACACTAAATCTGTTCTACATTCAGGCCCAGCTTTTTGGCTGTGTGATCTATGCAGTCACAAATGGCTTGACTCTTGGTTTAATGCTCTGCGGTCACCATTTTTGAAATTATTAATAAATTTTGGACGTCGGGCCCCATATTTTCATTTTTCACTGGACCCCATCAGATTGTGTAGTTGGCCCTGTATCTGATTTAAGTATTTTCATGGGAATTTGTCAGAGGGCAAACAGCAGCCTTATCTAGCAGCATGGTAAACTCTGGCTTCTGCTTTATGATATGATACACACAGGCATGTTCACATACACATACCGCATTGGCCCTGCTGACATAGTGATTCTTAACTATGTGGCTTAGCTGTAGAATCTTGAAAACGTTGCTTAAGTTCTCTTAGTTACAGTTGATTTACTTGCAAATCGGTTTGTATAGTAGTACCTATATTGTGGGGTCTTCAACGAAACAAAGCTCTTAAAGATCATTGACAGATGGACGAGGCTGAGTCAATAGATAGAAGGCAGAGTTTGGCAAGATAGGGATAAAACAACAATTGGAAGACAGAGTGTATTAGCTTCTTCTGTTCAAATGATGTAAAATGTCTCCATAGCTTTTACATGTAAAATAATTGTCTAGCAGTCTTTGAGGGATTAATCCATAATATCAGGGCATTAAGTATTACTATCATTGTGGTTTCTATATTTCTACATGCCTGTTTTTACCAGGAATGAGGTTTGAATTACCATACTCCATGGATAAAAGAATATTTGTATTTAGAGTAGCCCAGAAAAAATGCCCAACATTCAGACCACAAGCAATGTCTCTGACCAGTATGATCAAATAGAACAACTTTTTGTAAAGTAGGAAAAATCAAAGGCATGATATTTTAACTTTCGCATTTGCTCACTATTGCATCACAGTCAACAAAATGGACTAAAATAGACTCAATATGTTTTCAAAATAATTATTCCTGCAGTGTAGATTCCCATGATAATCTATATAAGAGCACAGGATTGAAATTGACTCTGATTCGATTCCTTGTTTAAGGAGTGTGTTTATTTAAAAACATTTTTTTTTCACAAGCAATAAATTCAGGCTGGAGCCTCCATGTTTTACCAGTGATTGGGAAAAGTGTGAGCCCCTAAATGCCTTTGGCTGTCCCAGTATTCGAGACATCTGGTTTATTTTAGAGCCACTCAGATCATTGTCAATGAGAGAGCCATTTCATGTCATTTCTACTGCAGGTGCCATTAAAGATCGCTAGGAAGGTGTGAGCCTGTGAAAAACTTTAGCACTCCATCCATCTTACAATTACTTCTTCCAGGATATGTGTACCTATTGAGGAGAGTCATTGGAGTTCAGGACTGAAGGAGGGAGCGCTGGGCTGAGAGAGACCAAGAAAAGAGTCCGTGGAGACACAATTCATCTACATACACCACCTTTAGAGGAAATTTGGTTCCATCTTATGGGTTCATTCAGTCTACAGATATTTACTTAACGGCAGGCACTGTGCTGAGCACCAAGGCTATTCAGAGAGCAAATCAGGGTCCCTGTTTTACAAAGCTTAATCTAGTAGTTAATTCAGAAGGAAAGAGAAGGGCAGTGCTTAGCTTGGAATGTAAGGAGACATCTTTATCAGCTCCCAGCTAATGAAAAAATATCTCCTGAACTCCTACTGTAGTGATAAACTGTTTGTGATACTGTGGTTTACATTTTACAGTGTCTGTTAATGTATGTTTGACCGTGATCTTTTATGAACCTCTTTCAACCACCTTGAGAGATGAGGAAATTGAGGCTAGGAGTGCAATAAATTAAAAAGCTTATCTGGTAGGAAGATTTGAATTTATCCTCTTGGGCACAAGAATCAAGGTGAAGGGTGGAAGCTGCCCACAAACAGAGGGAAGTGTCTTAGAGTGCTATGAGTTGTTCCATCTCAGGAGGGTATACGTTCGAACATCAGGGGAGCAGACACTTTCAGATTCCTTTGCTCTGGAGTTCTAATCATATATGTGTCCTTTCCAAGAGCCCAGCAGTTTTCAGACTTCTGTGTGCTTTATAGAAATGCCTGGATCCAACCTAAACTACATGATGCAGAGTCTACAGCAGTGGTGGCTGGGACTCTGTATTTTCATCAGATACGGAGGTCTTCCCCACGTGAACCACAGTTTGGAACAAATTTACTACACCAATATTTTCACCTGTGCTTTAAGAAGCACTTTAAAGTAGTGGATTTCAAACTTTTTTTTTAAACTTTTCTTCTTACTGTGGTAAGAAAGCTTAACCTGAGCGTCTACCCTCTTCACAAGTTTTTAAGTGTACAAGAGAGTATCGATAGCTATAGGCACAATGTTGTACAGAAGATCTCCTGAATTTATTCTTTGATTGAGAAACACAGGAGATCCACATATAAGTAAATAATAATAGAAGTCATTTTCCATAACAATACTTGTCTTTACTACATATGATGAACCTAATCTTTTCTTTTTGCATTTTGTAAATGCAAATTGTGTCTCAGTAAATTAATGTCACTCATCACTAATGGACCATGACCCACATTTTTTTTTTTTTTTTTTTTGCGGTACGTGGGCCTCTCACTGTTGTAGCCTCTCCCGTTGCGGAGCACAGGCTCCGGACTCGCAGGCTCAGCGGCCACGGCTCACAGGCCCAGTCGCTCTGCGGCATGTGGGATCTTCCCGGACCGGGGCACGAACCTGTGTCCCCTGCATCGGCAGGCAGACTCTCAACCACTGCACCACCAGGGGAGCCCCATGAGACACATTTTAAAACGTACACCTTTAGAGATATGGCCTCAGGCCTTGAGGATGGGAATCCACAGACTCCATTTAAACCAGAGCAGCTCGCTAGCTTGCTCTCTTTCTCTGTGGATTTTTTAAAAATTTTACATTCTGTTCAACCTAAGATTTTTAGATAAAGAAAGTACTCCTTAGATTTAAAAATAAAAATTTTTAACTCCTTTAGTCATAACAAGCTGCCTTATAGGCTTGGCCCCAAAGGAGATAAGAATGAGTAAAACTCTATCTCTGCCCTCAAGTTGCCTTTCATGTAATTGATGAGCTGTGGCTAATCCATGTGAAGCAAATAGTAGATAATTAAGTGCTAGGGCGATATGGTAGAATACCAAAAATATCTCAGGCTTGAGAGGTAAGTCATTTGATTAAAAATAGTTACTGAACTTTCATTGTATGCCAGGCTTTGCTCTAGGCATTGGGAATATAATGATAAATAAGATATGGTGTCCACCTTCAATGACACTCTAGAGGGAAAAAGAAAGAATCAAAGAGGCTTCTGCACCCGGATGTGATCATTGCTATAAAAAAAAATACATGGGAGCACAAAAAAAGAACCCTTGGCCTGTCACATGAGTGAGGAAGAAGGGACTTCTGACCTTGGAGGTATAAACTTGAGCTTATGGGGAAAAGGTACTCAGGCAGGAGTGAAGTCCCAGGTGAAAGGGTTCAGGAGCATGTGGTCTAGCCCTGGGGGAACTGCAGGTAGTTTAGAAAGCCCAGAGGGTGCAGGGAATGGGAGAGTGCTGGTGAGGGAAACGTTAGCAGGGTATGTAATGCACAGGGCCTTCGATGTCATGTGGAATATTCTTGACTATATACTGAGTGCTTTGGGGGAGTCATTCAAGTGTTGCCACCAGCCGGAGAGTCAAAATTAGACATGTACTTGAGGAAGCGTACTTGGACTCATGGGTGGAAACTGGAGAAAGGGTCAATGGGTTGCAGGGAGTTAAGATGGGACTGTGCTGTAGGATTTGGGCAAGAGGAAACAAGACAGGAACTGGGCCACGGGCGGTGTGAACAGAGCTGAAGAGTGACAAAATGGAACTAGAACTACTATGGGACCCTTGGTGTAAATTCAAATTCTAATTTTTGCTGCTAAGAAGTAATATTTTGGGTGTCATTTAACTTCAGATTTTCTCATGTTTAAAATGAGAATATTAGAAAATATGTTCTGCTTAAAATTTCTAAAGCTATAAAATTTTCTAATAAATATTTTACCCTGATTAAGGAGAAAGTGGGTAGTACTGACCAAGATGAGGCTGGTCAGTTATTTGGTCCTGAAAAATGTTGGCTCATATTTTAGATTTTTATTAAAATGGGTGTGAGACCTGAGAAAATATCAGACTTAAATATATGTTAAATCTAATTTATTAAATAAACTTTAATGTGTCACTTTACATATAATTACAGGTAGGAAGAAGAACACATTTCTCCCCATTCCCAGCTCCTTTCCCAGAGCCAAGTTCAGTCTTTTCCTGATTTCCTCATTGGAAGCTGATTGCACCGTGAGCCTTGTACTACTGAAGTCTGATTTTCTGTACCCTGGTATTTTCCTCTAGAAACATGTGTTGTGGCTGTTGGATAATTTGTAGCTTGCTGTAGATATTAACATTGCTTGTGTCTGGTAGCTGACTAATGTGCTTATTTTAGGTAGCTCATTCCTTTGATGGTAAAGATTATGTGCTGAGAGATACTGAGTGCCAATTTTGTGGAGAGAGATTGCTTATGCTAATTCATATGCCTGGGCATTTAATTTGGTGCATTTACAGTTCATCACAATTACTTGGTTTTTCTGTTGTGGTGCAAGGGGAAATAGGTTTCTATAGAGTTTTGACTTATTAAGGGTTATAGGAGCTAGGAGCTAATAATTAATAATAATAATAGTCACTATCATTCATTAAGTGCTTACTGTATGCCAGGCATTATTCCAAGTTTTTCTGACAATTTTTTTTTTTTTTTTTTTTGCGGTACGCGGGCCTCTCACTGTTGTGGCCTCTCCCGTTGCGGAGCACAGGCTCTGGACGCGCAGGCTCAGCGGCCATGGCTCACGGGCCTAGTCGCACCGCGGCATGTGGGATCTTCCTGGACCGGGGCACGAACCCGTGTCCCCTGCATCGGCAGGCGGACTCTCAACCACTGGGCCACCAGGGAAGCCCTGCAATCCCCATTTTAGAGATGAGGAAACTCAAGCCCATGAGCTTACCTTCCAGTCTAGGTTGTTCTATTTCAGGATCTCAAAGGACTGTCTCTCCTTTATGTTCCAACTCCTCCTCTTATTCTTCCTCTTCTCCTCGTTCTCCCCCACTGCCGCATTTTCCCTCTCATCTCTCCCTCTCTCCTTAAAGCTTTTCTTCTTTCTCTCCCTCATTCTTAATTAAGATGAACAGTAACAACATACAATGGCATAAAATATCTATGGTGAAATAATTAAAAGGCACAATTAAAAATGAAAGGAATTCAGTAGCTCATTTAAGTGCCTTTGGCTTTCAGTATATATAGTGTAGATGAGCCCCCGGGAGGGTTTTCTTTTGTTTTTTCCCTCTCTCTCATTCTTTTTCTCTCTCATTTTCTCCCCTTCCTCCTCTGCTACCACTGCTACGATTACTACTTTTCTTTCTTCTCCTTCTTTTCTTCCCTCATCATCGCTGGTTTGGTCTATAGGAGTAGCCACATGGCTTTCTGTATCGCTCAACAGGTCATTCTGCAATGCCTATCGCACAGAGCATTAGATTAACTGTGATGCTGGAGTCTGGGGGTATTGACTGAAGATGAGTGAAGCTATTCTGGATACAGGACACAGTTACAGAGTCTCACTTGGCAGAGTTTCAAAAACAACCTTGACTTTTAATTTTCAACCTGTGTTATATCCAGATGAAAATTTATCTTTGTACAGGCACCTGATAGCAAATAGATGATTTCTCACCTCTGGATCCCACTCCTAGATCCTCTAGCAAAGATCTTTATCTCTTTCCTAAGGTAGTAAGAATAAAGGCTCTGATCTGGATATGTAGTTTCATCAGGACCAGACTTACAATGGTCAGAATACTTACCCCTGCCACCCCCAACTAAAATTCTACCATTAGATAAGTTTGTTTGCCCTTAGCTGTAAAGAGATTGGTCTTTCATCAAAGGTAAATATGCCAGAGACGAATGACATCAAAATCTGAGAATTAATACATCAAGCCCAGGCTAGCTGGCTTGGCATTAACCTAGAGTCATTCTAATACAAGGATACAGGGAGGGAGCAGGGGGGGCACTGAGTGATGCCACTAAGAACTGGGGCTCCAAGGTGGAAGCGATGAGCTGAAGAGGGAGGGAGTTCTCCAGGGAGACTGCAAATGTCCCAGGAGATCACAGTAGGCTCTGTGTCCAGGGTTGACTTTAAGTCAGGATTTTGTTTGCTTTTTAACATGGCTTTTTAAAGAATCACATCAGACTTAGAAAAATGAGGATCAATTCATTTGTTGGCCTAAGACTTAGGCCCTGAAAAGTAGATCATTTTACCTGGTAGTGTTGGAATGATCACATGGTCATTATTATACGGAAAGCTGTCTAAGTCTGTTTGGGCTGCTATAACAAAATCCCACAGACTGGGTAGCTTATAAAAAACAAAAATGTATTTCTCACAGTTCTGAAGGCTAGAAATCTGAGATAAGGGTGCCAGCTTGGTTGAGTGACAGCCTTCTTCCTGGTTCCAAGCCAGCACTTTCTCACATGGTAGAATGGTCAAGGAAACTCTCTGGGTTCTCTTTTATAAGATCACTAATCCCATTCATGAGAGCTCCACTCTTAAAAAATAATCACTACCAAAGGCCCCACCTACTAATGCCATAATCTTTGGGGGTTAGGATTTCAACATATGAAACACAAACATTCAGAGCATAGTAGAGTCCAATTGCTTAAGTTTAAAATCAAGCACTGTGATTTACAGCTATCTGACATTGTGCCCATGACCTTAACCTCTCCAAGCCTCACTGTCGCCATCTGTAAAATGGGATCAATAGTGGACTCTCACCTGTGTAGATTTAATCAAATTACTAGTGTAAAGTAGCAGACTGAATAAATGTTTGTCCTTATTGTTTTCATTAAACTATTATGTTCGGGGGAAAAAATTCAGGAGGGTTGGCTGAGGTGAAACTAAAACAGAATCACCCTATTGTGTAGGGTGTAACGTACCTCGTTCTGACTCAGCAGTACTCTTCTCAAGCTGGTTATCCCAAAATGTCTTCACATTCTTCTGAAATAAGTTTTGGGATCTTAGTTGAAAGGAACTTTTTGAATGCAAATGTAGTCCTGCATACAGCATCTCCTGCCCTCTTCTGGCCTCTCCAAGAAATTCAAGTATCAGTATTAAGTAAATAGAAAGTGTATTTTTAAATTTTATTTTTAGTGAACACCTACAGTTTACCGTTTTTCTCAGTTCTAGATGAGGAAGATGCATCTCTACTATTTTGTATGAAGATGGCAGTTATCAGAACCTTTGAGTGGTTTTTTCAACAATTTGCTTTTGAGATGGAGATTTCCTTCTCTTATTTTATTCAATCCTATGCTTCTAGCACCAGTTCTACATGTCAAAACTACTAAATAAATAATGAAACGGTGCCGCAAATTATTGCTGAGACTAAAATCTGAGGTCATTATAATTCCTGAGATAATTAATCAGATGTTTAAAATAGAACCGGCACGTGAGAACCTTTGATTCTAGAAAAAGCCTGAGGCTTAAAGTCCCACTTCTATTAGAGATTATATTGGACTTTAACTCATTTTCCCACAGCCTTCAAAAAATAAATAAGAGCATAATTTTTAAAGGTACATGAGGGTCTCCATTTTGGTTTTCAGATGTGGTATGGATTGAGCACCAGTTTGCTATGCCTTTGAAAGGCTAGTCTTTGAAGTTATCTGCACAGTCTCACACCCAGCCAGAGGTGTCATGGCTTGGCAAAAGATTTCCTATTAAAATGCGACACCAAAACAGAGGTTTGTGTTGGTCAGTACTGTACAAGGGCGCCAGAGGACAGCTTGCTGTGATGGGGAGGGTCACAGTCAGCAGAGACCAACTTGCTGAAAGATCCAGTGCTTAGGGCGGTCTCACACATCTTAGGGCTTCCTGCGGTTAGAAAAGATTAGCTAAACAGAATGAAAGGAACATGGGAGGGGAAGCCCAGTTGGCCTGAAGAGAAAAGAGGAACAAATAACTGAAGATGAGAGCAGCCAAGCATGTGTGACGTCAGCTGCAGTTTTTCCATTTTCATCTTGGGTTGTGTAATTCAGGGGTCCCCAAAGTTGAACAGCCATAATCCAGACTCTTGTTTTCCAACCAATCCCAAGTTATTAATGTTTAAAATTTATATTTCCTGAATTACCCCACGCACAAACAACTAAAAGCTTTTACAGCAAGAAACTTTGCTTAGTCATTAAAACACATTACTATTCATAAGAATAAGCAGGTGCAAATAGTGTCTCCAGTTTGGATAAAGAAGAAGCATGGGAGAACTTCCCGTATAACTTTTAAAACATATTAAAAGAATACAGTGCTTAGAAGCGTTTTGCTGACTCCAAAAGCTGCAGACAAAATAGTGGAATAAGACATCAGACCTAGA
Source organism: Delphinus delphis (assembly GCF_949987515.2). Classification (NCBI taxonomy): domain Eukaryota; kingdom Metazoa; phylum Chordata; class Mammalia; order Artiodactyla; family Delphinidae; genus Delphinus; species Delphinus delphis. The sequence continues at coordinate 92,572,108 of NC_082690.1, read as the reverse complement.
GACAAATGCTAGCCTCTGACAAACATGATATGAATTCAGAAAGAAGTATCATTTTCCATTATGACTGAGATAATTGCTTAAATATTGGGAGAAAATATTAAAGTTTAAATAGCATCACATACCAAAATATATTTCAGGAAGATTACAGAATTAAGTGTATTTAAAACATGGAATAATGAAAGAACAGTTAAATGCCTATTGCAGTATGTATATGAGACGATATTTTATTGCCCTGAAGATGGCATTTTTGATGATTATTGACAAAGGAATATAGTTGTGTGACTTAGTTTTTAGTTGCAAAGAAACCAGCAAACTCTCTAGCTAAAGTACAAAGGGAATTTACTTTATAAGTAAAGGACAGTAGCTCCTAGACTCTCTAGGAGAGTCAGATTATTATGACTTGCGGCCATGCAGCCAATAAAATGCCTCATCCACCCTGTGGCATTGGTGCAGATATAATCCTACCATTACTAAACATGAGACCAGAAGGTTTTCCCATAGATTCTGATAATGGGCCCTACTGATGGGAAAAGAGTAAAGGGACAGAGTAGGTAATTAAAGAGTTAATCCCACTAGGGGATTGTGAACGAAGAAAAGAGTATGGGAGACCCCTGTAAGTTAATGATCACTCAAAAAAGCAGGTTTGCTTAACCACAAAACCAAGCAGGCTTGCTTAGCAACAAAACCATGCAACAGAAGCATGAGACATGCCCCCAAACAATAAAACAATGGTGGAATGAGACCCGTATCCTGCCCAGTGAGCTCAGTAAGTTAATGATTCCTAGGACACGCTCCTCTGCATGCACTAAAAACAAAAAATACAAGGAAAAGGTGACATTGTACTAAAACCTGAGATGGTTTACCATTTTTAGCATATGTTACCACCTTTTTGCTCATTTCCACTGTGCCATGACAGTCCTGGCTTAACCATGTAGGGACAAGAAAACTCCCCCGCCTGACATAGAGGAGGAGCTGATAATGGAAGCTTGATGTCTACTCAAGAATGAGGGAGAAGGTGGTCTTCTCCCCCTCCCCACTTTTCCTTTGATTACAGAACTGTAGCCCACTAAGTGCTTGGCCTGGCACCGTCTCGCCCACTCGCTTGTAAGCCTCACGAGTGTCCTATTCTAATCAATCACTTCTTATCTATCACTTTGCCTCTTACTGAATTCTTTCTGTGCTGAGACATAAGGAACCAGAGCTCCTTGGATCCCCCCAGATGCATTTCTGCGGTTTCATTGCCACTGAGCCACTATCATGGCAGCTCCTGAAAGCACCATGCCTCTTGGCCAGGCTATACCAAGAAATGGAGTCCACATAGAGTCTCTTTCCTTATGCCACCCTCTTCCCAATGGAAGCCTGAAGCTTTAGGTGCACATTATTGATGGAGCCTGGATTACCTAAGTCTTGACCTAGGCTGGAAAATTGAGTTGACTTCTACCTTGGAGTGGTAGGACTCGAGATGTGGGGATTGCCTCAAGTATAGTTACAATGTTGAGAAGATGGTATGCTTTTTATATTGTGTTCATACACCTGTGTATTCTAAATTCTCCACAATACATACATATTAATTTAGCCAGAAAAACTGAAGTTGATACCCACAAAATCATTCTAAGGCCAGTGTAACACTGTCTGATTTGGAATTGAAAGGAATAGTAGAATGTTTAAAACTAAAGTCCCTCTTTTTTCATATGAGAAAACTGAGGACAAGCGAGGATGAAGAGGCTTATACAAGGTCATACACTCAGAAGATAGTGAAGCCAGGCCAGAAATTCATATTTACTGGACTTTAAGATGAGGAATTTTTCCATTTTATCTTGGGTATTTGTATTTTATCTATGAACTGGAGAAAATGATAAAGTATATTTGTTTTATACTTTATGGCTAATGGATATATAATCCTCACTACATGAGAATTCCCACTTACTTTGGGATGTATCATGGTAATCCCTTTCAGGTCAAGAAGGGAATGCACTATCAGCTAACCCCAGTCTCTTTGTCTTGTCGATAAGAGCAACTTTAGTTTTCCCAGTTGTCGGATATAAGCTCAAAACAGTAATGCCCCTTTGAAAAGCCTTTTGAGATAAGTTTATGAAAAGAACCATGAGCATGGCATTGCTCCAAATCAGGATGGTTACTTGCTTGGAAAGATGGAATTAATTTACTTTGTGAATAGCACAGAAAGAACATCTCTTTTGAGTTGCAAAACATAGCAAGATTACCGTATCTTGGAGAGAGAAATCTGTTTGTAAAGGGTGATGTTTAGGGGAGTTAAGGAGAAATGAACAAGACAGTCACCCTCTTCTGTGGGATAATTAGCTTCCCAACAGCTGGGGCCAGAGTCACTTTGCTATTCCTAGTACAAGCCCAATGTCTAAGCTGTAATATGGGGTTCAGTGAAAGCTGATTCAGTGAAGACATAGATGTAGGTTATCTTTATATTTCATCTTTATAATAATTATGGCCTCCGATCTAATGCTTGGCATTTGCCAGGCATTGTGTGAGGTATTTTACACACCTTATTTCTGTCCTGAATGCTTTTTGGAGAACAACTTAGAGATTGACTAGAAGCTTACAGTGCATCTGCTCAGTCCACAATCACTGTCCATCTGGAAAATCCATCCCCAACCTGATCTACAATCCCCTCAGTGGTCACTACTGTAAAACAGGAGTTTGTCCTCTGGTCACTGAAAATTGAGCCAAGATGGACATCTTCCTGAAACGGGAGAATTTTGATTCTCATTCCCATGGCTTTGCAAATGAAGTTAAGACTCAGAGACTGTTAACAGGTCTCTGGAAGTGGCTAGTCGAGTAACATGCAAACTCCAGAATTGTGAGTCTCTAGAAAAAGAGAAAGGAATGTGAAGCAGGTTCAGAGAAAGGGGAACAGATCAAAAGTAAAGTCTTGATATTTATCCCCAGAATCTCTTTTTACTTAAAACCCAGCTTCAGACCCCTGAATTCTACGGCTATCCTCTCTTTGCTTAAGCTAACTGGAATTGTCTTTTGGAAGTTAGAATCTAGGATCTTGGCTAGTATACGGTATAAATAAAATATGTACATTCATACCTACATCCAAAGAAACGTGTTATCTCTTATTTTCACAGCATATCCAAGAGTGGATATTATCATCCCCATCTTATAGATGAGCCTACAGGCTCAGAGAGTGGAAACAATTTTCCCAAAACAATCTACTTAGATTAGTTAGAGCTGGTTATTTAATCTGAGGTTGGAATAGCTTAAAATCCTGTGATCTTCCTAGCCCTATATCATGCCCCATCTAGTTTTATTCATTCTTTAAACATGTATTTATGGAGATCCTGTTAAGTCCCAGGCACTATGTTTCTACGGTTTCACCAGGGTTGCCAAGTAGTTGTAGATATTTACAGGGTATTGTATCCATATGTGTCCATGTCGACTACCAAAGGCAGGATGCTCAAGGTTAAAGAATAATCTCTGAGATTCATTACTCATACACTACTTTCAGTAAAGATATAATTAAGGAGAGACCAGCTTTCAAAAGACATAGGAGGTGTTGGAGGATTTTGGAATTACTAAAATCTTTCAATATTAAGCATTTACCAAGCTACTGTATATTTTAACTGGATCAGATGCCACCTGGTGTGATTTTGTCCCTGGTCTTCAGACAGAATGTGGCTGGGATTGTCAGTGGACTGGTAATGAGCACCTGTTATTAGAGGGGTTTTTTTAATGGTCTCCTGAAGGAGATTTGCTGAGTTGATGATCCAATAATGTCTCAGATTTCCTATTAAGCCCAGAGAAGGCAGGTAACTTTTTCAAGGTCACAGAGCTAGGTGGTTGCAGAGATGAGGCTTGCCAGCTGAGAATGCACTGCCAACAGAAGTCATTTTTAAAAATTTATGTAATATTTCTTCTTATTCCTCCAAATAACAACACATGTCAGTTAGATTCATGTCAGATCCATTATGTATTCTACCCCCTCAGTCTGTCTTTCTTTGACTCAGTGAAATATAAAATGGGAAAATTACAGGTTTTTATAGTTAGAATCTACAGTGCTTAGGGTACAGTATAAAAGGCCCTATATTAATTATGTACATTCTGGCTTATTATATAAGTCTACCTTCTTGTATTAGGACTTAAAATTTCGCTAAATACCATGAGTTTTAAAAAATCATCAATATCATTCTCAAATGTAATTATATTCTTTAAAAAATGACAAGAGTCCAAAAAAAGTGACAAGAGTCATATGTCAGAGCTCCTCAGTTTTTATAAAATGTATGCCTTCTTTTGTATCTTTTGTAACATACAAATAAAATACAAAATATAAACAATATGGTTGAACGCTTTGGAAATGGAAATTATTTATGTTTTCTAATCCCAAGAGGGCATCTGTGCATTATCATCATAATAATTTTAAATAATAATGACAACAACAATAGTTAATACTTAAAGAATACTTATTGTGACCAGGCAATTTTCTGAATGCTCTACATGCATTAACTCAATCTTCATAATCACCTGTTCACCTGTGAGGTAGCCCTATTAGTACCCCATTTAACAGATGAGGAAGATGAGGCACAGAGATTACTACGGGATCAGCTCCAGTAGCTGAGCTACTTTCTAGGTAAGGAGATAGGACTGTCTCATCCTTGGTCTTTAAATGCGGCCCACATATATGTAACATCTAAATGGTCAAGCAGTTTCTCCTGACCTGGCTCAAACTCTGCTTGGCTCGGATGGTTTTCTCCCTCTTTTTTCCAGGTGAACCCCTATTGAGACTTCAAGGCTCATAAAAAATATGCTCCCTTTTACAGTCTTTCCTTCTAATGAACTTGCATTGTTTCTTCATTCATGTTGCCCTGACCTTTTTTTCATAATTCTGCCGCTCTAATTTGGAACATCACTGACTTCCTGACTGCTCCAAATACTGACTACTACAGTATTTATTTACTAAGTTATGAATCCCTTTGTGAAATCGGACACTCGTAATGAACCTCTCAAAGTTTTTTCAAAGCACCATCCTCCACAGCTGCTTCTCTTGATTTTCCGGTCATTCCAGCTCAATCTTCATTATGTTTCCCTCTCTCTCTCTCTGTGCCTATTAAATGATGGAAGTCTATAACCTAGATGCCAACACAAGATCTAGCATCCAGAATGGTCTTTGTCATATGTAAGGATCTCAATAAACATTAGCTGCATAATTTTCCTCATGAAATCTAACCCATGTATATGGTTTCAAGTATGACTCATGAACTAGCAGATGTGAAATCCAGAACTCTTAAGCTTAGGAGTTTCCAATCCAGGTCTAATGTCATGCTTTCTATTAGTATTCTGTTTTTCTCTCTCATTCTTTCTTATCTGGATGAGTTACTCTTTTACTCTCTCTCTCTCTCTCTCTCTCTCTCTCTCTCTCTCTCTCTCTCTCTCTCTCTCTCTCACTCACACACACACACACACACACACACACACACACACACACACACACTGAGGACAGTGGAATGTTGGGCATTGGATTAGGTGCTGGGTCAGTGGTGGGACCTTCATGATAGTTGTCTAGGTGAGGGTACCAGCTTGTTATACTGTTTTCTCCCTCTTTTCTTCTTCACTCTCCATTTCATTTTCACACTCATGATACAGTGTTCTTTGGGAAATATCTAACTGCCCCTATTCAAAATTCTGTTGGTTTTTAAAATTTTATTTATTTTTTTAATATAATTTTAAAATATTACATTCCACTTACAATTATTACAAAATATTGGCTATATTCCCTGTGTTGTACAATGCATCCTTGGGCCTATCTTACACCTAATAGTTTGTACCTCTCATTCCCCCACCCCTGTATTGCCCCCGTTCCCCCTCCCCACTGGTAACCACTGGTTTGTTCTCTATATCTGTGTGTCTGCTTCGTTTTTGTTATATTCACTACTTTGTTGTATTTTTTAGATTCCACATATAAGTGGTATCATACAGTATTTGTCTTTGTCTGACTTACTTCACTTAGCATAATGCCCTCCAAGTCCATCCATGTTGCTGCAAATGGCAAAATTTTGTTCTTCAATGGTTCCACATTGTGTATACAGTAGAGTTCCTTTATATCTGAGAAGGCCCTTTATAATTTGATCCCTGACTATATGTCAAGCCTTAATTTCTTCATTCTCACACTTGTGTTCTATATTCCAGACACAGCAAACGCTTTGGTATTCCTTAATCATGCAATGGCTTTGCTTATCTAAGTATCTTTATACACACCATCTTGTTTGAATTTGGTAAGGACTGAGAGAAACAGTAAATTACATTTCTCTTACCTGCCAGGGTTCATACTCAACGTAGGGATAAACACAAAGTAAGATAGGTAGAGAGCAAATGTCACCTTCACCCTGACAATGTTTATCTTAGAGTATGCAGTTTATTTTGTTAGGCAAGTGGTCCTCCCTAAATCCTAGAATAGACAGACTTAGACTGTCTTCCAGGCAAAGACAGCATGGGAAAATGGAAGCCTCACCATATCCTCAGCTTGCTGTATGGGACAGATAGAGAACACCAGCTCTCTGAGGGCAGGCTAGCTCCCCAATGAAAAGAGAAAGTACACAGTCCTGTTCTCCTCCAAAACTGCCAGCGGTTTGAGTGGCTCTTCCTCTCCTGTAGGGAGTTAGTGAGACAGCAGAGACAGGCCAGGAGTGGCTTGGAAGTGGAGCTCCTCCAACCTGGAAGTATTTTTAGGTGAATAATGAAGATATATCAAGTATAAGCTGAATTCAACAGGAGTTTTTCAATTTTAAGTAGAAAGAAAAGAAGCACCTCACTTTGCCTCAAGCCACAGAATGGAACTGATTAGCTCACACAACTGAAAAGCATCTGAGTCCAGGCACTCAGCGTCATAGAACTTGGTCTGTCTTCATCTTCGCTTTCCTCTCTCTCGAGTCCAATCTCAGGCAGGCTCTTTCCTTACTGTGCTGTGATATTAAGATGACCATCGGTGTCTGGTAACTATCTTACAAGCTCAGCTATGCCGATGAAAAGAGAGCTTCACCTTCCCAAGAATTCTAGTGAAAGGCCTGGGCTGAATGTCATTGGATAATCTAGACCAGGGAAGTAAAACAATACATATTTTTTGGCCAGGCATGGTCGGGCACACCCTCCGCCACCACCAGAACCGTGGTCAAAGTCAAGGTTATCTGAAGGACTGAGATGAGAGAGGAACGTTTCAGAAGGAAGAGCATCTATTCTGGGCAGACGGAAACAAAACATGTCAAGGGCATTGTTCCATAGGTGAGTGGAGTGGTGAACCAAAGTAGACAGGTTGTTTAGTAGCAGTGACTCTGAGTTTAGGTAAAATAGTCTTTTCTCGATTATGCTTATTGTTAAATTAGACTACTCCATGATTCTATTGCAGCCAGCCAGGAGAGTGTACTCATTTTTTTGTTAGCCTAGGAATCAGACTTTCACAAAATAGGTGAATTGGGAAATCTCTTAGCTATACAGAAAATATTGTTGCTGTGACAGTTGTTGCAGTAGAGGCCTGTTGGAAATGAGTCAGGAAGTAGATGGAAGAAACAGTCACCCCGGTCTCTGCTGTCAAGTGAAAGGAGGGTGCACGCAGCTGTGAATTTTTCTACTCTCGTTTCTCCTGGAATCGCACGTCTCTCCCTCTCTCCCTCCCGCTCTCGCGCGCGCTCTCTCTCTCTCTCTCTCTCCTCCTCCTCCTCCCTCCCTCCCTCTCTCCCTCTCTCTTTCTTTCTCTCTCTCTCCCTCTCTCTCTCTCTCTCTCTCTCACTCTCACACACACACACACACACACACAGTGTCTCTCAAACAGGCCAAATCATCATTTTACCCAAAAATGATGAAATGAAAAATAAATATGCCAGCTTCCATCCAACAGAAATAAAAATACCTCCAAAATTTCGACTTAATGGTATATGTCAGGTTGTATTGACTCACTTGTGAAAGAAAAGTTGCTGTATTGCTCATTCTGATTTAAAATATCATAGTTAGAGGTCTCCATGATATGTGTTGATCAGCAAAAGCGGACCCTTTGTGCCCTGCTGCACACTGGCAGGAATGCCCGTGTTACAGGTTTGCCAAGGGCCCGGTTGTGTTCATGCCAATGTGGCCTAATTTTATTTTCCTCGCTGTCTGTGTCTCTGTCTCTCTTTTTTTTTTAATGTTTGAAAAGTACAATAGAACTGTCTTCTCAGCATGGGGATATCTGCATGTGTTAAAATTACATTTTAAACTCTCTCTCTTTTTAATTTAAGAGGACTTGTCAGAACATGCAGTCTTTTTTCCCCCTTCCTAGAAAACGGGGAATATACAAACCTGAGATCTTCAGAGGCAAAAGCCTACTTGTAGGAAAACAAGCAAATAATTAAACAAACCAGCAAAAACAAACAAAAAAAGTAAAGTCTGGCTTATTTTATTTGAGTTGAAATCTCTCAAGCTTTGACATGAAGAACTGTAGCACAAAGGAATTACAGCAAGGGCAAGAAATAGAATCTTCTTGTCTGGAAATTATTAGGCAAAGCATCAACTCCTCTTTACCTCAGTTTCCTGGAAGATGTTAAAATGGTTTCTCAATTACTGATACCTCTATGCAATGTATACTGCATGAAAAATAATGACAATAACATTTATGGAGAACTTACTTTCACATGAGACAGTATGCTTAGAATAAGAATACATGCACACGCAACTCCCAGCCCAACCTCAGAGTGGATTTATTTAGCGCGTACTCCCCCCTCAAAAATAATAAACCACTCTACCCACTATAATGTTGGGATGGGTTATTAGTTCCACTTTACGGATGAGAAAACTGACTTTGCTTTAAGGCACTGTGACAAATGCTGTGGTCGCACCACTCAGAGCCTCCTTCAGGATCACACGCCCAATTCCCTACTTGTCAGAAATGCTGGCTGCTGAAGCTCACAGCTGAGTTCCACTTGAGGACTGTCCTCTACCAAAGAAAGCTTCCTTGCCACAATTTACACTAAATTCCCACAGACCAATCGTCTTTCTCTCTAGTTGGTAGGAGAGTGTAAAGATCTGTCCTCCACTCGATTTGGGGATTATCTCTGAAAGGCTGCCTCAGCTCCAAAATTCCCTGAGGGACTGGGGGGCCCTTTGTTGTAACCACTTCACTGTTTAACTCCTTCCTCTGCCCAGTCCTGTTGCCATCACTCGTTATGGGTCCTGATCAAGAGTACTCCTCAGTATACCTTCTTCATATAAATCTCTCATGGTATGTTTCTGGAAACCTAAGGCAGTCACCCAGAATAGATGTCAGTTTAATGTCTGATATTATAGTTATTTACCAGAAACCCCTGTATGTGTTTCTGACTCATGGATTGTTCTCCATGAGTCAATTAAGCAAAGAAAAAATGTAAAGGCTTTGCCTTTTTATGCTAATGCTTAATGCATTGCTTGGTATACATAGTCACCTATACATAATGGCTCATCAGTTAGTCTACAGTGATCTTATCTATGATATATATGCATGTAGCAGAAAGCCAGCCCTGCCCAAATGCTGTTGGTTCACTGTAAGTAGGGCCCATGATTTTATTGGTCTCTTCTCTTGTGTTATGCAACGTATAATAAGGGAATGTGTGGTCGTCAGTGCCTGAATGCCACTTTCAGTAATAGAAACTCCTTCTGGGGAAACAAGATTGCTGCCAGGACTAGAATATGGAAGCAAACTTGAAATTATTTCACTGCTATTTCAGAATGGTTTAAAAAAAAAGGAAAAGGCAGCAAGACCATGTTCAAGGACTGCCAACCACATTGAGGCATTTGAACGCAAGTTCCTCTATAGCTTTCTATAACCTACTAAATAGAAATCCAGAGTTTTTAGGTTGGCATGTCAGCCTCTGTTCAACTAGTACCAAGTTACCTTTGCACATTATCACCCACAGTGACCTCCATGAGCACTCCATATTTTTGCAAAAGTGGGTTTAGCTTTTCCCTGAACAAAAATAAAATCAAATATGTAAAATAAAATAAAAAATAAAACAGTCTGACCAAGATAATGTAAGCCCACTCTAGTCATTTTTTCTGCTGATTGTAACCCCAAATTCTGGAGAAAACAAAAATAAAATAGAAAGCTATTTGCACACTCTGAAAACTAAACAAAAGTAGGCAGATTGGGGAAGGGAGTCAAAAATTGAAGGAACACCCTGAAAAAAGGTAAACTTCCCCCACTTTTTTCCCCAATGTTTTTCCTCAGTTGGAGCTATGGTAGTAGTGGTGAAAGCAGTAAAACTTTGAAAGAACTCCTTATGTTTGGCCAGAGCCACGAGACAAGGAGTTCCTAAAACCCGAAGAAAGTGGACGGTTATTAGTGAGAAGGCATATGGAGAATGATATCCCCTAATGTGTATTTGAACACACACTGGTTCTGGGCTCCAGATTCAAATTAGGAAGAGTTCTTAGGTCACCAAATTCACTGCCTGTCAAAGAAAAAAAATAAGATAATTCAACTGTATTAAAATTAAAATTTATGTTGTGAATGACACCATTGAGAGTGAAAAGACAAGCTGCAGACTGGGAGAAAATGTTTTAAAATTGCATATCTGAAAAAGAAATTGTATCTAAAACATATACAGAATTCTCAGCCCAATACTAAGGAAACAACCAACCCAACTTTAAAAAATAGGCAGAGAGGGACTTCCCTGGTGGTCCAGTGGTTAAGACTCTGCACTCCCAATGCAGGGGGCCTGGGTTCGATCCCTGATCAGGGAACTAGATGCCACATGCTGCAACTAAAGATCCCGCATGCCGCAACAAAGATCCCGCACGTGGCAACAAAGGTCCCATGTACCACAACTAAGACCCAGCTAGCTAGCTAGCTAAATAAATAAATAATTTGAAAAAAAATTTAATGAAAAATAGGCAGAGAAACTATACAGATACTTCACCAAAGAAGATATTCTTTGATAAATGAGAATATTCAAAGATGCTCAACATCATTAGTAGATGTTTTAGATTCCTACAGCTTCCAGAGCTAAGTACCACAAACTGGTGGCTTAAGACAACAGAAGTCTATTGTGTCACAGTTCTGGAGGCTATAAGTACAAAATCAAGGTATCTTTAGGACTATGCTCCCATTCAAGGTGCTAGGGAAGAATCTTTCCTTGACTCTTCTGCCTTCTTATGATTCCCGGAAATCCTTGGCAGTGACATCATCATCATCATCGTCATCATCCCCTTTTTAAAAACGGATGGTACCATGTTTCGGTGAGGATACAGAGACACTCAAACTCCTGTATATTGCTGGATTGATGATGATACAACTGACGTATAGCCATTTGGAAAATCATGTGACATTTACTTGTATGGATGAACATACACTTACCGATCTATCTCACTCCCACACATTTACCCAAGAAAAATGAAAATTTATGTTCCTACAAAAATCTCCACTCAGATGCTTACAGTGATATTATTCATAATTGTCCCAAAGCAGAAACAACCCAAATGTCCTTCTAGTGGTTAGTGGATAGACAAACCATGATGTGTCCATACAATGGACTGTTATTCAGCAGTAAAAAGGAAGGAGCTATTGATATACACAACCATATGGGTGAGACTCATGCATGATGCTAAATGAAAGACACCAGATTCAAAACACAGCATACTGTGTGATTCCATTGTTATGACATTCTGGAGAGACAAAATTATAAGAAATAACAACAAAAATTAAATCAGTGTTTGTCAGGCTGTGGGTGGTGGGAGGGGTGGACCACAGAGAGGCACAGGAGAATGTTGGTGTGATCAAGCAGGTGTATATCTTGATTGTGGTGGTGGTTACCCTATGCATGTGTCACATTTTGTAGAACCGTACATTAAAAATAGTGAATTTTACAGTACGTATATAAAGAAAATTCAACAAATAAAATCAAATGCTGGTGCCTGATATCATGAATGGCATGTGTTTGGGACATAATCAATGTTAGTTCCTGTCTTCTTCCCTCATGCATAAGGACATCGACTCTTACTATTATTTTATTTATTTGCTAATTTAAAATATTTACAGTTCTTTTTTCTTTAGAATGCTTTTCCCTCTCTCCTACCTCCACTCCTGGCAACTTGATAAACTCATCTTATTAGGACATTCTTGCTGTGCCACCGTTACATTCTTCTGTATTATGTTTCTTGCTGCTGTGTCCTAGGCCTAAATCTGGTCGTGTTTGGCCTTCCATACTTGCTGCCATAATAACTGAACATCTCTTGTAACCTAGAAATCAATTGGTGACTTTCTATCCTTGAAATTTATTTAAGAAACTCTTTTCCATCCTACTTTCAAGTCCCATAATAGTCCAAAACCTTGGCATTCTCCAGGAGCTTATATCCTTGTGTTCACCAAGCTCCTGCTACCACTGGACTGTTCTGTCCTGAGATGTAAAGTTGAACCCCTTCTTCCTGTGACCTATTCTTTGTTTCCCAGCAATAACCACCCACATGAAGCATCTCTAAGTCAAGTACACTTTACTAAAGATTTGTGGGAAGGTGGAAACACTCCTATTTCAAATTGGACATTATTCATCCACATACTTAGATGCTTCAGTGGCCCATGTCAGAGGTGAACTGCAGCCACTCACGAATCTCCTGGATGCTATCTCTTCCATACTTTTAAAGCCCACCCTCTTTTCTCTCCTCCCACACCTCTCTCAGGAACATAACCAGTTTCTTTTCTGGTCTCATAAAAAAGTCAGTTTCTCCATTAACTTTTGTTTTCTTGGTTCCTGCTGGTACCCAGGTCTTCAGTATCTTCCCTTCTACCCTGAGCAGCTTCTCAAGACAGCTTCCTGAAGTCAGGCTCCCCTCAGGAGGGAATTCTGCTTAAGTTGTTATGATAGTAAAATGCGCACTTTGTTACAATCTATTAAGCACTTATCACTAAATTGTAAATACACTTATCTTGATTCTGTTTCTCCCACTATTCCATGAAATCATCAAGGGTAGGTTTCATCCTCTCCCCACCCCACCCCCACAAAGCTTAACACAGTGGTGGGCATATAGTAAGTATTTAAGAAGCAAATGAAAGTGTCTTAGTCCATTCAGACTGCTATAAAAATACCATAGACAGAATGGCTTATTGTGAAATAATAGAAAAAAAATATTGTCCCTACTAGGCATTCCTGGCACAGAGCTCCTTAAGGCCCTTGTAATTTTTCAAGTGATGAGACTATTAGGAGCATCTCTTGTTCTAATACTTGGTCTTTTGACCCTGGTTTCTACACAGGGCTCCTAAATTCTTTGGAATTTCCTGGGTGATAGGAGTGTCTTTTGTTCTAATGAGGCAACTCTTAGTGGACTCCTGGATGGAGACTGGTCACCAGAGAGTCCAAGCCATGATTGGAAGCTTGGAGCTTTCAGCCCTGGCCCCATTCTCCAGAGAGGGGAGAGGGACTGGAAATGGAGTAATAATCAACTGTGCCTACATGATGAAACCTCCTAAAAGCCCAATAGTGTGGGGTTTGGAGAGCTTCCAAGTTGGTGAACACATAAAGGTACTGGGAGAATGGCAAGCCCCCAAACGAAGCTCCACACCCCTTCCCACAAACCTTGCCCTGTGCCTCTTTTCTTGCTGTTTCTGAGTTATAACATTTTATAATAAGCTGGTAATCCAGTAAGTAAGGTGTTTTGCTGAGTTTTGTGAGCCACTCTAGCAGATTAATCAAACTCAAGGCAGGGGCCGTGGGACCTTCCAGTTTACAGCCAGTAGGTCAGAAGCACAGATAACAACCTGGACTTAGGATTGGTGTCTGGTGTGTGTGTGTGTCTGGTGTGTGTGTGTGTGTGTGTGTGTGTGTGTGTGTGTGTGTGTGTGTGTGTGTGTGTGTGTGTGTGTGTGTATGTGGGGGTGGGGGGCAGTCTTGTAGAACTGAACCCTTAACTTGTGTAATCTGATGCTGTCCTCAGGTAGACAGTGTCAGAACTGAGCTAAATTGTGGGACATCCAGCTGGTGTTGCAGAATTGCTTGATGGAAATCCCCTGTGTGGGTGACCAGAAGTGTCAGAAGTGAAAAGTTCTGTGTAAGCAGTATAGGAGAAATGCACATGAGTGCTTTTCTCTGTATTCTTGTAAACAACAAACATTTATCTGTCGTGGTTCTATAGGCTGGGAAGTCTAAGATCAAGGCCCTGGTAGATTCAGTGTCTGATGAGGGCCCACTTCTTGGTTCATAGATGACCGTCTTCTCACTGTGTCCTCACATAGTAGAAGGGGTCAGAGAGCTCTGTGGGACCTTTTTTTATAAGGGCACTAATTCTATTCATGACAGCTTCACCCTCATGATCTAATCACCTCCCAGATTTCAACATAGGTATTTTGTGGTAGGATGGAGGGAGGAGCTGGGTGCTTAAACATTTGGTCTATAGCAGAAAGAATAGCCAGACTTTCTTTTTTTAATATTTTAATTTTATTGGAGTATAGTTGATTTACAATGTTGTGTTAGTTTCGGGTGTACAGCAAAGTGATTCAGTTATACATATACTTATATTCATTCTTTTTTAGATTATTTTCTCATATAGGTTATCTCAGTAGCCAGGCTTTCTTTTGCATTATTTTCACACTATTCCGTGAGTCTGCAGCATTAGCCCAACCATTTCTATCTCATTTCTTCACATCCTTGAAGCCCCTGTATCCATACACTGGTACATCTATGAAAAATGTTCTTATGTCTCCAGAGCTTGGTCCTCTGAATTATGAATTTTATTTTTTTTCCTCTGTTCCACTTCTTCACTGAAGGCAAGAGTTGTGTTTAATATACTTTTATAAAGTTCTCCAGTTTATTATACTCTGATGGGCAGTTAATAAATTCATTACTTTAGTCAACAATATTTACTGAGTGATTAACATTTTTCAGTCTCTGTTCTAGGGGCTGGGCATATAGCAGGGACACAGAGAAAAGTTTCCCCCTCCTTAAAGAGCTTACATTCCAGTGGTGAGAGTCCCAGGATAAACATACAACAAATACATATGTAACAGGTAATGTGTTAATAAGTACTATGACGACAAAGTAGAGTTAGGAGATAGCCAGTATATGAATATGTGATGGAGGGGTTATCTAGGAGGAGGAATTGTCATTTCATGCAGAGTGGTTGAGCAAGATCTAATAAAATGAAGGTCAAGTAGAAACTGAAGAAAGATAGGGGTTGAACTATGCAGATATGTGGAGGCAAAAAGCACTCTGGCAGCCCACAGTTCTTGGGATGAGCACCGTATAGTTCAAAAAGGATAAAAAGAAGGGGAGAGGGGTTATGCAGATGGAGAGAACTATTTCGAATACAGCGGATATTTTCCTGAAAAACCTATAGACAATTTAGGGGGATCTGATAATTTACGTTGGAGAATAGACATTGTTTGGGAGCAGAAGACAATGGTTACTTTTACTTGTTGCAAAAACCATGTAGGCTGACCTCTGTTAGAGTGTATCTGGGCAAGTGGCAAGACAGAATGGCTCTCCTGAGTTCTCAGTCTAAAGTACTGTCATATCATCCTCGGTCTTCTTTGTCTCCAAGACAGTTTTAAGTGCAAAACATACCAGTTCTAAATATGATATTTGGAAAAGGGAACTATCAAAAGTTGTCAGAAGATTTTATAAAGGTGGGATCTTGGGTTACTGAGAAACAATACTTGACTTCCTATTTAATCAAAGTGACGACAGAAGATTTTAAAAGTAAATGTAGGAGGTAACACAATTGTAAAGAATCTTAGTACTTTTAAAATTTAGAAGACTTGGTTATCTTCAAAAATCAGGAAAATGATAAAGTAAACATAAAGCACAGGAACTTTTTCATATACAGAATTTTTGCCTCCCAGGCAGATTGCTCAGAAGGTAAAGGAAAACCTTTTACAGCCTCTTAGAGAGACGAATACTCTGAGAAAATGTAAACACAGATTTTTTTGAAAAATCTTATAAACAAGCCCATTAAACCTTAGCTAAAACCATTATATAAAC
Source organism: Delphinus delphis (assembly GCF_949987515.2). Lineage (NCBI taxonomy): Eukaryota > Metazoa > Chordata > Mammalia > Artiodactyla > Delphinidae > Delphinus > Delphinus delphis. The sequence continues at coordinate 92,556,167 of NC_082690.1, read as the reverse complement.
CAATAAAAATAAGATTTCCCTTTCATGAACCTTCTACAACTTTCTATGTCCATTCAGGTTTTTTCTTAAACATTCCTCCTTCTCATTCTGGAAGAATCAGTCATTTAACTTTAAGACAAAACTTCTCTCTTTTTTTACCTTAACAAAGAGACATATCTTACAGTACAATTTCTCAAAATGCCAAAAATGAACACATTCGTTAACAGACGCAAATATATGCAGCCTCTCTGTACCATGAGAGAAAATGATATAAACTTAAAATTATGCTCTGTAACTTACGTTACAGTAGTTTTATCTTATTTCAAAATTATCTACTTATCTAATGAATATCCATTAAGTAGCTCAATTTAGTAGCAGTCGAGATTTTAAACTACTTAAGGATCTTGGAAATTATCTTCAAAATTACATACTACAAAATATAATTACTGTTGAAATAAAGTTCACCAGAATAATGATTCAATTTGGTTAAACCCAAATTTAAATTTTTTGTAATATTAAACAGTAAGTAGAAATAATGCTAGCTCATTTGATTAGTAAATCTTTGTTTAGAAAGAACATACTCAAGTAGAATAAAAATGTGTACTTACATTATACTGATAACACGGATAACTTAGATAAAACATAGTTCTTTGTATTAACCCAAAAGTATTAAAGTAGTTTTGTTTGACAAAGTAGGTAAATGTGAATTCTTAAAATGTCTCTGAATTAGTTTCTGTAAGAATACCTCTTTTTTCACATTGAAATTGAGATTCATTTTCTCTAATTTCTGAAATATGGGGAACGGCCAATTATATGAATATTTATTTATCTCTAAGCCAATCACAGCAGAGCTCCTTTAATGTAAGAGATTTAAAATCTAATTGATTAGTATTATCCAGAGGTAGGAAAATATTACATATTAACGTAATTAGAGGGAAAGACTTTTCTGAATTACAGACATATAAACATACAAACAGATACAAAGAGCTTATAGTTTTAGTTCTAAAATTTCAGTCATAAGTCAAGCATAAACAAAGTTCTGAGGTCCATTTCAAAGACCTGGTCCCTTCTCAGTGGGTATACATTCTCAGTTTATATGGGCTCAAAAGACACAAACAGAAAAGAACAATAAACCAGATTCTCTGTCCTCTTTTACCCAACAGAAACAAGATCTCTATAAATCATCAATCCGTTTATTTTTTTTATTGGGGTATAGTTGTTTTACAATGTTGTGTTAGTTTCTACTGTACAGAGAAGTGGAGTTCCCTGTGCTATACAGCAGGTTCTCATTAGTTATGTATTTTATACATATTAGTGTATATATGTTAGTCCCAGTCTCCCAATTCATCCCACTCCCTCTTCCCCCCCCCCCCCGTGGTGTCCATACATTTGTTCTCTACATCTGTGTCTCTATTTCTGCCTTGCAAACTGGTTCATCTGTACCATTTTTCTAGATTCCACAAATATGTGTTAATATATGATATTTGTTTTTCTCTTTCTGACTTCACTCTGTATGACAGTCTCTAGGTTCATCAATCAGTTTATAGTGATCAATAGATGGTCAGACCAAATAGAAAGGAAAATGATCCAGGAAACTTATGTGAGTCAGGAGGAAGGATGGAGTTGAGTATTATCTCAGAATGTGGATGGCAGTGTGGTCCTTTGAAATTAGCCATTTTCCAGAACATGAAAGGATAGGATGGAGGTGGGAGGACAGGGGTTCTTAACCAACTCTCCTTTCCAGAAGCACAGGGCTCAGGTGAACTTCAACATTGTTACAGCCCTTTTAAGTAGATGCTATGATAACCCCATATTTTAGATGAGGAAACTGATGCAAAGAGAGGTTTAGTAACTTGCCCAAATTCACATAGCTGCTAAGTGGTAGAGGTGAGCATCAAACTCTTGAAGTCCCACCCTAGAGTTCATGCTCTCAGCCAACAGGGGCTCCTACACTACACTCTAAGAGTTTACCACAAGGTTAAAGACCTTTTCTACCTAGTTCATCACTGTTTCCCCACAGAATAGTAAAAGTTTGGTGGATGGGTAAATGAAAGAAGAGAGAGTGAACCATAAACAGTGAAAGAAAGAAGAAAGAGTGAGGCAGAAAAATGAACACATAGAAATGGAGAGAAAAAAAAAAAAAGTAAATGTTTCTCTTTTTCTACTCCTGGAGGATGCATTGTGCCTGCCTCCCCTAGACACAAAGGGAAAAAGTCCTCACTTAGACTATTTTTTTCCAATTGTCAAATCACCCCTGGAAAAATTTTTATCATTTTAGAGATATGCATTAATTACCCTTGAGGATGGAAAATGTAAATAATCTAGCATTGTTACTAATAAAAACCAGAAAGCATTGACCAACTTGTAAGTTTAATCACCAATCAATAATTATTGTCAATAATTACTGTCAATAATTATAATTATTATTATTATTTTTTTTTTTTGTGGTACATGGGCCTCTCACTGTTGCGGCCTCTCCCGTTGCGGAGCACAGGCTCCGGACGCGCAGGCTCAGTGGCCATGGCTCACGGGCCCAGCTGCTCCGCGGCATGTGGGATCTTCCCGGAACGGGGCACGAACCCGTGTCCCCTGCATCGGCAGGCGGACTCTCAACCACTGCGCCACCAGGGAAGCCCAGTAATTATTTGATATAACTATTTCCTCCTTGATTTGGATCCCATTAAAGGCAGACATTCTATCATATTCTTCTTTGCACCTTCATCACATTACACAGCACCTGAGACATAGTAGATATCCAGTTAAATGTTTAATTGAATGGGAAAAATAAAACTTTGTGAAACTACCTCTCTCTTTGAAATAAGAGGAAATGAGAATTCCAGTTAATGTGCTGACAAAATAGTCTGACAAAATGATATATTTATTACAACTTCCCAATAAAGTTTGTTATGACTTGCAGTATGGGATCAAGGGTTTTTTTGCTTTTTGTTTTTTTTAATTAATTTATTTATTTTTGCTGTGTTGGGTCTTTGTTTCTGTGCGAGGGCTTTCTCTAGTTGTGGCAAGTGGGGGCCACTCTTCATCATGGTGCGCGGGCCTCTCACTATCGCGGCCTCTCTTGTTGCGGAGCACAGGCTCCAGACACACAGGCTCAGTAGTTGTGGCTCAATGGTCTAGTTGCTCCATGGCATGTGGGATCCCCCCAGACCAGGGCTCAAACCCGTGTGCCCTGCATTAGCAGGCAGATTCTCAACCACTGCGCCACCAGGGAAGCCCTGGGATCAAGTTCTATACTTTAAACTGTATTATAAACCATACAATACACAAACACATATATAGAAGTCACACTGAATTGAGCTGATGAAATACAGATGATACTGTTGATCTCAGCTATTCTCATATAGACCAATCTTTGTACACTGAACCAGAATAGAATCCAGAGAAAGGATTCAGCTAACTTAAAAAAAAAAATAGAACTATTAAAATATTGAGTTTATTTTTATGATTACCACATGTTAGTTGGAAAAAATGTTCAAATAACTGTTCAAATAAATCTTAGTTTTCTTGATACAGTGGGATGTCTTGGTTCTGTCTAACCCTGGTCCTTGTCCTGGCTATACACTATGGTACTTATTGAATATTTCTTTCAAGATTCCCAATTGAGTTGGACTTACTTTAGCTTTATTCTTACAGCTTACTTCAAAGTGGAAATGACTCAATAAAATAATTTGTATGTTATTCTTTGTCATAATATTAACATTTATAATGATATTTGGTAGCATTTATAATGGTATTTACAAAGCTTTTATATGTATCATCATATTTGATTCCTATCATAAGCCTGTGATACAAATAGTTCATTCTAACCATTTGGCTTTTGATAAGAAAATGAGAGAGAGAGAAAGTGAATCTAATGTCTCACAGCTACTAAGTCTTAGAGACTTGACTCCTAGTTCAAGGATCATATTAATATCATGCCACAGGTGGCTTCTACTCACAGTTTTAAAAAGCTGTTCAATTAACAAGTCATCTATGGATTGTTCTGGCATAAAAATATACCATAACTTAAATAGATAATGTTATTTATAACAAACAGAAGCTTAGTTATCTACACCTGGTGAGAGTGGGAAGTGGGGTGGGTCTTCCCCATATTTTCTAAAAATTAAAAGCCAAACTATGTGAAAATCACGTATTCTAACCTGTGACATTTTTTCTTATTCCCCTTCAGTCTGAAATGTTCCCAGAAACAATAATGTCCTTAGAATTCTTGGTCTGCTGTATCACAGACAATTCAAAATGCCTTACACTGTTCTAGCAGGAAATATGGAACAAAATTTTGATGAGAAAAATCTACCCTCTGGCTCTTAAGAATAATGGGAAAGTGACATTGGAAGAAAATGTTTTGGCAATAATCAGCTTTGGGGATTTAGTACTTAGATGGATCTTTCAGAATAAGCTGAGGACAGATAGTTGCCTAGCTAATTATATGGACAAAAGAAAGACAGATAAAGGCTGTTCCAAATTCTTCTCCACAGCCACACCACAGGATGAACAAGGAAGCCATACAGGGGAAGCTTTTTCTCCCCATCATGCCCAAAATGCACTTCTTTGGAGGTAACTAAGTATAGACCTTGAGTCATTCCAGCCATCAGTGTCTTTTCATAAGCACTAGTTAGGAAGCTGAAAAGAATGGCAATATAATACACCTATTCTTCTGGAAACTGCTGGAGGGCGAGTGACTAAGAATGACCAAAATAATGGAGATCCTAAGTGATCACCCAAAGTGGGTGGCCAGGGTTTTACACAAGGAGAAAGTCTATACTTACATAGGTGGGTGCGAGGGTTTGTGTATGTGTACACAGACATGATTCAGCCTTCCTAAGTTAGAGGAAAGTATTTCCTTCCTAACAATTTCTCCTAAATCCTAAAGTTAAGTATTAGCACCTGTATTTTTATCAGCCAACATGACAATGCTATTTGCATTATTAAGGAAAGAGTCAGAAGCATAATTAAATTGTAAGCAGTATCTTTTATGGAAACATACTGAAACGGTTGTAATACCAAAGACCAGAAGACTTGCCACCCACCTCAGCTGCCACGGTGCCAACCTATGCTGTGTCAGAAGTAAGTTTAGGAGACTCTCCCCCCAAATTTGCCTATAATTATTAGCCTTTGATGCCAAACTCTGTGGGAAAAAACTCCCAAGCCTTGGTGAGTGTGGCTGGAAGCGTTAGACCATGCTCATTATCTACTGCTGTTCTTTTGGCCAAAATTAAAGTTAAGTGGTTTACTTTCCCCCTTCCTTAAGGTGAGGAGAAGCTACAAAAAGAAATCTATGGAAAGAAGCGCCAAGAAAAAGCACACAATGCTCTCTAAGGCCTTGAAAGAGCAGACTAAAGACACCCACCCAAGGCCGGGAGCGAAGTGACGAGCAAGATACCCATCATCAGGTGAGAAATAAGCTTCACCCCAAAGAGAATCTAAAGAGGGAAAGGAATACATAGACTAGAAAGTTAAAAAAGATATTCTGTATTATGTAACAGCTCCCATCTCTAGTTGCACTGCTAGTTTCCTAGATTCAAGTACATATACATTTTTTCCCCCTGAGGAGAAATGAAAGCAAAGACACCCTGGACTCTAGAAGTTATAGGCATTATTTTTTTTCTAAAGTATTTTTGTCTGCCTCAATACTTAATTATTCCCTAGAGCCAATGTATCTCTTTGTTCTTAGGGGTGTATTCTCATTGAAGAAGTTTACTTTACAATAGAATCCTGAAATATTTTAATACTACCTTCTTGCAACTGTCGTCTCCCAAAGAAGTGTTTTGTTTTGTTTTAAATCTTACAAGTAGGAACAGCTTTTTAAATGTAGAAATTTGTTCTCAGAGCTGCCGGAACTTTTCTTAGAGTAAGTCATCACCTTTATACCCCTTTCTTTCTTACAAGAAGAAAATTAGTAGAGCACTTTAGCAATTAGAATTTGAAGGAAGTAGAGGAAATTGAGAATATACATGAGTATATACTTCATACCTGATCTTCTACTCAGTGAGTGGTACATTCAAGCTGAATCTGATGAAGGGCGGGCAAACTTCCAGTTTCATTAGAGGCATGAGTATCCGGATTCCTTGGTAAAGGGTGTGGTCATCATTAGCAGAGTAACCAAATGTTTCTGGCTCTCTGCTTTTATGAACATGTAGAATAGTGCTCTTCCATCCCTTTAAAATTAGGTGAGGAAATATGACTTGTTTTTATAAATAGAATATGGGTAGAAGTAATATGTGTCACTTCTTAGTAGAAACTTTTGAAGACAGTATGTTACTTGCGGTATTTTCTTGACCTTTCGAAATCAAGGTGAAGTTTTGGGGAGCTGAAACCCTGAGTTACTGCAGTGAGTTATGCCCTTTTACCAACCTGCAAAGTACACACTGATTGAGCAAGGAATTTTTTGATTGATTGATAGGATTTTGTTGTTGTTGTTGTTACTACAGTATAACCTAGTTTACTCTGATTACAACAGGGAGGGATTTAAAAGCTCTTCTCCGTGCAACACTGAGACTGAATGGTAATGTAAACTGTGGACTTTGGGTGATAATAATGTATTAATCTAGGTTCAGTGATTGTAACAAATATACTACTCTGGTGGGGATGTTGATAAATGAGGAGGCTATGCATGTTTTGGGGGCAGGGGTTATATGGGAAATCTCTCTGCACCATCCCCTCAATTTTGCTATGCTCCTTAAACTGGTCTAAAAAAATTAAATATTTTGAAAAATGTTCTCCAGTATCTAGCATCATGTTAGGTTGATGAAGTGATTGAAAGCAATCTCTGTAGGACAAAGTGCTAGCTCTGGGCATCTATCCATGGTCAACAGTAAACCATGTTAGTGACCTTTCAGTTATTGACGCTCCACATCACACAATAGAGACAAAGGTGTATAAAAGAGTAAGAGACCAGCTAGCTAATGAACCTCCTTGTAGTGGGACCAGCCTTGTTCCTGACTAAAATCCTTTATACTTGCACTTTCCTGCTTGGAATGCACTTCCCCCAGATCTCGGCATGCCGGCTCTTCATCATTAATATTTTAGTTCACATGTCACTCCTTGAGAGTAGATTTGTTGACCATACTACCTAAAATAGTCCTCTATTCTGTCACTGTCTATCACATAAAATCTTTTATTTTCTTTGTAACTCTTGAACCATGTAAGGTATTTCTATATATGTTTGTTTAGTGGCTTATTGGCTATAAGACATCTGCCAATAGAATGGAGTCTCCATGATTGTGAAGATGCAGTCTCTCTGGTTCATTACTGTGTTCCCAGCTCAAAGAACATTGACCGGCATAAAATAGGTTGTCATATATTTTTGTTTGTTTGTTTGAATGAGTAATTAGACATCTCCAGTCAAATCAGATTAGGAGGGAATGGATTCGCCCTCACTCTTTAAACAACTAGAACAAACTGGACACAATATAAGAATAGTTTTATTAGACTACAGTCATCGCTGGACAGTAATCCCTGAGGGCAGGGAAATAAATGAGGTAAGCCCTACCAGTTCCCCAGCTTACTACATGGAGGGAGTTTCTAAGACATACAGTAGGGAGGAAGAACCCAGGTAGGGCCCAGCAGTAACCCTGAATTGAAGAAATAAAGGTTGGAATCCAATGAGTCCAACCCATCTGGAGTCCACAGGGCAGAGTACTGAAAGGAATGGGCTGTAGAATGAGAAAACTCTGAAGATCTGCAGATGGTGCATACTAGTTTCCATCTGAGGACTCATCAGAGGACATGGTAAGGAAATTACCGATGCCAGGGAAAGAATCACTTAAAAGAGCAAGGCGAACAATCCCCAAGGCTCACGCATGGCCAGGGACCTTTATATTCCTGCAAGTCAGAGTGGGAAAATCCTGTAACCTACTGGGCATCAGGTAGAATATGCGGAAGGACCTTAGTAGTGGGGAAAAATCATCCTTAGACTAAAGACTCTTCTGATTCTTCCCAAGAAAGCTTAAAAACAAGGAACAAAAAAGCTCAAACTGCTTCCAGATATCTGTGTTTCAGAACAAATGTCAAGAATAGTTAAAAACATGCCCAACAAGACAACAATTAAAAATTCCCGACATACAATCAAAATTACCAGGCGTGCACAGAAGCAGTAATCCACAGTGCATAGCGAGAGGAAAAACAATCAATTAAAATCAATCTAGAAATAATGCAGATGAAAGACATAGTAGACAGGGTATTAAACTACATTATTTTATATTTTCAAGAAAGTTTATAAAAACATAAGCACGTTAAGGAGAGCTAAGGAAGATACAAAAAAGACCCAAAATGAACTTCTATGGATGAAACCTATAGTATCCGAGATAAAAGAATACACTACATGGAATTAATAGCATATGTGATGCTACAGAAGAAAAGATTAATGTAGTCATCCCTTAGTACCTGTAGGGAATTGTTTCCAGGAGCCTCCACAGATACAAAATCTGCCATGCTCAAGTCCCTTATATAAAACAAAGTCTTACAATGAATACAGTTGGCCCTCTGTATTTAGGGGTTTCACATCCACAGATTCAACCAACCACAGAATCCGTGGAATCAGTGCTTGGTTGCATCTGCGGGTGTGAAACTCGTCGATACTGAGGGCAGACTGTACTTGAAGACTTAGTAATAGAAATAATCTAAAAAACAGAAAATAACCCCTGAAAGACAAAAGGATGCAGTGAGATGTGGGACAGCATTAAAGTGGCAAGCTGCCTAATAGGGAAATTGAGGTCACCAAAATAGAGGGGCTGGAGATGGAAAACCTATGAAGAAATATAAGAAATGATAAAATTTTTCCACTTTGATGAAAATAATAAATTCAAGATTCAAGAAGCCTAGTGAAACCTAAGCAATAGAAATCTGAAGAAGAAAAAAAAAAATCTGAATGTAGCCAAAGTAAAAAGAACCATTATGTATAGAGGGACAATAATAGTTGATTTTTTTTTTCGGAAACAATGAAGGCAGGAAGACAGTGGGCCAGATTCTCTTTCCAATGTACAAAAGCTGAAAAACTTCATCCCCAGCAGCTCCCAAATATGTTAAAGGAAGTTCTTCCAGCAGGAGGAAAATAATACCAGATGGAAATCTGTAACTACACAAATGAAGGAAGAGTACTGGGAATGGTAGTTATATGTAGGCAAATATAAATGCTTTTCTTATTTTTAAGTCCTATTAAAAGATCATTTGACTCTTTTGAAATAATATCAATTTATTGTTGAGTCTATAATGAATGTGAAAAAAATGTATGACAATAGCACAAAGTCCAGGAGAGGGGAAATTAATGTATAACCTTGTGTATTTATGGTGTACATGAAATGGGATATTACTTGATGGTAGGCTATGATAATTTAAGGTATATACTATAAATCCTAAAGCAATGTGCCCCCCCAAAAAAGAAAGAAAGACAATAAAACAAAGAAGTATAGAAAGTAAGCAAACAAATAATGCAAAATGTAATTTTTAAAAATATTCAATCCAGAAGAGGGTGAAAAAAGAAGTAAATGGAAACAAAGAACAGAAGAAACATGTAAAGCAGAAGTGGAAAGATAGTGGATTTTAATCAGACTTTATTCATAATCCCAATAAATTTAAATGGTTCAACCATTCCTAATTAACAGTCAGATCTTGTCAGACTGGGTAAAAAAAAGCAAGACCCAGCTATATCTTGCCTCTAAAAGAAACCTGCATTAAATATAAGGACACAAATAGGTCAAATGTAGAAGGATGCAAAAAGAGATGTGGTGCTAACATTAACCCAAAGAAAGCTGCAGTGGCTATATTGATGTCAGATAAAGTAAATTTTATTAAACAAAGGAATATTACCAGGGACGAAGGGATCATTTCATAACTATAAAGGGTTAATTCATCAGAGGACTTATTAAATTTTCAATATCTGTGTACCTAGTAATGGAGCTTCAGAATACACAAAGTAAAAACAGGTATAGCTGATAAATAAATCCATAATTACAATGAAGAATTAAAAATAATAGAATAGACAGAAAAACAGTATAAACTGAAAACAGATAAACTGAACAGCATTATCACACCAATGGTTCCTAATTCATTCAACAACAGCAGAAAATGCATTATTTTTAAGAGCACACAGAACATTTGCCAAATTAGGTCATAAAACAAGTTTATAAATGTAACAGGATGCAAATCAAACAAAGAATGTTTTCTGATCACAATGGAATTAATTAATAATAGAAATCAGTAACAGAAAGATATCTGGAAAATCTCCAAATGATTGTAAACTAAATAACACACTTATAAATAAACCACGGGTTAGAGAAGAAACCAAAAGCAAAATTAAAAACTATTTTTAACAGAATGAAAATGAAAACACACATATCCAAATTTGTGAAATGCAGCCTAAGGCGATTTTAGAGGCCAATTTATTTCAGTAAATGCTTGCATTAGAAAAGAATGATCTCAAATCAATGGGCTACGCTTCTATTTTAAGAAAGTAGAAAAGAGCCAATGGAATCCAAAGGAAAAAATATATATATATATAAGAAATAATAAAGATAAGAGCAGAAATCAGTGAAATAAAAAAGAGAAAATCAAACAAAAAACTGGCTCTTTGAGAGACTCAATAAAATCGATAGACCTCTAGGCAGACTGATAAAAAAAAGTGAATGCACAAATTTTCAATATCAGGAATGAGGGGGAGAATCACTATAACTCAAACAGATATTAAAACAATAATAAGGAATTATTATGAATTAGTGAATAACTAATAAAGTGATAATTTAATTGCACCACAAATAGCAAGCAATCTATACATAGGCTATCTTTAGTTTATTTAAGGCTGAAGTTGAGAGGAAGAACCAGGATCAATTATATGATATTTTAAGTCCCTGAGTTATATCTAGCATATTTTCATCGATAATAACAGCAAAAGGGCTTCCCTGGTGGCACAGTGGTTGAGAGTCCGCCTGCCGATGCAGGGGACGCGGGTTCATGCCCCGGTCTGGGAAGATCCCACATGCCACGGAGCGGCTGGGCCCGTGAGCCATGGCCACTGAGCCTGTGCGTCCGGAGCCTGTGCTCCCCAACGGGAGAGGCCACAACAGTGAGAGGCCTGCATACTGCAAAAAATAAATAAATAAAATAATAATAATAACAGCAAAAAATTATCTGGTACCTGAGGTTTGGAGGGAGTTGTGTTAGGCTCTCTCTAGGGGACAAAAAGTCAAAAAGTTCCTTTGAAGTTGTATACTATGTATATAAAATAGTAAAGCACCAAGTGTTAAGTGATATGGTCAATTATGTACTCTTTGGATTGATGTGAGGGAGTAATTATAAAGGTCCAGGCAGACCTTTGGGAGAAATTGATCCAAATAGCACAACATTTTATGCTAGATTTATCTAAGCTTGCAATTTCTCGATATAAACAAGAAGGCTAAATAATTTGAGAAATAAAATGATGCCCAACCCTTAATAACTGATTAAAACACTTTAAATAAATGATCCAGGCTAATTTCAAAGCATAATTAATAAAAGTGTCAAGAGATGGAATAATAGAATGTAATCAATAATAGAATGTAATCTTTTAGGCCAATAAGCTAAATCAGAACATTTGGATTGCAGGCAAACCAATTTTACAATAAGGCAAGGAGGGAACAAATCCTAAACTAAGTTCCTGTTCTTATGCTTATATCATAGCTTAGGACGTAGGGAGCAAAGAAAAACATGGTGACAGGCTGTAAGTAGTCTGTGTTTAAAAGGAACACAGACATCTAAATTTTCACCTAAGAATTCTAAGAGGAATTTACTCTTACTAATTCTGGTGAGATATTTCCTACTCAGTAATGATGCCGAAGAAATAAAACCTATGCATATTAAAGTCATACATTTATCTACTACTGTTCATGGTAGCTGTTGACTCACTATCCTGGACCAACTCTGGAAATTTAGAATTTTCCAATAATGCAGATTAAGGTGCATTTCTTCCCCCTTAATCCAAACATACTGTCCAGAAGTCCCAGATTACCTGGGCACATTTTAAAAGTTGAGGTATTCTAACGCTAACATCTTCTACTAGAAAAGCCTTTTCTGGCCGTGGGAAGGGAAATGGTCACAGGCGACCTGTTCTCCTGGAATTCATATATACTATGTGTCAGTTCTCTGTAAGACACCACTTTTCAGGTTAGAACTAGGGACTGTTGCTGATACTCAGCTCTTCCAGAATGAGGGAGGAGACATGTTTAATTTTAAACAGAAATCAGATTTCAAAGAAACTGTTTTTCAGTGTTAGCACAAATATTATTCAACCTACTGTAGATTGGCAGGCGGCTGGAGGAAGAGTAACGGGCACCCTGGTGATCTGTTTGATTGTATATCTCACTTGTTTTTATCTAACACATTTCTTCAAGACACCCAGAGGGGATGGATATGTAACTGATGCCCTGTGGTTGCTGGAGGAGGTTACTGAAAGGGCATGACCGCCAGTTGACCCGGTCATTCCGAGGCTTTTCACCTGCCCCTGTCCTGGGAGTGTTCATTCTTCCCACTGTTCCCGTAGCCACAGCCACTTTGAGGATGTAGCCTTGAGAGAGTAAGATGTTGAGACCGTCTGGACGGGATATGTGACTGAACCCAGTTAAGGCGTCTATAGAAACTTTTAAGATTTGGACCGTGTCTGCGAAAATCTACTCTTGCAGCCTCCCTAGACGGACCTTGTAAGTAAGTTCCCATGCTTATTAAAGTCGCCACCTACCAATGGGGAATGAGCTGCCTTTCTTTAGATCTCTCTTTGCCCTCTGTGTTCAGGACCTGTTTCAGGTTTCACCCGGAGAACTCCTGAGATGTTGAGTCAACAGGGGTCACATTCTTGGTATTCCTTTTCCTTGGCAACGTATTGATTACATTACCATTATTTGATGAAATTCAGTATATCCAAACACCTATTTTAATTAATTTATTAATTAATTTTTGGCTGTGTTGGGTCTTCGTTTCTGTGCGAGGGCTTTCTCTAGATGCGGCAAACGGGGGCCACTGTTCATCGCGGTGCGCGGGCCTCTCACTATCGCGGCCTCTCTTGTCGCGGAGCACAGGCTCCAGATGCGCAGGCTCAGTAGTTGTGGCTCACAGGCCTAGTTGCTCCGCGGCATGTGGAATCTTCCCAGACCAGGGCTCCAACCTGTGTCCCCTGCGTTGACAGGCAGATTCTGAACCACTGCGCCACCAGGGAAGCCCCAAACACCTGTTTTAAAATGATAATCTGAGTTGCAATAATAATCTGCTATAATCTGTCATAGAATTGCTGATTTAGGAACTCTCCTTGTTTCCTTGGGTCTTTTGGCATTGTTAAGCATCTACATTTTAGTGGTTCTGTTGGCTTCAAAGGAGGTCTTGATGGGGAAGTAGTAAACTGCCATCAGATTTTCTTTCTAAATGTTCTGTTGGATTCAAAGTCATCTCAGACAATTAATCAAGAAAGTGATTTTTCTGTTTTACTGAGACTTGAACACATGGATAACTGCATGAATGTATGTGTGTATAATAAATGTTCAAAGTCATCCAATATTACTCAACTATAGGTTTCCAAAAACAATATTGAAACAGCTATTTGTAAAAATAAATTAGAAAACAAATCAGTCAACATCAAAAGGATTGATTAAATGATTCCAGCCGTTTTACCTTGTAGCCCACAAAGACAGGGCTAACATAGTAAGAAACAAACATACTTTATTTATAATACATATGTGGTGCTAGCGCCAATACATATGTGGATCATTTATTATGTGTCAGGAAATATGCAAAGCACATTATAAAAAGTAGTTCATTCCAGTCCTCCCAGTAATCCCATTAGGTATGTATTAATGTCCTGATTGCAAGTGAAAGGAGGAAAAAAAGAAAGAGGCTTGCAGAGACTAAGTACCTGGTATAAGGCAGAACTGAAATTTGAACCCAGGTCTGTCTGGATTTCAGTGCTCAAGGTTTTAACACTCTTTTATTGGCATTTGGGCCAATTAGGGCTGGGATTTGGTAGGTACTAATTAATTGCATTAGATTAATAAAGGACAAGATGATATGCTGGGTTTTAAAAATCTTTCACATATTAATATAGGTGGAATTAATGAAGACCGATAAAAATTCTTTATATATTTTGCCTATGTGCCACTGTTTATTAATAATGTTCAACTCCCAAACATGAATAATTCCTTTAAACTTATTTTTATAAATATGATCAAGATGAAGCAGAATTATTGCTTTAAAATGGAAACTTTAAACAAACATTTTATGTATGAATTTTAATCACTTAATTTACTTCCTCTCATTTATCTGTTTTATGGTTTAATCTAGTAGTTGTTCTGTTACAACCTAGACAATATTTAAATACTGTATTTTATAGAATCAAAAATCATAACTCCTAGAAATAATGTTAGATGCAAATCGAATGTTAGTGGTGTAGTATTTTTATTCCAATATCAATAACAGATCATCTACTGGAGTTATGGAAAACAGTGATTTGAGAGGGACATTTGGAAAAAACAAAAGGCAAGCTGTTCTCCAAGTTATTTGCACCTTTAAATTTTACAAAACTTTAGTGTTTCAGATTAATGTTATACATTTTATTAAAATCTGTGTTTACTAAATTAGATTAAAATGCTTGCAATTGGTAGAATTCTTTTACCTGCATCTGCATTTGTGACATCTGCTGGCAATATCTGGTATTACAGTGCTCCATAATTCACACTTATCTGCCTTCTCCAACTGTCCAATGCTTACTTATTCAGATGATGCTACTTTAATTCAATTTCAGGAACCCAGTGAGTATCCTTGTCTAAAGAAGAGGTACTTTAATATGAGACCCAATTATAGAAGAGGAAAAGTTAGCCTTCCAGAGTCTGAGGAATTATTCACTTAGCATATTTGCATATATTTTCTTTCATGGCCTAGTAATAAAAGAGAGATATGACTTTTTTTTTCCTGAAAATTCCATTTAAGAGTGTTATGTATGGTAATACTGTTGACAGTTGTCAACCAATCCCCATAGTGACATAGTGCCACTCAGGCATTCTCTACAATTTGATAGTTATATGATAAAAGCTGTGCATTAGTGGAAAACTGTGAACAAATAGAGTCTAAATCCATATTAAGAATGACTGAACCGTACCTAGATCCCTGCATACATTGGGTAAATGGGTAGGAAGCAAAATGCGTGAGCAAACTTTTTACATTACCAGGAATCCATTTATCCACCGTCCCATCAGTCAAATTCAGATACTTGTTGCCACCTCCAAGATTTATAGGTTGTAGCTGGTTTTTGAAATTGCTCTGTATTTGCATTTAACAGCCAGGGTAGTGGCATGTTAAAATTTTGCCTTGGTCTTCTTGGAGCTTATTTATAAAGCTAATTTGTCTCCCTGGACATTTCTCTCTCCCTCTCTCTCTTTCTCTCTCTCTCTCTCTCTCATTCAAATGCCAGCTCTAGGCTTCTAAACCATTAACACCGCCCACCCACCCCCCTTTTTTTATCCCAGACAAAATACTGTCATAGACAATGCCGTTGCAGGACGGTGATGATTCCGATGATATCGTCCTCCCAGGCAGGATGGAAACCATCTCGCCTCCTGGCCGGTGATGGATTCGCTGCTGTCCCTGCAGACATCCAGGCACACACACAGAGCACTGGGAAGTACACATGGACTGTACTGCTCGCCGACTGCCTTGAAGAAACTGTAGCTAACCACCTTATTAGTATTCCTGCCTCCACCGTGTCTCACTTGCAGCAGCAGAGGGCTGAGCAAAATGCAGTAGAGCAGGGACAGACACAGCTCTGGCAGTCATCTCAATGCAGGCTGCCGAATGTTGGGGGTGGAGGATGCAGCGCATCAAGATGAATAACCTTGCCATAATCCGGGGCACCCAGCAAGCAGACACCTCTGCTGATTGACCCGCTCCTGGCTTGATAAATCTGCCTGGGGGAGAGGGATCCGGAATCTACCTGGTCCTGGGGGGCCCCCCATTGATTTTGGATGCTCTTTTGATCCTACACCGATCTGGGAAGGTAGCAGTGAGCCGTACCATCTGCAGCACTCAGCAGCTATTGGAGGTTACCACTGACAGTTTCATCACACGGGTCTGTGTGAGTGTGTGCGTGTTTGTGCGTGTTTGTGAGTGTGGGTGCCTGCTTTTGCGTGAAAGAGAACGTGTGAGTGTCCAAGAGTGTGTGTGTGTGTGTGACAGCCAAAGCAGGTACATCGTACTGTAGGTTTTAACAGCGTGAAAATTTTCTCTGGGTACTTGGGCTCCCGGCCCAAAGCCCCTCAGCTTTCACCACCCCCTTCCTTCCCCACTCCCTTCTTCTTTTTGCCTTTGATGAGTTTTTGGCTTACTTTTTGGCGGAGTCTCTTGGACACGTTTTTTGCTGGTGCTGGAAGATCAGATCAATGGAACCTTTGAAAACTGATTATTTTTCTCCTGTGTGACTTTAAAAAGAAGAAGAAGAAAAGAAAAGAAAGTAGTGCAAGATAAATAGAGGATTTTAAATTTGCCTGGTGAACTTTGAGGATCCATAAAGAAGGTAAGTCGTGGGACTACTTAGATCCTGATTCTCGCTTTCCTGGAATGTTTGTGTTTTCCTGTTTGTTTTCGGAAATCCACAGGCAG
Organism: Delphinus delphis; assembly: GCF_949987515.2. NCBI lineage: Eukaryota > Metazoa > Chordata > Mammalia > Artiodactyla > Delphinidae > Delphinus > Delphinus delphis. The sequence continues at coordinate 92,539,568 of NC_082690.1, read as the reverse complement.
TTTAGAAGCACATTTTTAGAGATTGTAATGCTCAGAAGAACTCAGTGTGTGACATTTTGGGGCAGTTTTCATGCCATGGGGATTATTTCCGTTTGTATAACCATGCCCCCATCCTTCCTCCCATTTTTACACACTTTATTTATCTAGTATTTACACAGAGAATTCTGCATTTATGAAATTTAGAAAAAAATAATTCCAGGCTTCTCCCTCCTTGAAATACTCTTTAAATTTGAGGGGAAAAATCAGAAAAGCTACTGGCAGGGGCTCTGAGTGAGAGGTAAAAGTGTTTCTGCCCAGAGACCCAGGGTGGGAGTCGGGGGTGCATCCGGACTTTTATGATAACTTAATAGCAGACTTTTTTTTTTCCATAGCACTTATTTTTTTCCTGAATAGTTAAATCTGGTCTTGGAGTGGCGAATGTGTGGAGTACAGAAAAGCTGTTTCAGGAGCTCTTAATTGGAGCAAATGAAAACAAAGTGGAAATTGTTTAGTATTTTGAACCTCTTTTTTTCACTGATTCTCTTGCTATTGCATCTCATTAACCTTTCTGGATGCAGTGTCGCCTGATTAAGACTAGTGTCTCACATTTTGGAACATCCCCTTACCCTACGTGGTCCCTAGAGGAGGGAGTGTGGCTGCAAATTGCTCTTAATCGTCTACTCTTGGCTGTAAAAGCAAGCAGGCAGCATCAGGAATTCAGGTGACTTCAGTCAAACATCTTGCCTAACTCAGTCCTTTAGTGTTTCCTAAAGCACAGTGGTTAGCTGTGCTTTTTTTTCTTTTTCTTTTTTTTTTTCCCTTTCCCTTTCCTTCAAAGCGAAAGGTAGATAGTTTACCTGTTTCTGTTCTGAGGTTATTTAATTAAAACAAAACACCATTTCATTGTGAAAGCATCTGTGTTGCTCTATCTGCGAGTATTTTTATCTCTGCATTGGCACCCCTTAGCTTCTCCCAAGAAGTGAGAATCACTCGTAAATATACTTCTAAACTGCTGAGACCCCAAGTGAAAGCAATAGAGCTTTAGTCAAAGCATATGGATGGCTTCTTCTAAAAGGAGTAGTGATATTTCATGGAATGTTAGCCAACTCGAACTGTTACTGTGAACATATTCATGGAAGAGATGACAGGTATGTTAACTAGGCGGGGGGGGGGCATGCATAAGTGTTTCTTAGGATGTCTGTGTATAGATAGAGAGATGGTACAAATTGTAACATGAAAGATTTTATTCAGAGACAGTTGACTGGGTCAAAGATTTATGAGAGCCAAGTTGAGAGATGTCAAAGATCATATTCAGAACAATAATATTATTTCTTTTTTCTTTAAAAGGAGTGTTTTGAAAATCCTGAACTAAAAAGATAAAAAATACTTAAACGTGAGATTTGACTCTGGTATTGCCATGGGCTATCCCTGCCATCTATTTGTTGTTTTCTGCATAATGATATTAGTGAAACAGTTAAAGGAGGGCAGCTGTTAAAAGATCCCTCCCCTTTTTCATCCTGTAACTGATACTTACTCCACACTGTCCTCTTCGTTAAAAAAAAAAAAACAGAAAACAACAACAAACCTATGGGTAAACTCTTTCCGGTCAGTATAATTTATGATGTGTCTTTCTTATCAACTATTTCTGCTCAGGATATTTTCATCTGTTACTCATAGATTCCACTTACATTTCCCTTATCAAGAGAGGGGGTTTTATCATTTTTAAATGACTTGAACATAGGAGAGACCCCCAGTAAAATTTCATTTTCTTTGTGGAGAAAACAACCTGGGACTCATGAAGCCTGAAGGCAAGTGCAATATGTAAACAAGAAACAGAAAGTTTACTGTTCTAGGGAGAGAGCAGAGCCCTGATGCAGCAAGTGCCAGTGGGTTATGTCAGGGGGTTGGAGGTTGCCCAGCTCTGCCTGGACTATCGCCATTCTCTAGGTCGGTCAGCTCTTCATTAGCCCGCAGCTCTTGATATAACCAGTGCCAGGTACAGAGGCCAGTATTTGACGTCATCTATTTTGTGTCAGGGCAGTTCTGCACAGAGAGAAGCCCTCTGAAAATGCCTTTCTGGAAGTTGGCAAATTAGTGCCTCTTTTTATTGAGGGTATTTCATTTTGACTGTTCCTCCTCCCATTCACATTCTCACCCAGTGTGGGTATATTTAGACTTGTGCTGTTGGTAAAAATTAATTGCATAGATTACTCACAACACCATCTTTAAAAAAATAGTAAAGATAACATCTTGGCTTTTGTGTATTTGAGATTTAATCATTGTACTCAGTGAATCTTCTAGCCATAGCAACACTTTCATTATCACTTACTTTAGGGTAATAATAGAAGTGGGGTACATGCCAACTCAGGATTTTCTGATTACAGCTCATGCAGTGAGCAAAGCAGCTCCCTGGCACCTCAAGTTTTCCTGATGCTGCTTGGGCAACTGTAACTTTGTATCTTTATTATCAGCTCCCGTCAGAGCAGTGGTAAACTGCTTCCAATCAGGACTGGCTCCAGATCCATGGCATTCTTTTGTCTTTTCCGGCTTTGTTTTGTGATAGTGTTTCGCAGTTTAACAGGGTTGTTTTTTTTTTTTTTTTTTTTTTTTGCTTAGGGAGTTCAGAAAAGAAAGGAAAAGGAAGGGAGCTTTCCATCTCAGTAGAAGTAACGTGTCAGAGTTGCCAAAGAAAAGGCTGAAGTTCCCTAGAGGAAATAGATGCAGGGTTATATTTTTAAAAAATGAATTGGTAAAGGGTTGCCTTGAGTTTATTTGGGGAGAATAAAGTCAATTCTAATTCCTTCTCTATTTAGTTCCAGTCAGTTGGCCAGCCTTTCTGTGGGTCTTTGCTCAACTAAGCCAACCCATGCCCAACATTCTCCAGAGTGCTTCTGTGTTTTTAAGACCCAGGGCACTTAACACATGAATGGCTCTTTCCTTCTGTAACAAACAGAGCTGACAGCTGGAAAGTCAGCTACTGAGAACCTTTAAAGGAAGCCAGAAAGATCACCCAGTAAGTTGAAGAGCAAAAAGGGGCTCTTGGAGCTCTGGCCCTGGAGGTGGGTGAGGACCCAGCCGACTAAACTTGAAGTTTTGATTGCTGAGTCATTACAACAGCCTGGAGCTGTGTGTTAGCTCCAGGAACTGATGCTGATTGGGGCTAATGCTAATAGGCAATAGCATCAGCTCACGGCAGAAGATGCCAACTTTGGGGATGAAAGAGATGCACCCTCTGATGCCAGATGCCTTTGTGTGTTCTTGTGTTGTTTTTATCACTTAAAAATAACCTCTCAGGGTCCCCCAATAAATTACAAAAGAAAAGATGGATTCATTGAAGTGCAAATAGGACAGGGGCTTTGCAATTGACTAAATCAATTCACTCAATTATCTGCATTGCCACTGGGGACTCAGTCATCACAGCTAAGATGGGGGGGAGAACAGGGGCTGGAGTTAGAATCAGGAGACGGAAACCCTGGATTGAGAAACAGAAGGTGTCAGTCAATCCTTGACAGTGCTGCTTCATGGTCAGTACGTCGCTCAAAGTCTCAGAACCCCAATTTCCTTCTATACGACTTGGAAAAAAGCATTCTTAACTCATAATGTTGTCATGAAGATTATGAAGTATTGCAAAATAAAATGATCTGTAATTATGTATTGCTATAGAAATGTAAAGTACTATAGTAACGATAATTTCATACATGGTTCAAGACTCTACAAAATAGTGTCACCAATATAATTTTAAATTAAATTGATTAAGCAGGAGCACTGGTCTTTTCTTCATGACGGTAAAATCAATATTTGCATTGTTGTAATTTGGGTGTTTCTCATGTGTGTTGACTATACCTCTTCTCAGTAATTTCTATGGTATATCCTTAGTTACTTGTGGATTTGTGTGTGTGTGTGTGTGTGTGCACGCACATGTGCATGTGTGCATGTACGCACGTGCAGGTAATTGACCAAATTATAGGAGGTACAATTTTAGATTCATAAAAATCAGAAAATGTGTGATAACCTGAATCCATTTGCACTGGGTATCCAGAAAGGACAAGAAGGACTTGCACTCTCTAAGCTTTTCTGTAGGAATACACAGATCCTTACAAGATTTGTGGGCTTCAGAAAACTCTAGTCCTCAATGATGCTATTGACTAGAATTTGAGTTACACTTGGAACTTGTATCAGTAGGGTATTTTTTTGTAGTAACAGCATAGGTCATGATGATTGTCACACTGAGTTACGTTTGGGGGGTAGATAGACCAGGATTCAAAGGCTGAGTTGGAATCATGATGGCAAGAGAACATGGTAGTGGTGAGAACTGGCTTTGGAGATGGGCAGACTTGAGGTCAGATACCTAATCTCTTAGAGACTCAGCTATCCAATCTGTAAAAGAGGGACGATCAGTCATTCAGAGGGCATTTGTGATGAATGAATAAATGATTGTATAATATAGTCCTTGGTAAAACCCTTGACACGAAATTGGAGCTCTACAGGTAGTTCATATATACAGTCTCTTTCCTCTTTTGTCTGGCTTAAAAATTAGAAAGACCACACTAATTCAGTGTATGTATGTAAGTGATGCAGGTGGGCAAAAGCCCCAAATATAATCTGAGAGCTAAGTAAAACTAGAGAGGGAAAGCTAGATTTCTGTAAATTGGCTCATTTCACATACCATGGTTTCATCAGATCCTTTCTTGGAACAAACGAAGTGCCCTTTCCAGATGTCACCTCACTTATGCTTACAACTTCTGAAATGATACTGAATGTAAGCAGTGAGAATCGTGTGCACCCACCCATATGTGGTTGCAGAAGCACAAGTCTAGATGTCAGCAAGCGGTGTTAACATTGCACTTTATCTAACATCTCGTTTTGTTCACAGTCAGTGAAAGGATGCATAGTTATTAAACACCTACCAGGTACAAGCACTGTGATCATTGCTGTGGGGGATGTAGAAGGATGTTCCTGCTCCTGTCTCTCTGCTGCAATTTCTGCATTTGGACAGGGCATGCTGCAGTCTTCAAGGCTGCCTCCTAGAATTTGGACTTGATAGTTGAACAGACTCAAGATTCCCCTGCCAGAGTCTGACCTCTGTGGGGCAAGGTCATTGTATATGACCTCTATTTAGTTCAAGAACATATTGCAAAAGATGTAAAAATCCTTGTTCCTATTAATGTAGCTGAGCTGAGCTGTCAGTGATGAGTCCAATTCTGCTTTGCTAACTCTGCACGGCTGGTACCACTTGACCCAGGTATTTCTGTTCTGCAAAGTCAGCCTTTCCCTGTGCACGAAAGGAGCAGGGTTTTGTCCTTCAGATTGTGGGTTCTTTTTATCCTTACATGAATGGATGAAGTCTATTTTATGGCTTGCAGAGAAGGAAGACAACATCCACGCTTCCTGGATTTTAAGGTCCCATTCCTTACATTCCAAATCTCATACAGTGAGAAAGAGAAGAGGGACATCAATTTGTCAAAATAACAAACACAAGTTCACTGGCCTCTATCAGAGCCTCAAGCATCAGGATTCACGTTTAGAGTACTGCACGGAACTAAGGAAATTTCCTGTGCAATATACTGCAGATTACATTGGCAGCACACATCTAGAAAGTACAATAAATTATAATTAATTCTGTCATATATTCAACAAATGTATTCTGTGTGCCAGGCACTATTCTAAGTAGGTTAGATTTTTTACTTCTCAAAAAATCGATAAGATGATATTATTATTCTTATATTACAGGTAAGGTGAAAAGTGATTCACTTCTTTGCCACAAATACCGATTCACTGCAGAGCCCATGTATATTCTTCTCTGCCATGTTTTGTTGTTTAGGTTGCAAACCCAATGCTTCTTCACATAAATCCCTGAATATAGACAGGGCAGAGCAAGCTTCCTCTAAATGCAAATCAAATAATCTTGTTCCCATTATAAACTCACTCTGTCAGTGGAAAGATGTGGTCTCAGTGTCTCTAAGGGACCTCTGAAGGGCCTTTTCCCTGAACCAGTGGGTCCCTGATAAAGTGCATCATCAGTGCCACATTTTTGTGGCCTCTGGAGGCATGCGTGGCTTGAGGTAGATCTCCTCAAACTTTGACCATTATCAAAGTCTTATTGGAATATTTGATGGCATGTGGAGTGATGGCAATGGTATAAAAGTCCTGCAGTTACAAGACAAGGAACAAAGTAAAGAAATGAAGGTCTCTTCTATGACATTACATAGTAAGTAGTATTGGGCTGTATTTGCAGACGTTACTTTGAGAAGTATCTCTCAACATGTTTATCTACTCATTAGTTATGTAACTTTGTGCAGATTACCTTTGTACCCATATTTCCTTATCTCACCTTGTAGGATCGTCACAAAAAGATTAAGGAAAATAAAACTTATAAAGGACCTAGAACAGAGATTGAAATTTAGTCAGCGCTCAATAAAAGATATCTCATAATAACAATAGTTGTATTTATTTACTTATAATAATAATTAGCAGTACTAGTATTGATTATGATAGTAATTTAGCAACCTCAGTTTGCATATAAACCTTCTTGTACTCCACGGTGCCAGGGCTTATACAAATTGTCACCTCACATCAATGAACAAAAAAGTGAATATCCATGTCTCTGGCCTTAAAAATATGAAATAGGAGGAAAATTATCTTTCAGCAATATTTTTTTTCTTTTTTTTTCACTCAGACCCAAAGTTCTTTCAGCAATATTGATGTCAGTGGGGGACATGTTGATAGAAAAGGAGCGATTTGGTGCAGAGCGTTCAAGGAGACTAGAGACACAAAGAGGACCAAGTCAGAGTTTCATGAGCTGAGGAATGCTTTCTAAAGTCAGATCCTAAAATGCTGTGAGCTTGGGAATACAGCTCAATGCTTGGTTGTAAACAGGAGAAAGGGTCACATTTTGAAAGATTTCTTTTTTTTAAAAAAAATAAATTTATTTATTTATTTATTTATGGCTGTGTTGGGTCTTCGTTGCTGTGTACAAGCTTTCTTTAGGTGTGGTGAGTGGGGGCTACTCTTCGTTGCGGTGCACGGACTTCTCATTGTCGTGGCTTTTCGTTGTGGAGCACGGGCTCTAGGCACGCAGACTTCAGTAGTTGTGGCTTGCGGGCTCTAGAGCTCAGGCTCAGTAGTTGTAGCGCACAGGCTTAGTTGCTCCGCGGCATGTGGGAATCCTCCCAGGCCAGGGCTTGAACCCATGTCCCTTGCATTGGCAGGCAGATTCTTAACCACTGAGCCACCAGGGAAGCCCTGCCCTGAAAGATTTCTTGATAAAGAGAAAAGGTAACCATCTTCCTTTGACTTTATCCTGACAAAGAAAAGAGAAAATTTCAACTCTACCTTTTCTCTCATCCCTGCAAAACTTCTCTAGGTTTTATATTTAATGTAGATATTTTCAGTGATTTTTCTTCAGTTTCTGATGTTCTAGCTATTGCTTTTTTAATATATATGAGCAAAAATAAATCAGCATTTTAAATGTTTGGTGGTAAACCATTCCTGTATGGGAGATTAAAATCCTTTATGTAGGTGCTTTTGATTTTTATATTCATGTTGTAGGTAACAGGTCACAAAAGGAAGGCCCAAATAAACACACAATTGTTCAGGATGTACTTCTTTTGAAAAGTATGATTTGAGTGAAAATCTTTGACTATATATACCTGGAATCTTGTAGATACTCAATATGGAACAAGTGCTTCATTAAAGAAAAGTTTTTCATACAGAGTGAGACAAATGTTGGGATAACAGAGTAAAAAATGTGTGAAGTGCAAGCATTTTGAACAATCACTTTAGTAAAGGCAAATTCTTTCCTGAAAACCTGAAAACAGGCCAATGATTAGTAACACAAAGAATGAATGACTTTGCTCTTTTTTTCTCCTGTTGGAGACGTTTACTTGGTATAGTGACAATAAACATACTGAATATGAATACACACAAGGATGAAACTACTCGCTCTTCTTCAGAAAAGCCATGTTTCTGTGTGACTTTTGCTCAGAATCTTTCATCTCCCAAGAAACCTGTGCTATTATTACACATTAAACCTTTTATCAGTCAACCTGGACTGACTCCAGTGCCCACAGCGACAGCACATATGCATGCAGGTTAGAAGTTTTTGAGTGTCTCCAGACTGCAAACGTTTACTCGACCTGGAGTCTCTCGCACACAAACGGCTTTCTTCCTGTGTTCATCTGGTCAATGCTACTTCCTTTATCTTTTCTCTTCCTTGACCCGTCTTTCCTTACTGCCGTGATTCTACTGGTTGTGTCTTTGCCACTTCAAGTTTCATTTTCATCTCATCTCTCCCATCACTATAGGCACTGGTGTACTTTTTCCAAGCTTGGACTAAATGGAATTCTGTTCTCCCTAGCTGGTACGTGTTTTTCTCCCAAGACTCATTTGACTGGGGAGAAACATGCACACATGCACAACACATATATACTCATGTGCATATACACCAGAAATTTATACATACATATATATGTATGTGTATATATACATCTATCTATCTATCTAGCTATATATATATATATATATATATATATATATATATTTCTACTCCTGAATCTAAGACCTGTATCATGGATCTAGCACAAGGTCCCTTTTGCATAAGTAAATCAGAGTTCTCAGTGAATGCTGTTGTGGATTATACATCCTTTACTTCTGTTGTCATTTCAATAGTGTCATTTATTCAACGTGTGTTTATTGAACACCCACTAAGTCTACTGTGATATTACAGTTATAATATGGAAAACAAAGTTGTACACAATGTAATTTTTTCCCTTCAAACCTGTAGTTGGTGGGTAGGAATAAAGATATGGGATGGGCCCTATAAAAGTCCTTAAGAAAATCACAAGATTAACACAAGGGCTATCATGAACTGAACACCATGATACTACAGATGATATGGTGGGAATGTCACAGTTGTGAAAAGGGAGTATCATTATTTTCAGGATACAGATGAGGAAATTGAGCCTCAGACAACTTGTGATTTGCCCTGGGAAATGAGTCATTACCTGCAGTGCATGACATCTGTCTGTCTGGGTGCATCTGGCTCAGAGCCTGTGTCCCTTGATTCCTCCCATCTTGCACTTTATCCTTGCAAACACTTAAAGTTATACGCAGTGCTTTCTGTTTTTCCCTATTTATTTTGATTTTTTCTATGCTTCTTGGGTGAAAATTGTTTTCTGTTTTGCTATAATATTTTCTACCTTCAAAATTTTCTTGGACTCCTTTCCTTTTCTACCAATGATCGCTATAAAGAGAGCTTGGAAGCAAAGGTACAAAGACTCGTCTCTCTAGTGTCCTCACTTTCTTCCTTGTCAAGATTTGAATATGTCCCTTTTCTGTTTTCTGGAAGGGGAGCTAGTGCTTTATACAGATGGTCTGTCGGGCAGACAGATGGTCCAAACCTCTCTAATGGTATGTTCTAGAGGGAGCATGTCTATAAGCTGACAGCTCAGGATGGAATGGCACTTAGCACAGCCATGAAGAGTTGCTAGAAAGGCTGTTCTGTGACCATCCCACTTCTTTAATTTGGAGTTCTTGGAGATTTGAGGGACACGTTTTCTGCTGTAAGTAGATGACAGTTTCTCTTTCTCTCAAGCCAAGGGATGACTGTTCCACAACAATAAATTTAGAAGTTTGCCAGGTACTCTCATAGGATGTCAGTTTTTCTTGACTTAGAAACTGGATCCAAGGTAAGAATCCAGGAGAAGCAAAAGGGAGACTCTTTGAAGGTGGTCAGCTCTAATTCTGACCATGTCACCTACTTGAAGAAGCCACAGAGGTTTTTACCCATCAAGAGGGAGCCATTCAATCAAATTGATTCTTTAGTCATTACTGTCCGTGGGGGTGGGAAGTGCTGAGTCACCTGTCAGGCTTCTGTTTAAATAACATCTTGACTCTGTCCCCTGATGAGAACAGAGCTATGAGATTCAGAAACAGAAAAAGGGATAATTTCCTCTTCCTGTCTGGGGCTGAATACGGTTCCAGAAAAACCTACCATCCTCGATATCTATTGCGTTGGCCAAAAAGTTGGTTTGGGTTTTTCCATAACATCTTATGGAAGAACTGGAATGAAATTTTTGGTCAACCCAGTATTCACTTACCTGTACCAGCTCCCAAAATGGTTAGTGATTTCAGAGTCCAGAATATAAGGAAATATTTCCCTATTTCTGTCATCTTTTCCCCTTGCCCTCTTACCAAGTAGAGGCCACAGAAGATGCAGAAAAGTCGGTGTCAGGCAGCAGCTCCTGTCTGACATTTATTCAGACTACAACCTCACCTGCTAGCTTGCTAGGACTTCCTGATTGCCTGCTTCCTTCTCTGGCGTTTTATACCTTTAGTATCATCCTCTACTCCAAGTTTTCCAACATCTGTCTCAGGTCCACCTTCTTTGGTGATATCTTTGATTGCTTTCAAATCTGCACCCTTTGTTCTAATCTCAGTCCCAGACACGTACATGGTTTTAAGTCATCAAGGGCTTCAGATTAGAGGCGTTGTCTGTGCTAGCTCCTGCCTTGTAATAGCACTTTAGTCCTCAACTCTCCTGTCTTCTTGCTAGGAGTGAGAAGCAGGAACTGCCTTTCATAATAACTCCAAGTCTTCTCAACCTGCAACCCTAGTTATATACAGACAGCTATCTCATTTCTCTGTTATTTGATGTAAACATCTTTAAACAAGGACAGTGTTTCTATCTGTAAAATCTGGAGCATGTTAACAGCTAGCATTTATTTAGCATTTACTATGTGTCTGGAACTTTATGTTCATTATCAAAAATTTGAAACCCTGAAAAAAAAATATGAGGTAGGTATTATAGAAATGTTAAAGATGGAGGGCTTCCCTGGTGGTGCAGTGGTTGAGAATGTGCCTGCCAGTGCAGGGGACACAGGTTCGAGCCCTGGTCTGGGAAGATCCCACATGCCGCGGAGCAGCTGGGCCTGTGAGCCACAACTACTGAGCCTGCGCGTCTGGAACTTGTGCTCCGCAACAAGAGAAGCTGCGATAGTGAGAGGCCCGCACGCCGCAATGAAGAGTGAACCCCGCTAGCTGCAACTAGCAAAAGCCCTCGCGCAGAAACGAAGACCCAACACAGCCAAAAATAAATATACATTAAAAAAAAAAAAAAAGATGGAGACACTTAACCTCAAAGAGGTTAAATAAATGGCCAAGATCACATAGCAGAGGCCTAGCTGAATCAAATAGCTATGTTTAGAAATATGGTATTCTGCCGTCTAAGTTATTTAAATGATATGTAGTACTTTCCCTCACAGGGGAATACCTGCGATTTTGTTTGGATATGTAAGAAAAAGCTTTGTAGACTTTAAAGCTCTATGCGAATGTTAATTGTTGCTGCATTCTGTCATAAGATATTTATGGATGACACTGCATATATTTATGTAGCTCAGTATAACAAATAGCTGATTAAGGGGCAATCATTTCTCAATTTTAAAGCAGAAATTTTGTGGATGCTTATGAAATAGAGCTCCAAAAAGATGTGTGCAGCAGTCTGGTTGGTGTGTCTGGTGAAATACAGTAGAACCTGGCTAAATTACGCTAATGAGTTGGAGACCCATTACAAATTATCACGTTTACCCAATTAATGAAGGAGTAACATAGAGAGAAAGACTACTAAGGAAGCAAAACTGATATGAAGAGAAGACAAAACTGCAAGTAAGCATAAAAGATGTGAGTAACACACACCACCCACACAAGCACGTGTGCACACATTCACACACACACACACACACACACACACACATCCCTCTACAGTAGGTGAAGTTGCTAACTTTATCATGAAATATACAAATATTTATACAAAATGGATTTATGTGTGCATAGGGTTTGCTCAGTTTCTCTGTCTCTCAAGAGAAAGGAATCAGTGGAAGTTCATTGCTTTATGGTTCCAAGAAAACTATTTAATGTTTTTACCTAATCAGAATGTGATGTTACAATTGGGACATTGTTAGATTGTAATGCTACATCTAATTAAATTTTATTGTATGCTTTGAGGGATGTCCTACCATCCTGAGCGCTTCTGTAGGTATTATGACCTTGGAGTCTTGTCAGTTACAGTACTTTTATCTACTAAGTTTTTCTTAGAAGTCATTCTTCCTATATTCTCAGGGCCCTTGCTTCCCAAATTCTCTCAATCAACCTATTTTGTGGACAAAAGTAAAAGGCAAGTTATCTACCAAATCCCTTGTGATTCTAAAATCTCATCCTTTTAGAGCTCAGATAACAATACACAATTTAAATAATTAAGTATATATTTTTTACAGCATTTTACCAGTTTCATAGAGGGCTTAGGAGAATTCATAATTGGAAACCAGGCACTTGCTAGTTACATATCTCATTTATTTCAGCCAGTTAGTGAACATTTATTCTATGTCAGCAGCAGAGGTAAACTTAGATTTTGTTCAATTCTTAGTATAAATATATGCAAGTAATACTACTGTTATGTTTAATTTACAGATGAGGAAACTGAGGCTTAGAGAGCTTAAGTATCTTGCAAGTGATAATGCAGCTAGTAGTTGTCAGAGCTGGGATTTAAGAAAACACAGATTCTGTTTCAAAGGAAATCATACTCTACCAAACATACGGTCACATTCACAGCAAGTTTATGCTAAAATTATGGCTTCCAAGCCCAGACCACCATAATTAACACGATGACCTACTCTCATCGCCTGCTTTTTTAAAAAAATTTATTTCTACTTTTAAACTCATTACTGGGCTCTGATCAGATGTTCAACATAATATTTTTGCTTTAGTTGTAGTTTTGTGGCTTCAGAATTCCTTTGCACTTTACTCTGTACCTAATGACTTTGCTGGTTATATTTAAAATGGACAGTTTTGTGCATATAGTCTAACAAAAATGTATTTGTTGCCTTCTTGGTTGCAAAGGACCATACTTGTCATTGATACTTTGTAGTGAAAAGAAAAATATGGCCACAGATTCCCTGTATCCTGGTATGTCCATGCCAAATAACTCCCAGAAAGAAGTGGAATCTATTTTCTCACTCCATGAAACTGAATGGCCTTGTGACTTGCTTTGCTCAAATGTGGGAGAAATGACATTACATAATAGGATAGGCCTTAGGAAGCCTGTAGCTTCATTTTCCTCCCTTGGAGAACTGTTCTGAGACCATCATGAAAGGTAGCCCATCTAGCCTAGTGGAGGTCACACAGAGGAAAGCTGACCCGCCCCTCTCCCTCCTTTTTTCCTCCTATCATGTCATCGAAAGCCAGCTCCAGCTGCCGGACATGTGAATAAGGCCACCTTGGGCCTTCCAGTTCAGCCTCTTCTCTAGCTAAACATAGCTGCATGAGTGAATTAAGGTGAAAGGAGCAAAGTCACTGCTCATCGTATATGGAGAATGGTTAGACAGAAGAAATCTTTAAGTCTCTGTGTCTTAGGAGGATTTATCACACAGCCGTAGTTAACTGGAAAATGGAACAGGCTTACCTATTACACGTGCATTATTTATTCCCTAAGATTTAAATTGGGGGTAAGAATGGATTTGTGAGTTTCCTAAGTTGTTTTCCTGAAAAAGAGTAACCTGGTACGGTGAAGACAGAGCTGCTTATATAGAAATTCTAGACTTTGATAATCAGCTGCTTGGCATTCATTCAGCTTCACTTTTAATGTTGTTTTTATGTATTCAACAAATAAACATTTAGAACCTACTATGTGCCAGACCCTGAACTCGGTAGAAGTAACGTCATTTTCATTATGAGCAGCTTCAATAAAGAAAGGAAATGAATTTCTTCCAAATATCTAGGGTATTGTTTTACACACACACTGTCTCTTTCTTTCTCTCTCTCTCTCTCTCTCTCTCACACACACACACACACACACACACAGAGTTGCTCATTCATACTCACACTTGATGGATTCCTTTTTCCTGCTTAGATCTTTATTTGAAGGAAGGAAAAAATTACCATCTTTGGACCATATTATAAAATAGTAATTTGTTTGTACATTTTATTTACATATGATCATATTTAATGTTCAGTAACCCTTGGAGAAAGGTGTTATTTTTCTATTTTACAGGTGGGGATACTGAGGATTAAGAGACTAAGTGATGGGTTCAACATCATGCGATAGATGGAGAACTCAGAATTCATACATGGATTGTCTGACTTTCACTCCCAGGACCTTCTCATTGCACTATACATCCTACCTGTAAACAGGATTAGGAGGCCAGCCCCACGCTTCTATTTCATTTTTCATCTCCTTTTGTTTTTCTTTTCCATTTTTTCCTTTTGGTCCTCTGTCATTCCCTTTTAACCTTAGCACTTCCCTTAATTGATCCCTTGTTGGAATTCTCCTCAACTCTATTGCAAGAACAGAAAGAAAATTGTTCTGTAGATATTGAAAACAACTTGTCTCACAGGGAACATCCTGCTTGCTTCAGAACGTCCATTGGTGGCTTGAGTCCTGATTTGCTTTTATGGTCCAATTGATTCAGAATTAAGGTGTCAGGAAAGTAAGTCTGGGGAGAAGAAATTTTCTCATCAGTGCCTCATGAGTTATTTCTTGGGAGATATGCAGGGTTTTCTTTGTGCAGCATCTTCTTGGAACATGTGAAAAAAGATATGGTGAACCAAAGGTTACATGTTAAATCTTACTTTCTGTTAATCCTGAGGTGTAGCTTACTGCCAGATCTAAGGGGTGAGGGATGGAAGTTAAGTTAGACTCCTTGCCCCGTACCAACAACATGTCCCAATTTTATTTTCTTCCTTCTATTGCTAGACTCAGTTTTTTTCTCCTCTAAAATCTTGTTACCTTACTTGATTTTGTACTCAAGCTTATGTAACCAATGTCTTTTTCCATTAAAAAGTTTGGTAAATGCAGACCAGCTGGTAAACACTCACTGGTACCTGTAACCCAGAAGATAACTTAGGGCTTATCTTCAACTTTATAGCAGTCCTGGTTCAATGGCTGTTCTGCTGGATGACCGAGGAGATACTGTATAAAGGTTTTACTCATTATTACTACTTTTTTCTCTTCAAAACCACCATGTGCTATAGCTATTGGCCTGCCTACTTTTATAAATATTCCATAGCGTTAAGGTTTACAAAATTCTCTCTTATCTATAAAATTTGTTTTTGCTCTGCTCATAACACACTCTGCTCTGGGGTTTTTCTTAGCTCTTCTATGCTTTATTTCACACTGAAGTTACACGTGCTCATAACATATACTCAGAGAACAAAGGAAAAGGTAATATACAATTCAGACTCATACTGTTAAATTTGTTTCTTTCCACTAATGGGTTTCTTCTAGGCCTTTGTTAATTTATTTTCAGATCAGTCATCCAAGTCAGGGTTGATATTGTGAGGTTTGCTTAGCACGATGTTGAAGCAAAAAAGTAATATGCTGAGCTGAAAAGAGTCCTTGACTTGAAATAAAAGTGTAAGTTCTTCCGTTTCATAGCTCTACAACCAAGGGTGCGTCATATGCACTTTCTGAAATCAGCTTCATTCCTTCATTGAATAGGGATCATACCTGACTCAAAAGCATTTTCTTCAATGCAGAAGATTCTGCATATATAAGGTAATATAATTGTTAGGTAGCATTTTGAAGATAGATTGACTCTTTCAGATTGTATAGTATAGGAATCTAGTGGCTCATTTCATAGCAAGAAAGAGGCAGCTAAGAGAGAGAACAATGTCCAAGAGTATCTTGAATTTAAATCACCACTTTAAAAAATGTTCTTATTTTTATGAAATTAGCCTTTTTTTAAATGTTGATACCCAGTGTAGAAAAAAATGTAAATAAGTGGATACTGTCATTGTTGGTAGCAGTATATATTGCTATAACACTTTTAGAAAGCAATTTGACTTTATGTATTGTAGGTCATAGAACTGTTCATTTGCCTAGATCCCTTTCTGGAAATCTATCCTAAGGAAATATGAAAAATGTGGTATGCACAAATATGCTCATAAATTGTTCATAATGTAAAAAATATCATAAACCCACATGCCAAACAAAAAGATATGGGTAAAATAATTATGCATGGATATAAGGCAGCTATTAAAATTTGCAGCCTGGAAGAGTTTGTATAATAACAACTATATAAGGAAAATATACATGCATATGTAAATTTGAAAGACTGAATAACAGTGTACTGAGATACTAATAGTGGTTGCATTATGAGGGGTTTTTTTCTTCCCCACTTTCCTAAGTGGTTTTACTTCTGAAGACAGAAGATGTTTGGACCAGCGAAGGTAACTCTTGGCTGCAATAACAGTAATCTGACTCCAGAAGCCTAAATTAATGGGAGTTCAAATTTCTCACTTAACAGGAAGTCCAGAAGTTGTAGACCATGGTTCTGTGACTTAATATTATCAGGGCCAGGGATTCTGTTGGCATTTATCATTTGGTTGCCGGACGACTGCTAAAGTTCTCATCCTCTAGTTTACATTCAAGGCAGAAAGAATGAAGAAGGGGGAGGATACGTATCAGCTACATCAATCTCTTTTTTAGCTGGAAGAAAAAGAAGGCCCCCAAATTAAGTCTCTGATGGAGAATGAAGAGCAGATGGCCATCCCTACCGGGAATGTAGGCTGGGGAAGAGCATGTGAGAGGTAGAAAGGAAAAAGAAGGTTGAAAATAACTTCTGGGTGGCCCATAAGCCATGTTTTCCACAGTGGTCAGCTATGGCTCAGAGACCCAGATGGTCCCAGTATAAAGATTTCCATAGGCCTCATCTCCAGAGGAAGTCCCAGTTCTCTGTGTGTGTTTCTGTCTCAGCCACCTTGCCTTCTAGTGAGCACTGATTTTCTTCTTCCATTCTGCCTCTGTCTTCCACCTCAGTCTGTAAGACCAACACAAAGAAGATGGAAGAGCTGAAAAGGGAGGAGAGTTTGAGACTCCATCCCTCATCCAGGATGCTTGACTCTGCTCAGAACATGGAGATTCCCTGAGAACATTTTAGCAGTAAATAAAGCTGACATGAGTCTCAGTTCCCATGCAGCTCCAATGTTGAGTTTCTCTAGTCATGCATATCAAGTAGTCTTGAAAACAGGAGAGAGAGCTGTTTCTTTCCCATCTTTGCCCCTGAGAAGACTGGATGTTTATGACCCATTTAGTATTTCAGCATTATCATAATAAATGAATTAACCCCCCATTAGATAGCATCTTTGGTCTAGAGATAAAGTCTTTTAGACTGCACTTTTTTATGTGTAGGGTGCTGTTCTCCAGGTAGGTGTCATTTGATTTCTGATGGAAATTTTACACAGTTGTTTTAATGATGAGAAAGGAAAAATTAAAAAATGGGAAGGAGATCATAAATTAGACCTCTAAAATATATCTCGAATCAGTTGCTTTCTCATTCATCACTGGCCCCAGGTTGGCTTACATCATCATTGGCTAACACCACGTCAATAATGTTTCTTCCCCCTTTCACTCTTATTTCCTATAATCAGTTCTCTATAGAGTGAACAGAAAGACTTTTTCAGAAATATCTATCACTTGCTTCAACAGAACAAAATTAAAAAACACCAATCAATCAATTTAAAGCATCTCTTTGCATTTAGAATAAATTGGGGCCCTTACCTATGGTCCTCAAGTATGTATTCAGCATACAGTTGGTCATCCCTCACTATCCTTGGGGGATTGTTTCTAGGACACACCCCTCTGTACCAAAATCCGTGGATGCTTGAGTCCCTTATATAAAATGGCATAGTGTTCGCCTAACCTATGCACATTGTCTCATACACTTTAAATCATTGCTATATAACCTATAATACATAATGCAATACAAATGCTATATAAACAGTTGTAAATACAATGTAAATACTATGTAAATAGTTGCCAGTGCACAGCAAATTCAAGGTTTGCTTTTTGAAACTTTGAAATTTTTTAAAAATATTTTTGATCCACAGTTGGTTGAATTTGCATATGTGGAGCCTGTGGATAGGGCGGGCCAGCTGTATACAGTTGACTCAGAAACAACACAGGGGTTAGAGGCACCAACCCTTGCATAGTTGAAAATCCACATATAACTTTATAGTTGGCCCTGTGTATCCGCCGATTCACCCAGCCACGGATTGCGTAGCTCTATAGCATATGTTTAGTGAAAAAATTCTCATATAAGGGGATCCACACAGTTCAAATCTTGTTGTTCAAAGGTCAACTGTAGATTAAATAAATGAATGATGAGGTAATGGGAAAAAGTAGATCTGGGTGACTAAAGATTCTGTAAAACTTTGGTGCTAAGGTTGGAAAAGGTGAGTTGGAGCCAGAATTTAAAAGGCCTTGAGTGCTATGTTAATTGATTTGAAATGTACTTGTTTTTCTCCACTTCATCTCCTGCCATTTTCTCTTTCCTCTCAGAGCTCTAGCCTTGTTAGTATTCTGAGAGTCCTTCCAGGCATTTATCTTGATACTCTTCATTGTTTCTTTGTCAGTGTTAGATCTCAACTTAACACCTTCTCAGAGAAGCTTTCCCTACCTAGCTAGGACGCCCCATGCAGCTGCCATCTCAGTATTATCTTCCATCTCAGCTCTTCGTTGGGTTGTTTTTGATAATTTGTGTTATTTTATTTATTCCCCAATTTTCCTACATTTGGTCTGTCTATACCATTAGAATGTAAGATCTATGAGATCAGGAATCTTCTTCACCTAGTGTCTAGTCAGGCTGAACTATAATAGATTTACTATAAATATCCATTTAATCATTTAATAAATAAGTTATGTTGATATGAAGACCAAATAATAAAATGAATCTAAGCAGCAGGTACAGTGCCTGCTAATGTTATTTGCTTGACAATTGTTGATCTCTTTCTTTTTTTTATCCAATTCCCCTACTTTGTCTCGTAAGGCTGTGAGCTCCTCTAAGGCAGATGCCATATTATAATTATCTTTCATCCCCAGGACCTTCATACTCTCTGGAACAAAGAAGTCAGGGGATTTTGTTTAAAAAAATGAAGAAGAATAAATGATGGAATGAATGAAGAGGCTTTTAACAAATAGATAGGCATTTGATTAGGGCAAAAGACATTCTAAGGGAATAAGGGTTTGGACTGTCAACAGAGTTCTAGAGGTGAGTTTACAAAAGGCTTGTAGGATCTATGAAGATACGAATTGTATCTATCTTTTCTTCCCCTGAATTCCTATGGAATCCCTGGTGCAGAGGGCAGTTCCTGGAACGTGTGTGTGTGTGTGTGTGTGTGTGTGTGTGTGTGAGAGTGAGAGAGAGAGAGAGAGAGATGGAAAGAGACTGAACGTGTGATTGGAAAGAAAGACAGCAAAAGTTTGGGGATTATATTGGACAAGGTAAATGATAGTTTCAAAGGGCCTAGACTGTACACCTAATTAGTTTGAGACCTTGTCAGCAATGGGTGACCTTTGAACATTGTTATTATACTGGCAGAAATGAGTTAACTCAGGATGCTGGAGTAGGGTTGGGGGCAAGAATTTGTGTCAGGTCTCATAAAATCCAGTCTCTAATGATGTCCACTTCTGGAAGCTCAGCTAGTGCTTACAAGTTGTCCTACAATGTTGCGTTTTGGAATAGTGTCTTTTCTGTTGAAAGATTGAAAAAGATCGAGTATATTAGGTCAGTATGGAGAGACTAACCTAAAATATTTGCAGATGGCATAGTGCCTTTCATTTAGTCATGTAGCGGATTTATTGGATTACAAAACGAAAATCTGTTCTAGGAAATCTGCCCATGTTTCTTCCCCCTTCTTAAATGCCAGATATTGAAACTTCATTTCAGGAGGTTGAAAGTACTGGTTTTAGGGACTCTTGAAGGATGAGCGGTTCAGCTCATGGGAAACATTGGTATAGGTCATTTGAAGATATGCTGTGGTCTGCAAAGAGAGATGATATGGAGATGTAGAATTTGAACCTGAATGGAACTGGCTTTGCTTTTGGAAGTAGAGGTTAGTGTTGTAAAATAGGCTGTCTATGAAGATTATCCCCACTTATAAGATTTCTGCCCAACATCAGGCAGTGGAAGCTGGTGACTCATTTCTATAAAAGGTTCTCTGCTTTTTCTGGCCAAGTTCAGAGAAATTACTGCCACTGTGAGGCTTGGACAAGCAATGATTTGTTGGTTCAAGCAGTTTCTCCATGGGTGGACCTACGTCTCCATAAATGAGATCTGACAATACAATATTGGGATTAGTTGCATGAGAGACCAAAAAGTAGTAAGAATGCATGTGTTTTTAGTTAGGGCGTGGGAGTGAATGCTTAAAAAAATGGGTAGTGTTACTTAAAGTGTGTTTCAGCCTTACCTTCAGGGGTAAATGCCAGGGTCTGTTAAGGAGGCAAGGATTCCCAAGGCCTCAAACTAAGTTCTGGACCTCTATCCTCTTCAACATTAATTTTCTTCCCTGGTCTTCCTTAGTCTTACCAGAAATTCCAGTTTTGTCCTGAATGCCTACAGAAAACAACAGGAAAAACAGGGAGGCTAAATTAATTATAACAAATATCGGGACAAATAACATGGTTCTACTGCTCTTGGCTTCTTTTAATGGGGATATGTCCGCTTTACAGAGTTACCATGAAATGCATCTATTATATTTTCAAAAAGCAAGACATTACTATATATTCAGACAAGGAAGTGTCCCTAGGTCTTCTAACTTTGGGAAACAGTTCATGCTATTTTTCTTTTACAAAGACATATAAACTTAATATTTGAAGCAGTTAAAAAGGCTTGTGTTAAACAACTATGTTTAATTTTATTTAATTCAGTGTTTTTTAAACCTATTCGACTATGGAACACTGTTTTTATGAAACATCTGTTAACATTTAGCAAATTACTAGTGCTCTATGAAACCCATCTGGGAAATGATGACCTACATAATAATTGTCTTATGAATGGAAATATATTTATTGGCACATAGCCATGTGACTATCATGCGAACATGTGAGGATAAAACATTATCTTATAGCATAAATTTCTGAGGAACATAAGGTTTAGATGCTTAGTCAGTTTAAATAATATACATAGAGCAACTGGTTGAATACTTGACTCTTAGTAGATACTTAATAAATGTTAACCAGTATTAAATCAGAAAATTCATGTTGAGAAACCAATACCCTGTTATGCTAGTATAGATCAACTAGTTCTCTTTTGTAATGAAATGTAAGGCCTGCCAGGGTCTAATAATTTTTGTCAAAGCCTGAGAGGGCTGGGCTCCTGAATCTGTATCTATCAATTCTCTTTAATATATACTGAAGTTTCCCATAGTAACAGTAGTGGTATCTCCATGGAATATTACTGGAATTACATTCTAATACCATTCTAATATTAATGATCTCTTGCATGTGTAGCACACCTTATCCAATAATAGCAACTTAGAATGATAAAATTATCTTTAGTCCTGCAACATTGTTAGTACTTTTGATGATTTTGATTGCAATAATGGGCAGTATCAATATCCTATCTAAGTGGAAATCCAGTAGCAGGGACCTTGTGTACTTTTTTTTTTTTTTTTTTTTTTTTTTGCGGTACGCAGGCCTCTCACTGTTGTGGCCTCTCCCATTGCGGAGCACAGGCTCCGGACGCGCAGGCTCAGCGGCCATGGCTCACGGGCCCAGCCGCTCTGCTGCACGTGGGATCTTCCCGGACCGGGGCACGAACCCGTGTCCCCTGCATCGGCAGGCGGACCCCCAACCACTGCGCCACCAGGGAAGCCCGACCTTGTGTACTTTTCATTTCCACCAAGTCTCTGGTGTGTTGGCGGCCTCCCTAGCAGATGGGGCCAGGCTCTCCATGGCAGAGGAAGACTAAGAGGATTTACTGGTTTCTTAAATGCAGGGTAACTGGGAACTGCATTCAGATACTGCTTTTTCCCTAACACCTCAGCCTGAAAACAAAACAAAACAAAAAGCAGGCAAGAATAGAAAGAGTATTCTTAGCTGAGCCAGCATGATATGCATGCTGTATTACCAGCTGCTCGCGGAGCTGCAGCTGAGCAGATCTGCAGACTTCAAGCTGCCCCACATCCTCCTCTTAATACTGATGGGAGAAAATTCCTGCATATTTTCTAAGCAGGAAGTCTCACTTACCCAAGCTGAGTCTAAGACAAGTATGCTCTCCTTCCCAGTCTCCAAAGAGTGGAAGCTATTAGGACACAAATGGTAGGAATATCCTTAGGCACGTCAGAATAGTAATGAATTCTTCTGTTTGTAGCATTTGCTTGCATAGACGACTTCCCTGTGCATTGTATTATCTGGGGCTGAGACAACCCTATGAAGATGATCTTGCAGATACAAAAGTCAGGCTCAGGGAAACAAAGTGACTTGACCAAAGAGTTGACCATTTATCATCTGGCTCAAAGTCTCAGATAAGCCAATGGGAGGCAATGAATAAGGCTTTCAAACTATATTGTTTACAAAAACAAAATATCTAGGAAGCCTATTAAACAGATTTCCAGGCCTATATCCCCTTGCTCCCACCCCTACTAACGATGAAGATTCTGCAGTTTGGGGGGTAATGTGTTATCAAATAACGCGGAGGCTTATGAAGTATCTTATGTCAGTGCTTTCCAGATTTTAATATGTTTACAAATAATCCAGAGGTCTGGAGATGGGCCTGAAAATGTGCGTTTCTCAGAAGATCCCAGGTGATGGTGCCTACTGTTGATGAGCAGAAAGTAAAAGACTATAGGTTTCACAACAAAGAATTTCGTAAACTTTCATGTTTCATATTCTAGTGTTTTCTGAAAGTTTACATTATTTTCCCCTTCTAAGATGTTGGCCCATTATCTGGGGACATAGGGATGTCTTACTGGGGCACTGAGAGGACATAATGTGATATCCTGTAGAATCCCTCCTCGTCCTTACACACTGCCCATCCTCTCTATGCATCGCTTAGAAAGCAGTTGAGATATATACTTGATATCCCACTGTTGTTATTAATTTGCAGTCTCAAGGAGTTTCAGACAGAGGTGGGCAATTTCCTATGGGTTAGAATGTGCTCTGGGCAATATTAATAAAGATAGTCTGACTTGATCATAATATTTCCCTCTCTTCTGCCATTGGAAAAAAAAATGATGCCAGGCCTGATTTTGATCTCATTATAGTGGTTTTAGATTTTGATGAAGCAGAAATGTTGAATTTTACAGCTCCTCCAGAGCGTGGGTCATGAGGGTGGTATTACAGGGAAGCTTCATGTTTGTGTGTGTGTGTGTGTGTGTGTGTGTGTGTGCACGTGTGCGCATGTTATTGTGTTTTATTTATTTTCACCCTACCTCTTATCTTTTTATTTACTTTTCCTCTACTTCTCCCACTTTCAGAATTATAAAATAGCCTCTAAATCACTTCATTTTTTTAAACACTGATACCAACATTCTTTCAGTGATTACAATCAAGTCATTTCTGTAGTGTAAGAGCAACAGGGTCCCTTCTCCTGCTCAGGAAAACATTGATTTAATGCTTCTCTCTTAGACTTGTCGACTTTTATTCTTGCTCACTCCTAGACTTTGACCAACTAATTCACACTAAAGTGTAAATGACTGTTGTAGGCCATTGTATCACCTCACCGGGAAAACTTGTATTTTTATATAGAAATAAAACTTTATGCTCAAGTTTTCAGTGCCTAATATGGCATGTATGGTGTGATAAAATTGGCAAAGCAGTTTGCCCCTTTTTAAGTAAAGCAGGAATCTTGAAATCATACTATAGATAGTGATTTAGTTAATTCACCTTGGTTTTTGTTTTGATTTTGAAATTATTATTTATTGTCTCCTTTATTTTCATCTTAAAATTTTCCAGGCTCCAGAAATAGCAGGTTATAGCCATTTATGCATAATGCACTACTTCAGCCTAACTTTTCCCACTGGTTACCACCCTTTCTGGTACATTGTCAACGGCCCCTTTGGGGGAAATGAGTCCATTTTTGCATTGTTCTTCTAGGTTTCATACTCCTGGATCCAACCACTAGATGTCTCTGTAATTACATGCTAGACCAAATCAGAGAGCATGGCCCACCATAGAAGCAAAGGTGGGCCTTAAAGGCTTATCCCCAAATTCTAAATACCTATTTTCATTAAGGTGGAATGATCTTAAATACACATAAGGTAGCACCACTAATCAATTAGTTATTTGGTTATGTGTTTACATGGCTTAGTATGAACAGTATGGCTTAGTATGAACAGAACTAGGTTCATCAATTCTCAAGAGAAACTGTAGATAGGCAGTAAAAACCTATGCTTCAACTGTGTGTGTGTGTGAGTATTCATGTGCCCCTACACACACACAGTCTCAGAAACCTTGCTTTTTGCAGGGAGGTGGAGAGACAAAATAACCAATTTTAGAGCCTTCTAGTCATATATTTGTATAAGAACGTTTGGATTCTCAGTTTACCTTTCAAAATGAAGCAGATGATGACAAAGGGTGAAATTGTCCTGAGATCTCTAATACAGCTGCCCATTGAATTTTACCTTTGTTGGTGGACCAGTCAGGCTCGGAAAGAACCTCCTTCCTTCCTTCTTTCTTTCTTCCCTCCCTTCTTTCCTCCCTCCCTCCTTTCCTTTCTTCCTTCCTTCCTTTCTCCCTTCCTCCCTCCCTTTCTTCTTGCCCTCCATCTCTCCTTCCTTCCTCTTCCTCTCACTCTGTCTTTTTCTTTCAAAATTAACTTTATTTGAGGAAGTGTCCAAGTTTATTAGGGTATTGATACTTTTCCTGTCGTAAATTATATTGGAAATTGTAAGGAACGCGAGATTTTATCTTGGTCATTTTTTTTCAACCATAGTGCTTAAAAAGTGCCTCACATAGTATTGCTAGATCCCCAGTAAATGTTGTTGAATGATGAATGGATGAAGAAGATGATCTGTTTATGTGGTAGAAATGTACAAATGCAGGTTAGCTATACATAATATGAAAGCTATACAATGATACAATAATATGAAATATACGTAAGTAAATGTACAATATATAATAAATATATAAGTAAATATTTTAATCTTTGAAAAAAGAATATGATTTTGTTTTTAAGTTTATCAAGTAATTCAAGTTTGTCTGGCAATACCTGCTCTGAACCGTTGAAAGGTGGGCCACAACAATTTAGTAAAGTTAAAAAAATCTTATGTATGAATGTACCTGTTGGAGTGTATTCCTCATGTGAATTCTGTACATCATTTCTGTAGTGTGGGAAAAAAAAATAAGGTGAGAACAAGTAGTACTTAAATGCCCTTAATGACCTGCTCTCAAGAGTAAATGATTTATGTACAAATATAGGGGCACTCAAAGTGTTTGAAAACAATGTCTTTTCACATTAGGGTAACACATCTCCATTATAATCATATCCTTTCTGGTTATTTATGAGCAGGTTCTTTTCTCCAAAAGAACATAAAAAGAATTGAACCTTGTTCCTGTCTAGCATAAATGGTTACAGATTCCACATGAAGGGAGGGGGTCAAACATCTGTTTATCTACAGAGCCTTTTATATTGGCAGTTCCCTGTGCATTTGGTCAATAGCTTGTATGTCACCATGGTCTCCTCTGAATCCCTGAAATATAGCCATTTTCTGAGGGCAAGTACAGTAGTTGTCTAGGAGCTGGCAAGCAGCAGTCTGAGTTCATTCTTTAGCTATCTGGAAGTGACCAAAATTTCTTAAAAAGTCCATTATTTTACTTACTTTCCTTCCTACTATGAAGGAAGAAACAAAGGAGAAGTATGGTATTTTTAATTCTGGAGGTAAAAATGACTGTAATAGCTTACAATTACCAATCACTTACTATGAGTTGTAAGTTACAAGGTATTGCATTTTTTGAAAAATAGCTAGCATTTATTTAGTGCCAGCTGCTGGTCTTTGAGGTTTGCAATCATTATATCATTTAATCTTCAAAATCAACCCTACTACTGCTGTCGGACACTGAGGCACATAAAGGTGAAGGAACTTGTTAGTAAGTATAGAAATTGGACGTCAACTTGGACAGTGTAGTTCCAGAGGCTGTAAGGTGTGCCCTGCACAGCAATTGCTTCCTTACGTCCAGTGCAAAAGTTGTGCTGTGTATTGCTGGGGTGGTTACTTTAACTGCTATGATTGATCCTCTCCAACTGTTTACTGCACATCACCATCATCTGCCCAGCGTAGCCAGAATGCCATTGCCTTGCTTTGATGCCATTTCTCTCCTCCCATCTCACCTCATCAGGGCCTTGTTCACTTTAAAGGTAAGTTGGATTGCAAACACCAGGCAGCGAGGGCATACGAGTCTTCTCCATACACCACTGCAGTTGCTTTGCCGTTCTGTACAGGGTGTCTTTCATAGTTGGCCCTGCTTATTCACTGCTCTGGCTATGTTCTTGCTATCTTCCTTGGGGCAAAGGTGATGCCCCAAGCTTGGGCACTAAGGTAACAGATTGTGTAGTTGGCATTCACTTAGCCATTGATCCCATAAAGTATGCGAGGTCCACAGGAGTTTCTAGACTCAACTACAAGTTGTGGCTATGCCAGCCTTCTTTACCAAACCTACCGCGTTCCCGATTTCCCATTCCGTGACGGCGCTTGGCCCATTGGCACATTTCTTCTCTTGCTTTTGAATTTTAATCACAACTACTCAATCCTATCAAGTGTTCATGATTTAAACTACCCCAGGATATGTCATACTTCAGTCCCATTCCTCCAAGGACACTCACCATACTCTTTATAGATGGTTCCCCTTCTCCCCAGATGCTTTTTTACCAAGGATAGAAGTAGCCTTTTGCTAAGTCACAGGCATCTCAACTTGAGACCTTTTGGGGACTATTTAATTACATCTGCCTCCTCAACTAGACTACAAGCTAGTGTACTCAATGTCCATCAATATCTGGTATAAAATAGATAACTGAATATTTATGGAAGGAAAGAAGAAAGGAAGAAATGAAGGGAAAGGAAAGGAAAAGAAGAACTCACACTTGCATTGCTCCTAGGGTATATGGTTATAGTCTTTTCCAGGATAGAATGTAATCAGCAAGGGTGAGAACCCACCTAACCCTTGCATACCTTCGAACCCTTGCATACCTTGCATACCTCTCCTAACCCTCTCATAGAGCTTACTATGAGAAGGCATTTCCATGGAAAGGTAATCCAAAATGATGCTTGTTATAATAATAATAATGATGATAACAATAACAACAACTCTACTTCACTAGGCATTTATTTCATTATTGTTAGACAGAACTCAAATGCAGCAAATAATACCATCATCTACTTAGTTGTTCAAATAAGAGTATGAGAATTAACCTTGATTTCTCTTTTTTCTCACCTCCCACAATCCAAACCATTAGCTAGTTCTCAGAGTTGACATCAGAAACACAAAGTAGAAACATGCTTAAAAATTTTCTGATGGCTTCTACCAGACTTGCAACTAAAACCAAACTCTTGACAACTGCCTACAAAGACCTTAGTAGTCAGGTCTTTGGCTACCCTTCTGCTCTCCTTTCTCACTGCATTCTTTCCTTTTCACTTATTCCAATCTCACTGGGCTTCCTACTGTTCTTAAAGCATGTCAGTGTTGTCATTGCCTTGGGTCTTCATGTTAGCCATTGTCCTTCCTGTCACTCAGTTTCAGCTTAAAGGTCTCCCCTTCAGGGAACCCTAATTCAGCTTTCTAATCAACGTGAGCAAACATGTCATGCTCTATCACGTAATTCTAATTCTCTCTAAAGCATATATCACTGTGGGATGTTCATTGTCATTGTTTATTTGTTGACTTGTTTATTGTCAGTCTGATGACAGAATATAATTGCTTTTTGGGTTTTTTTTTAACATCTTTATTGGAGTATAGTTGCTTTACAATGTTGTGTTAGTTTCTGCTGTATAACAAAGTGAATCAGCTATACGTATACATATATCCCCATATCCCCTCCCTCTTGCGTCTCCCTCCCACCCGCCTTATCCCACCCCTCTAGGTAGGCACAAAGCACTGAGCTGGTATCCCTGTACTATGTGGCTGCTTCCCACTAGCTATGTATTTTACATTTGGTAGTGTATATATGTCCATGCCACTCTCTCACTTACCATTCTGCTTCCCCGTGTCCTTAAGTCCATTCTCTACATCTGTTTCTTTATTCCTGTCCTGCCCCTAGGTTCTTCAGAACCATTTTTTTTTTAGATTCCATATATATGTGTTAGCATACAGTATTTGTCTTTCTCTTTCTGACTTACTTCACTCTGTATGACAGACTCTGTGTCCATCCACCTCACTACAAATAATTCAATTTCGTTTCTTTTTATGGCTGAGTAATATTCCGTTGTATATGTGTGCCACATCTTCTTTATCCATTCATCTGCCAAAAGATTGCTTCCATGTCCTGGCTATTGTAAATAGTGCTGCAATGAATATTGTGGTACATAACTCTTTTTTTTTTTTTTAATGTACCTCCATGAATCTCAAAGATTTAGTCTTCAAAACAAGTCTTATTTAATGATAATTTATTTTCCTCTTTTTAAAAATTTATTTATTTATTTTTGGCTATGTTGGGTCTCCGTTGCAGTGCACGGGCTTCTCATTGTCGTGGCTTCTCTTGTTGCGGAGCACGGGCTCTAGGCATGCAGGCTTCAGTAGTTGTGGAACATGGGCTCAGTAGTTGTGGCTTGCGGGCTCTAGAGCTCAGGCTCAGTAGTTCTGGCAATGGGCTTAGTTGCTCCGCAGCATGTGGGATCTTCCTGGGCCAGGGCTCGAACCTGTGTCCCTTGCATTGGCAAGCAGATTCTTAACCACTGCACCACCAGGGAAGCCTCGTACATGACTCTTTGAATTATGGTTTTCTCAGGGTATATGCCCAGGTAGTGGGATTGCTGGGTCATATGGTAGTTCTATTTTCAGTTTTTCAGGGAACCTCCATACTGTTCTCCATAGTGGCTGTACCAATTTACATTCCAACCCACAGTGTAGGAGGGTTCTCTTTTCTCCATACCCTCTCCAGCTTTTACTGTTTGTAGATTTTTTGATGTTGGTCATTCTGACCAGTATGAGGCGATATCACATTGTAGTTTTGATTTGCATTTCTCTGATGATTAGTGATGTTGAGCATCCTTTCATGTGCTTGTTGGGAATCTGTATATCTTCTTTGGAGAAATGTCTATGTAGGTCTTCTGCCCATTTTTGGATTAGGTTGTTTGTTTTTTTCATATTGAGCTGCACGAGCTGCTTTTATATTTTGGAGATTAATCCTTTGTCAGTTGCTTCATTTCCAAATACTTTCTCCCATTCTGAAGGTTGTCTTTTTGTCTTGTTTATGGTTTCCTTTGCTGTGCGAAAGCTTTTAAATTTCATTAGGCTCCATTTGTATATTTTTGTTTTTATTTCCATTTCTCTAGGAGGTGGGTCAAAAAGGATCTTGCTGTGATTTATGTCATAGAGTGTTCTGCCTAGGTTTTCCTCTGAGAGTTTTATAGTGTCTGGCCTTACATTTAGGCCTGTAATCCATTTTGAGTTTATTTTTGTGTATCGTGTTAGGGAGTGTTCTAATTTCATTCTTTTACATGTAGCTGTCCAGTTTTCCCAGCACCACTTACTGAATAGGCTGTCTTTTCTCCATTGTATATTCTTGCCTCCTTTATCAAAGATAAGGTGACCATATGTGCATGGGTTTATCTCTGGGCTTTCTATCCTGTTCCATTGATCTATATTTCTGTTTTTTGTGCCAGTACCATACTGCCTTGAATACTGTAGCTTTGTACTATACTCTGAAATCAGGGAGCCTGATTCCTCCAGCTCCATTTTTCATTCTCAAGATTGCTTTGGTTATTCGGGGTCTTTTGTGCTTCCATACAAGTTGTGAAATTTTTTGTTCTAGTTCTGTGAAAAATGCCATTGGTAGTTTGCTAGGGATTGCATTGAATCTGTAGATTGCTTTGGGTAGTATAGTCATTTTCACAATGTTGATTCTTCCAATCCAAGAACATGGTATATCTCTCCATCTGTTGGTATCACCTTTAATTTCTTTCATCAGTGTCTTAGAGTTTTCTGCATATAGGTCTTTCGTCTACTTAGGTAAGTTTATTCCTAGGTATTCATTTTGTTGCAGTGGTAAACGGGAGTGTTTCCTTAATTTCTCTTTCACATTTTCAATCATTAGTGCATAGGAATGCAAGAGATTTCTGTGCATTAATTTTGTATCTTGCTACTTTACCAAATTCATTGATTAGCTTTAGTAGTTTTCTGGTAGCATCGTTAGGATTCTCTATGTATAGTATCATGTCATCTGCAAACAGTGACAGTTTTACTTCTTTTCTGATTTGGATTCCTTTGATTTCTTTTTCTTCTCTGATTGCTGTGGCTAAAACTTCCAAAACTATATTGAATAATAGTGGTGAGAGTGGGCAACTTTGTCTTGTTCCTGATCTTAGTGGAAATGGTTTCAGTTTTTCACCAGTGAGAATGATGTTGGCTTGTCATATATGGCCTTTATTATGTTGAGGTAAGTTCCCTCTATGCCTACTTTCTGGGGTGGGTTTATCATAAATGGGTGTTGCATTTTGTCAAAAGCTTTTTTTCTATCTACTGAGATGATCATATGGTTTTTCACCTTCAGTTTGTTAATATGGTGTATCACATCGACTGATTTGCATATATTAAAGAATCTTTGCATTCCTGGGATAAACTCCACTTGATCATGGTGTATGACCTTTTAATGTGCTGTTAGATTCTGTTTGCTAATATTTTGTTGAGGATTTTTGCATCTATGTTCATCAGTGATGTTGGCCTATAATTTTCATTTTCCTGTGACATCTTTGTTTGGTTTTGGTGTCAGGGTGATGGTGGTCTCGTAGAATGAGTTTGGAGTGTTCTTCCCTCTGCTATATTTTGGAAGAGTTTGAGAAGGATAGGTGTTAGCTCTTCTCTCAGTGTTTGATAGAATATGCCTGTGAAGCCATCTGGTCCTGGGCTTTAGTTTGTCGGAAGATTTTTTTTTTTTTTTTCGGTACGGGGCTTCTCACCGTTGTGGCCTCTCCCATTGCGGAGCACAGGCTCCGGACGCGCAGGCTCAGTGGCCATGGCTCATGGGCACAGCCGATCCGCGACATGTGGGATCTTCCCAAACCAGGGCATGAACCTGTGTCCCCTGCATTGGCAGGCAGACTCTCAACCACTGCACTACCAGGGAAGCTGTGTCGGAAGATTTTTAATCATAGTTTCAATTTCAGTGCTTGTGATTGGTCTGTTTATATTTTCTATTTCTTCCTGGTTCAGTCTCTGAAGTGTGTGCTTTTCTAAGAATTTGTCCATTTCTTCCAGGTTGTCCATTTTATTGGCATATAGTTGCTTGTAGTAATCTCTCCTGATCCTTTGTATTTCTGCAGTGTCAGTTGTTACTTCTCCTTTTTCATTTCCAATTCTGTTGATTTGAGTCTATTCCCTTTTTTTCTTGATGAGTCTGGCTAATGGTTTATCAATTTTGTTTATCTTCTCAGAGAACCAGCTTTTAGTTTTATTGATCTTTGCTATCATTCCCTTCATTTCTTTCTCATTTACTTCTGATCTGATCTTTATGATTTCTTTCCTTCTGCTAACTTTGGGGTTTCTTTGTTCTTCTTTCTCTAATTGCTTTAGGTGTAAGGTTAGGATTTTTATTTGAGATTTTTCTTGTTTCTTGAGGTAGGATTGTATTGCTCTAAACTTCCCTCTTAGAACCGTTTTTGCTGCATCCCATAGGTTTTGGGCCATCGTGTCTCCATTGTCATTTGTTTCTAGGTATTTTTGTTTTCCTCTTTGATTTTTTCAGTGATCTCTTGATTATTTAGTAGTGTAATGTTTAGCCTCCATGTGTTTGTATATTTTACAGTTTTTTTTCCTGTGATTGATATGTAGTCTCACAGTGCTGAGGTCAGGAAAGATACTTGATATGATTTAAATTTTCTTAAATTTACCAAGGCTTGATTTTTGACCCAGGATATGATCTATCCTGGAGAATGTTCCATGAGCACTTGAGAAGAAAGTGTATTCTGTTGTTTTTGGATGGAACGTCCTATAAATATCAGTTAAGTCCATCTTGTTTAATGTGTGATTTAAACCTTGTGTTTCCGTATTTATTTTCATTTTGGATAATCTGTCCATTGGTGAAAGTGGGGTGTTAAAATCCCCTACTGTGATTGTGTTACTGTCGATTTCCCCTTTTACTGCTCTTGTCATTTGCCTTATGTATTGATGTGCTCCTATGTTGGGTGCATAAATATTTGTAATTGTTATATCTTCCTCTTGGATTGATCCCTTGATCATTATGTAGTGTCCTTCTTTGTCTCTTGTAATAGCCTTATTCTAAAGTCTATTTTGTCTGATATGAGAATTGCTACTCCAGCTTTCTTTTGATTTCCATTTGCATAGAATATCTTTTTCCATCCCCTCACTTTCAGTCTGTATGTGTCCCTAGGTCTGAAGTGGGTCTCTTGTAGACAGCATATATACAGGACTTGTTTTTGTATCCACTCACCCAGTCTACGTCTTTTGGTTGGAGCATTTAATCCATTTACATTTAAGGTAATTATTGATATCTGTGTGCCTATTGCTGTTTTCTTAATTGTTTTGGTTTTGTTCTTGGAGGTGTATTCCTTCTCTTGTGTTTCCTGCCTAGAGAAGTTCCTTTAGCATTTGTAGTAAAGCTGGTTTGGTGGTTTTGAATTCTCTTAGCTGTTGTTTGTCTGCAAAGGTTTTAATTTGTCCATCAAATCTGAATGAGATCCTTGCTGCATAGAGTAGTCTTGGTTGTAGGTTTTTCCCTTTTATCACTTTAAATATGTCTTGCCACTCCCTTCTGGCTTGCAGAATATCTGCTGAAAGATCAGCTATTAAGCTTATATGTTATAAGTTTATATGTTATTATATATATGTTATTATATGTTATATGTTATTCATTGTTTTCCCTTGCTGCTTTTAAGATTTTTTCTTTGTACTTAATTTTTGATAGTTTGATTAATATGTGTCATGGAGTTTCTCCTTGGATTTATCCCATATGGGACAGTCTGTGCTTCCTGGACTTGATTAACTATTTCCTTTTCCATATTAGGGATGTTTTCAACTATATTCTCTTCAAATATTTTCTCAGTCCCTTTCTTTTTCTCTTCTTCTTCTGGGTCCCCTATAATTCAAATGTTGGTACATTTAGTGTTGTCTAAGAGGTCTCTGAGACTGTGCTCAATTCTTTTCATTCTTTTTTCTTTATTCTGCTCTACTGTATTTATTTCCGCTATTTTATCTTCCAGGTCACTTATCCGTTCTTCTGCCTCAGTTATTCTGCTATTGATTCCTTCTAGAGAATTTTTAATTTCATTTATTGTGTTGTTCATCATTGTTTGTTTGCTCTTTAGTTCTTCTAGGTCCTTGCTAAATGTTTCTTGTATTTTCTCCATTCTATTTCCAAGATTTTGGATCATCTTTAGTTTTGTTACTCTGAATTCTTTTTCAGGTAGACTGCCTATTGCCTCTTCATTTGTTTGGTCTGGTGGGTTTTTACCTTGCTCCTTCATCTGCTGTGTATTTCTCTGTCTTCTCATTTTGCTTAACTTACTGTGTTTGGGGTCTCCTCTCGCAGGCTGCATGTTTGTAGTTCCCATTGTTTTTGGTGTCTGTCCTCAGTGGCTAAGGTTGGTTTAATGGGTGTGTAAGCTTCCTGGTGGAGGGGACGGGTGCCTATGTTGTGGTGGATGAGGCTGGATCTTGTCTTTCTGGTGGGCAGGTCCGTGCCGGTGGTGTGTTTTTGGGTGTCTGTGACCTTATTATGATTTTAGGCAGCCTCTCTCTTAAAGGGTGGGGTTGTGTTCCTGTCTTGCTAGTTGTTTGGCACGGGGTTTCCAGCACTGGTGCTTGTTCGTCATTGAGTGGAGCTGGGCATTAGCACTGAGATGGGGATCTCTGGGAATTCTCTCGCCCGCTGATATTATGTGGGCCTGAGAGGTCTCTGGTGGTCCAGTGTCCTGATGCAGCGCTCCCACCTCAGAGGCTCAGGCCTGACACCTGGCTGGAGCACCAAGACCTGTTCAGCCAAATGGCTCAGAAGAAAAGGGAGGAAAAATAAAGAGGGAGAGAAAAAATAAATGAATAAAATAAAATAAAATAATTTTTTTAAAAAAATTAAAATTAAATAATTAAGAAACTTAAAACAAAAAAGGAAGAGAGCAACCAAACCAATAAACAAATCCACCAATGATAACAAGTGCTAAAAACTATACTAAGATAAACATAAAAGTCCGAAACTAGTCAGTCGCATACAGCAAACCCCAAGTCTACAGTTGCTGCCAAAGTCCACCTCCTCAATTTGGGATGATTCGTTGTCTATTCATGTATTCCACAGATGCAGGTACATCAAGTTGATTGTGGAGATTTAATCCGCTGCTCCTGAGGCTGCTGGGAGAGATTTCCCTTTCTCTTCTTTGTTCGCACAGCTCCCAGGGGCTCAGCTTTGGATTTGGCCCCGCCTCTGCGTGTAGGTCTCCTGAGGGCATCTGTTCCCTTTCCAGACAGGAC
Source organism: Delphinus delphis (assembly GCF_949987515.2). Classification (NCBI taxonomy): domain Eukaryota; kingdom Metazoa; phylum Chordata; class Mammalia; order Artiodactyla; family Delphinidae; genus Delphinus; species Delphinus delphis. Next base: position 92,505,193 of record NC_082690.1, on the reverse strand, counting down.
GGGATTAAAGGAGCAGCTGATTACGGGGCTCTGGCTCACTCAGGCCAGGGGGAGGGAGGGGTATGGATGCGGGGCGAGCCTGCGGCAGCAGAGCCCAGCGTGACGTTGCAGCAGCTTGATGCTCGCCGTGTGTTCTCCCAGGGAAGTTGTCCCTGGATCACGGGACCCTGGCAGTGGCGGGCTGCACAGCCTCCCGGGAAGGGAGGTGTGGAGAGTGACCTGTGCTCGCACACAGGCTTCTTGGTGGTGGCAGCAGCAGCCTTAGCGGCTCATGCCTGTCTCTGGTGTCCGTGCTGATAGCCACGGCTAGCACCTGTCTCTGGAGCTTGTTTAGGCAGTGCTCTGAATCCCCTCTCTTCGCGCACCCTGAAGCAATGGTCTCTTGGCTCTTAGGCAGTTCCAGACTTTTTCCCGGACTCCCTCCCTGCTAGCTGTGGCGCACTAGCCCCCTTCAGGCTGTGTTCACGCCGCCAACCCCAGTCCTCTTCCTGGGATACGATCTCCAAAGCCCGAGCCTCAGCTCCCAGCGCCTGCCCCGGCGGGTGAGCAGACAAGCCTCTCGGGCTGGTGAGTGCCGGTCGGTCCTGATCCTCTGTGTGGGAATCTCTCCGCTTTGCCCTCCGCATCCCTGTTGCTGTGCTTTCCTCCATGGCTCCGAAGCTTCCCCCTCCACCACCCGCAGTCTCCGCCCGCGAAGGGGCTTCCTCGTGTGTGGAAACTTTTCCTCCTTCACAGCTCCCTCCCACTGGTGCAGGCCCCGTCCCTATTCTTTTGTCTCTGTTTATTCTTTTTTCTTTTGCCCTACCCAGGTACGTGGGGAGTTTCTTGCCTTTTGGGAAGTCTGAGGTCTTCTGCCAGCGTTCAGTAGGTGTTCTGTAGTTGTTGTTCCACATATAAATATATTTTTGGTGTATTTGTGGAGGGGAAGGTGATCTCCACGTCTTACTCCTCTGCCATCTTGAAGCTCTTCCTCGAATTTCTATAAAAGAAGGAATCCCATATCTTTGATTCATTGCTGTGTTCCAATGTTCTAAAAGCGTGCCGGGCAAAGAGTAGGTATCCAAAAAACAAACCATCAACAACAAAGAAAAGTAAAAGAAAATCTCTACTGATTGAACAAATTAATGAACTCTAGCAACTCCAAGAAACCTCCTGCCACCGAAACTCAAAATAGAATTTGCAGTTTCAAACGGAGGTTGTAGAGATGTGCAGTAGATAATTTCCAAAGATGAAATTATCAATTCCTTCCCTTCCTATATATCATTTTTCAATCAAAAGATAAAATTTATTTCCCTTTTCCTCCTTTTCATGCTGGCCCTATAGTTTCCTTTGACCAAACAAATGCAGTAGAATTGATGCTCTGGGACTTTCATGCTCAGTCTTAAGACTGGGAGCTTCTACTACTCTCTTGGGCTAGACCATCAGTTGGTTAGACGCTGTGCGGAGAGAGGCTTAGGATGGTGACAGGCCGTCATGGATATTCCAGCCCTAGTGAAGCTCCCAGCTGACTCTAGTAGGAGTAACACCAATCAATGTAATGTGAAGCAAAGAACTTCCTGGATGAGGTCTGCCAGAATTCCTGACGCAGAGAACCGTGGGAAATTATTGTTGTTTTAAACCACTCCATTTCTATGTGGTCTGTTATGTAACAATAGATAACTGAACCTTATAGCCGATATAAAAACATAAAGCAGAAAGAGGTTAGGAACACAAACAGCAAGGCTACTTCTTTGAGAGGAATATCTCTTGCCTAGTCACAGTGTCTTTGCAACCAGTGTGGGCTGCACAGGCAGTCAAAGGAAACACAAACATGGGCTGTCAGCTTGCTGCCATGGCCCCCCAAAATAACATGATATTGGGGACCGTTTGCATGGTGATGTTTGGGCACAGAACTGAGGTGGCAGAATGAATTCCAGGTGTGGACAGTGTCAACTCTGCAAAACAGCAAACAAGTATTAGCTTCAGTGTTCAGTGTGAGTTCAGAATGCCGACTCAGGATGCAGCCTGAGAAGTCACCAGGGACATGAGGCATCAAAGGCTACATTTTATGTCAGGCACCAAAGAGCAAGAAGCAGAAAAAGGGGTCAACATGGTTAAGAGATGGGGATCAGGGAAGAAGCCACGAGCGGGTTCTGACTGCACTCTGTGATAGTTAAGTCCTTATTGAGTGATTCCTGTAACTGTCCTGAAGGAACCATCTGGAGTTTGGCCCTTGCTGTGCAAGGTACACATTTCCCCTGAAGTGGACCCGGTTTCCCAAATTATGGAGCCACAAATATATCAGGTATAGTTTCAAACAATCTTCAGTTTTAGAATAGTATTTTCAATTCAGAAGCTTTTTAAAAAATGTGATTGCCGGGCTTCCCTGGTGGCACAGTGGTTGAGAGTCCGTCTGCCGATGCAGGGGACACGGGTTCGTGCCCCGGTCCGGGAAGATCTCACATGCCGCGGAGCGGCTGGGCCCGTGAGCCATGGCCGCCGAGCCTGCGCGTCCGGAACCTGTGCTCCGCAACGGGAGAGGCCACAACAGTGAGAGGCCCGCGTACTGCAAAAAAAAAAAAAAAAAAAATGTGATTGCCTTCTTTGAAGGCTTGAAAAGCTGGAGAAAGGAAGGAAATTGAGCTCTACCTAAAGACAACCTCTCCTTTACCCACCTCCCCATTCAGGGAATAGCTGCTTGAAATCCAGTTACCATTCTTTCTAGATTGACCTTCTTGACATGAGTATATCACCCCTCCTAGTAGCTCAGCTCCCCCATTTATAAAACTGGAGTCAAAATCCCTTCATCATAATGCTAGAATGTAAATTAAATAATTAGTTATTTGTTAAACAGTTTGAAAATGCTATGCATTGTTATTATTTCAAGGGTAATTTATTTCTTCTGATTCATTCATAATTATTTCATCAAAGCATTGTTCAGTGAGAGCTGTTTGATGTGTAAAATGCCTTATGGGCATTCCCTATAAGACTTTTGTTGTCAAAATTATATGGAGACCTTGCCAACTGGAACTCATTTACACCCAAAAGGTTTACAATAGTGAAGGTCTCAAATCACCCCCTTATGGGTCAGAGCCTGTTGGAAAATGAACAAATCCCAGAGCAGTGATTCATCTCTGAATTTGTCTATAATGGTTTCCTACCAGAAAATCAAATATGGACCAAAGCCAGGCCCAGGTAGCAGCTGGGAACCTGATCAAATTCGGTTTTGGCCTTTTTCCCTGATCCTTACACCATTCTGAGAACTCCTGCTTCCTCAGTTTCAGTTGCCAACTCAATCTTTCTGAAATTTACATATAGCTGTAGGTCATATTGGAAGGTTGATCTGCTACACTGAGTCCCTTAATGAAATTAATCATGATGACCCCTGAATCCATTTGTCAAAGTTTTAAAAGTACTCCTTAGAGCAGAGGGACTGGAATAGTTAATCCCTGGTAGGCATGAGTCACAGCCTGAAACTGCCAACGATAAGAAATATCCTTGAAGTCAAGCCTTCTATTTAAAAAAAAAAAAAAATCATGAAAAAGTTGATTTTTCTCTATACTATATATTCTTATTTATTTCAGTATAAAATTAATGTTTAAATTATTTACTGTTTAGATTACATAATTTCTTCCCATTCCCACCCTCAGTTACTGGTTTTAGAATATCCATCATTTTTAGCTACTGTCTTTATAAATCTTCAAACATGCTTCAGGAGTATCAACACCCCAGATCTAAAACCCAAATCGGTAACTTCTCTCAACTCCCCTGCTTGATTTTGCTTCTGGATTCCCCATGTTGGTACACGATCATTGCTCTAAACAAGCCACAAAATAACTGGGAATCATCCCAAACTCTGTCCTTATCCTCATGCCAAATTTAGTCACTCAGTGCCACTGAAGCACTGATTTTTACCTTATTTTAAATCAATTCCTTAAATTTTTTTCTTTACCATCCTGTATTACTTAAGGTACTTTCACTTCTAAGGAAGAGAAACTAAACCCAAAGTGTGCTAAATATTAATGGAAACTTAGTGGCTCAAATAAATGAAAAATCTGGAAGCTGTAAGGGTTTCAATGGAGGTGTGTTAAAGTAGCTTAACGATATTGTCAAAAACCAGCTTCTTTACGTCTATACTTTCCCTGTCCATGACATTATTTTGTTTTCAGTCGGTCTTCCCTCTTAATTAAGATGGTCTGCTTCAGCATCTAGGGCTATGAGGTTTCATATTTTCATCCTGCAGGAAGGACACCACTTCTCATGGCTCTCTGAATAAAATAAAAGTTTTCTCACCTCCAAAAAAAACCTTCCAGCAAACAACTTCTTTTGTGGCTCGACTTGTATCACATGACTATTCCCAAACCAGTCACTGTGGCTGAGGGATAAGATTTTCTGATTGGCTTAAGTTAATCAAATCTACCTGGAACTGACATTGACATCAATCATATATGACTGGCTAATAATGGACATGGCAATCTCACTGTCCCCCACCACTTTTTTTGAAATATGATTACCATAAAGTATGGGGAGTGGCAGTTGGGTGGCAAAGTGTATGCTGACTCATCATCAATGCCTTATTTTGAGCATTTGTTATCTGCATGGAATACCTGAGAGTCTGGGAAGTTCTTTTGCTACCCGTCATCCATTTCCCTTTTTCTTAGCTGAACTTTCTGTCTCTGTGTCTTTCTCAAACCATCTATCCTCCATGCTATCCCCAGAATAATCTTTCTAAGACATCATTCTTTTTACATGACGTCTACAGTTAAAACCATTAGGTGAACCCCTCTCATTCACAAAGAGTGACTTTTAAGATGTGCTCTATGGGTTCAACCAGAAGTCTTTTATTTTATCTGTTCTAATATTTTAGATATGACTTTATTTGAAGGGAAAAGGTTAAGGATAAAGTTTAAAAACCAGTGATCCACAGAATAAAGTTCAAGCTTGAACTTCTGTGATCTGGGCTTTTACTCCCTCTCTAACGTAGCTCCCCACCACGCCCTCTCCATATTTTATACGTCACTACTAGCTAGTTACCTATGGGTCTCCAAATAATCCATTCCCTCTACCTAGAATTCCTTTCCTCCACCAAACCTGACTAATCTGCCTAAAATCCGTATGTTCTTTCTTTAAAATCCATCTTGGCCATTAATACCTGAAGCCCAAACAGTGCTGGTCAGACTTGCCGGTTATCATCACCCTGTATTGTTAATATTAATAGGTATTATTATTTTTATAATATTTTCACCCCTAGCATTTAGTATGTCTCCTGGCATCTAAAAACTTCTAAGTTGAAATAAATAGAAATGAATAGAATTCCAGTGGTGAAACTTGCCCCACAGCATGGTGTAGCCAACACAGGCTTTTGAATCGCTCACTCATGGGCTTTCTTTCCAGAGTTACGACCTGCTCAGTGGGTCACTGCTGACAAATCATTTATTTTCTTTGAGACTTAGTTGTTGTTTTTCTGTTTATTTGTTCTGGGCTTTGGTTTTCATTTGTAAAAATGGGAAAGTACTTGAGAAAGTTGGTGTGAGTATAAATTAAAATAATGGTATGGATTTTTTTTTTTTTTTTACATTGAGTAGAATATTGGTTAAAGTGAGTTAGCTGTGATTAACAGAAAACAGAAATTATTATATCATCATGAGATGACCAGGGGTGGAGTAGTTCTAGGTTTGGTAATTCAGTGGAGATATGGCATCATTCAAGACTCACGTCTTTCTGTCTTTTTTGCCCTGCCATTTGGAGCATTTTGACTTTGACCTAAAATGCGTACATTCACAGCTGCAGGTTGGCTGCAATGAACCCAGGCATCACCTCCCCGCATAGCTATTTACTCACATGCACCTCTTTTGAAAAATGAGGAAACTTTTAAAAGATGTGTCCCAGGCAAATCTCTCTCCCCACAAGTCTCATGGATAATAACTGTGCCACAAGGCCATTCCTAAAACAATCACTGGCAAGAATGATTATCACTGCTGGATTGTCACAGCTGGTTCAGGTCAATCAGGATTTGCCGTGGAGCTCTGAAGAGCCTCCTCTGGAGACAATGGCTATCAGTTACCTGAACAAAATCAGAATCTGATTAGTGGGGAAGAAGCAGGTTAATAACAATAGGGTAGATGGCTCTACATGACCTCTTTCTTCAACATTTTGGTTATTTCTCTAATCACTCACGTCTAGGGAAGAGAGTAATCCACCTTCTCATAAAGGCAGTTTTCTTCTTTTCGCTGACTTTAATCACTGTTGACTTCATTAACTGCCCTTAAGTATCCCTGTGAAGTCATATAATTTGGAATATTTATATCGTGAATAACATGAAACTCAAGACACAAAGAGGAACAAGAATCTCCTGCATAGTGGGCCAGTTTTCAGTCTCACTCTGCTTCTGCCTTACACCCTTGAGCTCCTTCCTGCTTAATTAAAACTGCAGGAAGGGCTTCCCTGGTGACGCAGTGGTTAAGAGTCCGCCTGCGATTCAGGGGACGTGGGTTCGTGCCCTGGTCCGGGAGGATCCCACATGCCGCGGAGCGGCTGGGCCCGTGAGCCATGGCCGCTGAGCCTGCGCGTCCGGAGCCTGTGCTCCGCAACGGGAGAGGCCACAACAGTGAGAGTCCCGCGTACCACAAAAAAAAACCAAAACCAAAAACAACAAAACTGCAGGAGGACATCACTGCGAGTCAGTTCAGCTTCCCGGATCGGCCATGATGCTGATTCCACATTCATAATTGATAACATTCTCCTCAGTGTTAAGAATGGAGACTTGGCTGATTAAGGATTTTCTGTGGATTATTGCAGGTGTCTGAATTGCTGAAACAATGGACAGCCATGCAGTGTCTTTTTGATCTACATAAACATGGGATGTGGAAGAAGAAAAGAAGCATTTTTCTTTCCCCTTCAGAAATCTCACTTGACATTTTGCAAGGGACATTTATTGGAATGTCAGTTTGATCAAACTGTTTGCAGGAGTCACCCAGCATTTGCTCCTGAGCTATAACAAATGTTAAGAGCCATAATTACTCTGGGCAGGTTTAAAGAAAAAAAAAATATTTTCAGAAGGTTTGGACAAAATACCTCCAAGAAAGTAGCTATATTTCTTCTGGCTTCCTGTTGAATTACAGTCTCTCTGATACACTCCTACTGAATCTGAACTCTGGGTTAATAGCAAAGTTACCAACAGTTGTCATGGCAGATGGTAATGTAGTAGTATGCATCAGAGAGACAAATAGTATAGGCTGCAGAGGTGTCTTCAATATAGAGGATATAAAGCCTGGGGGTGGGATTTTATATCTGGATAATATTATATTACATAGTAATAATAATAATGATGGTTAATAATGGCAAACACTTGTATTGAACTCACTGTGAACTATATACTGTTCTAAGAGCTTTATATCTAGGAGCTCATTAATTCCAGTCTTATGGTACAGGGAATTTTTTTTCTTTTAAAAAGATTTTACTAAAGATCTTTGTTTAGTTATATTTTATTTTTGGCTCCGTCGGGTCTTCGTTGCTGCACGCAGGCTTTCTCTAGTTGCGGCGAGCGGGGGCTGCTCTTCTTTGTGGTGCATGGGCTTCTCATTGCGGTAGCTTCTCTTGTTGTGGAGCACAGGCTTTAGGCACGCGAGCTTCAGTAGCTGTGGCATGTGGGCTCAGCAGTGTGGCTCACCCTGTCATCCTGTGTGTATCAGCTGGGGCATGGCAGGCGGCTCTGGCTTCCCACCCTTCTTCAGAGATGGGGGTAGTAGGCAGTACGTCATCTTTGGGTAACAAGGAATATTATTATCTCCATTTTGCTTATGAGTAAACTGAGGCACAGAGAGGTGAAGAAACTTGCCCAAAGTCATGTTGGAATTTTAACCCTGAAATATTCCTAAACTTCACTATAGCTATTATATGTTATTATCTCCCGATACATCCCACACATTCAAGCCCTTTATAATATGACTGTGAAGATGCCTGTACTTGTTTCCTTATCTACTGAATAGTTGTAGCAAAAAGGCTAATGTTTACTTGGAGCTCACCCTGTGCTGGGGACTGTTAGGGGTTTGTTGATGTGTTAGTTAATCCTCATAGCGACCCTGTCAGGCAGGTATAATTATTAAGCCTTTAGAGAATCTCTTACTCTAGGAAACTAAGGAAGAAGAATGTTAAATAACTCGTAATTAACGAGACCAAGGTTAAAAACCAAGAAACGGGAGCCTGGATTTGAATGCTGCTTATCTCGCTGAATAATTATAAAATAACATCATATATAATATATAGACATTTCTGGTAAGCCAAAATAATCAACTAAATTAAAAAGTGTATACATTTTTATTTTTGGAAAGCAGATATACTATTAGCAAAATGATTTGTTCTTTCCTTTGCTAATTATATTAGCAAAATGATTTGTCCTTTCCTTTGTGTGTTCCTTCATTTATTGAAAGCCATTCCTTTATATGATTTTTCATGTGCAGCATCTTTACTGGATACTGTTTGTGTAAAGAAAAATGATGTAGCCTTTTCTCTCTAAAGCTTCAGAGTTGAGAGGAAAAAACAGTCATGGAATCACACAACTTACAACATAGTGGCCACTGAGAGCACCGACATCTATTATCCCCTCAGACGTCTTTCAGGAGAACCTCTTTGCATCACTTTTCTCCTCTGTTTGTGGCATGGTGAGGAGGTGATGGCTGCATTGCCCCTAGATCTCTTTGGAGAAATGATGTAGACATTCATAAGAGGATTCCTGTGGAGCACTTGGAAGCTTTTAAGAAAAGTTGCTTCATTACTATTTCAAGGTTCTATTATCCCAGAATGCCACCTCAAAAACTATCAAAGGCTGATCTTCAGAAATTCAGTCCTGCTCTGTACACAAAGCAGGATGCTCCCTGAGAGGAAAAAACAGTTCTTCTGCAGCATCAAAGGCTTACAGTATTGCAGACCTCCCACATCTTTTGTTTGAAGTTGAATCCCTGTCAGGTTCAAAGGTGCTGTGTTAGTTTATTTTCTTTCTTGGTGAGTGAAGGAAAGACTCATTTAGACCACTTTAAGATAGAGGGGGTTTTGCAAGGGTACAAAAGGACAGGAGCAGCGGTAGAGTATGACAGCTGGGAATGTAGCATCTGAAGCCCTAAGACTTGGGTTTGAATCCTGACTGTAATAAACAGTAGCCTTGAAGTTTTCACAAGTTACTTTACCTCTTTGTGTCTCAATTTTCACATGTGTTAAATGGGAAAAATAGCAGTACTGAGCTCGTGGAGAGTTTGTAATGGATACGTGAGCTAGTGTATAGAAAGTGCTAGAGGGGATCCTAGCACAAAGTGCTCAAGAAGAGGTGGCTTTTATTATGTCATCAGGAACTGAAGCCCTTGGCATTAGTTAATCTCTGGCTCTCTCTCACCCTCATGACATTTGTGATTTTCCCTGTGTATTTCTGCTTAGTCATATGTCTAGTGTCTCATCATTGTCATGTAGATGTGGCCCCTCCCAATCTCAACTCTGTCTCCTGCATCCTTCCATTGCCAGCTTCCATGGCCAGTTGCACCAGTCTCTCCTTGTTCCTTCATCCGAATTTCTGAGAAAGAGAATCTCCTGGCTTAAGGAAGGGCATTTCGCTTTGGGCATAGCAAGCATTGTGGATCTGGTATCTATGCTTGGTCCACTTGGCTGTGTCATGGGTTGGTGTCTTAGTCCGTTTGGGCTGCTCTGATAAAATATCACAGACTGTGAGCCTTGTTATATAAGACACATTTATTTCTCACTGTTCTGGAGGCTGGAAGTCTAAGATCAGGGTGTCAGCGTGGTTGGGTTCTGGTGAAGGCCTTCTCCTAGGTTGCAGACTGCTAACTTCTTCCTGTGTCTTCACGTGGTGGAAGAGTGTAGGGAGTTCTATGGGGCTGCTTTTATAAAAACACTAATCCCATTCATGAGGGCTCCATCCTCAGGACTTAAGCATCTCCCGAAGGCCCTACCTTCTAATACCGTCATGTTGGGAGTTAGGATTTTAACATATGAATTTGGGTTGGGGAATAAATATTTAGACCATAGTAGTAGGAGTTATTGAGCCCTGCTTGTTCATCAGGGGTTCTGGGGGTCAGTGTGCCTCAGAAGGGGACATTCTGAGGCATGACCTGCCTAATGCGAGTAGAATCAAGTGGCAGAGTGGATTATAGGGCCAGGAAGTATGTGCCTATTGGTATTGTACAGTTAATTGTTGTTCCACCTGTACATTCCTTATTTCTTCATTACAATTCCTCAACTCTGCCTTTAGGCCAGGACTGGTTCATCTTTGTACCTCCTAAACCAGGCATAACACTGGATATATTGAGTGTTTAAACACTTATTATATGTTTACTAAATATTTGATAAGTGAGTTAATGAATAATTATCAGGTATTTTCTCTATTTTCATCTGTGAAGATAATGTTTAAAATTAACGTGCTACCTATAACTAAATTTTTCCAGCAATTTAATTCTAGACTCTATATTATGACCTTAATGTATGCTATGCAGTTAAACTTTCTCAGTGACCCCATAAGGTAAAATTTACTGTTTCCATTTAACATATGAGAAAACTGAGCCCTAGGAAGTAATCTAACTGGACCCATATAGGAATCAAGCAGTAAAGTGGGCCTTTAAATCCATGTTTGTTGTATTTTAGAGCTTTTTTACCGTATATTATCATATGATTGTGGTAGTTCATATTGTTGATCTTTGGCCTACTCCTCGAGCCATCAAGATCTCTGAGTATTTATTTTAACATTCCCTTTGTTATCTACTTCCCCATCTTTTGTCATGGACGAATTTACAAGGTACACATTCTGTTTAATATCACAGGGCCAAGTATAGAACCCAACGACTCAAGCGTGGAGCCCTGCCTAAAGATTAGTGCCAAAATAATTCATCAGTCTTCTCTGGGTGCAGTGTTCAGATAGTTACCAATCCACTTAATGGTACTGTCAGTCAGCTCACAGACCTTCACCTGGACCTGAAGCAGGTCATGAAAGATTTTGTAATGAATTCACACGTATACACAAATCCCATTTCCCTACAGCCATCTTCCAGGCAGTACTTGTCTCTATAGAGCATGTGTTCCTCATCACCCTGGTTTAAGTGAAGGCTCGATTGGTATTTCCTACCAATGTCTGATTTCACAAGGAGAGCAATAATAGGAAAGCTTCTTTTCTTAATAAAGCAAGTTCTCATCTTGGACATTTGCATTCTCTCACTGCCTCTGAGCACAGCATTTATTCATTGACAGTGCCAGCTCTGTTGGAGAAAGAGCAGAAGGAAGGGCCTAACTGGAAAGTCATGCCCCATCTTTGAAGGCATACACATCTGGTTCTTCTCTTTCACTGTCTGAAAAGTGCCAGACTCATTGGACCCAGATGCTAATGCCACACAGTAGCAAGTCAAGACTAAGAGGACAGTGTTCTGACTTTGATTTCTGAGATCTTTCTGATTTACTACAGTGGTGGAGAACATGAATGCCAGGGTTCTAAAACAATATGATTGGTCAGGTGGTATTTGGAGGAGGGCATTTTCTTCCATTTAAGTATTTCTTACCTTTAGAAAGATTGTGAATTGGGTTAATATGTGGAGACAGAATAATGACAAATTTTAGAGACTATAAAGATTGAATGATCATAAGTTAAATCATAGATGGTTTATCAGTAGGTCATAACATTTTTAAAGTCATGATAATAGCACAGAAATCTTGAGAACTTAATACAGGCAATAACTCTCTCCCCAGAAATTTCCCATTAATAAACACCCCCCCCAACACACACACAGTAATATATCTCATATCAAAGTGTTCAAGAGCCAGTGGTGCTACTCTTGGAAACCAGGTCAAGGGCCCTTAGGTCAAATACTATTTAAGAAAAATGTAAAGCTGAATTCCTCCTGAAGTTAGGGGGATTAAATAAATTATAGAACTGCGTAATAAAAAATAGATATCATAGAACTCTTAGTTGATTTGATTTGAGTCTCTGGAAATCACTGTTCATGTTCAAAACAGCTACAAAATGTGTGTGTATGTGTGTGTTTTCAGATTTTGTTGCTCAACAATAGGTCTGAAAGATTAGCATGTTTCCCCACATTTTTGAAGAAGTTAATACATGTGTCTCAGAGGAGCACAGATCAGATTCCAGATATGCCTGTGTAAATCTGGTAATTCTATGGATAGGTACATTCTTTAACTTGGCAGCATTAGATTTTTTTAACATCTTTACTGGGGTATAATTGCTTTACAATGGTGTGTTAGTTTCTGCTTTATAACAAAGTGAATCAGTTATACATATACACATGTTCCCACATCTCTTCCCTCTTGCATCTTCCTCCCTCCCTCCCTCCCTCCCTATCCCACCCCTCCAGGCGGTCACAAAGCATCGAGCTGATCTCCCTGTGCTATGTGGCTGCTTCCCACTAGCTATCTGCCTTACGTTTTGTAGTGTATATATGTCCATGTCTCTCTCTCGCTTTGTCACAACTCACCCTTCCCCCTCCCCATATCCTCAAGTCCGTTCTCCAGTAGGTCTGTGTCTTTATTCCTGTCTTAAGAAAAAAAAAAAAAAAAAGGCAGCATTAGATTTTCAACGTAGGTTAAAACAGGGATGAAGCTGAGATTAAGTAGAGAGGAGCATTTAAACTAGCCAGGTAATTTTCTAGTAGAGTGTAAGTAAGAGCTGTGATCTAGCAAATACATATGGTTCTTCTTGAGAAAATAAACAGTAGATAGAGGTGCCACAGCAATGGAAAGGGAATGGCAGGGATTAAGCTATATTAATGTATACAATGTATATAAAATGGGCATTTGGGCACTCTCTTCTGGGCAAATAAAAACTTATTTTGTTGGGGTGGGGAAAATGGTGAAGGTAGTCAAAAGGTAAAAACATCCAGTTATAAATAGGTAAGTTCTGGGGATGTAATATACAGCAAGGTGACTATAGTTAAAATATTGTATATTTTAAGTTGCTAAGAGAATGTATATAAATCTTAAACGTTCTCATTATAAGAAAGAAAATGTGCAACTATGTGAGGTGATTGGTAGCTAAACTTATTGTGGCAAGTAATTTCATAATACTTACATGTACCAAATCATGCTGTACATCTTGGACGAATACAGTGTTACACGGCAATTATATCTCAATAAAACTGCAAACAAAAAAGGAAAAAAATCTAGTACTGACTTGTGTAAGTATGTTTGGTTTTTGATATTTGGTTTTGATGATTGGAGAATGAGGAAGCTGGATGTTGGCAAAACTTAAACAGTGGATTCCATTTGGATAAAGCTGGAAGCCTCTTAGGGCTGAGTTTATTAATTTCAAACCCTAGTCCGGAAGACCTGTGCTAATCTGCTGACTTGCAGACCTGCATCATTGCCAGTGACAACCAAGGAAGTAAGCTTAGACGTAGGCCCAAATCTTGTGTAGCGTGTTTTAGTAAGAAACGTGCTGTTTCAAGAATCACTGGATCTAATCAGAGGCAGAGGATACATTATCATACCCCACATTCAGGCACCTCTCTGCTTCTGAGTCTAGGCTTATAAAGCGAAGGAGCTGTTGTTTACAATCAGCAGTTGACTTTTGCTTAGGTCAGCTAGTTTAAACTCATGCTGTTGGTTGACTCTGATTATTAGACCATTTTTCTTAGTCACTACTGGAATCGTTCCTAATATCCTACAGCCATAACTTACTGTTTTCCTTTTATATCCTGGCTATGGGAATTCAGGTTGTCACTGAGTATTCCCCGTGATTGTTGACATCGCAAAAGTAGTCAATAGTATTGGCGGCTTTTCCTCACAACTTCCTAGATAATTGTGCTATTTTAATTAGAGTGTGGATAGGCCTGTGAATGAGCTGCTAGACTTTTACTCAGTAAGGAGCATCTATTTCTATTTTAATCCACTACTGGTATTCTCTGAGGAAATGCCAAAATGCTTTCCATCTGGAATTAGGACTCCTTTAGTTTCACTGGGGAAATCTGTGCTCCTGGAAAACTCTTTAGTTCCGCTCTTTACTCAGTTGCCATGCTGCAAGAGATGGAAAACATCAAAAACTAAAACATCTCAAATGACACCAGGGGTAGGGAGAGCACTTTAATTAATTTTGATACGTTCCCACAAATAGTATGTTAAAATCTTATAAGAGCACTATGAAGTAGTGGGGTAGGTATTATTCTCACTCTTCAAAATAAGAAAGCCATTTAGACACATCATGGTTATGACTGTGACGTTAGTGAAGTCACTTGACATGTTAATGTCAAAGCCAGATGTGCTGACTTCCAACCCATACCCTGTCCATCAGACACGCTGTCCTCTAACCCTGAGAATCTAAAGAGAAAGTACAAGAAACATTAGGTGACAGCAAGTACAGGAAGCAACACTTACCTTGCCTTGTTTGGACTCGGAGCTACTGGTCTATGTTACATAAATAGGAAAGCAGTTTAGTGATGGGAGAAAGTTGGGGAGTTGAAGTCAGAAAGTTTGAAAGTTCCATTTTTGGCTCTGCCACCCAAACTTTGGGATTTTGTCCACTTACCCTTTCAGTATCAGTTTCTTCACTGTACAGTTAAGATTAATAATAGCGTTTCGGGGATAATTCAGTGTTCTGCTAACAGACCAGTTTATTGGAATTCACTGTCAAGGAAGGTTCCTAAAAGCAGCTTAGATTCCAGACAAAAAGGGAGCAGATTAGCAAAGGGAAAATTATTTGCCCAAATCATTCCATTTATTCTTCTCCTCCTCCAGGGCTCTGGATCACAGAGTAGACATACTCGTAAATCAGAGAAATGAGAATAGCAGCTTTATATAAAAATTTCAGAAGATGTCAGGACTGGGGAATAAAATGGAGCCCGCTGTCCCTCCCCAAACCTAAACTTTGCGGCCCAGGTGATCAAAATCAGCCGCACAGGGGCATGCAGAGAAGCCGGAAGAGAGAGAGCAGAGACCTGGTGGGGTTGCTGGTAACACCTGCTGAACCGAGGCTCAGACAAATCAAAGAAAAATAACTCTCCTTGCCCCTGATTTACAGAGCACAAGAGAGAACTCAGGAACACTGTCTTTGTCTTTCACTCCTCCTCTGATCCTAGTAGGTTAAGCTAATGTAATGAAAGTTCTCGTTGAAACATATCCTATAGGTTATGCGGTTTAAAAACCTTCATAAAATCACAGAATATCAGAGTTGCAAGAGAATTTAGATATCATCCAATCCAGTGATTTTCTTGCTCAATTAGATGTGGAACTATTCACATCCCATGAAAATCTAATGTCTAAAATGAGTTAAAATGCTGCTACTCTTCCTCAACCAGAGGAGAAACTCAGAGCTTTTACCTATCTCCACTGGGGACCTACGGTACCTTCAGAACATGCTTTGAAAACTACAGATCTAATCAAACAGCTCATTTCACATTTACAGACCAAAACCATAAACCATAAAATGATTTTTCCCAAGTCGCATGGTGAATTAGCGGTTAAACTTGAACAGGGACTTAATTCTCCTTACTCCCAATTCCAAACCCTTTCTAACTTAAAACACAATGCCCGTTTGCTCAGTTATTCTGGAATTCCTCTTAACTCATTATGAAGAGGCAAACCTAGGATCTTCTGCTCATTCATTCCCTGGACTACCCATCTTTGTTATCTGCTGATAGCATCCATCCATAACTACCTGCTACTCAGGAAGTGTCTACCCACACAGGGTTTATGGTAGGGAATCTAAGGGAAGAATCAGAGCGTGGGAAATAAACTTCTGCTTTAAACGCCTTAAATGCTTCTAGACCCCGATCCTTCTGAAATTAAGTCCCACTATTTATTTATCGGTATCTTGTTTTCCTGTGAGCATCTTTTGCATTGAAAACAAGGCAGAAGAGTCATTTCCAGCAGATGCACTGTATGTGAAAAGAAGATTGTGTCTAAATAGGCTACTTTTTCAAGTTTTAATTGGCCTAATTACTTCGTGTTTGTAAAGTGCTTTGAAGAGGAAAGGTGTTATATTAGTGTTGCTTGTTATTATTTTAGTTCTCTTAGCAGCATTTGCTGGTTTCTTAAATTGCCTCTCTTGAAGTGACCTAATAATCAAATTGCCAGAGAAGATTTCTTCTTTTTAATTTTTTCTTCATCTTTTTTTTTTTTTTTAGAGCACCATTATTCAAACGTAAGGAAAGTTGGGAGACTAATGATGTATAGTGCAATCTTCTCTTTTGTCTAAATCAGCTTCCCTAGTATTTTTCTAGAGCTGATGATGAATTGGACCTTTGCCCTCTGCCTCTCTCCCAGAGTCTATCTTCGTAAGTGTTAAAGCTAGCTTTTCTAGAGGACATATCTGACAGTAAAATGTTCTACTGTGAGCCTCTCTCTCTAAGGACCAGGACTCCTGGGAGACTTGAAGAAAGAACTCAGGCCCTTGGTCTCAGGGATGAGAAGGAAAATGAGCCACTCTTACCTTTCCAGCCCTTCCCACACACCTTCCCTGAGCAGCAGATGTAGGGAAGGAGGAAAAAGCTGCAAGAGGATATCAGAACTTATTGACACTGTTTGTGAAGACACATGCTGAAGCGGTATTTCCTCTCTTGTGACATCAAACTTTACTTTTTTTCCACCTATAAAACAGAGTTTTTTCCCCTCACCTATGATACAGTAAAAGAAATGGCTTAATTTTTTGTCCTGCTAAGGCGACAGACATGGTGCAAGCCAGGAAAGCCCTGGCTCGTGCCTGTTACAACTCTAGTCATCCAGCCAAGGTTTCCCTGGCACAACCTGGCACATCCTGGGGGCCCCTCATGCCAGCCTGTGCCCCCTCCAGCCCCATCTGGCCTGCCAAAGCCACCTGGCATACACAGTCTACATAGGGGATGTTCCTACACAAGACCAGCCCTTCAAGACCAGGAGACGTAACAGTTTCACATAATTCATAGAAACAGAGAAAAATCAAACAAAATGAAGAGACATAGGAATTTGTTCCAAACAAAAGAATAAGGTAAAACCTCAGGAAAAAAACACTTAATGAAACAGAGATAAGTCATTTACCTGGTAAAGAGTTCAAAGCAACAGTCATAAAGATGATTACTTCTCAGGAAAAGAATGGAGGAATACAATCAGAATGTTAATGAAGAATTAGAAAATATAAAAAAGAATGAGAGCTGAAGAATTCAATAACTAAAATGAAAAATGCACTATAGGGAATCAGTAGCAGTTTAGATGATACAGAAGAATGCGTAAGCACCCTGGAGGACAGAATAGTGGAAACCATCCAATCAGAACAGTAAAAGTAAAAAGAATTAAAGAAAATGAGGACAGTGTAAGAGACATCTGAGACAACATCAAGTATACTAACATTTGCATTATAGAGGTCTGAAATGGAGAAGAGAGAAAGGGGCAGAAAATTTATTTGAAGAAATAATGGCTGGAAACTTCCCTTACCCGGGGAAGGAAATAAATATCCAGGTCCAGGAAGCACAGAGTCCCAAAGACACTACCAAAAAAAAATTTTTTTTTAATTACAGGCCAATATCCCTGAGTAACATAGGTGCAAAAATCCTCAACAAGGTATATGCAAACTGAATTCAACAGTACATTTAAAGAATCATATAACATGATGTATTGGGATCTATCCTAGAGATTCAAGGATGTGTCAATATTTGCAAATCAATCAACGTGATACAACACATTAACGCAATGAAGGACATAAATCATATGATCATCTCAATAGTTGCAGAAAAAGTATTTGACAAAATCCAACATCCATTTTTGATAAAAATTCTTAACAAAGGGTATAGAAGGAACATATCTCAATGTAATAAAGATCATATACAACAGATGCACTGCTAACAACATATCCAATGGTGAAAAGCTGAAAACTTTTTCTCTAAGATCAAGAACAAGACAAGGATGCCCACTGTCATCATTTTATTCAAAATAGTATTGGAAGTCCTAACCACAGCAATCAGACAAGAAAAATAAATAAAAAACATACAAATTGGAAGAGAAGTAAAACTGTCATTATTTGCAGGTGATATCATACTATATATAGAAAACCCTAAAAACTCTACCAAAGAGCTATTTAAATAAATAAATGAATTCAATAAAGTTGCAGGATACAAAATTAATATACAGAAATCTGTTGCATTTCTATACACTAATGAACTATCAGAAAGAAAAATTAAGAAAACAATATCATTTAAAATTGCATCAAAAATAATAAAATACCTAGGAATAAATTTAACCAAGGTGGTAAAAAACCTATACTTTGAAAAGTATAAGACATTGATGAAAGATATTGAAAATGACACATGGATTGGAGGAATTAATAATTAAAATGTCCATACTACCCAAGACAATCTATAGATTCAGTGCAATCTCTATCAAAATATCCATGACATTTTTCATAGGACTAGAACAATAGTCCTAAAATTTGTATGGAACTACAAAAGACTCCAAATAGCCAAAGCAATTTTGAGAAAGAAGAGCAAAGATCCCTGATTTCAAACTATACTATAAAGCTGTAGTAATCAAAATGGTATGATATTGGCACAAAAACAAACACAAAGATCAGTGGAACAGCATAGAGAGCCATGAAATAAACTCATGCTTTTATGGTCAATTATCTTTGACAGAGGAGTCAAGAACATACAATGGGACAAAGACAGTCTTTTCAGTAAAGAGTTTTGAGAAAACTGAACAGCTACATGTAAAAGAATGAAACTGGACCATTTTCTCACACCATATACAAAAATTAACTCAAAATGGATTAAAGACTTGTATGTAAGACCTGGAACCATAAAACTAGAAGAAAACATAAGTCATATGCTCTTTGACATTGGTCTTAGCAATATTTTTTTGGATCTGTCTCCTCAGACAAGGGAAACAAAAGCAAAAATAAACAAATGGGACTACATCTATCTAAAAAGCTTTTACACAGTGAAGGAAACGTCCATGAACAAACATAAAAAACAGAACAGACTCATAGAGAACAGACTAGTGGTTGCCAGAGGGGAGGGTGGTAGGTTGCTGAGCAAAATAGGTGATGGGGATTTGGAGGTACAGACTTCAGTTATAAAATAAAGAAGTCATAGGGGATGTAATGTACAATATAGGGAATATAGTCAAAAACTCTGTAATAACTTTGTATGGTGACAGATGGTAACTAGACTCATATTGGTGATCATTTTGTAGTACATGAAAATACCGAATCAATATGTTGTATGCCTGAAACTAATATAATATTGTACATCAGCTATACTTCAATATAAAAGAAATATTTTAATTTTTGAAAAAGCATTTTTGATTGCTAAATTAGATGAGGGAGTAGCTTGTTTGTGGGGTGGGAGGAGCAGTCTTGCTTAATTTTTCCCCTAAACACAGCATAGTCTGTTCAAGCTCAGAACCATGAGAAGTAACACCATTATCAGTAGCTAATATTGATTGAGAGTTTTCTATATTCCAAGCAATGTACTAGGCATTATTCATAGTTTCACAACAAAGTTAGGCTGTTTTTACAAAGGAGAAAGGAGCTTTTGTAGGTAGTTTGTATAGATCTGTAAAGACTCTCTTATCTCTTTGAGAGTTAGTTCTATTTTGAGAATTAGTTGCCTGAACCGCCATCCCATCTCCAGGACTTTTCTCTCTGCGTCTCTGTTGAATTTCCTGTCTTCAGGAAGTTTAGGGCTCCTAGTAGAGTGACTGCATTCGTAAAGCTAAACAGCACATGCTTTTCCTCTCTCAGGCTGACTCAGGAAGACCAGGTAGCCTTAGGTTGTTTTCCAATAAGGATAAGTGGCTCATGCCTTTTGTTGATTCGTAAGCAAGTTGCACGGGACATTTAACAGTTTAATGAAAAGAGGGTAAACTGTGCTGCTTTTATACAATTTGTCCCAGTTAAATACCATCCATTTTAGGGTGGCAGATAATTTTAATAAAGCACTACATTTCAAGTTATACATAGTATTTCCTTGAAAAGTTTCATGCATATTAGGTTTTAAAAATGGAAACTTGTTTTCACATGGATTTAATTTTAAGTCCAATTTTTCTCCCTTTTTCATTTCTAAAATTATGTTCCTTGTTTCAAGTTGATCTCCATGTCTTTTTATCTCCCACCTTTTTTGTCAAATAGGGTAACAATCAAGTGTTTGTGATCTATAAACAAAAGCAGAGACATTTTCAATGGAGAAATTATCCAGTTAAAGATCTCTTTTGGCACACACAGTTGGTAACTGGTACATATTCTGTACTTCCTATAGGAGACACATGTCTTTTTAACATTTTTTTGGAGGATGTTAAAATTGACCAGTGGGTTCACATGGCTCTCAGGCAGGACCATCTGTTAAAACGTTTCCACCAGCCATTTACTTAACCGATTTTAGGTAATCATTATCTAGATCCATTATTTCTTTAGAAGTTAAAAAATGATGATTATTCTAATTCTATCAATCATTTAGCATTGATTAGCTGGTATTATTCCATAAAGAGGAACTATCCCCAGTAGGAAAAGGTATTTGAGAACTGAAAGGGACTGAGAGATTTATATTTCTGCATGTTTTACTGATAAGGAAACTGAGTGCTAAGATGGTTTCAGAAGAAATGTGATGACTTGCTGAAAGCCACACAGATATCTGCCCTCACACCAGAACAGGGATCTAGTACATCGATGAAGAGTAAGAGGCTTCTCCTAGATTAGATCTGGCTTCTCCAGCTCCATTGTTTATAGGCGCCTGGCAGGTGCAAAATGAATGAATCAGGGCTATATGATACAGTGAGTGTAGGGGGCTTGTGGCCAGTAAATGGCTCTTGTGAAAGCATTTAAGTTCTCAAACTTTAAAACACTGTGCTGGGCAAAAATACACACGATTGAGTACACATTCTGAGTAGATGTTTAGACTATTTTCTCACAGTGCAAATGCACGTCTCTCTCTCACTTGGATGACAGAGAAATGAAAACCCAAGGATTGATGGCAAAGAAACACATAAAGGCAGCAATATGGCCCGGTAAGTCAGTCACCATATACAGGAATATTCAGTTCATTTTTTTCTCGGTTTCTAACGTTACTAAAGACACAGTCATATCTACTAAAATCAACTTTCATTGACTTGCATATTAAAAATATGAGGGCTTCCCTGGTGGCGCAGTGGTTGAGAGTCCGCCTGCCGTTGCAGGGGACACGGGTTCATGTCCCGGTCCGGGAAGATCCCACATGCCGCGGAGCGGCTGGGCCCGTGAGCCATGGCTGTTGAGCCTACGCTTCCGGAGCCTGTGATCCGCAACGGGAGAGGTCACGGCAGTGGGAGGCCCGCGTACCGCAAAAACAACAACAACAACAACAACAAAATATTATGAGAAAGGTGCTACTTATATAATCCATAAGAAAACTGGTGCAGTCTTGAATTGCTTTCCATCCTTATGGCTACTGTTCTGGAGTGCTTTTGTTTCTTGGCATAGAATCCCTCAATTTCAGCATTCTATTCACACCCATATTAGAGCCCAATAGTTAAAAACTTAGACTGAAATTAAACAGAACTGTCACCACTTAGCTTTTCAACCTTGGGAAATTAATTTAACAACTCTTAAGTCTCCTATTCTTCAGTTGTAAAAGGGACTCCCAAGAGTAAATGCCTCATAATGTTATTTTAGGGATTAAATGTGATAATTTCATGAGGATTAAGTGAAATAATGCATGTAATGTCCTTAACATTTTGCCCATCACGAAAGGAAGCACATAACACACATTTCCTATTTTATGTATCATTTCTTTATGTATAAACTTTTTCAAGAGTTGGATAGTTTGTTACTTGGTCAGGGTTAATTTTTGCAGTTAGGGTTAATTTTTGCTGTTATCTGACAAATGTAAACCACACTTTAATTGATACCAGAGACATTTGGCAACTTCAAAAAAAAATGTAATGACTCAGCAGTTGCATTAATTGGAAAAGCAGTGTGAATTCCCCACAGTGCAGGGGTTGCCCCCATATGTCTCCTAGGAAGGAAGTGTGGATGAGCCCCAGGAATCTGTGGTCCAAGGAGAGGGCAGGAGCACCTGCTGTGCTCACTAGGTGACTCTGGGTCCTGAACGAGGTGTTCTGACATTTGCTGATTGATTGATTTTAGGAAACCACTGCTGTCTAAAAATACCTTTACCATACTGTGATTATAGGAGTGTTCTTTTCCCTTCTATAAACTATCTTTCTTACAATTGTTTTTTTTTTTTTTACATGCCACACAAAAATTAACATTTGAAGTTACCAATCATTCACAGAGTATAATTAGGATGCTTTATCTCAGATTTCTCAACCTTAACATTTATGGTAAAGATGAAGAATGTTGCATTAAATACCTTTAAATCTAGGTACTACTGTACAAAATGCCTGAGTTATTTTCTTTAATTGAGAGCGTGTGTGTGTGTGTGTGTGTGTGTGTGTGTGTGTTTATGTGTACAGTAAAGGTTGGGGAGTGAAAAAGAGAAATACTTTGTAGTTTGGTGGGAGACATGCTTGATAAGGTCCTAGCAACACCAAGGAATCTGAGTTTGCTGGACTTTACCAGCCTGAGAGAAGCATCACTTAGGAGGTGGATCCTGTGTGGAGTGATAGGAAGGACACAAAGTTCCTTCAAACTGTAAACTGCTTAAATACAGGGCCCTGTCTTAGTCCATTCAGGCTGCTATAACAAAATACCATAGATTAAGTGGCTTATAAATAGCAAAACTTATTTCTCACAGTTCTGGAGGCTAGAAGTCCAAGATCAAGGCATCTCCAAAATTCGGTGTCAGGTGAGATCCTACTTCCTCATAGACAGGCATCTTCTCATGGCTGTAACCTCATGTGGCAGAAGGGAGAGAGAGCTTTGTAAAGGCACTGATCTCATTTATGAAGGCTCCACTCTCATGACCTAAGCATGTCCAAAAGGCCCCACCTCCTAATACTATCCCACTGAGCATTAGGTTTCAACATACACGTTTTGCAGGGACACAAACATTCAACCTATAGCAGGCCTCTATTTTATTCTTCTTTAATACCTACCTTGATACTTAGCACATACACAACCCTAAAGAAGAGTTTGGGGAAATGTACTGGAAATAAATATTGTGTGTATTTCCTAGAGCCAAGCCAGGAGAGAAAAATACCTAAATCAAATGACGCAAGAGACAAAATTCTACCCTTTCTAGAGAAGGATTTTTTTTCCATGTTAGAGTTTGCATCTGTCATTACATTTTTTCCCCTCTGATTTATATCTAAAATTTTACCTTTTCTAATTATAATTCCACTTTTCTCTTTGGTATTTATACTATCAAAATTTATAGACTATTTAGTATGTGCTCACTTAGACAAGAAATCCCTCCATAGCTTCTTTAATTTTCCCAAATAAGTCTGTCTTTCTGCCAACGTCATCGTTTTTGCTGATCCTCTGTGGACCATGGCCAACTTTACTACAAGTCATTGTAAAAGCTGCCAGAATGGAGCTTAGGATTCCTGATCTGGGACAGCTATCCAGTGAATGAGATGCAGTATTTCTGATTGTATCTGTAAAGCAGCAGTTAGAGCATTGTATGCTTAGTTTTCCTTGTATATTTACATATTTATTTCCTTTTGTATTTACATATTTATCTTCCCTGACGGATCAAGATTCATTTTTACTTTCTCAGTCTTGCACTGCCTGAAGCACAGTAGGTGCTAATTAAATACTCACTAAGGGAATAGAGTAATATAAAGGATCACTGTCTCCTCTACCCTCTGCCTCAAAGTTACTTTAATAGAAACGATTTGATTTGGTCCTAAGTGACATCGTTTCTTCCTTTTCCTTGTTTCCATCCTTGTCTATGATTTAAAATATATCAAAAATTGGGGCATGTAATGATGATATAAAGTACCCCTCTAGGGTAAGGTAACTTCTCTTTTATATCCTTTAAATTTATTCTCCTTTCCTATTAAATATTTAAATTATTTAGGTGTCACTCGGTTTGCCTATGGTGCTTGTTTACTTTTACTTTTCCAACAGCCTGGCAGATTCTGGAGAAATTGATAATATAAGTTAGGGAGAGTCAATAGTAATAATTTATTTATATTTTTGTACCCTTTATTTAGTATTTGGTTTTCTTTGCTATGACACAGAAAAGAAACTTTTCGGACAATGTTTAAATAGGAAAATTAAATGAGAATATTCACTCTAGTTATTTGTGCATGTTATATCATTATTTTGTAAATATACCACATATAGGAAACATGCGTTCTGAAATTTTTATCAAGACTTCCAGCAATGACAGAATATTTTAAATGACACCTTCCTGGATTTGGACCCCTGAAAAAATTAATTAAACATTTATTCAATTATGAATTTACATTGTTTGAAAACATCATTAATTTTTCCAAAGAGCTCCAGTCATGTTTTCCATTTATCATTTAATATTTTAGGTGATAATAAGGCAAATATTGGTGGATAGTGTTACTGCTGGAGATTTTGAGATTGGAGATTTAAATATTGCATGATAAAATGGTGGTGTGTTCTAAGCCCATCTGACTAAGGAAGTATAATATGTTTTCTCTATTATTATCTGAATGGATATTCAGCAGTGACAACATTAGAACATCCTCCTAGTATTTCAGACAGTAGAGAATCTGCCAGCTTTATATTTGTTTTTTTAATAATGGTCACTTACTTATATGTTACATTGCTTGTATGTCTTTTGCTTCTAACTGGTGGTCTAAGACATTATAAGAATCAATGTCTAATTTAAGTGTGAAAAGCACATGCATTTTTCTCTCTAGTACAGTTCTCCAGCTGGTGTCTGGACTAAGAAAATAGCTGTCACCACTGCTATTAAAACCATACCCCTGTCACTGTGGTGACATGGGTCCTGATTTAGTTGCACATGAATCATGGGAAGAAGGAATATGTATATAGCAATTGTAGCACAATGTTCCTGTGAGCTACTTATACACATCCCTTGTGTTATCAGAGACCCCTTCCGTGCTCCCTGGACTAACTCTGGAGAGACTTGGGTCATCTCTACCAATTCGATAATTAGTCACATTTGAAAGGCATTTGATCTGGGCAACAGCTTGTTAGAAAGCAACCATGACCTTTATAGATCTCCACTCCATTTAGAACAATTAATAAGAAGCTCTCGCCTTAGGTATGAGCTCTTTGCTTGGGGAAATTCAGGGACCTTGTCAGAAAGGAATGGAAGATGATTAGATGCCAGGGAAGGAGAGGAAGGTTGGTATCAATCAATCAGCAGCCTAAGTGAATGACAGGGGTGGGTTCCCTTTAACTTTCTAGTTGTCAGATATTTAAATAAATGACTGTGCCACTGTTGTCATCACCAAAACACGTCTTCTGATACCTCTGGCGATTTGCCTCTCCACTGTGTTCCGTTTATCATGTTCAGTCTCCATCAGGGATCTCTTATTCTGTTGCAGGATTATTGCCAATGAGCATATGTGTGCGATGTGATTGTGTCCATGCATGCGTGTGTGTGGTTATTGCTTTGGTTTTTAAATGACAAGTTCCACAATAGAGACAGAGCATGAATGCTTCTAACTTCTCTCTTGAAAGTTTCAGCTTAATGTGAACTGAATAGATGATGAAGAGGGCAAGAATGCAATCAACAGTGAGTGACAGTGATGCTGTTCTCAAGGGAGAGGAGCAGCGGAGAAGACAAAAATCAACCCTAGTGCTATGTGTTAATTTCCATGTTGTAGAAATACAATAATATGTCCTGGTAACAGCGCCCTCAGGAAAGAGCCAAGTTTTGGTCAGCATCCCAAGCTGGCCAATTTGGTCTTAATCAGTTGTTTGTCACTGCCTGGCACGACAGCTTGCATAGTTATTATAACTCTGTTTCCTTTTGCAGGGACCTATTGTCATGCCTTTGTTGCCATAGCAGGACACCTGAATTTCATAAAAGGAGGTTCTTTGTCCTGTGCTTTAAGCCTGTGAGTATAGTGTGGTTATAGAATGTGGCATTTCCACTGAAAAATAAACACGTATACATGTATACATACCTGTCAGTATTTGAACTCAGTAGCCAATTTTTCTTTCCTCCTCTACCTCCTTTGTTAGGCTTTTGTCATAGGCTCAGACAATTGAGAAATATAAATGTAGGTATGGTGTTTTATTATCACCTATCTCCTGTCTTTAACTTGTGAAACATTGCTGAACTGAATTTAAGTTACGCTTAAATAATTTTCCACGTATTTAATTTCTTTGGAGTGATTTTTTGCGAAATTTAAATAGATTAAGCTTTTTTTTAGTCTAGCCTTCAAGACCCTTAAGTATCTGGCTTAGGTAGACTTTCTAATCACATTTTTCAGTACTTCTCTTCAGATGATCAGGTAGCCTATCTATATTTCTACTACCTAGGTGAGAAGGCTTTGATGTCAGTGTCTTGAGTTTGAACCGTCACTTGAACATGTATTACCTTTGTGACTTCAGGTAAATAACCTATTGTAAATTCTTTGAGACCTAGGTTCTTCATCTTTAAAACGGTGTAATAATACTTACATCATGGTGCTGTTGTAAAAAATGAAATAAAGCAGCGTACTTCAGATCTGTAGCTTAGTATCAGACTCATGATATTTGGCCAATGAACCACTATCAAAGTCTTATATTTCCCTTCTGAGCTTTTGTTCTTGATATTTATTCTTTCTGGAGTCATTCTTCTTCATTTTTTATGTCAAAGTTCTACTCTCATATCATGTTGGGAATTCCACCTGCTCTAGGAAGCATACTGTTTCTTATCCTTTGATTTCTTAAAACACATTGATGCCTATCCTTTTAGCCACAGATAGAATTTTTCAAATGTATTTACTTAGATTAGAAGTTCACCGAGGGCAAAGAGCAAGCCTTGCACATTTCTGTGTCCTTTCTATCCCGTAACATAATGCTGGTACTGAGTAGACATTCAATAAATGTTTGCTGAAAGGAATGCTTTTATCATCAGATGTAACAAGGATTAACTTGTGGATATATGGGTGTAGGTGGATTCTGATCAACCATACACATCGAAATCCTTAATGTGTAATTGACCCTGAATTCTCATATTCTCTCCCCCAAAACTTCCCATTTGGGTTGACTGTCATTTGGCCGATAATATTTGTTGACTGTCATTTGGCCGATAATCATTGTTTGAAGACAGATAACCAATGAAATGCATCATTTTATGGGTGAATAATGAGGTGAACTATGTTCTTTGAAGTTTGGTTAGTCCTCCATCCTTTTTTTATCTCATAGGTCCTATCGCTCACACCTTTATTACATTGCAATTTTGTGTCCCTGTCTATCCCACTAGATTTTTTAGGACAAAGGCCATGGCATTCCCATTATATGTCTTTAATATGGTGCCTATTACATAGCAAGTTCTCAGTAATCTCTGTTAGATGATTGGATGAATGAATAAATGAAGCCGTTCTGATAATGCAGAGAAAGTCTCAGGATATGATCAACATGAAATGGATTAGAGAAAGCGATAACATTGCTTTAGAGAAAAATGAGATGGATCAAATGGGTTATATTTTTTCTTCCAGTTCTATTGAGATATAATTGACGTAGAGCATTGTGTAAGTTTAAGGTATATGGCATAATGGTTTGATTTACATGCATCATGAAATGATTATTGCAGTAGGTTTAGTGGACACCCATCATCTCATATAGGTATGAAATTAAATAGAAAAAATTTCTTTTGGTGAGAACTCTTAGGATTTACTCTTGTAATAGAGTTCATGTGTAACATACAGCAGTGTTAATTATATTTACCGTTTTGGACATTACAAATGGGTTACATTTTAACCAGAACTACAGTGGTGCCAAATGTTTTCAGTTCTGTGTGACATATATGAAAAGCACTCAAGAAATATTTATTGAAAAACCAAGGAAAGTAGGATGTAAAGAAATGAATGAACAAGTGAAAAAATAAACTAAGGTCCAGAGAAGTTAAGTAACCTGTGCAAACTGCACAGCTAATGAAAGCCTAAGCAATGTTTCAAAACCAGTTATCTTCCCAGTTAAACATTAGTTATTACTCCCTCCTCACTGTTTCCATAGCCCTTCATATATCCAGTGATTAGCTTATTGCATTGCTACTACTTGCTCAATTTTGTGCATTTCCCCAACTAGACTGGAAACTCTGTGAGAGCCAGAACCTGGCTTTAGTCACCATGTATACCTAACCTGCAGAAGAGTAAATGGCGCTAGATAGTCACTGGATAAATAACAAACAGGCAGAAACTTCCTCCTTTTATCTTGTCAAAGAGTAACTGTCCATCAGAATCTTCTGCAATGAGGGTTATAGCCTATAATATACAGCAGCCACCGGCCACCTCTGGCTATTGAGCGCTTGAAACGGGACTAGTGTGAATAAGGAACTGAATTTTGAATGTTGTTTAATTTAAAAAGCCACGCGTGGCTACTGGCTATCTTATTAAAAGCATAATCTTATACAATATATGCTTTTTGCTGCATCAGATTGTCTTCACAAAGATACCGAATTTCCCTTTCTTTTATTACCACATCATCAACACATGGCAGAACTTGCTCCACTTCTTCTAAACCATTTCTACCTTTACCGTATCACAATATTTGTCTTTTCTCTTTATTCCCAGATTGGTGCCCAGTTGTCTCAAACTCTAAAGTACTTTTTTATCCTGGTATTGAGCCCTTTAGAAGAAGTGTTTTTCATAATTGCCTCCTGTTTCTTTTCCTTCCTTTTATGTTTTCCTGAAGTCTTGTTCTTCTCCTTGTATCCATAAGATTCCCAACAGTCCTATGCCTGCAATTGGGAGTGGGGGCATGGGAAGATGACCAAAAAGAGTTGTCCTCAAACACTGTGTTACTGATTAGACAGAAAATAATGAAAGGGGTACAAATTGTTTAGATTTATCAGAGGGTAGGGGGAAAGAAAGCATCTGGTGAGTACTTATATCAGACAATGAACAAATGAGTATTTACTAAGCATCAGTTACTGAGTTCAACTAATTATGGACACTTTTAAATTTAACGCTTATAGCATCTTTTTATGAGATTTATTCCTACCAGCATTTTACTTTCACTGAATCTAACGCTCAGCTAACAGTCTCAAGTTATCCAGAGTGCAAATGTCTGTCCAAAGGTTTGAAGCAATAGCTGCCTGACTCATTTTTTAACCTAAGAAACTTTTGTAATCCTTGCTTGAGATTTTGTTCACAATTGACATTGAGTGTATAGTGAATGCTGGGTTCTTCTTTGCTTCCTCCCTCTCCTCCAGAATTTTACCTTTTGGTTAGTTTGTAAGTGCTTGTAAGTTAGTGTTTGTAGGTGCTCACTAACTTGTAAGTTAGTGTTTGTAAGTGCTCTGTTTTCCTTCCAGACCCTTCTGAATCAAATCTTTATTATTTGTCAGCAAAAACTCTTCCTTTTCCCTTTCTGTAGCATATTCTAACTCCATTAAAAAGGAACATTGTTATCCTGTGCAGTGTGCATCAAATAAGAAATCATTGGTTGATGCAAAAAATTAGTCATTAAGAATCAGCCATCTGCTTCTCTAACCTCCTTAAAGCACCATATCAAATTGGCAGATACCATTGAATTTTTAAGGAAAAAATCCTTAGTGTGAAAAAGTGACATTAAAGGTTTATATCCTCTTCTTGTGGCCCAATAAACGATATTAATGGCAAAGCATGCAAAGGATTAATAGGTCCTCCCTGCAAGAGGCTCAGTTATAGCAATCCTGAGGAATTCTGCAGGCTAAAATAGGAGCCCTACGGTGCCTCCGCAGGAATAAAATATTTGTTTTTTCTTCTCCTTGAAGGAGAACCGGTCACTCTGAAGGCAGTTTTCCTCTTTGATCCTTTGTACTGTAATTTCATACACTCCTTGCCATGCACCTTCCCTTGTAGAGAGTGTGTTCTTCTCTGAACCTTTAGTCTTAACAAACCATTTTTTCTTCACCAGCCAGTCCCACAAAAATTGAACATACTTCTAAGGGGGTTAGCATTTTCTTTTCCTCTTGTGTGTTCAAGATATGGTCAGGAGCATTTTGGGAGAATGGTGAACAAAATTGAGGCAATATTTGAATAAAGAAGTTTCTTAAGTAAGTGCCATCAAACCTTAAACTTAGTCTCTGGGAGGAATGTCAGGCCTCGCTGGCCCAGCTCTCCTGCTTTGTGAGTAAAGAGACTGAGGCCTAACCTCATAAGCACACACAACTAGTGATGGCAGTTTGAAGTTGCAAATTTCAGATGCTTTGTTCAGTTCTTTCTAGAATGTTCTAGATCATCTATTTTGTATCTTATTTTCTAAGAAAGTGGACTTTATCCAGAGGCCTTTATTTAGACCTTTGGCTAGACAAAGGTAGGTTTGACTATAGTCAACAAGCCTTATAAGATAAATAGGCAAAGTGAAGGGTAGTTGATTATTTTTGGAGAGGGCCCAATAAAGCTCTCCTATACAACTTCCCTATAGAACTCTCATGATATCCTAAACATTACCCATAGAAATTCAATCATGTAAAGCCTGAGAAGTTAGTATTTACCTAGTAGAATTAGGCCTCTGTGTTGCTATTATTACTATAAATATAGTTATTGCCTTCATTAATGTTCTTATTGGCAAATTATTTAATATCTTTCAGTCTCGGTTTTCTTGTTTTCAAAATGAGCACAATAATAGCAACCATGGAGAATTTATGTAAAGATTAAACTGGGGAGCTCACTTATATAAAGTGTCTAGCACAAATCTAACATGTAGTGATCACCTCACCCTCTCCCAACAAAGTGAAGCCCTTACTGTTTTCATTCCTAGAAATGTATAGACTTATCTACTAGGACTGTAATGAACTATTGAGATGCATTTCCATCCTTAAAAAGATTCAACTAACTAAATACATTCCAGTGAAGATATATCAACTCTATCTGGAGAAGGAGCTCAGGAACAGCCCAGAGATAACCTGTAGACTCTGTAGACTTGAGAGACTATGTTAGAGGACTTCCACTTTGGTCATGTACTTGTAGTTGGGACTACATTCACAAACTCTAAGGCAGAGCAATGTGAGTAAACATAGAAACAAAAAATTGGTGCAAAATACCACTTGGTTGGCTTTGGGCTCTTAGGCCAATGGCTCTTAACGAAGTGCAAGGCTGCACCTAGGGAAATTTGGAAAAGTGTGGGAACATCTGCAGTTGTCTTTTGGCATTTAGTGCCTAAAGCTAGGAATTCCAAAGGTCCTATATGACATGAGGCAATCCCACACACTGAAGAATTATCCAGCTTCAAATGTCAGCAGTGAATCCCCATGGAACATAATATGGTGATGGTGAATTGAAGGAGAAATGAGGCTGATGGGACAACCAAGTAGGGCTGAGATCAGAGATCCCTTTCTAAGATTTGTAAATAAATGAAAACTTAGAATAAAGAGAGAATGAGCTATAATATATATAGAAATATATAATAATAATTTGTATGCCAATACCACACTGTTTTAATTACTGTAGCTTTGTAGTATTGTCTGAAGTCTGGGAGGGTTATGCCTCCTGCTTTGTTCTTTTTCCTGTAGTTTTTAATCTGTACTGGTTTGGACTTCTACTCTACCATGCACATATCACCACCTTCTGTATCCAAACAGAGATAAAAGTTTATTCAATTTTAGCAAAAACTCGTCCTAGTCTTATAAGAATAAAAAATACAAAATTTGAGATTATTACAAATGGATTATTTAAGAAATTAGAACTTACAAATAGCACAATTTAGTTTTTATCCACATTTTCTTTGTTTTGTTTGTTTTTAATTTTAAGCCTTAATTTTTTTTTTTTTTTTTAATTGGGGTATAGTTGTTTTTGTCCACATTTATATATGTTCCAAAGCAGCTTTGCACAGTGGTTGATTCTGGGCTCTGGAACGTGACAGCCTTAGTTTGTATCCAGCCTCACTATTTGTTTCCATGATCCTCACAATTTATTTACTCTTACTGTGATTTAGTTGTTTTAGTTTAAAAAATATTATTTATATCTTCATAGGGTTAGTAAGAGAATTAAATACATTAATACATATGAAGTGCTTATAATACCTCCTGGCATAAATTTGAGCATTCAGTACATGTTAACCATTGTTGTTATTAGTGAGTATTGTAAGTAAGCAAACTATTAAGAGAATTTGAAGAACACCTGCCAGATTGCAAAGATGAGATTATGGAGGCAATAACCCTAAGAGAAAACAGAAGAAGATCCAACATAAAAGGATCATGGATTTAGACATCATCCAGTCACAAAATTACCGTTTGAAGTTCATGTTTAAATTCAGCATTGAAAATTATTGACTGTGGTCAAGAATGTATTCTAATGTCTACCTTTATTTCTTTTGCTCCAATTTAACACAGAACTGGGATATACCTATTTCCAAATGTGGCATCATAGCTTCCTTCTTGGAATTTTTTACACCCTTGCTCTTCTCTCATTTTCTCTTCCCTTTTCCCAGCCATTATTACCTTACTCCCTTCATCACGATCTCTGTATGATCTTACCTTAGTTATAAACTAGGATCTAGACTGTTTCTGAAAGTGAAGAAACAAAGAAAATGTAAATATTCTTTATTCCTTGAAGCTCAAAAAACTGTTGTACTTTCTAGTGCCTTTGACTAGAAGACTGGTATTTAGTGTGTGAGTGTACAGGTTGGAGGGCACAGGGAATGGAAGATAAGGGATGGACTTTGGGGGGAGACGCACATTGGGACAGAATGGAAACATTTTGATTCCACAGGACCAGAGACCAATCATATTCTCGTTTCACCTTTTCATGTGAAATTGGGAAGTTAGTTGTAATTCCTTGCTCTTAATATTTTACTGTCTGTAAAGTGAGTTTTAATAATGACTCTTTTTGGGGGGACACTTTTCCCAGAAAGTGAACTGGTATTGGTATACCTCTCTGTAATTTAAGGCACTAATGTTTTCTTACATATTATTATTATTTAATTACTTAATTATGGTGCACTAAATGAGACTAAATTATAGTGATGGTCCAATCATAATCTGTGTTGCCTCAGCTGATATTTAATTGTCTGGCTGGCATATTAATTCTTATGTAATCCAGATGTTTCTAGGACTCATTATTCGCTGTATATGAATGAGGTCACACAGCATTTCTACCCACATTTTGATGGCTTATGGCTCGAATCTACTGGGACTCAACTCAGTTTCTGCCAAAGCACCTGCTTCAACCCAAGGAGTTTTTCTTGGTGTCCACAGGAGGTGTTTACATGTGCTTAAGGCTAAGTTCTCAGTTCTCTGCTCTTTCTCTCGGGCTCAGAGACATTCCGTTATCTGCTGCTTTGTCAGGAGAATGCTGTCCTAGCCAGGATTCCATGTCCTGGGCACTAGGAGATGTGAACTTCCCACGGAACCAAATGACACTACATTGCCTTCAGTCCTGCTTGGAACCTAGCCTCCGTTCTCAGCAGAAATGGAGAGAACACCTCCAAAGAGGTCAGTATGAGTACCAAAGGCTTCTGCAACTGGGAGCCAAATGCTGTGATATCATCTCCATTTTTCTCTCTTTTCTCCACTAAGCAACTGGACACACACTTTCCTTTTGACAGTGTCCTTACTCTTGTGCAAACCATTTATGCTAATGAAAAGTCACAGTTCTCTTTGGCTGGTGGCAATCCAAGCACAATAAGAATAAAATAGCAGCAGCAGTGACAACGTTAGAGGTGGTGATATCAATAGGAAAAATACCTGTCACAATAACAGCCAGTAGTGTCTATTGCTGAAGTTGGACTTGGCGTCCTCCTAAGCTTTGCATCATTATCTCATTCAGTTCTCAAAACCCATCTTTGAGGCTGGTGTTGTTTTTACAAGAACCAGATCATCTTCCTTTCTCACCACTTTACTTCTGATGAGCTGATTAGAGAACATAGCTTGGCTCATCAGCTGGGCTGCATTCTTCAGACGTCCCGTATGAATTAGAAAGACGTGTGCCCAGTGCTTGGCATAGCCAGCTGGCTTCAGACCTTCCCCAAGACATCATCAGGGAGGACACGGACTCTCTGCAGCCCTCTTTGCAGGAAGGCAGATCTGAAGAGGGAGAGAGGAAGGAGTTCACGGGGCATGCTCAGTTCCTTCTCCTAAATTCACCAATTAGTTAAGTCCTCTCCTTCCCAAGAGTGGAATGAATGAGGGCGTGGAGAGAAACCGGCAGAGTCTCTTGTGTAGATTTCCCTCCTGGAAGGGGACTGCAAATTTCTTCTCTGCTGTGGAAAAGTATGTCAAGTGGAGTAAGTGTCCACCACCCCACTCTACAGAAGCCACTATTATGATATCCATTTTACAGATAAGGAAACAAAGACTTTGAAAGAGAAACCAACCTCTAAGATCACACGGATAAAAAGTGAAAAGATTGAGATTTTGAACCCAGACCACCCTGACCCCAGCATCTATGCTCTTAACATTTCCTTTACTGTTTCAACATGTATTAGATGAAGGGGGCAGATGAATGAAAGAATTTTGCCTGACTTCCAGATTACAAAAATTACTATTTTTGCAAGTATAATTGGGTTTAAAACATCATAATTAACACAAATGTAGACTAATTGGTGAGGAGTAAATGTATTCAGGGAAAGGGATATTATGGAGTTCACTGGCATATGCTAGAAACACTAATACTTTTACTATTGAAAACAGGCCCTGTTGCTGTTACAAATGTGTGATACAGTATTTCCTGAATACAGAATGTGGTGGGATACTCCGTGGGAGCGTAAAGTATAAATGTGGCAGTCTCATTTGCACAGATTTTGGCAAGTCCTCAATATTTCCCTTCAAGTTCATTGCCTCTAACTGCAAAGCGTAACAACCCATAAGGTATCTATGTAAACTGTGCTGAAGCTCTTCTTAGGCATTTTTATGTTTTTAAATTTAGCTTTGTTACAGGTTGCACAATTGTGATCACCCTGGAAACAGTGGTGGTCTGTTCCTGGAAAGAGAGGAGATCTGAAAGAAAGGGCCAGGTTGCTACTCTTCACCCCTCCACCACACACACGCACGCACGCACGCACGCACGCACGCACCTCCCCCTTTCTTCATTGAGACATTGTACGGATCATTCATTCTTCAAAGTCACCCATTCTCTAAAGGTACTTTTGCAAAGTTCATTCATAGCGTTATTCAAAGCTTACTTCTGTCTCTAACCTCAAAGTAAGAAGGCAACTCTCTTGTCATGAACCCTAAGCCATCCCAACATCCATGGAGGCCCATTTTGGCAACTCTTTTTGCTTCTTCTCAGAGATGGCTCCCGTAGATGATTCGAGTGACCCTCATTTTGACATACAGGTTTGGCTAATGGAAAACTCTATCTGAAAAACATTTGAAGGTTTTTGCCGTTCTTCTTGATAAACTCCTAAATGTCAAAGTTAGGTTGCTTATGTCTATTAAGGAGTCACTCCTTTAAGTGACTTTGCAGTCATGTGTCTCCATTATTTAAAATCATACCAGAAGAAATTCTACTGGGGCAATTTAAAAGCATAACAGTAATATAGGTACATTGTCATAATGACCTATGCCAGAGGGTTTCTCTGATAAAATCCTTTATTACTTTCTCAAGGCTACCATAAAAAATACAAACTCGGTGGCTTAAAAGAATAGAAATTTATTCTTTTACAGTTTTGAAGACTAGAAGTCTGAAATCAAGGTGTCAGCAGGGTCTTTCTCTCTCTGAAGACTCCTAGGAAGAATCCTTCCTTGCCTTTCCCTGACCCCCTGGTGGCTCAAGGCAATCTCTGGCATTCCTTGGCTTGTGGCTGCATCATTCCAATCTCTGCATCCATCGTCTAATGGCCTTGTTCCCTGTGTGTGTCTTCACAGAGTCTTCTTATAAAGACACCAGTCATTGGATTTAGGGTTCACCCTAATCCATTATAACTTCCGTTTAACTAACTATATTTGCAAAGAGTCTATTTCCAAATAAGGTCATGTCCTAGGGTTCCAGGTGAACATGAATTTGGGGAGGACACTATTCAACCTAGTACATGTCCTAAGCGAAGCAAGTATGAAACAAGTCTTGCTTGTTTGGCTGTTTGGCTGCTCACCAGTGGTACCCCTCTGCAAAGGAAAGCTGCTAAGATATTGAACTTTATAGAGCCCAGGGGAAGACTGCTTCTGTGGAATGGCTGTGAGAGTAAGCTCAGATTGAACACTTGCAGAAGAATGGACGAGGCAGACACAAAAAGGAGAAAACATCTTGACAAGAAAATTTACTGCATGGCTTATGCTGTATGTGCAGAACAGAGACATAAAGTGTCCTAAGTCCCTTTGTATGTCTTTCTACTAATGAATTAGGGCCATAGATGAAACTGCCTCATCATGAATTCTATAGTAAGTATATTGTAGTGCCCACACTTGTTTTGTATTTTCCCCTCTCAAATGGTTTTCTCCTACTTCTCTGTTTCTATAGTTCCATTGGGTACTTAATAACACTGCCTCATATTGAAGCTATTTATAACATTTATTTTTCCCTTTTGTCCTATTTACTAGCTAGGTGATCTGTAACAAGTTATTTATAAATAATAATGATACTTGCCTCATAGGATTCCTGTGATAACTTAATGAAATAATCAATAAAATATTATTTTAGTGTTTACTAAAGTTATTCCCATGCTTAAAATCACAATGCTTAAAAATTAGTAAGCACTAAAGAATATTATATTAATTTTTAGAGACCTGAATGACTTATAAAAAGTCCTATTTGAGAACATGTAAAATGTTTTTCAATGCTTGATGTTTGGCAGATAGCCAATAAGTATGTGACTATGAGTTTACGTTCCTCTTTTCTGAACTTTTTTGACAGGAACTTGAGGGAAAGAGAACATTTATCACATGTAAGACTTGTATAGCGCTTTAGGCTTTAGAAGTCATCAATAAATATGTACAGAATGCACAAATAAATGGAAATTATAGCATTGGAAGTGGTAGGGAGAATCGCTGAGCCATCATTTACTCAGTGGCTCTCAAACTTGGACATCATCTGTGTCCCCATCACTTCATGCCATGCCTGGCACATATGAAGTGCTCAACAAATATTTTTAGAAATTAGTCATTTTATTAAAATTTCCTGAGGTGCTTGTTTATTGCAGATTGCCAGCATCTACCTCAGATTTACTAACTGAAACATTGAAGGAGGGGCTGGGGCAAAGAGAAATGTCATGTTAAACAAATGTTGTGTGCCTTACTCTTGAACCCTGAAGTTCTAGAGTCACTAATTTAAGTCACTTTCCAAGTGCCTTGGACATGGTTATAGAACAAATGATGGTTTTTTATCTTGTTTAATCTTTCACAAAATCGACGCTATTATTTAAAGGCCCAAGGTACATTGTGTGTGTGTGTGTGTGTGTGTGTGTGTGTGTGTGTGTGTGTGTGTGTAAGCAGATCTCAGCTGTACATACTGTTGTTCTGGAACATGCTAATGTTTTTCCTTAAAGAAGTTATGTTTATTTATTCACTCATTCAATTAATGTAAGTAGCTGCTGTATGCCAGCTACTTTGCTAGGAATACAATGATGCGGAAGACAAGCTTGGTCCTTGCCCACATGGAACTATGGTGTAGTGGGGGGGGGTATTCATCAAACAGATAATTACTCAGATTGCTGTATATTTTTATGGTATCAAGTGCTATGAAGGGAAGCCATGCAAGCCCTGGGATTTGTAGACGGAAGACTTAACTTGAAGTGGAGATGATCAGGTAAACTTTTTCCAAGGATATGTCAATGACTTTGATGCCTGTGGAATGAGTAGGAGTTAGCCATAGGAAGAAAGGGAGAAATGTATTCTAGCTAGAGGATTAGCAAATGCAAAGGTTCTGGAACAGGAAGGATTTTGGAATTTTCAAGAAACTTAAAGAAGGCCAATGTGTCTTAAGCGAAGTCCTCCAGAAAGAGACCCACAGGAGGTGTAGATGATGAAAAGTGGGTGGGTACCAGATTGCACAGGAACTTGTAGACCTTTTCATGTGAAGCGTTTATGATCATGCCTCTCTTCTCACAATGACTCACTGGAAACATCCCCAGAGCACTAAGCCAGTGATTTGAAAGCTGAGGTCTAATTCTCTCTCCTAAAAGATTCACCCCTTTTAGTGCTCTGTGGACCCACTAACTCTCTACATGAAGGAGATGAGAGCAGATCAGGTTATCTCAAACCACCAGAACATTTGGTCGCTATTCCACAGATCCTCTGCAAACAAAATAATTAACTGCAACAGTGTTGTAATGCAGTTTTATACATATATCAATTTTCTGAATTGATATGTATATAATTGTATCAATTATACATTGATAATTGTATCAATTATCCAATGCAAATTTTGGTTAGACATAACTTAGAACAGGACAAAAACAGGACAGAAAATCTTCTTGTTATCTTGGTAAATAGTATGTATTGTGCACTCTTAGTACAATTTCTTCCTTGGAGAGTTTTCTCTCATTAACATAATACAGCATATTGTAGTTTAAGTATGTGAATTTTTGAGTGTGCTCCAAATGAATAAAATATTCATGTCCAGGGTTAACCCAATCAAAGATATTCACATCGTTCAGTGCTAATTGTGAAAGGCTGGAGAAGCAGACTTCTAATTGGGGGAGCCCTGGTCATAACGTTTGCTGCAGCCTGTCCATAATCTATCACAGGCCAGCAGTATGGGCCATACGTTCATTTTATCACAGGCAATTATAGAAAAGGTAGGATCACCTCTTTTTAAAATTTTCCTTTGTGACTATTTGCTGCCAGTTCTAGTTGAAAGGCTGGTTGCAGCTCAGATAGCAAAGTCAGGACATCTTATCTGTGGTGCATTTTCATCCTTACTTGAGAGATTTCTCTTGATCCTTGTTTTTTACCCTCAGACACCCACGTGCCCCTATGCTATCCCTTGCGTACCTTTTCCAGCCACAGTATTGCCCATGCCCTAAATCTCATCGAAATTCAGTTGCTTTGTATCTTATTTGTTCCAGATGGTTTTACCTCTTTCCTAATGAGATAGCCATGATTTGAACGATGGAGTCTTAGAACCAGCATCAGAGGCTCTGGGTGCAACTCTAGCACCAGCCTTTAACTCTTGGAACCTGATGTTTTCTTATTCGTACATTAGGGTCATAAAAATATCTACATCACAGCATTCTGTGGGACTTAGGTACATGTAAAAGCATTTTGCAAGATGCAAAATTCTGTGTAGATATTTGATATCTCCAGAACCCTGAGCCAGCCATTTGAAGGCCGAGGTCTAACTGTCTGCCCTAAATGATTCATCCCTCTTAACTGAGTGTATGTTGGTATGGATTAAACCAGTCTTTACTGATAAATTAATTAACTAATAGATAATTCCCTCATGTATTATTCAGATTTGTAATTGTCTTTCTCAAAGGGTAGCCAAAATACCATTGCTTCAGAATCACCTAGGTACTGGATGAGATGCAAATTCCAGTCCTACTACATATAAATTTCTAGGGGTTGGGCCTGATGATCTGAATTTTAACAGATACTTCATTAAGATACTTTGTATCTATTGATGCTGCACACCAACATTTGAGAACTGTTGCCTTTCGTGTTGGTTTTTCAGGCACAGCAGCACTTGCTGGCTGGTATTAGTAGGGAAAGGTGGCCTTTAGTATTAGAGAGGTCCTGCAGTGGAGACTTGTTGATGTGGATGGTCTGGGTTTGTGCTAATTCTGTGATTAAAGGGTGACTAAAGCAGATGATGCTGAGTGTTCTTCTCCTAATAGGGTATTCTGCTTCAAAGATGATAGTAGGATCTGTGCTGAAAGTGTGATATTTCTACAGAGCCGTGGGCCAACTTCACTATTTTTCAGCTTCTTAGAGACATATCTTGGAGGAAAGGAAGGAGTCCAGCGCTAGAGGGGCAGTTCCTACAATACCAGGAACTATAATATGCTGTATTATTCTTCTATCTGTTGCTCCGCCATTATCAACATATGGCTTCCACTGCATGGCCCAAGATGGTTGCTTGAGCCCCAGCCATCAGTTTGGGTTTTTTCTAGAAAAAAAGAAGGTAATGAAATATATGTGCCAGTGGCACTTGCTAAAATTGAATACTACCTCCCTTTATATCACATTGCCTAAAACTTATTCATATGAATATACTTATCTACAAGGGAGGCTGGGAAATGTAGACTTTATTACAAACAGCCATGTGCCCTGCAAAGGAAGAATGGGGGATGGACACTGAGAGATGATCAGCAATGACTGTCACAGCATCCGTGATCTCAGGCTGTCTCTATTATCACAAAGAAAATATACCAAGTCAAATCACTGATCTAATAGGATAGTTTATTTTGATAACTTATGTAGAAGTAAGGGAGGAATCACAATCCCTGGATCCTGGGCTCAGCCCTAAATTTGGGACCCTGGAGATGGGGATGTGGTTGGAGAATCAGAAGATGGTTCAAAACTGAAGGCAGCTTCTAGAGATTCTATAATCCCTAGTGGCAAAATTCATCACCCCGTGCCATTTCGTTGATTCACATTCTCCTCTAATTTTTGTCTTATGTTATAGTATGACCATTTACTTTTAGTCTTTGTGGTCTCACAACTTACATTTGTGGGATTTCTCTCTGTGATTCTTCTCTACTCTTAAACATACTAATACTAATAAATTAATGTTATTGCACCTCATAGTTATACTACAGTGAGAGAATCCAGTTGTCTCAACTAATTATTGTTGGTGTCCCTTTTAGAGAGTTGGGTTTTTGTTTGTTTTTACCATGTCATTCTATCCATTCCTAACCAGATTATAGATTGGCTGTGTAAAAGTCATTTTGGTCCAAATTACCTGTGAAGAGAGAGGCAGGATCTTATATTTAAACCTATGCTTTCCAAATCTGACTACACATCAAAATTACTTGTTAAATTAATCCTTAAATGTATACTTTGGGTGCACAACCAGATTTAGGAACTGTGATATGGTTGTTGATATTTACAGGACCACTTAAGGCCACTTCCTTCATCAAGAAACTTCTGGTAAGGACCTTCGTCCTGGGTCCTTAGGTGTGGTATCATTTTTAATGGCTTAGGATCTTTGTATGATTGGCTGTACTGGTTTCCTGACTTATCTCTCACCGCTGATCACCTGAAATGTTTTGTAATTCCTTGATGTCTTTTTTAGTTCACCAACCATCTTTCTGTCTATTTGCTTAATACAGCTCATTCATCAAGACGCTGTTCAAGCATAACCATCTCTTGTAGCTCTTCTTAGAGACGTGGGTTCAGTGACCCCTTCTGCTTTCCTGGGCTATTTTATGTCATAGTTTTAGCATAGCTCTTGCCACACTCTACCATGATTATTTGCTGTATGTATGTATGTATATATATATCCCAGTTCATTATGGACAACTTGAAGGTAGATCATTTAAGTGGTCTTTTTTTTTTTTTTTTTTGCGGTACACGGGCCTCTCACTACTGTGGCCTCTCCCGTTGCGGAGCACAGGCTCCGGACGCACAGGCTCAGTGGCCATGGCTCACGGGCCCAGCCGCTCTACGGCATGTGGGATCTTCCCGGACCGGGGCACAAACCCATGTCCCCTGCATCGGCAGGTGGACTCTCAACCACTGCGTCACCAGGGAAGCCCCTAAGTGGTCTTTAAATAGGAACACATTAGTATGTATATGTTTATGCATAGAACTAAATTATCTCGCCTTAGTGGATATATTATCCTAGGTGTCAGACCAATGACTCAACTTTTCAGTATGTCTTGCCTAAGACTCATTACTTTACCCCAGTACTATTGCCACACCTACCAGAAATAATCAAAACTCTTAATCTACCTCCCATTTCTTTGTCTGTTATTCATTTCTTCCCTCTCAGTGTCTAGTAAAAAACCTGGGGTGCAGGAAGGACTGAACAAATATTTGCTGAATGGATGGGTAAGAATATATGATTTTCAAATGCCTAACAAAAATCTTAAAGCAGTGTTTAAAGTACGTGTTATACAAGTCTGTAAAAATAAATCTATTTTAATTCACTCTCTACTCCCTTAAGCTGGTATCTTTTGATGCCTTTCAGAGAAAAATTGATGCATTTCTCTGTCAGGTTATAGAATAAGAAGCTTTTAAAAAAGATATCAAAGAGAAAGGGATTGTGAGAATGGAACAAAGGTGTCATATCATGCACTGTGATTGGAATAGTGATGTATGGAGATCAACCTGGCATACCTCATTCGAGAAAGCTGGTTGGCGACTTTACTGAAATACACTTTTCTTGGCCAACAAAGAGGTTTAGACCTTCAGCCATTGCAGTTGCTGACTGTAACCATGTGGGTGGGGTGGTGTCTGGGAAACTTTCTAGAAAGTTTTAAAGGGTTTTTAACCAGAGAATCACCTGTCATATTTACTCTAGAGTGATTAAGGTAATATATGACTACAGTCAACCAGTTTCTTGGATATTTCCATTCTGATTTTTGTTAGGCACCTACATTCATCAAGTACAAAGTAGAAATTAATTTCCATCTCTTTTCCAAAGTTACCTTGTGTTAAAAAATTTTTTTTTGAATGATCTAAACAATGATAGTCTCCCACCATTTATGTCTCATCTTACTTTCTGCCTTGACTTCCCTATCACTATCCAGCAGACTTTTAAACAGACACTAAATTCTACTGATCTCCTTTGAAAATCTCTATTTCAAACATCAGTCTCTAAACCTACGGCCACTGATTTAGTTCAGATGCTCCTTATTTCACATCACAAGCCTCCTAACTGAATCCTCTGTCTCAAATCTCCTCCATTCTAGTCTTTCCTGCCTGCACCTGCCCTCAGAAGTGCCTCCCTAAAGTATCGTGATGATTATATTATCCACCTGCCTAAAAACATGTTGTACCATTGCCGACTAGATATCGTCTAGTTTTCTGCAGGGGGAAAAATCCTCTCATCAGTCAATAAAGACATTTAGCCCCAGCAGCCTGTTTTGCATATGGTCATAAAATCTTTATATACTTGCGGGAAAACAAC
Organism: Delphinus delphis; assembly: GCF_949987515.2. Taxonomy (NCBI): domain Eukaryota; kingdom Metazoa; phylum Chordata; class Mammalia; order Artiodactyla; family Delphinidae; genus Delphinus; species Delphinus delphis. The sequence goes on along the minus strand of NC_082690.1, from coordinate 92,462,287 downwards.
AGATTAGCCTAATGCTACTGTAAAGTAGTACAATATGGACACAGAATTTATAGGAAATGAAGCAATTCTCTATAGAATTGCATGCTATTGGATTGTTAATTTTAAAACAAGTATTATTGCATGAAGCTCTGTTGTACTGGTCATTTTCCTTCTCCACAAAGGAATACAGTTAGAGAAGTAAAGAACCACAGCATTTTGATACACTAGGGTGATTTCTATTGCTTCCCTAGAAACTTTGTCAGGACCATGGAAAATCCATTCTAGTGGTCTGTACAATATGTGTTCAGACCTTGAGTAAGGAAATGGGGAGATTAGTCAGTCTGTGAGGAACAGCATGCTGTAGGTGGAAAAGAAAGTGAACAATAAATTGAAATTATGAAAAGTTAAGCTATAGAATTGGTGGAAACTTAAGACTAGAGAAATAACTCCAGTACATGGTGAGCACAATAATTAGGTACTTGACTGTAGGAATAAAACTGATGATCAAATTAAAATGGTATCTCAGTGAACATTTTAACACATTTATTTATTTATTTAAATAATAAAAATCAATCATGAACAGAGAAAGGACACAAAGTCTGTAATTCAGACAATAGAATTGTACTAATGTTGATGTCTTAGTTTTGATAAATATATCATAGTTATATACGTTCAGAGCATAAGGGGAAGCTGTGTGAGGGGTGATGTGAATGCTGTATACTGTTTTTGCAATTCACCTGTTAAGTCTAAACTTACTTCAAAATAAAAAGTTAGAAAGTAAATAAATCTTGAAAAAGCACCATGACATCTTTGTAATCTCTGTGTACCATCTTGAGGTTACCAGTGTGTTCTGGCCTGGAGTACTACCTGTATTTATTGTCCCACTTCCTTCTTTTTTCCCTTGAAACATTTAATTAATTACAAAATAATAGGCCACAGAGTTGAGAGAAGAGTACTTTTTTTTGCTGTATATGTTTTATTTTTTTAGAGTTAAAAAAGTCTAAGGGAGGATGCCATAATATCAGTTTCTTGAAAGTTCAATGTGATATTATGCACATTTCTAAAGAGAATTGTATAGGCTTCCAACCTAAGAGACAGCACATTGGAACACAAAATTTTCAATCAAGTGACCTAGATTGTGTGAATAGGGACATGTCTCATTACATTATAACTTAAAAGGATTGGAAAATCATATAAAACCATTTACCTAGTGGTTTCTAAAAGCTGATGTAAGAACTGGTGCTGGTCTCTGACAAAGATTTATTGGTCATCAGAGACATTATCTTCTCTATTAGATGTTTGCTTTTTATTTGATTAATTTTTCTTCTAAGTATCCTTTCTTCAAATTTCTTTCCTATTATTCTGTTGTTTACTTAATAGCTTCCTAATATTTAGGATTAAATTTCTTTTTTTCTTAATGCATGCCAGACTATAAAATGTTCCTCTCAATAACATTCAGCTGTATCCCACAGGTTTAATAGGTATGTTTTATTAATCATTGAGTCCTAAATATTCTCATTATTATTGTTTTTATTTTTTCCTTGACCAATGAATTATTCATGCCAATATTTCTGAAATTCCAAACATTTTTCTAGTTAGTTATTTCTACTTATTAGTGTAATTGTACTGTGGAGAGAAATCTGTGTAGTCTATATTGTACCAAGCTTTTGAAATTTATTGAGACATATTTTGTGGCCCAGTAGGTTGGAAAATACCATAAATGAGCACATCTGCTTGAAAACAATGTGTTTCTACAGTTATTGGGTGCAGAATTTATAAAATCCATTATAGCAAATGTGATTATTATGTTCCTTAAATTTGATCACATTATTATTATTTTTTTTAACCAGCTTGAACTTTCAATTACTGAGAGAGGGATAAGAGAATCTCCAAATTGACAACAAATGTTATTATTTTTCCTTTTAGTTCTCTGAGAGTGTATGTGTATAATTCATGGGCATTCTTATATATATATGAATATGCATATATGCATATATGTATGTGATTAGATTCATACAAGATATAATTTGATATCTTTCTGGACAATTATATATACTAACCGTTTTTAGTTTTAGTAATGCTTTTTGCCTTAAAAATCTATTTGATTGAACATACAACTATACAAGTTTGTGTTTTGATATTAAAATGCATATGAATCAGTTTAATTATAATACCAATAGATAAATACTAGCATTTCATGTAATATGGCTAGGAGTTTTTCAATCAACCAACAATGGAATCATTCAACAAAGATTGTGTCACCTGAGCACTTAGTATGTGTGTAGAATATACAAATTTTATCACATCACTATTTTTTTAATTTTTGAATTTAATTTATTTTTTATACAGCAGGTTCTAATTAGTCATCCATTTTATACACATCAGTGTATACATGTCGATCCCAATCGCCCAATTCAGCACACCCCCACCACCACCCCTCCGCCGCTTTCCCCCCTTAGTGTCCATAGGTTTGTTCTCTACATCTGTGTCTCAATTTCTGCCCTGCAAACAAGTTCATCTGTACCATTTTTCTAGGTTCCATATATATGCGTTAATATACGATATTTGTTTTTCTTTTTCTGACTTACTTTACTCTGTATGACAGTCTCTAGATCCATCCACGTCTCAACAAATGACCCAGTTTTGTTCCTTATATGGCTGAGGAATATTCCATTGTATATATGTACCACATCTTCTTTATCCATTCGTCTATCAATGGACATTTAGGTTGCTTCCATGACCTGGCTATTGTAAATAGTGCTGCAATGAACATTGGGGTGTATGTGTCTTTTTCAGTTATGGTTTTCTCTGGGTATATGCCCAGTAGTGGGATTGCTGGGTCATATGGTAGTTCTATTTGTAGTTTTTTTTTTTTTTTTTTTTTTTTTGGTGGTACGCAGGCCTCTCACTGTTGTGGACTCTCCCGTTGCAGAGCACAGGCTCTGGACGTGCAGGTTCAGTGGCCATGGCTCACGGGCCTAGCCGCTCCGTGGCATGTGGGATCTTCCCAGGCCAGGACACGAACCTGCGTCCCCTGCATCAGCAGGCAGACTCTCAACCACTGTGCCACCAGGGAAGCCGTATTTGTAGATTTTTAAGGAACCACCATAGTGTTCTCCATAGTGGCGGTATCAATTTACATTCCCACCAACAGTGCAAGAGTGTTCCCTTTTCTCCACACCCTCTCCAGCATTTGTTGTTTGTAGATTTTCTGATGATGCCCATTCTAACTGGTGTGAGGTGATACCTCATTGTAGTTTTGATTTGCATTTCTCTAATAATTAGTGATATCGAGCAGCTTTTCATGTGCTTCTTGGCCATCGCTATGTCTTCTTTGGAGAAGTGTCTATTTAGGTCTTCTGCCCATTTTTGGATTGGGTTGTTTGCTTTTTAAATATTGAGCTGCATGAGCTGTGTATATATTTTGGAGATTAATCCTTTGTCCATTGATTCGTTTGCAAATATTTTCGCCCAATCTTAGAGTTGTCTTTTCGTCTTGTTTATGGTTTCCTTTGCTGTGCAAAAGCTTTGAAGTTTCATTAGGTCCCATTTGTTTATTTTTGTTTTTATTTCCATTACTCTAGGAGGTGGATCAAAAAGGATCTTGCTGTGATTTATGTCAAAGAGTGTTCTTCCTATGTTTTCCTCTAAGAATTTTTACAGTGTCTGGTCTTGCATTTAGGTGTCTAATCCATTTTGAGTTTATTTTTGTGTATGGTGTTAGGGAGTATTCTAATTTCATTCTTTTACATGTAGCTGTCCAGTTTTGCCAGCACCACTTATTGAAGAGACTGTCTTTTCTCCATTGTATGTCCTTGGCTCCTTTGTCATAGATTAGTTGCCCATAGGTGCATGGGTTTACCTCTGGGCTTTCTATCTTGTTCTATTGATCCATGTTTCTGTTTTTGTGGCAGTACCATACTGTCTTGATTACTGTAGCTTTGTAGTATAGTCTGAAGTCAGGGAGTCTGATTCCTCCAGCTGCGTTTTTTTCCCTCAGGACTACTTTGGCTATTCAGTGTCTTTTGTGTCTCCATACAAATTTTAAGATTTTTTGTTTTAGTTGTTTAAAAAATGCCATTGATAATTTGATAAGGATTGCATTGAATCTGTAGATTGCTTTGGGTAGTATAGTCATTTTCACAATATTGATTCTTCCAGTCCAAGAACATGGTATATCTCTCCATCTGTTGGTATCATCCCTAATTTCTTTCGTCAGTGTCTTATAGTTTTCTGCATACAGTTTTTTTGTCTACTTAGGTAGGTTTCTTCCTAGGTAATTTATTCTTTTTGTTGCAGTGGTAAATGGGAGCATTTCCTTAATTTCTCTTTCAGATTTTTCATCATTAGTGTATAGGAATGCAAGAGATTTCTGTGCATTAATTTTGTATCCTGCAGCTTTACCAAATTCATTGATTAGCTTTAGTAGTTTTCTGGTGGCATCCTTAGGATTCTCTATGTAAAGTATCATGTCATCTTCAAACAGTGACAGTTTTACTTCTTCTTTTCCAATTTGTATTCCTTTTCTTTCTTTTTCTTCTCTGATTGCTGTGGCTAGGACTTCCAAAACTATGTTGAATAATAGTGGTGAGAGTGGACATCCTTGTCTTGTTCCTGATGTTAGAGGAAATGCTTTCAGTTTTTCACCATTGAGAATGATGTTTGCTGTGGGTTTGTCATATATAGCCTTTATTATGTTGAGGTAGCTTCCCTCTATGCCCACTTTCTGGAGAGTTTTTTACCATAAATTGGTGTTGAATTTTGTCAAAAGCTTTTTCTGCATCTATTGAGGTGATCATATGGTTTTTCTCCTTCAATTTGTTAGTATGGTGTATCACATTGATTGATTTGTGTATATTGAAGAATCCTTGCATTCCTGGGATAAATCCCACTTGATCATGGTGTATGATCCTTTTAATGTATTGTTGGATTCTGTTTGCTAGTATTTTGTTGAGGATTTTTGCATCTATATTCATCAGTGATATTGGTCTGTAATTTTCTTTTTTTGTAATAACTTTGTCTTCTTTAGGTATCATGGTGATGGTGGCCTCATAGAATGAATTTGGGAATGTTCCTTCCTCTGCAATTTTTTGGAAGAGTTTGAGAAGCATGGGTGTTAACTCTTCTCTAAATGTTTGATAGAATTCACCTGTGAGCCATCTGGTCCTGGACTTTTGTTTGTTGGAAAATTTTTAATCACAATTTCAATTTCATTACTTATTATTGGTCTGTTCATATTTTCTATTTCTTCCTGGTTCTGCCTTGGAAGGTTATACCTTTCTAAGAATTTGTCCATTTCTTCCAGGTTGTCCATTTTATTGGCATAGAGTTGCTTGTAGTAGTCTCTTAGGATGCTTTGTATTTCTGTGGTGTCTGTTGTAACTTCTCCTTTTTTATTTCTAATTTTCTGATTTGAGTCCTCTCCTTTTTGTTGATGAGTCTGGCTAATGGTTTCTCAATTTTGTTTATCTTCTCAAAGAACCAGCTTTTAGTTTTATTGATCTTTGCTATTGTTTTCTTTGTTTCTATTTCATTGACTTCTGCTCTGATCTTTATGATTTCTTTCCTTCTGCTAACTTTGGGATTTGTTTGTTCTTCTTTCTCTAGTTCCTTTAGGTGTAAGGTTAGATGTTTATTTGATATTTGTCTTGTTTCTTGAGGTAGGCTTGTATAGCTATAAACTTCCCTCTTAGAACTCCTTTTGTATAGCCATAAACTTCCCTCTTAGAACTGCTTTTGCTGCATCCCATAGGTTTTGGATCATCATGTTTTCATTGTCATTTGTCTCTAGGTATTTTTTGATTTCCTCTTTGAATTCTTCAGTGATCTCTTGGTTATTTAGTAATGTATTGTTTAGCCCCCATGTGTTTGTTTTTTTTACGTTTTTTTTCTCTGTAATTCATTTCTAATCTCATAGTATTGTGGTCAGAAAAGATGCTTGATATGATTTCAATTTTCTTAAATTTACCAAGGCTTGATTTGTGAGCCAAGATGTGATCTATCCTGTAGCATGTTCCGTGAGCACTTGAGAAGCAAGTGTAATCTGCTGTTTTTGGATTGAATAACCTATAAATATCAACTAAATCTATGTGGTCTGTTGTGTCATTTAAAGCTTCTGTTTCCTTATTTATTTTCACTTTGGATGATCTGTTCATTGGTGTAAGTGAGGTGTTAAAGTCCTCCACTATTATTGTGTTACTGTCGATTTCCTCTTTTTTTTTTTTTTTTTTTTGATTTCCTCTTTTATAGCTGTTAGCAGTTGCCTTATGTATTGAGGTGCTCCTACGTTGGGTGCATATATATTTATAATTGTTATATCTTCTTCTTGGATTGATTGCTTGATCATTATGTAGTGTCCTTCCTTGTCTCTTGTAACATTCTTTATTTTAAAGTCTATTTTATCTGATATGAGTATTGCTTCTCCAGCTTTATTTTGATTTCCATTTGCTTGGAATATCTCTTTCCATCCCCTCACTTTCAGTCTGTATGTGTCCATAGGTCTGAAGTGGGTTTCTTGTAGGCAGCACACATATGGGTCTTGTTTTTGTATCTATTCAGCAAGCCCGTGTCTTTTGGTTGGAGCATTTAATCCATTCACATTTAAGGTAATTATCAATATGTATGTTCCTATGACCATTTTCTTAATTGTTTTGGGTTTGTTTTTGTAGGTCCTTTACTTCTCTTTTGTTTCCCACTTCGAGAACTTCCTTTAGCATTTGTTGTAGAGCTGGTTTGGTGGTGCTGAATTCTCTTAGCTTTTGCGTGTCTGTAAAGCTTTTGATTTCTCCATCGAGTCTGAATGAGATCTTTGCTGGGTAGAGTAATCTTGGTTGTAGTTTCTTCCCTTTCATCACTTTAAGTATGTCATGCCACTCCCTTCTGGCTTGTAGAATTTCTGCTGAGAAATCAGCTGTTAACCTTATGGGAGTTCCCTTTATGTTATTTGTCATTTTTCCCTTGCTGCTTTCATAATTTGTCTGTGTCTTTAATTTTTGCCAATTTGATTACTATGTGTCTTGGCATGTTTCTCCTTGGGTTTATCCTGTATGGGACTTGCTGAGCTTCCTGGACTTTGGTGGATATTTCCTTTCCCATGTTAGGGAAGTTTTCAACTATAATCTCTTCAAATATTTTCTCGGGTCCTTTTTCTCTCTCTTCTCCTCTGGGGCCCCTATAATGCGAATGATTTTGCATTTAATGTTGTCCCAGAGGTCTCTTAGGCTGTCTTCATTTCTTTTCATTCTTTTTTCTTTATTCTTTTCTGCAGCAGTGAATTCCACCATTCTGTCTTCCAGGTCACTTCTCCGTTCTTCTGCCTGAGTTATTCTGCTATTGATTTCTTCTAGTGTAGTTTTCATTTCAGTTATTGTATTGTTCATCTCTGTTTGTTTGTTTGTTTGTTTTTTGCGATACGCAGGCCTCTCACTGTTTTGGCCTCTCCCATTGCGGAGCACAGGCTCTGGACGTGCTGGCTCAGCGGCCATGGCTCATGGGCCTAGCCACTCCACGACATGTGGGATCTTCCCAGACCGGGGCACGAACCTGTGTCCCCTGCATCAGCAGGCGGACTCTCAACCACTGTGCCACCAGGGAAGCCCTGTTTGTTTGTTCTTTAATTCTTCTAGGTCTTTGTTAAACATTTCTTGCATCTTCTTGATCTTTGCCTCCATTCTTTTCCCGAGGTCCTGTATCATCTTCAGTATCATTATTCTGAATTCTTTTTCTGGAAGTTTGCCTATGTCCACTTCATTTAGTTGTTTCTCTGGGCTTTTATCTTGTTCCTTCATCGTGCATAGCTCTCTGCCTTTTCATCTTGTCTATCTTTCTGTGACTTTGGTTTTTATTTCAGAGGCTGCACGATTGTAGTTCTTGCTTCTGCTGTCTGCCCTCTGGTGGATGAGGCTATCTAAGGGGTTTGTGCAAGTTTCCTCCATATCACTATTAAGTTAAGATACTGTAGAAGATTAACACACAGGAGATTTTCTTGGTATAATATCTTCCCACCCACGATAGTGCATTGAGAAATAATAAAGTTATTGTTACATTTTAGCTATAAGAATTCTAACAAGATAAGATCTACTATTTTTTTCTTTACTTGTCAATTGTCAGTTGTATCACTTGTTCTATTATTAAGCTTATCCGTGTATATTCTACTATTGTATTCTACTATTGTATTCTATTATTAAGCTTATGTGTATATATTCTACTATTGTATGTATTAATTAAGTCAGATGAGAAAAGTATTGATATAATACCTATTTTTTACTCTACCACTCACATGAATGAATGAAACAGATAAGATATAAATATATCAAAATCAAGGACTGGCATACCTTATATTATGCTTAAGTGGGTATTATTCTGAAAAATATTTACTATCTCCTAATGAAACATTCATAGACAAGTTAGTATACTTTAGTTTGATTTTAAATGTTTCAAGTATATATCACAGTGTCTTCATGATTATATCACAAAATAGATCATGTTCCTCTTATGTCCAGAGAATAGCTTTACATTTAACGATAAACATTTATAGGGCTTTCACTTCCAATTATGTATGTAAATGGTGCCAACACAAACAACTAAAGCCTATAATGAGTAGATAAAGCCTAAATCCTAGGGCAGAGTCATAAAGCACAAAAACCTGACCTACTTTCTATTCCCCTTCAACCACATCACAAATTTTGTTTTGTTTATATTTTCCTGGCATCTCTTTTCCATCTTTTTCCTTATTATGTCTTGTGTCACTTGTAAACAACAGAGTTGGATTTTTTTTTCCTAGTCTAGCTGTCTGTCTTTTATCTGGATACTGAGTCAATTTACATTTGTTGCAATTTCTTAAACATCTGGATTTATTTGTACCATCAAATTCTCTACCCTCCATTCGTCCTGTTTTGTGAATGTATTTTTCTTTTTTCTCTCCTTTGTTTCTTTCAACTGTTTTATTTTGTGTTGCATTGGTTTTCAATTGTTATCATTCTATATTTTCATACCTATGGGTTTTGATACTATGATCGATTTTTTTAATGATCACCTTAGGAATTTTAAATTATGTGCATATCAACTGTGAAGCAGTTTAATATCTTTACTATCCATCTAAACAATAAAAGACCTTATAGTATTTTAACTCAGACCAACTAATTATGACAGTTATAACCATTTATTTTAGTTCTACCATTATGTTTTATAAGTCCACAATACTCACATGTTTGTTTTATAGGGTTATAGTTTGTTAGTTTTACTTACATTTATACAAGGTTATTTACTGTTTATTTCTTCATTGAAATCTCAGATATTTCATATAGCATCACTTCCTTTCTACTTGAAGTTCATTATTAATGAATTGACTGATTCAAAAATATTACTGAATGCTATTACATTCCCACAAGTATAGCTGTCGTAATTGTAGCATCTGAAAAATATAGATAAAAATCTTTGTCCATTCTTTATAATTTTTTTTAGTGATAATCTCTTTGTGGCAAAGCAGATATTATTGTCTGAAAACGTCTTATTTTTCTCAGCTTTATTTTTAAAAGATATTTTTGAAGGGTCTGCAATCTTAGCTCCACTTTGGTTTTCTTTCAGCCTATTATTGAAAGTATCATTGCATTTTTCCTTGGTTTTGATTGTTTCTGAAAAGTAAGCTGTTTATATAATTATTATACCTCTAAGATACTGGCTTTAATCTCTAGACATTCTTAAAATCTTCTGATTATCCTTGGTAATCTGCAGCTTCACCATAATGGGTTTGTATGTATCTTTTCTGTTTGGAATTTGTTAGACATTCTGTGGATTGTTGTTTTTCATTAGCTATAAAAAATTGCCAGTGATTACCTATTTAATATCGTATTTATCCCATATCATATCTTTCATATTTAACAGTTTTTCTATTCTGTACTGATTATGGAACATACCTTTACACTTTTCATTTTTACTACTTCTTTCATCAGTACTCTGTGTGTGTGTGTGTATATATATATAGAGAGAGAGAGAGAGAGAGATTACTTTAGGAAGTTCCATTTGCTACCTTTCTAAATATGCATATTTATTTTATAAGCATATGTGTGTGTATATATGTTATATATCTATATCTATATCTATCTATCTATCTATCTATATATATATATATAGAGAGAGAGAGAGAGAGAGGGAGAGAGAGAGAGAGGGAGAGAGTTCTGTTGGAATCCCTACAGAAGTAGATGCAAGACTCTGTCACCTGTCTCATAATCCTTGCTATGATCCGAATGTTTGTGTCTGTAAAATTCATATGTTGAAATCCTTACCCACAAGGTGATGTATTAGGAGGTGGATCCTTTGGAAGGTGACTAGGTCATGAGTGTGCAGCCCCTATAAATGGGATTAGAGCCTTTATGAAAGAGATCCAAGAGAGCTCACTAGCCCCTCTACCATGTGAGGGCACAGTGACAAATCGTGGACTATGAACCAGCAAGAGAGCCCTCACTGGAATGTGACTGTGTTGGTGTCTTGATTTCAGACTTTCCAGTTTCCCCAACTGTGAGAAATAGATTTGTTTTCTATAAGCTTCCCAGTCTGTAGTATTTTATTAGAGCAGCCAAAATGGCCTAAGACACTCCCCTTGAGGTTGTGACTCTGAGGCTCAAATTAAATGGAGTTGGCACATTTCCTCCAAATGTAACCCAATTTAAGAGTTTTATTTTTTATGTGCTGGTTCTTTTTTTCATGTAACCTTTGTCCTGTTTAAATTTCTGCCAGTTTATGGATGTATTTTAATAGCTACTTTTTATAATTTACCCAGTAGTTGTTGATGTTAATGTCCCTTTGTATATTTAAGATACCTATCCAAGTAAAGGATTAAAGACATGGAAGAATTTTCCCAGCTTACCTGTAAGTTTCCACATCCTTCACTTTCTCAAGCCATTGAATCTATTTTATGTGTAGCTGCAGCTCCAACTGAAGAAAAGTTTCTGTCTACATGTCATTTTTTTCTGCCAGTATGAGAAGGAATATCAAATGAGACATAGAAGAGGGAGAATTTTCCCTGTAATTAATCAATAAACAAAATATAAACCAATTTGTACTCCAGAAAAATTGATTCATCTTTCTCAGGTAGCTGAACTATGCAGTTCTCCTCTCTTTTAATTACTAAGAGATGTCAGCTTACAATGCAAAACACCTAGTCTGTTCTATGAAATGTAGCCCAATTGAAAATGCTTCCTCTGTTCACAAAGATCCAGTATAAAGGCTTTACTTTTTAATTGCCTACCTTAACACTATGCTTCCTCAACCCCAAATTACCCCTTGTCAGCCCTGTCCCTCAGTTAACATCCATCATTAAAATTTCCCAACGTACAACAGTCTTATCTTACCTCCTGGGCAAGTGTCACTCAAGACCGATAGTTGTGTGTATATGTGTGTGTGGGTGTGGGTGTGGGTGTGGGTGTGTGTGTGGGTGTGTGTGAATCTCTAAATGATGAACGATGGAGCATTGTGGGGTGACTGGTTTTACCTTGCACTTCACTCACTGTTGGAAGGAAGGAAACCCAGCTGGTTTTAGACAGCAAGACTAAGGAGAGAACTAAGTTTCATACTGAGTATAATTAGGAGGACATAGATCTTATTTAATTATTTTGATGAGTATTCAAATTCCTGCTTAGCATTTATTTTGCCGTTTGAATTCTTTATTTATTAAGCTTAGTTTTATAACTCTACTTGTATGTACCAGGCCAGAGACTCAGAGGCAGGAACGTCAGGAAACAATTCCAAAAGAAAGTGCCCGTGCATCTTATTAAATTTTGAGGTAGACTTGAACGTCAAAAGCAATGAACAATGGCCTTATGTGGACTTAAGTCTAATGAAAGGACCTTTAACCACTCTTCAATAGTGTAGCTATTTTATTTATTTTAACCTTATTCTGTATGATTTATACAAAATGCTTATTTATGCCCAATGTTAAAGCACTTCTGAGGAAATCAAAGGCAATCAATCCTCTTCAACTGCTAACTTCCTGATAATTACCAGTACCACTGGACACCATTACGTTGGCTTAAGAAATTGTAACTCTGAATTTTATTTCTACCACTCACTCTGTGATTGTACTAACAGTACATGGGAATACAGAGCTCTACAGGAAAGATTGGTAACCATGGTGATGGGAGGGTACTTTCTGCAGTAACTCCACTGTACAGAATAATTTATGCATGGATGTAAAATCACAGATGTGTTGAACCATATGCAGGCTATATATAACCACAGTGCAAGTGACAAGTTACTAGGGAGTTACTAATCCAAAAGAGGTGAGCCCCACTCAGATAATAATTCTTTCTTCTCCTCATTGTTCTAGTAGAAACCTCCTAGGTACAGGGTCCCACCACTTTGGGGAATGAAGTTCAAGGGTATGTGTTAATGTGTGTGTGTGAGTGTGCGAGTGTGTGTGTGTGTGTTTATACAAGACAGTGGGGGTATACAGAAGGAAATGTACAGAAAGGAACACACTGAAAAAATAATAGGGAAAAGAAAGCGAAGGCAATATGATAAAAAACAATCTTCCTGTTAACCTTTCTTTCTTATATTATCTCTATTCCTAAGAGTTTTGGTGTACAGAAATATTGACTTTTAGGAGTATAACTGAGTTTTTTACTTTAATTTAGGAAAATAAATATTTCTAATTTAATTTTTTTGCTATTTATTTATTTATTTTAACATCTTTATTGGAGTATAATTGCTTTACAATGGTGTGTTAGTTTCTGCTTTATAACAAAGTGAATCAGTTATACATATACATATGTTCCCATATCTCTTCCCTCTTGCGTCTCCCTCCCTCCCACCCTCCCTATCCCACCCCTCTAGGTGGTCACAAACCACCTAGCTGATCTCCCTATGCTATGTGGCTACTTCCCACTAGCTATCTATTTTACGTTTGGTAGTGTATATATGTCCATGCCACTCTCTCACTTTGTCACAGCTTACCCTTCCCCCTCCCCACATTCTCAAGTCCATGCTCTAGTAAGTCTGTGTCTTTATTCCTGTCTTAACCCTAGTTTCTTCATGACCTTTTTTTTGTTTTTTTTTTAAATTCCATATATATGTTAGCATATGGTATTTATTTTTCTCTTTCTGACTTACTTCACTCTGTATGACAGTCTCTAGGTCCATCCACCTCACTACAAATAACTCAATTTCATTTCTTTTTATGGCTGAGTAATATTGCATTGTATATATGTGCCACATCTTCTTTATCCATTCATCTGTTGATGGACACTTAGGTTGCTTCCATGTCCTGGCTATTGTAAATAGAGCTGCAATGAACATTTTGGTACATGACTCTTTTTGAATTATGGTTTTCTCTAGGTATATGCCCAGTAGTGGGATTGCTGGGTCGTATGGTAGTTCTGTTTGTAGTTTTTAAGGAACCTCCATACTGTTCTCCATAGTGGCTGTATCAATTTACATTCCCACCAATAGTGCAAGAGTGTTCCCTTTTCTCCACACCCTCTCCAGCACTTATTGCGTCTAGATTTTTTGATGATGGCCATTCTGACTGGTGTGAGATGATATCTCACTGTAGTTTTGATTTGCATTTCTCTAATGATTAATGATGTTGAGCATTCTTTCATGTGTTTGTTGGCAATCTGTATATCTTCTTTGGAGAAATGTCTGTTTAGGTCTTCTGCCCATTTGTGGATTAGGTTGTTTGTTTTTTTGATATTGAGCTGCACGAGCTGCTTGTAAATTTTGGAGATTAATCCTTTGTCAGTTGCTTCATTTGCAAATATTTTCTCCCATTCTGAGGGTTGTCTTTTCATCTTGCTTATGCTTTCCTTTGCTGTGCAAAAGCTTTTAATTTTCATTAGGTCCCATTTGTTTATTTTTATTTCCATTTCTTTAGGAGGTGGGTCAAAAAGGATCTTGCTGTGATTTATGTCATAGAGTGTTCTGCCTATGTTTTCCTCTAAGAGTTTGATAGTGTCTGGCCTTACACTTAGGCCTTTAATCCATTTTGTGTTTATTTTTGTGTATGATGTTAGGGACTGTTCTAATTTCATACTTTTACATGTACCTGTCCAGTTTTCCCAGCACCACTTATTGAAGAGGCTTTCTTTTCTCCACTGTATATTCTTTCCTCCTTTATCAAAGATAAAGTGACCATATGTGTGTGGGTTTAACTCTGGGCTTTCTATCCTGTTCCATTGATCTATCTTTCTGTTTTTGTGCCAGTACCATACTGTCTTGATTATTGTAGCTTTGTAGTATAGTCTGAAGTCAGGGAGCCTGATTCCTCCAGCTCCATTTTTCGTTCTCAAGATTGCTTTGGCTATTCGGGGTCTTTTGTGTTTCCATACAAGTTGTGAAATTTTTTGTTCTACTTCTGTGAAAAATGCCATTGGTAGTTTGATAGGGATTGCATTGAATCTGTAGATTGCTTTGGGTAGTAGAGTCATTTTCACAGTGTTGATTCTTCCAATCCAAGAACATGGTATATCTCTCCATCTATTTGTATCATCTTTAATTTCTTTCATTAGTGTCTTATAATTTTATGCATACAGGTCTTTTGTCTCCTTAGGTAAGTTTATTCCTAGATATTTTATTCTTTTTGTTGCAATGACAAATGGGACTGTTTCCTTAATTTCTCTTTCAGATTTTTCATCATTAGTGTATAGGAATGCCAGAGATTTCTGTGCATTAATTTTGTATGCTGCTACTTTACCAGATTCATTGATTAGCTCTAGTAGTTTTCTGGTAGCATCTTTAGGATTCTCTATGTATAGTATCATGTCATCTGCAAACAGTGACAGCTTTACTTCTTCTTTTCCTATTTGGATTCCTTTTATTTCTTCTTCTTCTCTGATTGCTGTGGCTAAAACTTCCAAAACTATGTTGAATAAGAGTGGTGAGAGTGGGAAACCTTGTCTTGTTCCTGATCTTAGTGGAAATGGTTTCAGTTTTTCACCATTGAGGATGACGTTGGCTGTGGGTTTGTCATATATGGCCTTTATTATGTTGAGGAAAGTTCCCTCTATGCCTACATTCTGCAGGGCTTTTATCATCAGTGGGTGTTGAATTTTGTCAGAAGCTTTCTCTGCATCTATTGAGATGATCATATGTTTTTTCTCCTTCAGTTTGTTAACATGGGGTATCACGTTGATTGATTTGCGTATATTGAAGAATCATTGCATTCCTGGAATAAACCTTACTTGATCATGGTGTATGATCCTTTTAATGTGCTGTTGGATTCTGTTTGCTAGTATTTTGTTGAGGATTTTTGCATCTATGTTCATCAGTGATATTGGCCTGTAGTTTTCTTTCTTTGTGACATCTTTGTCTGGTTTTGGTATAAGGGTGATGGTGGCCTCATAGAATGAATTTGGGAGTGTTCCTCCCTCTGGTATATTTTGTAAGAGTTTGAGAAGGATAGGTGTTAGCTCTTCTCTAAATGTTTGACAGAATTCATCTGTGAAGCCATCTGGTCCTGGACTTTTGTTTGTTGGAAGATTTTTAATCACAGTTTCCATTTCAGTGCTTGTGATTGGTCTGTTGATATTTCCTATTTCTTCCTGGTTCAGTCTCGGCAGGTTATGCATTTCTAAGAATTTGTCCGTTTCTTCCAGTTTGTCCATTTTATTGACATAGAGTTGATTGTAGTAATCTCTCATGATCCTTTGTATTTCTGCAGTGTCAGTTGTTACTTCTCCTTTTTCATTTCTAATTCAATTAGTTTGAGTCTTCTCACTTTTTTCTTCATGAGTCTGGCTGATGGTTTATCAATTTTGTTTATCTTCTCAAGAACGAGCTTTTAGTTTTATTGATCTTTGCTATCGTTTCCTTCATTTCTTTTTCGTTTATTTCTGATCTGATCTTTATGATTTCTTTCCTTCTGCTAACTTTGGGTTTTTTTTGTTCTTCTATCTCTAATTGCTTTAGGTGCAAGGTTTGGTTGTCTATTTGAGATGTTTCCTGTTTCTTAAGGTAGGATTATATTGCTATAATCTTCCCTCTTAGAACTACTTTTGCTGCATCCCATAGGTTTTGGCTCGTTGTGTTTTCATTGTCATTTGTTTCTAGGTATATTTTGATTTCCTCTTTGATTTCTTCAGTGATCACTTCATTATTAAGTAGCGTATTGTTTAGCTCCATGTGTTTGTATTTTTCACAGATCTTTTCCTGTAATTGATATCTGGGCTCATAGCATTGTGGTGGAAAAGATACTTGATATGATTTCAATTTTCTTACATTTACCAAGGCTTGATTTGTGACCCAAGATATAATCTATCCTGGAGAATGTTCCATAAGCACTTGAGAAAAATGTGTATTCTGTTGTTTTTGAATGGAATGTCCTATAAATATCAATTAAGTTCATCTTGTTTAATATATCATTTAAAGCTTGTGTTTCCATATTTATTTTCATTTTGGATCATCTGTCCATTGGTGAAAGTGGGGTGTTAAAGTCCCCTGCTATGATTGTGTTGCTGTCGATTTCCCCTTTTATGGCTGTTAGTATTTGCTTCAGTGTATTGAGGTGCTCCTATGTTGGGTGCATAAATATTTACAATTGTTATATCTTCTTCTTGGATCGATCCCTTGATCATTATGTAGTGTCCTTCTTTGTCTCTTGTGATAGTCTACATTTTAAAGTCTATTTTGTCTGATGTTTGAATTGCTACTCCAGCTTTCTTCTGATTTCTATTTGCATGGAATTTATTTTTCCATCCCCTCACTTTCAGTCTGCATGTTTCCCTACGTCTGAAGACGGTCTCTTGTAGACAGTATATATACGGGTCTTGTTTCTGTATACATTCAGCCAGTCTGTGTCTTTGGTGGAAGCATTTAATCCATTTACATTTAAGGTAATTATTGATATTTATGTTCCTATGACCATTTTCTTAATTGTTTTGGGTTTGTTATAGTAGGTCTTTTCCTTCTCTTGTTTTTCTTGCCTAGAGAAGTTCCTTTAGTATTTGTTGTAAAGCTGGTTTGGTGGTGCTGAACTCTCAGCTTTTGCTTGTCTGTAAAGGTTTTAATTTCCTCCATCAAATCTGAATGTGATCCTTGCTGGTTAGAGTAATCTTGGTTGTAGGTTTTTCTCCTTCATCACTTTAAGTATGTCCTGCCAGTCCTTTCTGGCTTGCAGAGTTTCTGCTGAAAGATCAGCTGTTAACCTCATGGGGATTCCCTTGTGTGTTTTTTGTTGTTTTTCCCTTGCTGCTTTTAGTATGTTTCCTTTGTATTTAATTTTTGATAGTTTGATTAATATGTGTCTTGGCATGTTTCTCCTTGGATTTATCCTGTATGGGGCTCTCTGTGCTTCCTGGACTTGAATAACTATTTCCTTTCCTATATTAGGGAAGTTTTCAACTATAAACTCTTCAAATATTTTCTCAGTCCCTTTCTTTTTCTCTTCTTCTTCTGGGACCCCTATAATTTGAATGTTGGTGCTTTTAATGTTGTCCCAGAGGTCTCTGAAACTCTCCTCAGTTCTTTCCATTCTCTTTTCTTTATTCTGCTCTGCAGTAGTTATTTCCACTGTTTTATCTTCCAGGTCACTTAGCCGTTCTTCTGCCTCAGTTATTCTGCTATTGATCCCATCTAGAGTATTTTTAGTTTCATTTATTGTGTTGTTCATCATTGCTTGTTTCCTCTTTAGTTCTTCTAGGTCCTTGTTAAATGTTTCTTGCATTTTCTCTATTCTATTTCCAAGATCTCGGATCATCTTTACTATCATTATTCTGAATTCTTTTTCATGTAGACTGCCTATTTCCTCTTCATTTGTTTGGTCTCCTGTGTTTTCCCCTTGCTTCTTCATCTGCTGTGTGTTTCTCTGTCTTCTCATTTTGCTTAATTTACTGTGTTTGGTGTCCTCTTTTCGAAGGCTTGAGGTCTGTATTTCCCGTTGTTTTTGGTGTCTGTCTCTGATGCCTAAGGTTGGTTCAGTGGGTTGTGTAGGCTTCCTGGTGGAGGGGACTAGTGCCTGTGTTCTGGTGGATGAGGCTGGATCTTGTCTTTCTGGTGGGCAGGTCCACGTCTGGTGGTGTGTTTTAGGGTGTCTGTGGCCTTATTATGATTTTAGGCAGCCTTTCTGCTAATGGATGAGGTTGTGTTCCTGTCTTGCTAGTTGTTTGGCATAGGGTGTCCAGCACTGTAGCTTGCTGGTCATTGAGTGAAGCTGGATCTTGGGCTTGAGAAGGAGTTCTCTGGGAGATTTTCGCCATTTGATATTATGTGGAACTGGGAGGTCTCTTGTGGACCAGTGTCCTGAAGTTGGCTCTCCCACCTCAGTGGCACAGCCCTGATGCCTGGCTGGAGCACCAAGAGCCTTTCATCCACAGGACTCAGAAGCAAAGGGAGATAAAATAAGAAAGAAGAGGAGGAGGAGGGGGAGGAGGGAGAGGAGGAGGGGGAGGAGGAGGAGGAGGGAGGATAAAAAAAAGTAAGATAAAATAAAATAAAGTTATTAAAATAAAAAATAATTATTAAGAAAAAATGTTAAAAAGTAAAAAAAACAAAACAAACAAAAGAAGACGGAGGATAGAACCCTTGGACAAATGGTGAAAGCAACCTGTACAGACAAAATCTCACACAAAAGCGTACACATACACACTCACCAAAAGAAGAAAAGGGGAAAAAATAATATATCTTGCTCTCAAAATCCACCTCCTCAATTTGCGATGATTCCTTGTCTCTTCAGGTATTCCACAGATGCAGGTACATCCAAGACTGTCGTGGCTTCGGCCTCCGGGGCCCCTCCAGAGCAAGGCAGCCCACTGATATTTCAGTCATGCAGGAAATCAATTTAATAGGCCAACTAAAAAAATTCTGAAACTATTAGAAGAGACAAACTTTTCACTCTTTTCAGATGTTATCATTGTCTTCCTAAAAATTTCAAGAAAATGAACCTGGAGGAGACTTCCCTGATGGTCCAGTGGTAAAGAATCCACCTTACAATCTCTAACTTAGTTTTTAAACTAGAAATTAGTGCCTTGGTTATTGGGAATAGCTCTTAGGCTAGTTGTGTTTGCAACTCAGTGAAATCATTTATCTTCATAATAACAGTTTAAAAGGTTAAATTGTATTTAGTATAATTTGAAATCCAAGGAAATGTTTTATACGTGTTTGAAATATTTGTATCTAAATTTTCTGTTCTTTTTTGGTCTTAGGTCTTAAAGGGATAAATCCTTAGTTACCCCCAGACTTGTGCTTAGTTACCCCACATGCACTTTTATCAGAGCTGGCTCCACACGTTACATAGTCTTAAGAAATAAATAGTTCTGTAAATTCTGCTCTTCACCTGTAAAAATAAATGCTGCTTTTAGGACAGGTTTTCTAAAAGAGAAGCCCTTAGAAATCACAAAATTAATGCAATACTTTGTGGAGTAGAGCTATTTTCAGTACCGCTGGCCTTTTAGTCTTCAGAGGCGAAAGAAAGGAAAGTAAAATGGAAGGAAACCAATTTGCATTGAAAAGCTTCTCATGCCTCAGGGCACTCTGGGCCCAGGATTGCCTCTTTCTTCATTGCCCAGTTCTTTATATCTTAGAAGAATGTGGCAACTGCCTCTTTTAGATTAAAGGCTTCCTGGATTTTTGTTCCTTACCCCACCTCTTTGCTTACTGCTTTTTGTCTTGCAGCCCTCCTTTCATTTTAATATAAATTGCCTACTGGTAATTAAATACCTTTCTTCAGATCCAAGGGAGACTCCCATCAGGCAATTGTTTTTCCCTCCTTGATGCCCTTCTTCTGGTGGAGGCACTAACGTGCAATTAAACATTAACAGAGAGCCTTAATATTAACCCAACTAACATTTAATAGAAGGAGTTACTCCACAGTTCAAGAGGACAGTCGCCTCTTGACATATCCAGTTTTGCCTTGACTGTGGGTAGGGTGCTCTCAAATGATGAAAAGCTGAAAAGGTGCTTCTATGGTAAAGCCACTGAGTGGCAGGAGAGACAACAGACCTAGACTGTAATAGATGGTGGGCTCCCAGCAGGCCACACCGGAGCATAAGACACCACAGTCGGTCAAAAATGTCAGGGCTTTCCAGATGGCTCTGACAACTGCCAATCTCAATATTGTGTATTGGAAGAAATCACCTAATCTTTGCACTCTAAGTTGAGAAATTCTGCTTTCTGACACTTAGTCCTGAGAGTTCCGTTCAGTTTGTCCTTTTGAATGATGCTAGACCCTGCCATGGAAAAGAGATAGATTTGAAAATGCTGAGCAACAAGCTTACTTATCTACCTCCTCTTCATGTCCCTCTTGAGAAATATGACAAGGTGATGGTCGTGCTACCCATGGAACCGCTAATGTAAGCACAGAAGCGTTCTGTCTTCACTACGGCTCAGGCTGTTTATTACATAATTCAAATATCTGGTCTTGAGAAAGGTCAAGGCGACTGGAAGCTCCCGTTGTGTGTGTGTGGTTGGCTTTGTATCTTTTGTTGTCGGTTTAACTGTGGACCTTAGCCTAGTGCTGGATACACAACAATTGTTAATAAATATTGGTTGGAAGAATAAAAGGAAGAAAAGGAGGAGACCCTAATGGGCTATTAATTGAAGAGAACATCATTTTGCATATACTTTTCCAGAAACCCTCATGGCCCATAAATTGTGGAGGTAAGCAAATACTTCATTCTCCTGGGTAACTGCAGATATCACATGAGCATATTTTGGACTGTGGCCCCCTAGACAAATCTGCGATTTGAGAGAACAGTTCAGAATTCAGAAAATTGGAGTAGTAGATTTAACCCATTTTACTAATTGAAGTCCCACCTTCCATAATATTTTTTCATTGAAAATTAATTGCTTCTGTTCTTCCTTTTATCTCCATTATCCCTTAAGACCAGTGATATGTCTATCTCTCGCTCTATCTAAATATCTATCTATGCTTATCTATTAGAAAAATGTAAATTATAGAACTGTATAAGAAGAATACTTAAGTCACTCATAATCCCACTACTTAAAGGAAACAATATTTTAATTAATTTGTTTATAATATGTGTATGACTTTTTCTGTGTATATGTATGTGGATGTTGTATATGCTATACATATATTTAAATATTTTTAAATGTACAATTAGCATTTTTTACATTGCTAATAATACTTTACAAGTATTCATTAGAGTATAGGTAATCTGCTCTTTTATGGATATAGTAATTTATGTTCCCGTTATTGTGGGTCATTTTAAGTATACCCAATTTTGAGCCATTATCAAATTATATGATCATTATTCCTACTGGAGGTAATTATTTCCCAGGGCCAGCGTTTACAGTCTGGTCATTAGTTCTAGAGAATCTATTTTTGCAGAACTGAGAGCTGTGTGTCACCTACTTTAGTTAACCTATCAGCCCCATGTGTAGACATTTGTGCAATTTGTAAGGTTACAAGGCATTGCACACCTGTTATTCCTTTCTTCTACCAGAAAGCCTCAATTTGTGCAGAGAAGCCAGGATGGCAAAGTGACATATTTTTAGCAAATTCACTCGCCTGTGGCCAAAGAGGAAGACCTGAAAGAAGAATGCAATGGGTGTTTATATTATAATTCTCCTGGGAATGCAGTCCTTTTTTTAGAGTTTACAATTTTTATTTGCTTTCTCTACAGAGCAAATTTCTTGGAGGAGAAAATTTTACGCAAATAAAATGAGTGCTAATCTTATTGTTAGATTTCTGTGTCATCTGATATAGTTTAGAATATTACATTAAAATAAAATTTCAAATTGTAGATTAATTCCTCAATCTGAGAGGCAAAAGACTTCACAGTCTGATCCAAACTTTCCTATTCAACATCATCTCTTAAAAGGTCTGTCCAAACCCCATACTAAATGTCCTAATGGTCTTGAAATCACCTTGCTCATCTGGAGGTATTTTTATTTATTATTCTCTCTGCCTAGGATGTTTCTTCCCTCTCAAATGATAAATTCATAAGATACCATAGACATGCAGGCAAAACTAATTACTCCCTCTCCTCTGCCATCATAGCTATTCATTTCAAACTTGTGTAGAATTGTGGTCTATCAGTTTGACTGTCTTTCTGCCCTCCTGATTTGGGCAGTTAGGAGACACAGGCAGTAACTGTGTCATCCTAATAGTTATATCATGATAGATGTATATGAAGCATGTCTCTCAGATGTTTGTTGTATGAATATGAATAGATGGGTGAAACTGAATATTGGCCATAAGATTCAGCATAGTAAGTGATTCTCCTGATGGTTTATATACCTTAGCCTTATATCTTAGCCTTGAACTGCACTCTTCTACATTCCCAAGTACCCCATTCTATATCTAGTCACAATAGTTCAGTCTAAAGATGGTGTGTCTATCAAATGTATATCTCCTCCATTCCCAAACAGAACCATCGCTGGTGATAGGAATTTGTGTATGTCATAATTCCTCATTTCACTGGCATTAGGATTTTTCTTATTTTCTTCTATTTAATTATGAAAAGGTTCTAATATATAGAATAATAGTAGATATAAATACCCCATCACCTCCTAGCAATTTTTGCTATTTCACTGTTTTTTATTCACTAATTGCTTTCTTGGACTATTTTAAAGTAAACTACATATATCAAACTGTTTTCATCCTAAGTATTTCCATTTGAATCTCTCAAAATAAAAACATTTTCCTAAGTAACTGCAATAATATTATCCTAAAACAAAAATTAATAATAATTTCTCAAAATCATCTAATGTCCTGTCCATATTCAATTCCCTCTAGGTAT
Organism: Delphinus delphis; assembly: GCF_949987515.2. Classification (NCBI taxonomy): domain Eukaryota; kingdom Metazoa; phylum Chordata; class Mammalia; order Artiodactyla; family Delphinidae; genus Delphinus; species Delphinus delphis. The sequence goes on along the minus strand of NC_082690.1, from coordinate 92,439,620 downwards.
CTTCAATGTATTTTAGTGCTGGTTTGTTTGAACTAGGATCCAAAAAATGTCTACACATTGCATTTAGTTATGTCCTGTCTTCATTAATCTGGAACAGTCTTCCTTTTTTCTTTTCTTCTTGAGATTAATTGTCTTCCATCTTCTAACACAATAGAAGGGAACATGAGACTAAAATAGCAATCCCAAACCTAGGTATGTAAGCTGTTGGCTCCAAGGAATCCCATTAATCAAGGAGGGCCATACAGATGGTTCAGAGCAGTTCAAATCCAAAGTCTGGAAGGCTCAAGGAAGTCATCAAGATTACGTAGATAAACAAGGGATCTGGTTGATGCTATTAACATTCTGCCTTGACTACTTCAGATGAAAAATGCTGGGGTTATAAGACTGGACTACAGGCAAAAAGAGGTTAATGCCATCATGTTGAATATGGCTTCTAATTGACATAGTGAGCAAAATATTGTACGTGTTACACATGTACAGTATTTTATCTAACTGATATTGTGATCAAAAATAAGTACATACACATGTTCATTTTTCAGTTATTTTTTAAACTAATAGATACACAGTTTGCTATTATCCAACACTCAAAAACAATGTTTTACCAAATATTGGGCAATAGTATAATAAATGAGTATCAAGTAGAACTATGTTTACACATTTAATGAAGTACTGACTATTTGTTTGTTTGAACTAAGATCCGAATCCATGATCCTGATAAATGCCTGCTACTGCTTGTACATTTTCATTGATCCTATAAGTTTGTGTCCTGAGTTTTGTAAAAGGAGTTTAGACTGTCATTATTTTTATATTTCTACACTTTGGAACCTTGCACAGTGAAAAGATCATGGGCATTTGGATCCCTGGATTCAAGTCCTAGATTGCAACCTGACAAGAAATAACATTATTTTGATATAGCTATATAGATGCAGCCATATAAAAATGCAAAATCTTTGTTTTATAACTAATAATGCAAAGCACAGAAAACCCTGACCCTTTCTATATCCTTAATCCTCACCAAAATTAGGAAGGATATCAATTTTCTAAACTAAGGATTTCTTAATGATATATTTTCATAAAAGAATGTACTACATTTAGATGTATATACAAATATATTTTAAGAAATATGTTTGTGTATGTGTATGTAATATGTACAATTAAATTAATTTCATTCCTTTTAAAAAATATGAGTCCAAAGAAATTTTAATATAACAGATGTATGTATGCTACTAAAACTGCTGCAAAATTGGTAAAAATATTTAATTGGGGATTTACTGTGCAGTGTGGATCACAGCCCAGGAGGTGATATTATGGTCCAAATAGACTTCAGTCACTCCAGATGTCTTCTGTGTATCCCCCACGCAAGATGGTTGGCCCAGAGAAAAGAACTTAAAACTTTCGAAATATTTGTTAAATGGATAATGAGTTAGCATAATCATAACTCCACAAAAAGGAAAAGGTATTTTTTCCTCTAGATTTTTTAAAATAAAAGAACAGAATAGGGCTTCCCTGGTGGCGCAGTGGTTGAGAGTCCGCCTGCCGATGCAGGGGACACGGGTTCGTGCCCCGGTCTGGGAAGATCCCACATGCCGCGGAGCGGCTGGGCCCCTGAGCCATGGCCGCTGAGCCTGCGCGTCCAGAGCCTGTGCTCCGCAACGGCAGAGGCCACAACAGTGAGAGGCCCACGTACCGCAAAACAAACAAACAAAAACTCATTTGAGATATAGGCCATTAAGTTACAGTTAGTTTTTCATAGAATGAAAAATTTACTTAGAGTGATTCGTGATTCTCTCTGGAATATATTAGATATAAATATATTGGATTTGTAAATGTGTGAGTCCATGACTTCTTTTTAGGTGCCCTCTTGCAAACAAACCACACGTATTTTTCACTCCAGTCTGTTTGACCACCTGTCGTATTCTCCAACCCTACACTAGGCCAAATTTACCTTAGGGCTGGGTGTCACGTACAGTGGGTACCTGAGATGGGGTTACACTCAGAAATGGGTAAGAATAACGTTTCTCCAACTTCACAGTAATTTTTTTATGAACTTTAAAGTTTAATAGTTTGTAGTTTGGGTAATATTAAAAGGCTTAGTTGTCAAAATTAGCCCTGTCAAACAGGATACACCAAACAATCCTGTTTCTGAAATAGCTTGCTGAATTAAGAAGACTGATTCAAAATGCATGTGTTAACAATATATGACATGGAATATGTTATGAATCTCACTAACTTTTAGTTTTTTCATAGTTCAGAGGGCAAAATTATACTCAAATAGTCATTGTCTCAGATGTTTGTAGTGGGGATTAAATAACACAACATTTACAGCAGGAGGTCAATACATGTTATTCTTCTTTTCATTTACTGTTATTTGTTATCTCTCCTTTTGCACAAACCAAATACAGCAGTTCCAACCTGTCCCAGTCAGGCATGCAAACTCTGATCAGTTTCTATCTCTGTTTTCTTAGAACTCAGTATGGCAGGAGTTAACTACATCTGGCTTGGTCAGCAAGGTCTTTGAAAGAGCTTGAGTATATAGGAGCTCAGCAAAATTCTGATATGTTCTTGGTGTGTTTTTTCTCATAAATATAACTGTTTATGCTTTATTAGTTTAGAAAAATCTCTTTGAAGAGGATTCAGTTTCAGTAATATGTAATGACAGGAATTATCCTGATTTGATAATCTGATGATTTGGAAGGCAGGGGATAGTACGTTTTCTTTCCTTTTGGTTGGGTTGTCTTTTCTCAACTAACCTCAAGATTAGTATCACACTATTGAGATGCAGGGTGAATTTCCACATATCAAAAACATGGATTTTGGGCTTCCCTGGTGGCGCAGTGGTTGAGAGTCCGCCTGCCGATGCAGGGGATGCAGGTTCGTGCCCTGATTCGGGAAGATCCCACATGCCGCGGAGCGACTGGGCTCGTGAGCCGTGGCCGCTGAGCCTGCGCGTCCGAAGCCTGTGCTCCGCAATGGGAGAGGCCACAACAGTGAGAGGCCCACGTACCGCAAAAAAAAAAAAAAAAAAAACATGGATTTTACTTCGAGCATACAAAACCTGCCTTTCACTCACTCTGTTTTTCAATAGAATCAATACCTGGTTTCTCTGTGTCTTTAGACATAATAATATAAGGAAATCTCTGGCTTCATAATATAAGGAAAATCAGAATCCCCATATTTGAAGATTTTGGAAAGTTTTATTTTGTGCCTAAATCTATCTTCCTGTAGGTCTAAGAAAGAGTTTCCAAAATAGCATAGCAGCTGAATCAAATGTCATAAATTGTTTTGGACATTTTATCAGCAACCATTCCCAAGAGTGATTGTTAATATGACATGATCCCTGCCCAGATTTAAGGGCCTGAAATAAGATGATGGTGGCAGGTAAGATAAATTTAATATATCAAAGAGGCTGAGAAACTTTTGAGAAACTATATATAGTGAAAATAGGTTTTATTTTAAGTTTTATTTGTTTTTTTAGCTGGCAGGGAAATATTCATCTTTCTTGGCAAGGCAAGTTCCATCAGGATCAAGAACAAGCACAAGCATTTTAGTAAATGAGTAGTAAAGCTGACATTCTTTGCTCTATCTAATAGAAGCTAATAGAGGAAGGGACAGCAGCGGGCAGATTGCCCCCCCAAATTTTGTTCTTATCTGTTATAATTGAAACAACATGGAGTTATCTAGGCAGTCTTACTAAAAATTATACCAGATGAAGTTTTTATATGTACATTCAAAGAAGTGTTTCCTATTTTAATACATGTAGTAAATCTATAGAGATGCTTTTCCTTCTTAGTGACTTGCATTGAGGAATGACTGACTGTGGGGGAAAAAAACTGTTTGTTGAATAATTCAGAACGTGTTTTCTATACGTTTACATCTCTATTGAGAGTTGAAATCTTCATCGCTCTCACCGAAAGTTTCACAAGAGCTTCCTAATTAGTCTCCTTGCACCTAGTGCTTCTCCCTTTGCAAATCCATCCTCCATAATATTTGCAGAGTAGACCATCAAAAACGCAAATGGGATTATGTCACTCTCCCACTTTGAAATTTTCTCTGAGTGTTCATCATTTCTAGGAAGGCATCTAATCTCCTTATGTCAGCATCTCACCACTTGTGACTCAGAAGTTTCCTTCCTCTTCAACCTCATCATCTACCACTCTCTTCTCATATCAACAGTGTGTCAACAATTCCCAAGACTAATCTGTTTAATGATCTACCATGAATCCTGCCCCCATCCTGTCACCTCCAGCTCATGTTCCCCATCCCCTATCCACACCCTATTTTAAATATCTTGATAAATTAACTTTGATCTCGGTTGTTACTTCTAACATCTTTTCATACCCACTCACTCCCACACCAGGTTGAGCTTAATGTTCTTATCCTGTACTTCTGCAACACTCTGTTTAAAACTCTAAGCTCCTACATTTTACTAAAATTATCTCTTTTTTCTTATGAATTTTCCTTTCACCAGAGTTCAAATTCTATAAGGAAAAGAGTTTACTTATCATCTTGTATTCAGTGCTTAGATTTTTGCTTAGCATATAATTGGTGCTCAACTAATATTTCTTAAACAAAAATGACCTAAAGTTCTGTAGGAGGGGATGTTTTACATTCAAGTGACTTCTTTGGAGAAAAATGTGTGTGGGAATAGAGAATAAGAAGACATCCTTTTAAAAATAGTCAAATTCCCTTCTAAGAAAGCTCAGACTTAACAGGTCTGCCTACATATGGTTTCTTACAATAGATATTTAGAATGCAGAAAAAAAAAATGCCTCCAGAAACAGATGATAGAAAAAGGATGGCTTATAAAGCCTAAAAGTGCTGTGGAGCTTTATCACCCAGCAGCCAAATATAAAACAGTCTCTAAGAGTCCCTTCCTTCTTTGCATTCTTTGGTCCCCACAAGGAATTTTGGATGGACTACCTCTGCTCTAAGGTAGAGGGGATTTTCCATATGTTTCACTGGCATGGCCATTCATGACTGTTGGCAGACCAACACTGGATAACGATTCATCACAATATAAATAAAGTGTTCAGAGCCTCAGCTGAAAATATCATTCCCAAGGTGTTATTTAGAACCTTGGGCTCATTCAGTTTAGAGAAAACACCATCACCTAACTTAGTCTGGTGGAGAAAGACTCGGTTATTCTGGTTCTTGATCTCTTGTCCCTTGGTAAGGATTTGTTAAAAAGAGATGCTGAATGTCTGGTCATTTTATGAGATTTTTCTCCAAGCAGGTGTTCTGTTAAACTCTTATGAGGGTGAAAAGGATGGTACAAAGGGGAGCTGAGGGAAAGGAAAGTTTAGAAAGACCTGAAAGGCAAACAGAATGGACTTTGTTCCGGATAGAGTGACAGAAAGTATAATGGGTGAATCTCATTCTGTTTGGTTGGCAGTTTATTGGCGTGTAGGATCGTCTACCTGATTCCGGCTTTCAAGTCTCTGGAGCAAAGGGGAAGAAACTTGCCATGACTGGTGCTTAGATATCTACTATGATTTCAAGCCTGGGATCTGAGTACCCTGAGAAATTTCTGCCAGAAATAGATGAACTGCTAGCTCAGTATGAGGATTTGGTTCCTCACATTGAAAACCATTTCCCAAGCACTTTGGCAAATGACTTGGCACATTTTGGCTGCAAACTAAGGGAAAAGAATAGCTGTTGGTCCCGAAATCTGGTTTGCATAAGAATCTGAATGTCCTCCTGGGATCATTTTCTTCCGGGGCTGATAACCTTCTGAAAGAGGGATCGTGAATCATTAAGGCAAATGTGAAACTGGTAGCCTGGATAACTGGGAATCCATATGGCAGGGAGGCCTTTGGATGCTCTCTGTGGCCAGTATTGCCAACATTCAGGGATCAAATATGAGCCAGGCTGCTGAGAGGAGAGCCTCAGTCAGAGTTCCAGAGCCTATACCTAGTGTTTAAAGAAAACAGTCTAAAAAAGGGCAACATATTTACACGATGGAAACATACACATATACACAATTGTCTACCATGGCTTCTATCATTCATTTCACATGTGAAGAATTTAAAACTCAGAATTGTTAAATAAATTATAATGCAGAGCTAAGATGTAAGTTTATTTGTATCTGATTGAAAACTCATAGTCTTTCCACTATGTACAGCTGGGCTTCCCAAATATTTCTTGGCTGCCTATATCAGAATCGTCTTGGAACTTGCTTTAAAAAGTACAGCTTATTTGACTCACTCTTTGCCTTGTCCAAGATTCTAATTTAGCAGGTCTTAGGTGAAGGCCCTGGGATTGGTATTTTTTAATTATATCTCAGGAAATAGGATTTACATCCAGGTTTGGATACCCCATGTCACATCACACAGTGAGGATAAGGGAGTGGAAGTGGAGACATGCAAAGCCATGACTCTGTTACCCCATATGTGATATGTGACTATGTGCTGACCTAGAGACTTGTTTCCTAGTCAGCAAAAGCCTTGCCATCCAGTGCATTATTCATCTAAAGGCATCATCATCCCTGTGTCTTTGGATTACTCAAGAAGCACTATAGTAAGGTGGAAAGAACACAGACTCATAAGCACAGATTCAAATTCTGACTCTAGCTCTTAGCAGATTATTATTTTTTTAAGTATTAAGTCGAGGAACTCACATGAGTTTCTCAATTTCTATTAGCCTCATCCCTTAAATGGGCATAACGCATTGTATTGGTTTGCTAGGGATGCCATAACAAAGAACCACAGTCTGGGTGGTTTAAACAACAGAAATTATTTTCTCACTATTCTGGAGGCTGAAAGTCCAAAACCAAAGTGTCAGCAGGGTTGGTTTATTTGGAAGCCTCTCTCCTGGGCTTGTAGGTGGTGGTCTTCCTCCTGTGTCCTCACATGGCCTTCCCTCTGTATCTTGTTCTAATCGCCTTATTAGGACACCAGTTATTTTGGATTAGGACCCACCCTAATAACCTCATTTTAATTTAATTACTTCTTTAAAGATCCTGTCTCCAAACACAGTCACATTCTGAGGTACTGGGTGGTTAGTACTTCAATATATGAATTTTGGAGGGACCTAATTCAGAACATGATTCCATAGTCAACTTAATTTGAGTGGTTATTTATTTTTTGAGGTACGTGGGCTTCTCACTGTTGTGGTCTCTCCCATTGCGGAGCACAGGCTCCAGACACACAGGCTCAGCGGCCATGGCTCACGGGCCCAGCCGTTCCGCAGCATGTGGGATCCTCCCGGACCGGGACACGAACCCGTGTCCCCTGCACCGGCAGGCGGACTGCCAACCACTGCGCCACCAGGGAAGCCCTGAGTGGTTATTTTAAAGAGTGAATTAAATAGCACACATTAACATGGCTTGTAAGATACAGAAGTTAAATTTTATTTAAAATTTTAAAATTCTCTGTTAGATTATTACATTAAGGATATTTCAAATTACACTAGTAATGCACAAAGATCAAAATGATATGAGTTTGGTTTAATTTAAATTATTATCCCCTTTTAGCAAAACAGATTATCTTTCTATATATTCTTTTCTTTGTCTAGAATTAAGGTTAGTTTCCAACCAAACATAAATGGGTAGAGTAGACTAGAGGAATAAGTAATTTGATGTTTTAGCCTAATTTTGTGAATGTATACACACACATACACATCTCCTAATACACACATATACACACATCTTCATATGGTTTACCAAGCAGATAAATAGCTTAACATTTCTAGCAGCAATTATGAAGGCATCAGTGCTAAACAGGAAGGAAAAAAAATAATAGCTTTATTGAGTGCTTATTTTATGCCAGGTATTATTATCATAAGCATTTAATATATAACATTATCTAATTGAATCTTACTTCAAACTTTATTGGTACTATTTTTGTACTTATTTTAAATTGGAAAAAGAAATAAAGATCCATCAGAGAAATTAAATATTAACTATTTCCTATTTCCTGAGGTCACATGAGTAGTGGTAGAGCTGAAAGTCAAATTTAGTTTTGCCTGACTCCTGAGCCTAAGTTTTATCAGCCAAAGACATCATCCTTCACCAGATGTCCCATCATGCAGCTATATTGGGTATTAAATCATTCATTTTTCTATTTGAAATTAGGCCCACTGAGAATGCTGCTGTCCTATGCCTAAGGTAATACAAATTGTGTGATAGCAGATTTTCTCCAGTAATACTCCAGAAATTGAATGTGCAGGACAAGAACATGTGAGGAAAACTCAGAGATCAGATCTGCTCTTTTGAACATGATTATATAACAGGCTTACAAAATGTGATTTCACATTTATCTGGTTTTTAGAACAAAAAAGTAATACACTAGTGAACATAAATAACACACACACACACACACCCCATATCGTTACAGTTTTAAATGTCAAAAATATTAAAATTTTTGAGGAGACCAAGCTAGTTATATTTTAGGTACCAGCCATGTCCAAAGGTTTGGATTTAAACTCTTAGCGAGGGACTTCCCTGGTGGTGCAGTGGTTAAGAATCCGCCTGCCAATACAAGGGACATGGGTTCGAGCCCTGGTCTGGGAAGATCCCACATGCTGTGGAGCAACTAAGCCCATGTGCCACAACTACTGAGCCTGCCCTCTAGAGCCCGTGAGCCACAAATACTGAGCCTGCGTGCTGCAGCTACTGAAGCCCACATGCCTAGAGCCTGTGCTTCTCAACAAGATAAGCCACTACAATGAGAAACCTGCGCACCACAATGAAGAGTAACCCCCGCTTGCCGTAACTAGAGAAAGCCTGTGCACAACAACGAAAACCCATCGCAGCAAAAATAAATAAATAAAAAAAGAAAAAAAAAACTCTTAGTGAATTTTTATTTGGGGATTTTATTTCACCAGGTAATTCCTTCTCATGTCTAGATGAGAGAAACTCAGGAGAGGAAAACAAGCTTGTTTTTGACTCAGACATATTATTCAGAGTGTTCCTTAAAAACAGAGCCTAATTTATTATTTTGAACAATCTGAAGTGAAAACAAGCAATAAATTTTGTTCTGGGCTCTTCTCCCTCTGGTAACTGGCTTATATCATAAAGTTTTATTTCACCTGAATTTTCTTATTGCATTTGGCACTCAATCATAGTCTCTAGTGTATTCTCTCTTTTATATACATGCTTTTCTCCTTTTTCCGCTGCTCTGCTTTTAGTGTGTCATTGTAATTCAGCTTTTTTCTTTTTTTTGGTTTTGCCTTAAGATTCTTTTCTTTTTCTCTTTTTTTTTTGCGGTACGCAGGCCTCTCATTGCTATGGTCTCTCCCGTTGCGGAGCACAGGCTCTGGACGTGCAGGCTCAGCAGCCATGGCTCACGGGCCCAGCCGCTCCACGGCATGTGGGATCTTCCCGGACCGGGGCACGAACCCGTGTCCCCTGCATCAGCAGGCGGACTCTCGACCACTGTGCCACCAGGGAAGCCCTCGCCTTAAGATTCTTAAACTAAATTTAATTCTAGGGAATAATAACTAAGTTGTTGAGTGCTTACCATGTGTCAGAAAAGGATCAGAAGGGGAACTCTCTACACATGGGCTTATCTGCAGACTAATGAACCTCTCATGAAACCAGGTTGAATTTTACGGGATCATGCTTTATGAAAGTGCAAACTCCATCTCTCGAGCTGCCTGAGCCTTTTCTTAAGAGGTATCTATTGGAATGGAACTCCTATTTTCAAGGTGGAGGTGCCTGCATGTGATTTATATAACTCCTTATGGGACTTGGCATGAGGTCACATTATAAACATTTGGTTTCTGTGTTTTCTGTCATTCCTAAGGCTAATGTAGAAGTGATCGCAACTTGTTAACTAAAACTCGTGTCAGTCAGAAGCCAGACAACCCATTTGGTGGTAGACAGCCCTTGGACAGCCAAAGTAAAATAGCAATGTTGTTGGGGGTTAGGGAGTGAAAAAAAAGACATAAATTCAACCATAACATTGAAAAATTGCTCTTCAAGAAACACCAATCAACAAACAACCAAGAAAAAAATAAAGGAAAAAACAAAGAGTCAATTCACTTCCCTCTTTTTCCTTATTCGTGATGTCTATGAACCAAGAATGCTTTTGGGGATATTAAATTCATTAAACAAGGAGGACGTTAGACTGGGGTGACTCTAATGCCTTGGTAGCCTAGGTAAGTCAACTGAAGCGTAAGCCAGAATCAGTTCCTATAAGTGCACTTATATCTGAGAAAAAGAAATTTAAACAACCAATCACGAAGAGCCACTAGACTTCCCCAGATAAGGCAACCCCTAAACTATACCCAGTAAAATAATTCCCTCGCCTTGCTTCAGCGACTGCACTGTGAAAGCCTTTCCCCACCTCCTATGGGTGGAGCATTTCAGCCTCCTTTGGCTTGGTGCTTCCCAATTCAAATCCTTGTTTGCTCAGATGAACTCTTGAAAATGCTAATGTACCTCTCAGTTTATCTTTTAACAGACAGAAGCCTGATTTGAATCAGAAATTAGAAAGACATCTTTTTAATAGTAAATTGTCTTCTTGGTTTAATTCATGCCAGGGACTACGTTCTTGATTGCTAGGAAGGTAAACTGATTCAATTGGCATATTTGGAATTAGAAAATTTAGGATGGAGTTGAGAATTAGCGTGTAGAGATTCAGATATTGGGCACCAGATTCCTTTAAGATGTGTTCAATGGGGTTGTTTATCTGAAGCTCTCAGAATGGATATTTTGCTTTCAAGAGCTTGATGATAAATATTTTGAAGAGAAACCTAGCTAAAGGTAAAGAAGTGAACCACCTCATCCCTTGAGCCTCCACCATACCCTCTGGTTCTATGAGAAAATGTCACCGCTCTACTTGAAGATGCCCCAGGATTGAGATTATGACCGAATGAACTGAGGAAAATGTCTGCACCTCTTGTGGGCGCCTGCAGACTCAGGTAAGGAGGAGGCCCATTTACACCTAGCTGCTCTGAGGCAGTGAGAGGGAGAAAAAGCACAATATTGGCCCTTAGAAAGGAGAAATGACACGGGGACAGCTAGAGAAACAAAGGGAATCCTTTCTGTTTACTTTTATTACCAGCGGGCTACCAAGCAGAGATGTTAAATCATGGCGGATGGGACTCAGAGAGATCCAAGGAGAGCATCCACTTCCCTGCCTGTGATAGGATGAGTGAGTAATGGCGCTCAAAGGTTTCCAAGTCCTAACCCCTGGGATCTGTAAATGTTACCTTATGTGGCAAAAGCGATTTTGCAGATATGATCTTGAGGTGGGGAGATTATATTGCAGAAGAGAAGGCCATGGGATGGAAGCAGAGGGAAGTAGGATCAGAGGGAAAAGATGCTACACTATTGGCCGTGAAGATGGAGGAAGGAGCTGTGAGCCAAGGAATGTTAGGGATGCGTCGCTAGAAGCTGGAAAAAGCAAGGAAATGAATTCCCCCCTAGAACCTTCCATGGGGGCGTGCCTGCTGACACTTTGACTTTAGTTCAGTGAAACTGATTTCAGACTTCAGACCCCCAGAAGCTCAAGTCAATAAATTTGTGTTGTGTTAAGTTACTAAGTTTGTAGTAACTTGCTACAGCAGCAGCAGAAAATTGATATATCACCTGTAAAGAAGGTTAAATAGGAAGCCGCCCCCTTAGTGATTCTGAGTGATTCTGCAGTACTGACTAGCCTGACGATAGGTAGGCAGAGACTTGCTAAGTACCTTCAGAGAGAGAGAAGAGAGATTTTCAGTGGCTTTTAGAATTCTCCACGCAAATAAATTTGTGCTGAAGCTATTTATATGCTTGACCCTCAGTCTATTGCCTTTCTTTCTTTTCTTTTGCTAAAAAACAAAACAAAGCAAAAAAAAACCCTTTTCTTTTAACATTTATAAGTCAAGAAAGTGTTTCTTTAGCTATATATGAAGCACAAAGCTTGAGAAAATGCTGCTGTTCATTAAAAAAGAGATGTGGGGCTTCCCTGGTGGCACAGTGGTTGAGAGTCCGCCTGCCGATGCAGGGGACACGGGTTCGTGCCCCGGTCCGGGAAGATCCCACGTGCCGCGGAGCGGCTGGGCCCCTGAGCCACGGCCGCTGAGCCTGCGCGTCCGGAGCCTGTGCTCCGCAACGGGAGAGGCCACAACAGTGAGAGGCCCATGTACCGCAAAAAAAAAAAAAAAAAAAAAAAAAGAAAAAAAAGATAAAAGATGTGATTTGTGAGCAAGCAAACTTAAAATGTGTGAGAGACCCGTAATGAAAAAGTTGTGAGATCTTGAGCTCACAGGAGTGGACTGCCTCCTGGACCTTCCCCAGTGATACTGGCATTTTGATATGAATGAAGGATCTTTTTGTCCATTTATTAAACATTTTAAGTGAAAGTTAAGCTTTATTTTAGATTCACCTTCATTTCCTTACTTTTTATAAAAACTGGTAATGTGAGAAGTATAAAGTTTATATATGTATATGGATGGATGGATGTTAATATACCATGAATACTATCAATTATTAATTTATTTGTCTGAGTGAGTTTTCATTGAAAGATATTTTCCCTAGTTTTTTTTTCTGATTATAATTATAGCATCTTCTCTCTAGGAACTCAGATTGGATATGGACCAGAACAGGAATTATATTATAATCAGTTGGCATTAAAATAAAATTATGCTCATAGAACTGTATTCAAGAATCACTACAGCTATACCATTTTTCCTAATGACACTAAAAATATGTTTAGTCAGTAACTTTAGTTATAGACTTAAGAATTCAAAGCAGAATTCAGAGGTAGGATTGGAATGGTATTAATCGTATAATGTAGCTACACATTCTAATTCATGTACAGTATTTACCTATGCGATCACCAGTAGAACTTGAAATCAGTCTTTTTTTAATAGTCCACATATAAACATAACTTGGATCATTGCTAAGTTAGCTTTTTGCTGTTAACAAAGAATTAGAGTGACTGGAATTATCTGGTAGTGTATTTAGAAGAAAATTTTATGCAAGATGCTCAAACTTAAGACAATGTGCATGGGAAAATTATGTGAAGATCTATGCTTTTTACTAGTTGGGGTAATGTACCTAGAGTCAAGGCTGACTATAGAAGCTTATATATTTTCAAAAAAAGAGGGTACAGAAAGTTGGTATGTATTTTCTCTAACTTCTATCAAAAGATGAAGTTGATGGCATGGGTTATGGTCTGGATTTGACATATTTTTCTCTTGTAACGTTAATGAAAATGGAGACAGTGTACAAAGTGAAGCCAAGATGCCTCTTTCCATACATGATCCAGTGACCTGGAGAAACACTCTGCTATGGTGACATCACCATATTCATGAAACAAATATCTATTCATGCCTGGTAGATGTGATAACTGTCAAGCCATCTTCCTGTTTTAAAGCCAGGGCTGTGTTTCCTGGAACACTTCTTGGTAATTACACCATGCAAAATTTTAACACAGACTCTTTTGATTTAGACTCAAACTATTTATATCATGTAGTAGTGTCATAATTTATTTTTTTAAAATTTATTTATTTTTGGCTGCATTGGGTCTTCGTTGCTGCACGTGGGCTTTTTCTAGTTGCGGTGAGTGGGGACTACTCTTCGTTGCGGTGTGCGGGCTTCTCATTGCGGTGGCTTCTCTTGTTGCAGAGCACAGGCTCTAGGCGTGCGGTCTTCAGTAGTTGTGTTGCGTGGGCTCTAGAGCACAGGCTCAGTAGTTGGGGCGCACGGGCCTAGTTTCTCTGCGGCATGTGGGATCTTCCCGGACCAGGGCTCGAACCCGTGTTCCCTGCATTGGCAGGCAGATTCTTAACCACTGCACCACCAGGGAAGACCCATAATTTTACTTTTAATATCAACTCATTTAATACTGCCGGTGCTTAATATTGGGGTAGTTTCCAAGGAGGAGATGAATAAATAAGTATTTACATTTATCTTGTTAAGATGTTTATCATTAGGAATAAATAAGATTTATGCATGCAGAATAGAAAATAATGATGCAAAACAAAGAAGCCTCCACATAAGTTCCCCTTACTTCCTCCTTGTTTGCTCCCGAACCACTCCCTCTCTGGACTTCAGCAATATGGGCTTTATTTCTTTTGCTCAAATTCTCTTTGCTTGCTCCACTTATACGTTCTTTGTTTAAGCTTTTCCTCTTGGTGGATACTCTTCTCCACGTCTTGCCAATTCACTTAATTAACTCTTTCTCTTTGTTCAATGTCAGCTTAAACATCACTTCTTTAGTGAATTTTTTCATGATCTCCCTTCCTCCGCACCTCTTCTCTCTAAAAAGCATGTAACTATATTGTAATTCATATTTCAGTTTTCCATTAGGTGTTTGTGGGATTGAAAAAAAAAACTTAGTCTGTTTTCTTCAAAAGATTATAAAATCCATGAAAGTAGAGGCTGAGTGTACGTATTTTATCCCCGTTTGATTCCAAGCCCCTTGCAAACTCCTTAGCTAACAGTAGGTAAATCGTAGATATGGGTGGAATGATTGAAGCCCAGTAGTGTTTTGGGGAATCTGAAAGTGGAAGCTCAGTGCTAGTAGGCTTTGAGACGGCCCAGGAGGATGAAGAGGAGATACTTAGATAAAGCATGATTTTGGTTTTTTAAGGGTTTAGAAGAGGCATAGGTGAGAAGATTCTCAAAGTGGCAAAGTGTTTAAATACACTTTTGGAGCCAGAAAGCCTCAGTTTGAATTTCATCTGAGCCAATTACTGGTAAGCCTTGGGCACTTTATTTTCTTTCTCTAAGATCTGTTTTCTTTTTAATCTCTGAAATCGATATAATAATGACTTGCTTCATGGATTGTTACAAAGCAGTATTTTCCAAGTTTCAATCATTTGCATTCTATCCTTATGATTTTTGAATATCTGTGATTTTTTCTTTAATTTTGCTTTTGCTCCCCACTTTTTTTTTAAGTTAATTTCCTTTAGAACTAGAATATCTGTAAAATCATGGTTTTGTTCTGCTAGCTATAGTTTTTCTTTTTATATATTAAATATAGGCTTAGCTATTTGAAATATTCGTAATATATCTGCAAATCACCCATAATTATCCTGTGTGCTAACAGCAGAATATAAAAGAAACACCAAAACAAGGATGTTAGGAAAGTAGGGAATATACATTAGATACCCAAATCCAATCACTCTGCCCTCCCAGAGTCAAGTCTTTTATGAGACTTTGCCCTTCTCTGAGCATAGGTCAAAGGTGAAACACTGAGACAAGAAAACAGAAATGTTGGTTGCTTTACTTAAATGGAATTTTCAAAGAAAATATCATGTATTATTTATAATTCTTAAAAACCCTGTTTATTATGTTCAAGTTCACATTTAGTCATAATCTTATATTTCCACTTGGTCATTAACTATACTACACTATCACCACTACTAGCGAAACTGTACCTAAGAATTAATAATTTCATCTATATCATAAACATTAG
This sequence comes from Delphinus delphis, assembly GCF_949987515.2. Classification (NCBI taxonomy): domain Eukaryota; kingdom Metazoa; phylum Chordata; class Mammalia; order Artiodactyla; family Delphinidae; genus Delphinus; species Delphinus delphis. Next base: position 92,424,270 of record NC_082690.1, on the reverse strand, counting down.
ATAGGTATTAGTTTTGCCACTAATTTAAATGGAGAAAGTTAAGTTCAGAGAGGTTTATGTAACTTGCATTGATTTATTACTCTTAGAATGGCTGACAACTAACTTAATGCTATCTTATGCTTCCCTTCTTTGATTAACCTAAAATTGCAATTCTTAAAATATGGGGGGTGGGCTTCCCTGGTAACACAGTGGTTGAGAGTCCGCCTGCCAATGCAGGGGACACGGGTTCGTGCCCCGGTCCGGGAAGATCCCACATGCCACGGAGCGGCTGGGCCTGTGAGCCATGGCCGCTGAGCCTGCGCGTCCGGAGCCTGTGCTCCACAACGGGAGAGGCCACAACAGAGAGAGGCCCGCGTACCGCAAAAAAAAAAAAAAATATGGGGGAAAATGAGTGCTGTTATCAAATGCTTTTTGGAAAGTCCGGGTTAAACACAGTAAACACATCACTTTACTTCAGGACCTCTCAGAGGTATTAATATGCTAGCTTGCATTCACCTATCTATGGAATCACTCTGGCCGAACTGCTTTTCAGTGTAGTGATTTGCAAAATGTATTTGGAGAAAATGCTGACCTGATGACTTCTGTTTTGTGTTATCTAATCATCAAGTATATTATTATAATAACATAAATCTTCCAAAAGAATATATGGAAAATGGGCATGGTCTGGGTCTGCTTGGCTAAATTGTTGAAAACTCAACAGTAGTGGATTGGCTATTGTGAATGCAGTATTTAGACAAGACCAGGATAGTTTTCAACAATTACATCACATCACATAATTTAGAAATGTGAACTATCTTAATTGAAGATGTGCAATATCTCCCTTCCTGATCCCATCTCTAGGGAATCAAGGTTGGAGGATGGAGGATTAAAATCATGCCAGAAACAATACTAAAAGTCCATGTTCCAAAATGTGGAAGAGTTTATATAAGCCTGAGATTTAAGAGCAGCTAGTTAGAACCACCTAACAGTGCAACAATTGTGCATCTTGGACACTTTTCTAAAATGATAAATTGGGCCCCCAAGCCAAGGGTCCTAGCCCTAGACCACAGTCTGTCTGGACTCTGGAGGAAGGCTTGCCTCTTTGTAATTCACCTGCCCCCAAAGGGGCTCCTCTTTATAAGTTTCACAAATCTACAGTATGAGCTGCTAGGATATATGAAATCAATAGTTTGGAACCAAGAGGGTAAACAGTTTGAGATCACACATGGTGGCTGGAACATCATTCATAGTGTTCAACATGCTTTTTGATACGTATTATGGGAACAGGTGAGCTTAGCTTAAATTGCCAGAAGAGGAATTGTGTGCAGTAGCATTTAGCATCAATTGAATATACCACACAGTGTTGGGAGCTATTAATTTTCCAGATACACTTTCAGAAACAAAGCTCTATTTTGCAAAGTCATAGGGTGAATAGTACAAAAGTCTATTTGTAACATTTTGTTATATGAGAGCCAGCTTGGTTTTGATATAATTTCTAGCTATTTAAATACTTGAACGTAGATAGTATATGTCCTCCAATTTGATTTATATTAATTAGGATGCATGTTCAAGTCCTGTATTACAATAGTGCTTTTGTAAAAGTTTGTTAGTTTAAGAGGTTTGGAATGCATTCTGGAATCTTCTTTTTTTTTTTTTAAGCATGTCTCCCCTCTTTCATAGTTTGAACCATATGAAATTGACAATATTTAGCCATATTTAACCTAAAAAAAAGTATTTCATGGTTCAATCTAATGGAAAGCATTTGGAAGGAACATATGTGACATTTCTGTCTTTAAGAACCACTATTCACCTGAAAAAAAGCCAACAACCACATTATTTTGGAAGGACAAAAATACATCATTAGCGTTACTGAATCTTGCAATGTCTATGTCTGAGAATGCCCTCTTGATATATACAAAACTTTGGAAGAATTAACAATATGAATGGTGTCTTTGAGTCACTATTTACGTAGATTATGATCACTTTTAGGACAATGTATATTTAAATTGTGCAGATGGGAAATTCTGAAGTTTGTATCTTACAAAGCAAATGACACAACTATCTATATATTCACATTTTTCAGCTTTGTTTCACAGAGTACATTTTTGGAGATATAATTTAGACCCACATTTTTGCTTATAATGGCTCTGTGAAGGATAAGGTACAATTTATTTTCTGCCTCTTTCTTCTTATTCCCAAATTATTAGTCAGAAAGACAGATAATTACAAGGTGAAGATGAACAATCTAATTCTTATCCCTGAATCCCACCCCCCAACTTCTCTTTCTCTCTCTCTCTCTCTTCTCCTCTCAGTATGTCTCTCCCTTTGTATTATTCATGTTTCTTGGGTGAGTTCAGCCATCGCAGAACAAATACTAACTCTATGTTTCTTGCTGCCTTCACCACCATATTTTGCACAGAAGTTTCTCTTAAGTGGGCACCTTTTCCCTGCCCCATAATGAAGGAATATTGGAGCCTCTAAAGGTAACAGCCTTTAAATTTTGTATGCTGTCTCTGCATTCATGTCTAAGCTGAGAAGAGTAAAATAAATGGGTGTCAACAGGGAAAAGAAGGTCAAGCTTGCAAAACTCTAAGGACTCAGAAGAGAGAAATTTACTATTGCTCTTTTGAAAGTAACACTCTGTCTTCTCCTTTCCTATTCAGTTCATGTCATCTTAATCTTCAAAGTTCTGTGCTTTTCTGAGATGCAGTTAGTCGGAAGAGCAGAAGCGTATTAAATCTCTTGTAGACACAGTAGTTCTGATTTTTTTAAATACAGAACACCTCATCTGGTCTCTTCATTCCAGAAAGAGGGAACCACTTTCTGTTTCAGGGTCTGAGGTCATTGATTACATTGAATTTTGGCTATCTTTCATGGAATTGGGATATTTTAAGAGTGTGTTATGATGGGAAAATAAAGGATTCACCCACAAGCAGAAACAGCTAATGGTGCAACTTCTCCAAACCCTGATGGAATTTCTACGTCACTTCTGAAAAATCTCTCAAAACCTTAGTTAAGAAGTAGTGGGGGGCTTCCCTGGTGGCGCAGTGGTTGAGAGTCCGCTTGCTGATGCAGGGGACACGGGTTCATGCCCCGTTCCGGGAAGATGCCGCGGAGCGGCTGGGCCCGTGAGCCATGGCCGCTGAGCCTGCACGTCCGGAGCCTGTGCTCCAAAACGGGAGAGGCCACAACGGTGAGAGGCCCGCGTACCAAAAAAAAAAAAAAAAAGAAGTAGTAGGAAACAATTCACAAGCTTGGACTTCAGGAGAGGTGTCAGTTACAGCCTTGGTTCTACCATAAGGAAAGATTCCCTAGAGATCTATATGGAACAATGAAGATATGATACTGACATACGATGATCAACTGGATGGCAGATGCCATGGCCATGTCACCCGACAATTCAGTGAGCTACTCTTATCTCCTTGCAAAGATCTTCGTTTCACTTGAATTTATTTTCCTCATCTGTTAAACAGTTGGAACCACTGGTTGGAAAATATATCGGTGCTATAGAAACTTTCTCTTTTATTTATTTATTTTTAAAATTTTTATTGGAGTATAGTTGATTTACAATGTGAAACTTTCTTTTAATTGTTTTAATTGCACATAAAATCTCCTTATATGAAAAAGATTAAAAAGCTGGGGGGCCCTCTCTAAAATGAGGGTAAGAGACTTGAACTTTTCACTGCTCACCACCCCTACTCCCTGTTCTAGGACACTAGCTGCCTGAGGCTACTCCATGCAGCACAATTTAAAGACCACTCTTGTCAAACTGTTTATGTGGCCCCCTGCATTTTCACAATCCTGTGACGTCATTTGTGAAATCAGAGAATCTGTTGCTTCCTGTGCTTGATATTTTTGCAGTAGTCTATTGGAATGGATTAATTTCACCCATGAAGAAATATCTTTGAAATAGTCTGAGTACTTGGAAATTTTGTATTTTACTAAAAGCATTAGACCCTTAAAATTTGAAAATTTAACATTTGTAGGCTTCCCTACTTTTGAGGCACACGCTCGAGTGGTGTTTGTACTATAGAGACTTGGGAGGGCCATAGATGTACTGTGCGCACAGAGCATAGCATCCAGTCACTCTCCTACTATAGCTCTTTAAAGGTCATCTTAAATGCCCAAATATATTAAGCAAGTCAGCATTGTTCAGTAAGTAAATTGGAAGTAGGGTGTTAAGGTAGGGAGAATGGAATTTGCATAATCTATTAATTATGAACAACTGAGTATCAGTGTTCCTCTGCTGTAACTCAAGTCTTTCAGTCCGAGTTTCCTCAGATGGGCCCTGCGATGTCTTATGTATGACCATGCTATGTAGCGGGTAGGATGTAAGTGATCCTTCCCTGTAGATACAGGTGGCATTCTTTCCATTAATTGTGGGCATGTGTACTTTTCAAAATAATTAATATCAAACTTTTTTTGGTCCTCCTCTGGTGTGACAACTTTATAATCCTGAAGGTGAGGACAGAATTATCGGTGTTTTGGGTATTTACACACACGATGGCATTAGTGTCTGGCATTAGTTATAAACTCAGTATTTTAAATTTGAGAGTACATGATTAAGAATTTAGCATGAACTTTTTCGACTATTATTCCATATTTCCCCTTCTCAAATTTTTCAGTCAGGTTTCCAGTCTGTACTTCAACTGTCAATCAATATGATATGAAAAATAGTCTAAACGTATTCAGCAAGTTTAGAATGCTATGTCAAGCAAAGTTAAATAAGATTCTTTACAGTAGAACTTTGAAGAGACTTTCTTAAAGCTAAGGTATGCTGTCAAATTCTAAGAGGGAAGTGTGTTTGTAGCATTTTGCAAACTTTTTGACTATAGAGTACTGCTTTTCTTCTAGGATATCTTATGACATATTTGTATTCTGAAAAACACACTTGTAATGTATTGGCCTAATTATTTTTGAGGAAGATGCATTTTAGGACATCACCATTTCTTAATTTATCCCATCCTAATTTCACTGAAGTAGAAACAGAAAATGGAATCAGGGAGAGGTCTGTTTTTTATCTTTTTTTTACTGGAGGAGTGAAAGGTAGAAGGAATCATCTTAGCAGGAATTCACAGTGAGAAAATCCTTTCCATGTTTGTTTAATCATTGTGTCTTCTAGGGGAAACGTCTCTGTGCAGGGCTTCTGACTGCAAGTGCAGAATGACTAGAATCGATTTAATTTTTCATTGGAAGGGTCAGCAGTCTGTTTTAAGGAACACCAATATTCTACATCTCATCAAATATTAACGACCAACTGCAATTCCTCTCTTTAATGTGCTTTGTTTTGGTGGTTGGCCAAGCCAGGCAGATGAAAACTCACTTGGGGCCTAATACAGAATATAATTAGCTCTGCAGTTTTGGTGGTAAACATGGTAATAAATTAAGAGTGTATAATGAATATGCATGGAAGTACCCAGAATCCTCAGAACACTTTGTCACCCCTCTGCATTCTCTAAGAAAATGTGTATGGACTGTGGCCATCAGAGTGACTTTAAGTTCTTTCACATTTTTTTATTAAATATGTTAATTTAAATGTTTATTTTAAGTAGTCCATTTTACAGATGCCTTTTGGAAATACCTGACTACTCCAGAGTCCGTCAGGCAGCTCTTTTTATTTTTTTAACCTGGAGTGCAAATTCCTCTGTGACTCTGCTTCTGTAGTTTCTGGTGCAGAGACTCTGAATGAGGTCAGCAAAATCTGCAGGGGTCAGATTATGTAGGAATTTATAAGCAGTGATAAAGAATTTGGAATTGAAAAAAATTGCAATGGCAAGGCCATGGGTTGTTTGAAGGAGGGAAGTGGTTCTATTGGGTTTGATTCTTATAGTATCATTCTATTTTCTGTATAGAAAATGTGGTGTGGGGAAGTAAAAGATGAAACCAGGAAACTAGGTAAGAGGCAATTGCAGTAACTGTCAATTACTAGGCATTACTAATTGTTTATTTCCCCACCTAACTTTGATCACCATAATGCCATAAGAGCAAGGTTTCTATTTTACTAATTTCAGCATATCCAGCAACTAGTATATCATAGAGACTAGAACAGAATAAATTAATTTTAAATTTCTTTTTTAAAAAATACAGTAAAAGATATACATAGACAAAGATAATTATTCCCCACCCCTCCTACCTATTTTCCTCCATTTTCACCTTCCTGAGTCGGAGATTAGTTTGTGCTATGCACTGTTTTAAATCTAAGGGTAGAGTAATTAATAAAACAACCAACTTCCTTCTTGGATTCCCAAGATTTAGTGGTAAAAAAGAAGAGCTAGAACCTAGTACAACTCTCAGTTCAGCCCTGTTTCCACAAAAACTGAGCTCCTTTCTTTAGAATCTTCACCATAATTTTTGCCCAATAGTTTGTTTTGTTGGAAAAATTCTATTTCTGGGTCAAGGGGAAGACACAAACCATCTGGGGTTCATAGTCAGTAGTGATTCTTCATTTAACTTTCTGCAGAACTTTCAGCACAACAGTTAATTCTATTTAAATTACACCCCTCCCTGACTTCACTTGTTCTTGATTTCTCAAATACCTATTTTAATTTGCAGTTGAACATGTTCAAATAACTACCTATTTATTTTGGATTAAATAGCCAGTATTTATTGGGCAATTTTTATTCAACGTTGTTTAATGTGGAAACATGGAAATTTAAGATATGCTGCAGGCCTTTCACTGAGGAGATAAAACTAAAATTGTGTTCACGTTTATACTACAGACTTCTTTGAATACAGCCAATAGTCAATAAATGTGTTTGTTTTCTTTGTTTTGGTTAAAAAATATCAATGGAAGTTGCTGGAAGTTGAGAAGAAAGGAAACTCATTGGTGAGAGGAGGGGTCAAAATAGAAGAGCTTCACAGAAAGGCTTCCCAAGGTGAATTGGTCCTGGAAGGATCCTGAAAGGTTAGAAGTATGTGGACATATTCTCTGGACAGAAGAGAACTTTGTGAGCTAAGGATCGGTGGGAGAATGAATAATGATTTTATCAAAGCTGGAACCAAAGGCATTTGTTGCACATTAGATGAACATGTTTTTTTTTTTCCTCATTTAATGAAAAGCTCTGGAAACGGGAATATCAATTAAACGTACTAAAAATTGAGAAGTCACCTATGTGCTCTGACTAGTGGAAATGGACATATTTTATTTTACTACAGAGTGAAGTACAGGCCCCTAAAAATTTATTTTCTAATTGGTTTTGGATAATAGTTGACTCTTATTTCCCCTAGGTACAACATTATAAACTGGAACTTCTTTCCTGGGACATCTGTTCATGCCATATAAACACCATAATCCATCACAATACATGAAAAATAATATGCAGTTTTATTAACATTTATGATGTAAGTAAACATAAGGCAGTATTCAAACTTCATTGTAAATATTCCCTTTGGAAGGGTTTGTTTCTTTTCTGGGCTAGACCAGAAAAGCTTTTTTGCAACATAAGACTCAGCATGTTTGTTGAAGACTCTTCACTTCCTGATTAACTGATCTATAGGAAGAAAAGGTGTTGTTCATTGCTCTAAGTATATTTGAATTATATTTAAAATTCATCTCATTTTCCTTGAAAGTCTTATTATTTCTGCATGTATGTAGGGCCAAAAAATATTGCAACAGTAATTTTGCTGACAGAGGAAATTTTTCAAGTGCTACTTTTTTTTTCTCTTTAATCATCCCACGTTCTTCCATTTCAGTAAGAATCAGTTGAATTACAGCTCACCCCTCAGTTATCAGGTGTCTTGATGCAGAGATGTTGGTAGTCGTTAGGCACAAGCACACATACATTTGGTTCATCAATGGTATCATGGGTTGAACTTGGATCCCCAAACGATATGTCCGAATTCCAACCTCTGGTATCTGTCAATGTGACCTTATCAAGAAAAATGGTCTTTAGAGATATAATTAAGTGAAGGATCTTGTGATGAGATCATCTTGGATTAATTGAGTGGGCCCTAAAGCCAATGACAAGTGTCATAAGAAGAGACATACATAGAGGGAAAAGGCCACGTGAAGACACACAAGAGATGAGAGTTATGCTGCCACAGGTCAAGGAATGCCTGGAGACACCGGAAGCTGGAGGAGGCAAGGAAGTGTCCTCTCCTAATGCTTTCAGAGGAAATTCAGCCTTGCTGACCCTTTGATTTGGACTTCTCGTCTCCAGAACTATGAGAGAATAAATTTCTGTTATTTTAAGGCACCAAATCTGCGGTAATTTGTTATGGCAGCCTAGGAAACTAATACAATGGGGAGAGACTACTTATTTATAATACAGTAAACTGTAAAAAAGTTTTTGAGCCAAGCTTTTTTTTTTTTTTTTTTTGTGGTACACGGGCCTCTCACTGTTGTGGCCTCTCCCGCTGCGGAGCACAGGCTCCGGACGCGCAGGCTCAGCGGCCATGGCTCACGGGCCCAGCCACTGCCCGGCATGTGGGATCTTCCCGAACCGGGGCACGAACCCCTGTCCCCTGCATCGGCAGGCGGACTCTCAACCACTGCGCCACCAGGGAAGTCATGAACCAAGCTTTTAATTGAAGGTCATTTGTAATTAGTCCCAGGGAGAGGTTAGAAAGACTGTGTAGGGAGCAGAGGACTGAATGATTCCTGGGGAGAACACCTTTGAGTATCTAAATTTGGTATATTTAGTGCCTCCACATGGCTAATGACCTAATAGCAGAATAGACCTCATCTGAAGTAAAATATTCTATGAAAGTAATAACAGAGTGTGTAGATGTGTAATAAAAGCTATCAATTTAAAGTAGTGTTGTCATTCATAGAGCCTGGGGTCAGTAATAATGGAGTTAGCCATGCTAGTATTAATACTACCATCGTAATGGTGATGGTTATGCTAAGTAGTTATAGAGACAGTAATAACGGATATCATTCATTGAGATTCAAGAGTGGTCATTTAACCTTACTAGTCTCAGTTTCTCCTCTGAAAAATAAGAAGAGGATACAAAGCTTCAATGCTGCTTCTATTTAAAAATTCTTTGGGGATGTACCTCTTTCAAGAAAACCAAGCATTGGTGTGCATGAAAAAGTTAGATCAAGATGATTGTCCAGGCTTCCCTGGTGGCACAGTGGTTGAGAGTCCGCCTGCTGATGCAGGGGACATGGGTTCGTGCCCCGGTCCTGGAGGATTCCACATGCCCTGGAGCGGCTGGGCCCGTGAGCCGTGGCCGCTGAGCCTGCGTATCCGGAGCCTGTGCTCCGCAACGGGAGAGGCCACAACAGTGAGAGGCCCGCGTACCGCAAAAAAAAAAAAAAAAAAAAGTTGATTTTCCAAGTCCAAGATAATAAAAATGTAACACCATATCAATTCTGAACTCTCAACAACCAGATTATCAACATGTCTTTTATTCCGGGAAGTTTTAAATCAAAACTTGTATTACCTGGTCAAAGCAAAAGGCAATGGGGCTATATTTCTCTGCAAAATATCTATGCTAAGAAGATATAGATTATGGCCCAAATCTTCATCTGAGGTATGTTTTATCTGGAAACTATGCAACAGGCTTTCTATAAAGTAAATTTTATTTTTCCACTGGAACAATATTACAATTGGGACTTATATTCTAAAAGGCATTGTTCTTGCTACTGTTAAACACAGCATGATAAATCTCTTTATTTTTATCTTTAACCTCTGCATTCCTTTTATCTAAATGGCTTGCCAATGTTGTCTGTAGTAAAGGTGGTGTGATAGTAATGGTGGTAATAATAGTAGTGAAGTCATAATAAAAATGAGATTAATATTTTCCAGTTCCTGGGTTAAGCAGTTGACAAGAATAATGTTACTAAATATTCTGTGAAGTAGATGTGCTACTATTATTCCTATTTTATAGATGAGGCCACTCATTCAAGTTAATACAACTAACCAATGTTGGATCGAAGGATTGAAATTTTATTTTGTTATTTAAAAGTTCATATTCTCAAGAGTTCAGAGATATACTCATACGGTAAAATACTTTGATTTTCAAGAAAGGCAACAAATTAATGCAATGAGTAAAGAAAATTTTTTTCCAGCAAATTATGCTAGACCACCTGAATATTTAAAAGGGGGAAAAATAATCAACCCCTACCTAACTTCATATACAGACAGTAATTTTAAATGAATCATAGACTTAACATGAAAGTTAAAACCATAAAGATTCTAGAAGACAACACAGAAGATAATCTTTATAACCTTCAGAAAGGCAAAGCATTTATAATCAGGATATGAAAGGTACAATCACAAGAGGAAAAAATAAAAAATTTTACTTTATAAAAATTAAAATGTTCTGCTTACCAAAAGGCAGTGTTAAGAAAATGAACAGCCTAATCAGACTGGAAGAAAATATTTTCAATACATATTTTTATAAAAGATTATATCCAGGGAGTTCCCTGGTGGTCTAATGGTTAGGATTTGGCACTTTCCTGCCATGGCCCAGGTTCAATTCCTGGTCAGGGAATTGAGATCCTGTAAGCTGTGCAGAGTGGCCAAAAAAAAAAAAAAAAAAAATTATGTTGAGAATATATTTTTAAAACCTCATGCAAATCAATAATAAAGAAAATACAACCCAACTTTAAAAATAAACATGCAAAAACTTGAATAAACATTTTATGAAAAAGGAGATACAGCCATTAAACTCATGAAAATGTGCTCTGCATCATTAGTCATTAGAGCAATACTAATTGAAAGCACAAAGAAATGCCATTCTGCACTCACTAGAAGAAGTAAAATAAAAAACACTGGCAACATCCAATTCTGGCAAGAATGTGGAAAATTGTAACACTTATAAATTGCAAATGGACATGAAAAATGTACACCAACTTTGTTAGCTCTTTGGGGAAGTCTTATAAAGATATTCATACATCTACCCCAGTAGTTCTCAAAGTGTGATCTGAGGACCCTGAGTACATATTGTATGATTTTATTATGTGAAATTCAATGTGAGGCAGAACTAATCTATGCTGCTAGAAATCAGAGAGTGGGTGCCTCTGCATTTTGGGAGATTTGATTTCAAAGAGGCAAGAGGGGATTTTCTGGCATTTATCTAAGGTAAGATAAAAAGGAATATATTTATATGTATATACTGTGGGCTTTTGTAAATTCTGTATGTGGTGCCTCTTCTTAAGTTAGATAACTGAGAATTGATGCGATTTTTAACACGGGATACTTTTAAGAAAAGTGCTTAATAAATGAAAATGCCAATTCAGGCTGATAAGAATGAAAGGAGGCACGATCCTGGACCTCATGGCATTTACATTATTCTGAGAAAAATAGTAATCATTAAAAGACTATAATTTGGGGATGGTTGTGAAAGAAACATCGGGTTCTGGGAGAGTGCAGAGCCTCACACAGAAAGTGGACAGAAGGAAAGATGTCCTTTTATCCTTCCTAATTCAAATGAGTTTCTGATGACCAGATATGACCCGTGGTGTGCTGGATAGCCTGCCTCTCATTTTTGAGCTATTTTTAACATTCAAAAGTATTTACTGCATATTTTAAATTCTCTTCCAAAGAGCCAGGTCATTCTCAGTTCACCAAAGACAGCTGTCATTTTCTCTGGTATTTGTGCTAATTCTTTAGTAACACCTTCACCTAATATATTTTTACTATCACACTTTCCCACCTAGCCTGCCTTCAATCCTTGTGGCAAGATAACACCAGCACCTTCACTTACAGGTAAAGCTGCTGCTTTTACCTCTTTTACAGATCTTTTCTCTGTCTACCTTGCCATTTATTTCTTCTCCGGGAAAGTGCTTCTATTCTAAGACAGCCAGTGAAACCAGAGTGATTAATGGTGAGGTAGACCCAATCGAAGCTTCAGAGTCACTGGCTTACTTTTATTTCTTCTGGAAAACTCGACCGTAATGAGTAAGTGCACCAAGTATAGACTTGCAAAAGTCCCTGAATTGAAATAGAGTGTAGATTCCATTCCAAAGTATTAGCTAACATTTACTGAGTGAACACTATCTATAGGGGACTCTCCTTAAAAACTTTTATAATTTTCTCATTTAATCCCCACAACAATACTGTGAACTCATCTTTACTGTCATCTTTATTGTCTAAAGGAGGAAACCGAGACTTATAGACAGGAAGTAACTTTTCTTAGGCTTCATTACTAATAACTAGTTGGGGAGGATTTGGTCCTGGGTCTCTGAGTTTGTTTGGATAAATGCTCTTAAGACAAAACTGCTCTAGCCCACTGCTTCCTTATCTAAGTGAACCCTCTCTTTTACAAATTCTCTTTTTATAAATTTACAAAATTTTTATCAAATTTTACAAGTTCAAGCAAGAGGCCTAACGTAAAGTCCCCTAACAAGAATTAGTGCAGAAGTGACACTAGAACCCAAATCCGACTTTCATTTGAGATCTTCTTATTTGTGACCAAGGACTTGGAAATTCAGAGTAGGTCTTATGCCCCATATATTCTCTTGTTAATCATTTACCCAATTTGTGCAAAAATGACACAAAAAGAAAAAATAACTGAATATATAGGATTTAATTTGTGAATTCCTCTAGCCTTGTGATTTGATCAAGAATAGGGCCTTTTCTTTATGTAAAATCTATGTAAAAGTGAAAATTTACAGAACTCAGAATCCCTGTTTTGCCTCTAATAGTTTATCTATGTAGGATTGGGAAAACTAGTCGGTCTTTTTGTCCTCAGTTTTCCGTTTCTGTAAAATAAAGATGAGCAAAAATTACTCCATAGGATTATTAATTATGATAATTATTATTAATTATGATAATTAAATAGAATAATGTAGCCCATAAAAGGTGTTAGTTACATTTAAATTACCTTTCCCTTCTAAACTTCTCGTTTCTATTTAACAAGTATTTAGGGAATGTTTCATGAGGTTATGGTGCCATTCTATTTTATATTTAGTCTTCCATCAGAATTTTTTATCATAAGCTTCAGGCTTTTTCTCATTTAAAACTCATTTGTTTGAACTTCATTGAGATTCAAGTCCAGAAGGTTACCTTTTTGGGCATATTACTCAATAAATAGGAAATGTCATGCATCGTTAGATGCCCTCTGATGCTGTCTGTGAAATTCTGAGTTATATATTTTGTACTCAAAATTTCTGTAGGGAAGAGAGGTGAGTATACTGTAGTTAAAATGGCCATCACTCCAGGAGCAAAGTGCACTATGTGGCTCAAATTGTTACGAACATTTGTGGTTTAAAAAGATAACTTGCGTGTGATTTTTTATTTGCTCTGGTGGAAGGATGGAGAGAGAGTGTTTTGATAAGAGTTTAGTTCATGGCAGTATTTCACCATCTCAGCCCCTAATCTCTTTGATATTGAACTAGGCAAAAGGAACTCAAAAAGGAATTCTTGTTAGATGGAAGAAACTGCTTTTTACTCTTTGGTTTCTAGCTTCTAAAATATTCTGGTGCATTGATGCAAGAAATTGCAAAACAATCTTTGCATTTCATTTGGGTTCTTTGCTGGTATAGTCAGTCATGGGCAATTATTATTAAGAGTTTTATGAGAGGGATGTCTTCAGGGATATAGCTGATATATGCAGTACTTGTCCCAAAGGGAAGGAATTTATTGAATAATGATCTGTGCTGTCTTGTGAATTCTTCTAATCTCATGATTTATTCAAGAATATGGCTATGTCTTTATGTAGAATCTTGGTAAGAGTAAAGACTTATAAAGACCCAAGTGAGAATCTGTCTTCTGCATCTAATATTTTGTCTGTGTAAGGTCGAGCAAGATCAATGAAATAGAGACAAATGAAATGATTTCTGTTTGTTTCCTCTGTTTGATAACTTTGTGAATCAAATATTTGCATAAAGTAGGTGGATACCTTTGCTATTTTAAAACATTATCTCATTTTAAACATAATAATCTACCAGAATTTTGATACCAGCCACAATTTTTTCAGTATTTGCTATGTGTCACACACTCTTTTAATTGTATGTTATTTGCTTTTATTCTCATAACAAGCTTCGGAGGCGGTATTGCTGTCTCAATTTTACAGATGAAGAATCTGAGTCTAAGAAATTTGATGTTAAGCAATGTGCCTGAGGTCATTAGCTAGTTTTTAAAGGAGTTGGAATTCAAATCCATATCCATCTTTTTATACAAACGTTACTTGTTTTTCCTACTTAATATTCTGAGTGCTTAGTACAATGCCAAGCACTTAGATGGTACTCAGTTCAGTTTCATTTGCCCTTTAAGATTTAATTTTAATTCTGTATGAGATTTGCTTCTGATAGTCGACATTCTTCTTTTCATACTGCATGTACTCATATTCTTTCTCTTTTTTTGTGTCTCAGTTTCCTTTCTCCATTCCATACCTCCGTGCCTCTTTATATAGTATGGCTATTGTATGGGATTATTTTAAAGATTCAACAAAGTGGTGTTTGTCAATGGCCTACCCTGGGGCCCACCATAAAGGCTATGATCAATAAGTGCTAGAAACCTTCTTTCTCTCTTTGAGTTGGGCCCAATACCTTCTTGGGCAGTCCTACAGCTCTGAATACCTGGACCAGCCATGGTGAGGCCACAGGAAAGGAGACATGTGATGGGATGAGTAGAATAATTCCCACCTCCCTTAAATTAATAGGACCTTTACATTTCTTTCCCCTATTAATGATCCCTTTATTCAGTCTTTTGATACCTGCATATTAGTAAGAGTGAATCAAACCTGAAGGATAGAGAAGCAGTGCCGAAATTCCCAACAGTGCCAACCACTCACACTTGCTTGTTGATCCATTGGCAAAAAGAACTTACTTCTTTCTGCTATATTTAGTATTTTGGTCATAGGTCCTGGAGCCTGATATCTTTTTTTCCACTGAAAGTCCTTGAGGAAAGTGAGTTTGGGGGAAGAGATTATTTTAGATATACTTATTTGAAATAATTTGTGTCCTTAAAACCTGTGCAATGAAATAATATTTCTATTTTGGTTAAATTGATACATATTGTGATATACTAGATTATTTTATATAAAAGAACAAAAGCTACAATTCACAATGAAGAATCTTTTAGAGTAAACCTTCTAAAACTGATTTATTTCCCTCCTTTCTATTAATTTTGAGTTTTGTGCTTGCTTCAGAAAAGGCTGCGTGTAAAATTATTGTTCAGTCAAGTTTCTGTGAGATACAGGGCTCAGTGGCAAAGCCTGTGGAATGCCAGATAGGAAAATATAGTCACTTGGGTATAAGGAATAGACTAAATTCACTCCATAGATAAATAGATCTAAACGTTCATTTTGGTATGCCTGGCCATTCACTTCTATTGTTAGAGTATCTGCAATAAGCTAGACGCTATGTGAGACTGCAACTGTGAATGCCATGTTCCCTCTCCTCCAGGGATCATGATTTAGTGATTGAGACACGCTTATGCAACATATAATAAAATACAATACCAAAAAGAAGTTTGGAGAAGGGAAACAAAGTTCAGTGGGAGAACAGAAGAGAGGGATAGTAATACATCTGAGGGAACCTTCCTTCCCTTATATATTCCTTCATCCGTTAAAAAGTCAGACAGTTAATGAAGACCTAATATGAATCAAACACTATTGTAAGCACAGGTTATGGGGATAAAGTGGGGAATACACAATAGGTACTCAGTATGTACTCGTTGAATGCATGAGTGAATAAATAAACAAGTAAATACAAAATTTCTGCCCTTATGAATCTTGCATCTATGGAGGAATCAATAAATAAAAATAAAACAATTTCAGGAGGAGGTAAATGTTATGAAGAAACATAAAATTTACTAAGAAATTAGAAAATAAAGGTGGGGGTAGTAATTTTACATCTTAACACAGTTTTATAGAGTCAGAAGTTTTCAACCCAAACTTAAAAGTTGGGTAAAATTTTGGCAGGTAGAAAGGAAGGTTGAATTTCTTTCTCCTAAGTGCTACTCATATACCCTCTGTACTTTTACTGCTCTAAGGTTTTTAGTTTATTGGTGTGCCTTTATCGATGAAAGGGAGTCCATTAGGATAGAGACCATGTTTGATGTATCTTTATATCCCAAGCACTGTGCTTAATATGACTTAAGTTCTAATAAATGTTTGTGGAATTGATCACTCCACATATAAGTAATGGAGTAAAATACTGAGACGGTTGAGGGTGTATTTGGAGATTTTAAATAGATTGATGTAACTGGTTTGTAGGTATTTGAAGGTGATACTAGGTGGCTGACTATATTATACTGAAGGTAGTTAGATTGGGTCCAGAGAGAAGACAGGCAGCCTGAAACTTAGGCTGAAGAGTTTGAATTTGAGTGGGGAATCATTGAGTAAGATACTTGAAGGAAGAAACTTCTAGTTTTATAATTGTACTCAATGAGTACCAGAGCATCTAACACATGTCAGGCACTGACACATCAAGTGCTGAATTAGTCAGTCATCAATTTTATAAGATTTACCAGTTGTTTGAAAGTGAGGAGTAAAGGAGAAGCAAAAGTCTAAAATAGATCAAACTTTTCAACTGGAAATAAATGAGAGAATGATAAAGGATGAAGTGCATTTCAACTGTTGTCAGAGAGGATGTTGTAAAATCTCCCTGACATCAGCAGTTCAGAGTAGTAGGAATTTGAAGAACTGGTCAGGGTCCCTAGGTGCTTCCTTCCATTGTTATCCCTTCTCCCCCGTAAGGCAACTTCCCAGTTGGCACCTCTAGACCCTGTCTTTATGCCTTAAATTATTTGTGAATAAAAGGTGAAAGGAGAAATTCCAGATGAGGGGAAGAAGCAGGGGATCAAATGTGAAGTGCTCTAAAACATCAACCCTCTGAGAGAATTATAGTTGAAATACAAAGGTGAGAGTGTCCAACTAATAATAACTTTTTCCCCAGAAATATTGTTCTCTCTTGCTTATTTTCATAGATTGACAAATCAACCAACATGTCTAATTGGCATTTGCAACCAACTGCATGATGCCAACCGAAGAAAAGCAGATTAATGTTGATCTGTAGAAACAAATTAGGCTGCAGAATACAACATGTAAATAGCTGTCTTATTTATTTCTCATTCTGCGAGGAGTGGTTTTAATTTGCCTGCAAAAGCATTGTGGACCAAAAGCCCTTTTAGTTCACTTGCTTGAATGCCAGTAATAGGGTAAAGCTGTTAAAAACAGCCAGCTAGTACACAGACATTTAAAGAGAAGGGGGCCTTTTGAACATTTCCACAATCCAGAGTTATGGTTAGAATATCTATTATTGCTGGTCATGTACTCCAGCATAAATTTCATAAACAGTTGTCCAGTTTTGAAACTTGAAGCAGATGAAATTTACCTGAATAATAATTCTTAGGATATGGAAATATAGAGAGGAGAATGCCCTGTCATTCTTAAAGCTTTATTATTGATCTTTTAATAATTTTACTGTTGTTCTAATTCATTCTAGATTAAAGCAATATAAGACTCTACTATATGTTTAAGGGAGAAGAAGATCTAGGCCTCTTAAGTATTCTGCTCAAAAATTTATTTTGACCAATACTTAAGAAGCAGTAGAAGTCACACTGAGAATCATCACTTATAAAGTATTTAGAAAAACATTTTTTTCTTTCAATATAAAGGAACATTCTCATTTGCTTAGCTGGCCTTTTCCTTTCAAAATGGTGGGAGTTTTTAAAATAAATATTTATTTGTTTATCTATCTATCTGTTTATTTATTTTTGGCTGTGTTGGGTTTTCATTGCTGCGCACAGGCTTTCTCTAGTTGTGATGAGAGGGGTCTATTCTTTGTTGCAGTGAGCGTGCTTCTCTTCTCATTGCCGTGGCTTCTCTTGTTGCGGAGCACAGGCTCTAGGTGTGCAGGCTTCAGTAGTTGTGGCATGCGGGCTCAGTAGTTGTGGTGCACGGGCTTTAGAGCGCAGGCTCAGTAGTTGTGGCGCACGGGCTTAGTTGCTCCGTGGCATGTGGGATCTCCCCAGACCAGGGCTCAAACCCCTGTCCCCTGCATTGGCAGGCGGATTCTTAACCACTGCGCCACCAGGGAAGTCCCTCAAAATGGTGCGTTTTAATTTGCAGTTCTTAGCACTAGTTTGTTCTTTCAAAGATGATTTCCCCATCACAAAAAGAATAAGACATCAACATTGTTTCATTAAGCAAATCTGAGTTTACCTTCAGTTTACTTTCTCCTGAATTAAGAAACTTTTATAAGAGAAACTCTTGCCTGGTTGAAATCAAATAGTTTCATAAATTGTCCCTGTGGAAATAGCACTGAAATTCTCAGGGCTACACTGAGGTTTACTTTCCCTTCTTTCCTTTCACTGTCATTTTCTGCTCCATCAAAATGTCACCATGTCCCCACCCGATAAAAAACACAGAAATCTAGTCACTTTACGAGTACGAAATGAGAAAACATTTTTTTTCCATTTTACTTCTACTTCATATTAAACAAAAGAAAAGAACATCTTAGAATTCCATTATCTGGAATTTATCTAGAAAATGGAGCAAACTTTAAGAATACTCCTTATGACTTGTAATGATACACTAATGTTCTAATCTATTTCTAGAGTAAGGCTACCTAAGACTCTTAAGACTGAGTATACTATAGAATTAAGGGCTCATGTGTATGATTGTGTCGATGAACCAAAACTTGGACCCGCCTGACCCTTTGGTGGGAGTTGGCTGGTTGGTCTAACAGTGAAGAGGCTGAGACTGGACTCACATATGTTTCCTAGACATCGTGATTTATTTCCTACAGTTACAGGCAATGCTATGAGGCTCACAGGAAGAACGTTGAGTTATTTAACTGCTAAGAAGCAGAGTTGGGATTTTATATTCATGCTGCCTTATATATTAGAAGAATCTCTAGTTGGGCTTGACAAAATATTTCGAGGGTTATATGCAGCCATGGGCAAATCCCAAGTAGCTAACAGAACTCTGGATTAAAGACCAAACCATCAGGCACTGGGAGAATTGACAAAAGTTAGAAGTGTTATTTTTAAAAGGAAGGCTAATGTTAATCCTTGTGGGATAAAACAACCAATGAAATAACTTCTAATAGAATTTTACTAGAAGTGCCGTACATTTTTATAAAGGGAAATGTCGTAAGTGAAAGAAAATTCAGTATATTGTAGTCTGAAACATAGAAACAGCCCATGCTGTACTTAGAGATGAAGCGCTTGTGAGTTTCTATGCTTGTGGCAGTTTTCTTTCCTGAATAATGTTTTTGTTTGATCAGTTGATATCACACAACTTAGAGAGTTAGAGAAGCAAAGGTAAGCACGCTAGAGCCTTAACACCTTACACGTTGCAGATTTGGTTTTGTGATGGTGGTAGCTGGGCATTTATGAAGAAAGTTATTTATAAAAAGAACTCCTGCTAAAGTACCATATATATATATATATATATATATATATATATATATATAAAATTTAAGTTTGAAGTACTTATAAATTGTTTATGAAGGTCCTCTGCCCATTTTTCAATCAGTTTTTTTTTTTTTTTTTTTGATGTTGAGTTGTATGAGCTCTTTGTATATTTTGGGTATTAACCTCTTATCAGATAAATCATTGCAAATATCTTCTCCCATGCAGTAGATTTCCTTTACATTTTGTTGATAGTTTTATTTGCTGTGCAAAAGCTTTTTAGTTTGATGTAGTCCCATTTGTTTATTTTTGCTTTTGTTTCCCTTGCCTGAGGAGACATATCCAAAAAAGTATTACTAAGAACAGTGTCAAAGAGCGCACTGCCTGTGTTTTATTCCAGTGAATTTTATGGTTTCAGATCTTATAATTAAGTCTTTAATCCATTTTGAGTTTATTTTTATATATGGTGTGAGAAAGTCGGTAAAGTACTATATTATTTAAGTTTTCAGTACTTATAAATTGCCATTAACTCTAGCTCATGTTTATTATAATATTCTGCACACTTGTTAACTGCTAAAATTACTAGTCATCAAGATTAAAGAGGCAAACTGGATAACCAATAACTTGAGTTTTAAATCCAAGTGCCTCATTTCAGGTCACTCTTTCAATTGAGTAAGTATTTATTAAGCAGCAACTGTGTGCAAGACACTGTTTCTAAGTCCAAGGGTTATGGTAGTGAGTAAGACAGACAAGGTCTTGGTTTGCGTGGATTTTACATTTCAGTGGGAGGTAGTGAACAACAAACTATTACATGTAAGTGCAAGAGGTGATATATACTTTGACAAAAAGTGAAGCAGAGATTGTCATGGGAATGGGGGCAATCTTAGACAGAGTGGTGGTCAGGAAAGGTCTCTTTTAGGAATTATTTTTAGTAGATAACTAAAGAGTGAAGGCTCTGCTAATTCATATGACGCTGGTGAGTAAATTTCCAAGGATACCTCTTCCTTTGTGGGACCCAGCTCCGTGCTGGGATTGATTTCTCAGTGCCGCATATTTGGGCTGGATTTTATACTGTACCACTGCTAAGCCATCTGCCTTCATGCAGTGGTCAAATTTCCCAACTATACGTGGCAGCCCTGGAAGCAAAGGAGAGAAGCATGAGAAAGCGCCAGGGGAGGCTTTTCAGGCAGAGAGTAAAAACACCTGTAGAAAATATCTTGAGTTGGGAATAAAATTGGTATATTTAAGAAATAACAAGAAATCTAGTATGTCTGGAGCAGAGTAATTGAAGAGAAGAGAGGGGTTATTTAATCTCAGTAAACTTCAGGATAATCTGATTTCAAAGAAGAATGCTTGGACTGATTTTCATTCATCTTTTCATGCATTAATTTATAAATATTCATTACATTTAGAAAGATAGATAGATAGATAATGTTTCTTCATTTGCAAGTGGTAGAAACCAAATTTGACCTCATTAATCAAATACCTTTGAGTAAATTGTCAATGGAAAGAAACTTTAGAAGGGATATTATTTGTTCACAGAATCAAGGGGAGATTGAAGAATCAGCTGTAAGCAAGTAAAAACCAAGACAATGCTGGAGAAGAAGGGAGAAAGAACTACAGGAAGAAATGGTCTCTTAACAGAAATACTTTGTTCAGGGCTCAGGGCCTGAGTCTAAAATGGATGAAATCCAATTATTTTTACATTTTTGTTTATTCTTTTGCTCATGATTTTGAGACAGTAATATTCAGTAGATCCAGGTTGGAGCCTGAGATTATTCCTTTAGCAAGTGCAGGGTTAAGCTCCTGACTGCAATCCCAACAGACTTTACCCAAGGAGGGACCATGCTGTCATTCAGAGGGAGAATGGATGTTGACTAACCAAGTACCAGAAATATTTAATATAATATGTCAAACAGAGCACTAAGCATATAAGATACACTCATGAATAATTCATTTTCTGCCAAGAAAAGTCTGTTGATGAGTTCAGGGACATAACTAAGTATGCTTTGTTATTAATATCCATTTGGAAAAGAGATTGCAAGGAATGAGGAGCAGGGAGACTGACACCAGGGCAGTAAAATGAATATAAAGATAAGGAGACATATTTGAAAAAAATCAAAATCTGGCGACTGATTGGAAGTGAACAATAAGGGAAATGGAGTCGGAGAATTTTGGAGGCAGAGTTATATTCTGCAATTGGGTGACTGGGTGACATTAACCAAAACTGGTACTAATGGAAGCAACAGATTGCAACAAGAAGAGAGAATAAGCATAGTCCTCCTTGACATATAAATTCAATGTGCATCTGGGTTTCCACATGGATATGACAATTAGGAAGCTAGAATTTTGGTCTGGAGCTCAGGAGGGACATCTTAGCTGAGGATATAGATTTGAGACTCTTCAGAGTATGAATTAAATGGAAAGAAATACAGCTGTTAAGGGAGAGGGCAGAGTTGCAGAGTCAATTAGAGAGAATAGCAAATATAACTTAGAAAGTTAGCATATTTTCTATCATGAGTTACCAGTGTTCAACTTTTTTTTTTCAATTTATATCACCAAAATGTATTCATTCAATTAATTTTTAACATCTTTATTGGAGTATAATTGTACAATATTGTGTTAGTTTCTGCTGTATAACAAAGTGAATCAGCTATACGTATACATACATCCCCATAACCCTTCCCTCTTGCGTCTCCTTCCCACCCTCCCTATCCCACCCCTCTAGGTGGTCACAAAGCCCCGAGCAGATCTCCCTGTGCTGTGTGGCTGTTTCCCACTAGCTATCTATTTTATATTTGGTAGTGTATATATGTCCATGCCACTCTCTCACTTTGTCCCAGCTTACCCTTCCCCCTCCCCGTGTCCTCAAGTCCATTCTCTACGTCTGCGTCTTTATTTCTGACCTTCCCCTAGGTTCTTCAGAACCATTTTTTTTTTTTTTTTTTAGTTTCCATGTATATGTGTTAGCATACCATATTTGTTTTTCTCTTCCTGACTAACTTCACGCTCTGTGACAGACTCTAGGTCCATCCACCTAACTACAAATAACTCAGTTTCATTTCTTTTTATGGCTGTGTAATACTCCATTGTATATATGTGCTGCATCTTCTTTCTCCATTCACCTGTCAATGGACACTTAGGTTGCTTCCAGGTCCTGGCTATTGTAAACAGTGCTGCAATGAACTTTGTACTTTCTATTTTCTTGCCTCCTTTATCAAAGATAAGGTGACCATATGTGCGTGGGTTTATCTCTGGGCTTTCTATCCTGTTCCATTGATCTATATTTCTGTTTTCGTGTCAGTGCCATACTGTCTTGATTACTGTAGCTTTGTAGAATAGTCTGAAGTCAGGGAGTCTGATTCCTCCAGCTCCGTTTTTCTTCTCAAGATTGCTTTGGCTATTCGGGATCCTTTGTGTTTCCATACAAATAGTGAAATTTTTTGTTCTAGTTCTCTGAAAAATGCCATTGGTAGTTTGATAGGGATTTCATTAAATCTGTAGATTGCTTTGGGTAGTATAGTCATTTTCACAATGTTGATTCTTCCAGTGCAAGAACATGGTATTTCTCTCCATCTGTTTGTATCATCTTTAATTTCTTTCATCAGTGTCTTATAGTTTTCTGCATATAGGTCTTTGTCTCCTTAGGTAGGTTTATTCCTAGGTATTTTATTCATTTTGTTGCAGTGGTAAATGGGAGTGTTTCCTTAATTTCTCTTTCAGATTTTTCATCATTAGTGTATAGGAATGCAAGAGATTTCTGTGCATTAATTTTATATCTTGCTACTTTACCAAATTCATGGATTAACTCTAGTAGTTTTTTGGTAGCATCTTTAGGATTCTCTATGTATAGTATCATGTCATCTGAAAACAGTGACAGTTTTACTTCTTCTTTTCTGATTTAGATTCCTTTTATTTCTTTCTCTTCTCTGGTTGCTGTGGCTAAAACTTCCAAAACTATGTTGAATAATAGTGGTGAGAGTGGGCAGACTTATCTTGCTCCTGATCTTAGTGGAAAAGGTTTCAGTTTTTCCCCATTGAGAACAATGTTGGCTGTGGGTGTGTCATATATTGCCTTTATTACATTGAGGTAATTTCCCTCTATGCCTACTTTCTGGAGGGAGTTTATCATAAATGGGTGTTGAATTTTGTCAAAAGCTTTTTCTGCATCTATTGAGATGATCGTATGGTTTTTCTTCTTCAATGTGTTAATATGGTGTATCACATTGATTGATTTACATATATTCAAGAATCCTTGCATTCCTGGGATGAACCCCACTTGATCATGGTGTATGATCCTTTCAATGTGCTGTTGGATTCTGTTTGCTAGTATTTTGTTGAGGATTTTTGCATCTATGTTCATCAGTGATAGTGGTCTCTATTTTTTTGTGTGTGTGACATGTTTGTCTGGTTTTTGTATCAGGGTGATGGTGACCTTGTAGAATGAGTTTGGGAGTGTTCCTCCCTCTGCTATATTTTGGAAGAGTTTGAGAAGGATAGGTGTTAGCTCTTCTCTAAGTGTTTGATAGAATTCGTCTGTGAAGCCATCTGGTCCGGGGCTTTTGTTTGTTGGGAAATTTTTAATCACAGTCTCAATTTCAGTGCTTGTGATTGGTCTGTTTATATTTTCTCTTTCTTCCTGGTTCAGTCTCTGAAGTGTGTGCTTTTCTAAGAATTTGTCCATTTCTTCTACGTTTTCCATTTTATTGGCATATAGTTGCTTGTAGTAATGTCTTATGATCCTTTGTGTTTCTTCAGTGTCAGTTGTTACTTCTTTTTCATTTCTAATTCTGTTGAATTGAGTCTTCTCCCTTTTTTCTTGATGAGTCTGTCTAATGGTTTATCAATTTTGTTTATTTTCTCAAAGAACCAGCTTTTAGTTTTATTGATCTTTGCTATTGTCTCCTTCATTTCTTTTTCATTATTTCTGATCTGATCTTTATGATTTCTTTCCTTCTGCTAACTTTGGGTTGTTTTTTGTTCCTCTTTCTCTCTTTGCTTTAGGTGTAAGGTTAAGTTGTTTATTTGAGGTTTTTCTTGTTTCTTGAGGTAGGACTGTGTTTCTATAAACTTCCCTCTTAGAAACGCTTTTGCTGCATCCCATAGGTTTTGGGCCATTGTGTTTTCATTGTCACTTGTTTCTAGGTATTTTTGATTTCTTCAGTGATCTCTTGATTATTTAGTAGCATATTGTTTAGCCTCCATGTGTTTGTACTTTTTACAGTTTTTTTTTTTTTCCTGTAATTGATTTTTAACCTCATAGTGTTGTGGTCGGAAAAGATGCTTGATATGATTTCAGTTTTCTTAAATATTCCAAGGCTTGATTTGTGACCCAAGATGTGACCTATTCTGGGGAATGCTCCGTGTGCACTTGAGAAGAAATTGTAGTCTTCCTCTTTGGGGTGGAATGTCCTATAAATATCAATTAAGTCTATCTGGTCTATTGTGTCATTTAAAGCTTTTGTTTCCTTATTTATTTTCTGTCTGGGTGATCTGTCTATTTGTGTAAGTGGGTTGTTAAAGTCCCCTACTATTTTTGTGTTACTGTTGATTTCCCCTTTTATGGCTGCTGGCGTTTGCCTTATGTATTGAGGTGCTCCTATGTTGGGTGCATAAATATTTAAAATTATTATGTTTTCTTCTTGGATTGATCCTTTGATCATTATATAATGTCCTTCCTTATCTCTTGTAACAGTCTTTATTTTAAAGTCTATCTTATCTGATATGAGTATTGCTACTCTGACTTTCTTGTGATTTCCATTTGCATGGAATACTTTTTTCCATCCCCTCACTTTCAGTCTGTTATGTGTCCCTAGGTCTGAACTGAGTCTCTTGTAGACAGCATATATATGGGTCTTGTTTTTGTATCCATTCAGCCACTCTGTGTCTTTTGGTTGGAGCATTTAAACCATTAGCATTTAAGGTCATTATCGATATGTATGTTCCTATTCCCATTTTCTTAATTGTTTGGGGTTTGTTGTTGTAGGTCTTTTTCTTCTCTTGTTTTCATTGCCTAGGGAAGTTCCTTCAGCATTTGTTGTAAAGCTGGTTTGGTGGTGCTGAATTCTCTTAACTTTTGCTTGTCTGTAAAGGTTTTAATTTCTCGGTTGAATCTGAATGAGATCCTTGCTGGGTAGAGTAATCTTGGTTGTAGGTTTTTCCCTTTCATCACTTTAAATATGTCCTGCCACTCCCTTCTGGCTTGCAGAGTTTCTACTGAAAGATCAGCTGTTCACCTTGTGGGGAGTCCCTTATATGTTATTGGTTGCCTTTCCCTTGCTGCTTTTAATATTGTTTCTTTGTATTTAATTTTTGATAGTTTGATTAATATGTGTCTTGGCATGTTTCCCCTTGGATTTATCCTGTATGGGACTCTCTGCACTTCCTGGACTTGAGTGACTATTTCCTTTCCCATATTAGGGAAGTTTTCAACTATAATCTCTTCAAATATTTTCTCAGTTCCTTTCTGTTTGTCTTCTTCTTCTGGGAACCCTATATTTTTAATGTTGGTGCGTTTGATGTTGTTCCAGAGGTCTCTGAGACTGCCCTCAGTTTTTTTCATTCTTTTCTCTTTATTCTGGTCTGCGGTAGTTATATCCAATATTTTATCTTCCAGATCACTTATCCGTTCTTCTGCCTCAATTATTCTGCTGTTGATTCCTTGTAGAGAATTTTAAATTTCATTTATTGTGTTGTTTATCATTGTTTGTTTGCTCTTTAGTTCTTCTAGGTCCTTGTTAAATATTTCTTGTATTTTCTCCATTCTATTTTCAAGATTCTGGATCATCTTTACTATCATTACTCTGAATTCTTTTTAAGGTAGACTGCCTATTTCCTCTTCATTTGTTTGGTCTGGTGGGTTTTTACCTTGCTACTTCATCTGCTGTGTATTTCTCTGTCTTGTCATTTTGCTTAGCTTACTGCATTTGGGGTCTCCTTTTTGCAAGCTGTAGGTTCGTAGTTTCCATTGTTTTTGGTGTCTGCCCCCAGACACCAAAGTGGGTAAGGTTGGTTCAGTGCATTGTGTAGGCTTCCTGGTGGAGGGGACTGCAGCCTGTGTTCTGGTGGTTGCAGCTGGATCTTGTCTTTCTGGTGGGCAGGACCACGTCTGGTGGTGTGTTTTGGGGTGTCTGTGAATTTAGTATGATTTTAGGCAACCTCTCTGCTAATGGGTGTGTTTGTGTTCCTGTCTTGCTAGTTGTTTGGCATAGGGTGTCCAGCACTGGAGCCTGCCGGTCGCTGCATGGAGCTGGTTCTTAGCGTTGAGTTGGGGATCTCTGGGAGTCCTTGCCAACTGATATTATATGGGGCTGGGAGGTCTCTGGTGGTCCAGTGTCCTGAACTCAGCTCTCCCACCTCAGAGGCTCAGGCCTGACACCTGGCCCGAGTACCAAGACCGTGTCAGCCAGATGGCTCAGAAGAAAAGGGAGAAAAAAAAAGCAAGGCAGAAGAATAAATAAATAAATAAAATTATTTTTAAGAAACTATATATTATTAAAAAAATAAAATTGTCATAAAAAAATAAAAGAAGAGAGCAACCAAACCAATAAACAAATCCACCCATCATAGCAAACACTAAAAACTAAACTAAAATAAACATAAAAATCAGAAACTAGTAAGTCGCACACAGCAAACTGCAAGTCTACAGTTGCTCCCAAAGTCCACCACCTCAAGTTAGGGATGATTCGTTGTTTGTTCAGGTATTCCCCAGATGCAGGGTACATCAGGTTGATTGTGGAGATTTAATCCGTTGCTCCTGAGACTGCCGGGAGAGATTTCCCTTTCTCTTCTTTGTTCACACAGCTCCTGGGGTTCAGCCTTGGATTCGGCCCCGCCTCTGCGTGTAGGTCGCCCTCTGGCATCTGTTCTTTGCCCAGACAGGAGGGGGTTAATGGAGCCACTGATTAAGGGGCTCTGCTCACTCAGGCCAGGGGGGAGAGAGGGGTATGGATGTGGGACGAGCCTGCGGCGGCAGAGGCCAGCATAACATTGCAACAGTCTGAGGCGCGCCGTGTGTTCTCCCAGGGGAGTTGTCCCTGGATCACAGGACCCTGGCAGTTGCAGGCTGCACAGGCTCCCAGGAGGGATGGTGTGGAGAGTGACCTGTGCTCGCACACAGGATTCTTGGTGGCGGCAGCAGCAGCCTTAGCGTTTCATGCCTGTCTCTGGGATCCACGCTGATATCAGCAGCTTGTGCCCATCTTTGGACCTCATTTAGGTGGTTTTCTGAATCCCTTCTCCTTGCACACCCCGAAAAAATGCTCTCTTGCCTCTTAGGCAGTTCCAGACCTTTTCCAGATTCCCTCCCGGCTAGCTGTGGCGCACTAGCCCCTTCAGGCTGTGTTCACGCTGCCAACCCCAGTCCTCTCCCTGGGATCCAACCTCCGAAGCTAGAGCCTCAGCTCCCAGCCCCGCCCACCCTGGCGGGTGAGCAGACAAGCCTATCAGGCTGGTGAGTGCCGGTCGGCCCTGATCCTCTGTGCGGGAATCTCTCTGCTTTGCCCTCTGCACCCCTGTTGCTGTGCTCTCCTCCGTGGCTCCGAAGCTTCCCCTTGCGCCCATTCCCCGTCTCCACCTGTAAAGGGGCTTCATAGTATGTGGAAACCTTTCCTCCTTCCCGGCTCCCTCCCACTGGTGCAAGTCCTACCCCTATCCTTTTGTCTTTGTTTATTCTTTTTTCTTTTACCCTACCCAGGTACGTGGGGAGTTTCTTGCCTTTTGGGAGGTCTGAGGTCTTCTGCCAGCGTTCAGTAGGTGTTCTGTAGGAGTTGTTCCACATGTAGATGTATTTCTGTTGTATCTGTGGGGAGGAAGGTGATCTCCGTGGCTTACTCTTCTGCCATCTTGAAGGTCCTCCCAGTGTGCGTCTTGAAGAAAATATTTCCCTAAACGCCTGGAAGTTAAACAGGCCAATGACATTTACACAATAAAGAGAATAATGTTTGCTTCTGTTGTGCATGGAACACATACTAGTCTTCAGTTGTATACGGTGGGGCATAGTATTCAAAGCACATTCAGGATTGGACACAAACCTCAGTTCACATCTTACTTACACTTTTTTATGTGGATAAATCACTTGAAACTTAAGGGCCTCAGTTTTCCCAACTTTAAAGTGAGCATAAAATATCCAAATCACCAAATAATTCAGAAGATTATGTGAGAAATTCACATTCACGAAATGAAGGCCCAGCTTGAGTGTGAGAAGTACTTAGAAACATCTGACATCTGACAACTGGGTAAAGGGAACTATGACAGAGAGCTGTTTATGTCATGACTGAGAGATTCTTTATGAAAAAACTCCAGTGAGGGGCCTGCTGGTGGTTAGGAATTGCCCATGCTCCAAAAGACTCCTGGGAGCAGTGCTGCAGATGGCAATATGCAGGAGAACCACGGGGCCACCCATAAGAAAGGACTGACTCATGTCACCTGACATGGGATGGGAAGATGGGCAGACTTAGTAAAGAACTGCTGTCAGCAGAGTTAATTGCTGGTCTGGGTGTAGTATGGTGGCTTTGCCTTCATTATATCCTTAACCCACTCTAGCTATAAACACACATTCGTACGTACATACATATATGTGGCCTAAGGAGAGAGGGTTCAAAGTGAAATTCACAAGAGCTATTCTACTAATGCTTTAGACAGTGAGGCCTGGACACATCTCAAAGAAAGTGGTGGGAAGGGAAGAGCTCCCCCTGCAGGCAGGGACTGTATTGACTCCTGCTATTCCTGAAAGGAAAGGGGCTACCTTCATGCTGCCTGGGGGGATTGTAATACCCTGAAGGGCAGGAGAAAGAGAACTGAAGGATCCAGGGTGGCCATTGGAGGAGTTATAGCACTCTGCACAGCAGCAGTGGTGGTACCAGCAGGAATCTGTTTGCTTCTGGTCACATAGGAGACATCCCTGGGCCCCCCAGAAACACACACACAGAGCCACCCGTCAAACGCCAGGACATGAGACCCATGAGGGATGAAATGTGAAAAATAAGACCTTATGAATACTATTACACCCACTGAATGAATTTTTATAAACATAAAGCTCTTAGCTCAGGCCCTGATATATAGTAAGTAATTTGGGGTAGAAGCCGATTTACTATGATGAATCCACTTTTCCTATATTGGGAAGGTTTATTTGTACATTTGGGTTTCTGCCAAACTTAATTCATTGACGAAAAGAACAACAAATGATAAAGGATGAAGCAAGAAAATCACATATGGTGACACTAGTATATCAAAGGGAGGTAGAAAGGGTTTCACCATTGGTTTGCAGGGCTGTGGCAGTCCCATCAGGAAGCTTCTAGCTGCTCCTCCAAGGCTCAGGCTATGTATACCCAGAGACAGTGGCACACCAACTACACTGTAATTGACAAATCAAGGAAGATTAGCCTTAACTTTTCTCAATTAAAATAATAATTATGATACCCAAACCATGAAGAAGGCAGGTCGCCTTCTCCCCAGAATGTGCTAACATATAAAGAAAGAGAATGGGATTTAATGAGGTCTGCTGCATTTGACCCAATTAAATCCTCAATCTCCTGTCTCTCAGCCTCAACTTGGCCTCTGCAGCTCGTAAATAGTTACCAGGATTTGCTCATTGACAAGGCCACAGTAGGAAATGGGTTTCTTGCCCTCACTGCATATTGTGATTGACAGCATAATCTGCAAGAATGTTGTGGTGTCAGGAATGCCATGATATATGTGAGATTTCTATACTGCCTACCAGACTTCTCTTAATTGTGATAAAGTACCAGGAGTTATAGTTAATGAGATGCTAAACTGTGCAGGATGGAATTGGCTCTCTTACTTAATATTTAGAATAGAAATTTATTAGAGTGCACTGCAACTTGAAAAGGTTAGAATTGTTTTGTGAAACTTTTGTTTCAGGTATGTGGGTGTATGTTGTGTATGTGCACATGTGCACATACATGTTAGGTCATCATGTAAAATCTATATTTTACTGTGTTATCATGATCAAAAAAATAATTGAAAAATACTGTTGCATCTGATCTGTATCACTCATTCTTAACATTTATGTATAAAGCTTTTCAAAAATCTAAGCAAAATTATGAAACTGCTTCTGAGAAAATGCACATATTCAAAATTTTGCATAGAATTTCATTTAGTATCTGGACCCCGTAATAAATATCCATAATAGAGGCTAACTCTTTTTTTCTGTAATGGACACTTAGTGAGGTTATTCCCTTTGCATGAAAGAGGTCAAGGAGGTAATGAAACACCTCTTTAATACACACACATATGCACACACACAGACACACACACACACATACATGCATCCCAAAACAAAGGATAAGAATCCCATAAGTGAAATGCAATTTAGGGGGATAATTGTTATTACCTCTATTTTATAGGAGAGTAAATTAATGACTATACAATGCCTAGAACATAGCAGTTATTCAGTAAATACTATAAATGAAATCTTCAACCTACTTATTTTAGACACATAAATCAAAATTACTTAGCAGCTTCTAGTGAAGTTAGCCATAATTATGGCAAAAACTGTAATATAATACAGTTGAGTTTTCAGTGAATAGGGAATAAGTTATTTCTTCTGTAGAGAATCCACTCACAAAAGTAACTGTATGCTTTGTAAGAAGCATAGTGTTTTGCATTCCTCCATTTCTTCCCTCACTTTTACACATTATTTTACAAGAATTTTTTTTTTTTAATTTTTAATATTTATTTTATTTTCCTTACTTATTTTTTTGGCTGCATTGGGTCTTAGTTGCGGCACACGGGCTTCTCTCTAGTTGCAGCATGTGGGTTTTCTCTCTCTAGTTATGGTGCGTGGGCTCCAGAGCACATGGGTTCTGTAGTTTGCAGCATGCAGGCTCTCTAGTTGAGGCACTCGAGCTCAGTAGTTGTGGCACGTGGGCTTAGTTGCTCCACGGCATGTGGGATCTTAGTTCCCTGACCAAGGATGGAACCCTGCATTGGAAGGCGGATACGTTACCACTGGACCACCAGGGAAGTCCCTTACCCATTATTTTAAAAGGGAATGTAAAACACTCTTCTTAGGCAAAAGTGATTTCTTCTGAGGAATGCTTCGGCATGGTATACACGATGTTTTTCAAATCTTATAACCAGGCATGACACGATCTTGGCTTTACTTATATAACACATTGTGTTATGGTTTTTATATGGTTTTCACTCAAAAATAACTTAAGACATCACCATTAACAGAATTTCACCTGAGCCAAAAATGATCTTGGCAAAGTCTTTAAAATTATTCACTGTGTGTGCTTTCAAATAGAGAAATCGAACTTCTGAATTAAATTCATATTACAGGTGTAAAATTTCAAGATATTATTAAAATGCCTCTCTAAGGAAAAAATGCACAGCCTGATGAATGGAAGATTCAAGAAAAGGTAGATTGAAGGACGTAAAAACTTCCTCCTTTCTGAATGTGTTCTTCAAACTTCATTTTTATTTTTCCCACATCCCTGACTGCACTGATAAAATATCTGTTCACTGAATCTCTCCACCCCGTCGACATTTGGCTTTATGACAACTTTGGGTCTTGCACCAGAACACCAGTGCTTATTGTCTGGAAGACCTTTCGGAAGGCACCAACATTTATTGAGTCTGTGTGGTGCTGTTGTAGAGCTTTACAGACAGCATGTCCTTTAATCCTTACAGAAATTCTCTGAAGTTTTATCACCCTTCTGATGCTCATGGCTCTAAAAATTGTTTTACTGTGGTTTCAACTCACCTTCCTCCTAAAAGAGTATTTCTGACATTAGCATGAAGACATCTTCCCTGGGGACGCTGAAATTTGAAGGTGGAGTCCTTGGGTCTGCATTGTAAACAAACTCCCCAGGTAATTCTGGTAAAGGTGGTCCACAGACCACAGTTTAAGAAACTCTATTTTAATGTTGGTAGATATCTCTTTGTTTGGTATCAAAATGATGGCTGTGTTGGATTTGGTTTTTTTCTTTTTCTTTCATTTTCTTTTTTTAATGTTGTGGGTGGTTCAGAGCTTAAATTAAACTGATTAAAATGAAGTGATCCCCTTACATAGAATATAATTTAAAAATAGAATATCTGTCCTGAAATATGCCTTTAGATGAGACTCCAAAATTTTTATTTTTATCAGCTCATTAGAAAGCCAAACTTCCTTTAGATCTTTCCTTTTCCTTTGAGTCATTCACCAGGTTCTAACGCTAGAAATTCCTCCAGATGTAGTCTGCTTCACTCCTGCCAATATAAGCAGGGCTATACGGAAAGCTCAGTGATTTCTGACAATTTTAGTTAGATATATTACTGGCTGGCTGCATAGGGAATGGGTGAGTAACATACAGCAAATCCATTTGCCTTTCAGTGGATATTGTAACATATTTCAGATTTGGAAGAGATGAACTGGCATTCCCAGATAAAGTACGCTTTTCCCTTCACTTAGCGTTGATCACAATACACAGTGGCAAGTGCAGTGTGGTATGGCACGATGGCTTCATCTCATTTCCCTTTTTTTCCCATAACATCGTAGCATATTCTTTAGATCAAAAACCTGTTATCGATTTATTTTATCCCATCATGTCATCGTGGAAATGGTTGGAGAAGAGCAGTCTGCAGGGCTTTATAGTTTGTAGGTTTCTCAGTTCGTTGGCTACAAGGATTATAGTGACATGACTTTCATCAACACTGACAGATCTTGGGCTGTGTAGATAGAAAGATGATGCTCAGATCACAGAAGGAAACGGCTCAAAGAAAATAAGAGATGAAGTAGCTGTTTTTGAGTAGAAGAACAGTTTCCATACTCAGAAAGTCATTAAGGTAGTATTTTTATTGCAGCATAACTTGACATATACTGAGACTCATGTTTTCTTTATTTCACGATTCTACTTCTCTTCTTCCTTTCAGGTATTATGATCAGATGGTACTTGTGTTCAAACCCTCTTTGAAGTTAGGCAGGGCCATGTGACTTGCTTTGGCATGTGAGCAAAAAAATTGTGTGTGTTGGGCATATTTTTTACCTGTCATTGCCAAGGAGGAAGCTTTTTTAATTTATTAAGCTGTAGTTGATTTACAATATTGTGTTAAATTTGGGTGTACAGCTCCAGATTCTTTTCCATTGTAGATTATTAGGAGATACTGAATATAGTTCCATGTGCTATACAGTAAATCCTTGTTGTTTATCTTTTTTATATATCGTGGTGTGTATCTTTCAATCCCATACTCCTCATGTATCCCTCCCCCTCCCCTTTCCCCTTTGGTATGCACAAATTTGTTTTCTATGTCTGTGAGTCTGTTTCTGTTTTGTAAATAAGTTGATTTGTATTTTTTTTTGTTTCCACATATAAATCATATCATATACTATTCGTCTTTTTCTGCTTGACTTACTTCCCTTAGTACGATAATCTCTAGGTCCATCCATGTTGCTGCAAATGGCAATATTTCATTCTTTTTTATGGCTGAGTAATATTCATATATATGTGTATGTATATATATATATATACCACTTCTTCTTTATCCACTCTTCTGTCAATGGACATTTAGGTTGCTTCCATGTCTTGGCAATTGTAAACAGTGCTGCAGTGAACATTGGGGTGCATGTATCTTTTTGAATTAGAGTTTTCATCTTTTCAGGATATATGCCCAGGAGTGGGATTGCTGGATCATATGGTAACTCTAGTTTTCGTTTTTTAAGGAACCTCTAGACCATTTTCCATAGTGGCTGCACCAATTTACATTCCCATCAACAGTGTAGGAGGGTTCCAAGGAGGAAGCTTTAAATACAAAATCAATGCGAAGCTCTGCTGTGCCTCTTTCTACCTGCCCCAACGATTGTGGAAATAAGTATTCAAGTGGAACCTTCTGAATCTCTTCACTGAGTAGTTATGATGATCAGAACCTCCTTCAAGTCACACTGGATATAGAACCACTTAAAAAAATACATCTTTATGTGTTGAGTGACTGAGATTTGGCAGAGGGTGGTTATACTGCAGCATAATGAGACCTATGATGATTGACACCCATATGTTCTTCGTAATCATTATAAGAATTGGCATTTGGTGTTGCATTGAGCAGAATACATTTGGCGACCTCTAAGGATTAACTGTATGACTTTTAGATTAGTGAAGGTTTTGGAGCCTGCACCACAGGAGGAGCTACTGAAGTATTGAGAGATATTTAGCTTGGAGAAAAGGCTTATGGGAATCTTGGTAAGTGATTTAAACTCATAATGTCCCATCAGATTAAGAAAAAAATAGTATATTAAAATGTGTTTCCTATATTTGCTTAGGGCAGACCTAGACAAATTAGTAGTGTTTATAAAAATATAAACTCAAAGTAAGGGCAAATAATTTTTCTAACAATTACAGATGTCAGAAATCACAATAGAGCATCTTGTGGTATCTTGAGCTTCTCATCAGAGGTATAATTAGGGAAATATCGTATGATCGTGACTCATAGAAACGGTTTAAAATAAAGGTTAGGTGTGTGGGCTCTGGAATGCCTGGGTACAATCGCAGGCTGAACCATTTACTAGGTGAATGATCTTGGGCAAATTACTTAACCTTTCTATGCTTCACTTTCCTCCTGTGTAAAATGGAATTAGTGATGACCGTAGGGATATCTGCCTTAGTCTCACGGTGGGGATTATATGAATGAAATCAAGTGAAATATTGAGAACAGTGCCTGGTACTAGGTAAATCATTAAGAGCTGTTAGTGATTATTATTATAATGTTTCAAAGGGAATTTGTAGATTTTAGATTGGTTAAGAGATAGAATTAGATAAACTCTATAATTTCTTTGAATCCAAGAAACTGTTTTTGGCCCTTGAATAAATATGTCATACGGTAGTTGTAGAAACTAGTTTCTTATAGGTCTCTCATGTTGGACAATCAGTCTAAAAAATGTTGCCATGTGCCTTAGAATTGTGTCAAACTGGAAGGATCATTTTCAGTAAAACAGAATTCACCTGGACTTTTGTTACTGTGGTAGGCAGATTTCTAAGATGACTCCCCAAGATTTTCTACCCTAATCCTAGGGTCTCTGAACCTGTCTTCTTTTCCCATTGTTACTCTGCTCTTGTATTGTTAAATTCGTAGCAAAAGGGATTTTGCATGTGTAATTAAAGTTACTAATCAGTTGACCTTAAGATAGGGCGATGATCAGGGTTGGGTATAACCTAATTATAGGAGCCCTTTTAAGGCAGAGAGTTTTCTTTGGCTAATTGCAAAAGGGAAAGGCAGAGTTTCAAAATATGAGGAAGATGCTACATGAGGGATCTTGCTGTTTGTTGTGATGTTGTGAAGGACCTGAGAGAACTCCCACAGCAAGGAACTGTGCACAGTCTCTGGGATATGAGAGTTGCTTAACAGATGGGGAAAGAGGACCTCATTCCTGCTAACACAGAGAACTGAATTCTGCCAACATCCTAATGTGTTTGGAAATGTTTTTCCTAGAGCTTCAGATTTGAGCATAGTCAGCCAATACTTCGAATGTGAGACTTTGAGGAGAGAACCAAGTTTAGCCATGCTGGACTTCTGACGTAAGGAAAATGTGGGAGAGTGAATGAATCTTGTTTAAGCCACTAAGTTTGCCTTGATTTGTTATGAGGCAATAAAAAATCCAATACAGTTAATAAAAAGGGATAGGGGTGTTGAACTGATTTGGGAAGAGAGTCATTTTTCATACAACAAAAGTTAACCGTACCCCCTGGTTTGGCAAAAGTGTACACAGCTGATGAAAAGGTTTAGTGTAACACACTATAGATGTCTAATTAGACAGAAATGGAAATCACCATTCTATTGAAAAGATTTTTCACAGAATCAAGAGTGATTCGCCACCTGAAAAGACCTTGACCTCTTTTTTTTTTTTTTACATCTTTATTGGAGTATAATTGCTTTACAATGGCGTGTTAGTTTCTGCTTTATAACAAAGTGAATCAGCTATACATATACATATGTTCCCATATCTCTTCCCTCTTGCATCTCCCTCCCTCCCACCCTCCCTATCCCACCCCTCTAGGTGGTCACAAAGCATCGAGCTTATCTCCCTGTGCTATGCGGCTGCTTCCCACTAGCTATCTGTTTTACGTTTGATAGTGTATATATGTCCATGCCTCTCTCTCGCTTTGTCACAGCTTACCCTTCCACCTCCGCATATCCTCAAGTCCATTCTCTACTAGGTCTGTGTCTTTTTTTTTTTTTTTAACATCTTTATTGGGGTATAATTGCTTTACAATGGTGTGTTAGTTTCTGCTTTATAACAAAGTGAATCAGTTATACATATACATATGTTCCCATATCTCTTCCCTCTGCATCTCCCTCCCTCCCACCCTCCCTATCCCACCCCTCTAGGTGGTCACAAAGCACCAAGCTGATCTCCCTGTGCTATGTGGCTGCTTCCCACTAGCTATCTACCTTACATTTGGTAGTGTATATATGTCCATGCCACCCTCTCACTTTGTCACAGCTTACCCTTCCCCCTCCCCATATCCTCAAGTACATTCTCTAGTAGGTTTGTGTCTTTATTCCTGTCTTACCCCTACGTTCTTCATGACATATTTTTTTCTTAAATTCCATATATATGTGTTAGCATACAGCATTTGTCTCTCTTTCTGACTTACTTCACTCTGTATGACAGACTCTAGGTCTATCCACCTCATTACAAATAGCTCAATTTCGTTTCTCTTTATGGCTGAGTAATATTCCATTGTATATATGTACCACATCTTCTTTGTCCATTCATCCGATGATGGACACTTAGGTTGTTTCCACCTCTGGGCTATTGTAAATAGAGCTGCAATGAACATTTTGGTACATGACTCTTTTTGAATTATGGTTTTCTGAGGGTATATGCCCAGTAGTGGGATTGCTGGATCATATGGTAGTTCTATTCGTAGTTTTTTAAGGAACCTCCATACTGTTCTCCATAATGGCTGTACCAATTCACATTCTCACCAGCAGTGCAATAGTGTTCCCTTTTCTACCCACCCTCTCCAGCATTTATTGTTTCTAGATTTTTTGATGATGGCCATTCTGACTGGTGTGAGATGATATCTCATTGTAGTTTTGATTTGCATTTCTCTAATGATTAATGTTGAGCATTCTTTCATGTGTTTGTTGGCAGTCTGTATATCTTCTTTGGAGAAAAACAGAAATATAGATCAATGGAACAGGATAGAAAGCCCAGAGATAAACCCACGCTCATATGGTCACCTTATCTTTGATAAAGGAGGCAGGAATGTACAGTGGAGAAAGGACAGCCTCTTCAATAAGTGGTGCTGGGAAAACTGGACAGGTACATGTGAAAGTATGAGATTAGATCACTCCCTAACACCATACACAAAAATAAGCTCAAAATGGATTAAAGACCTAAATGTAAGGTCAGAAATTGTCAAACTCTTAGAGGAAAACATAGGCAGAACACTGTATGACATAAATCACAGCAAGATCCTTTTTGACCCACCTCCTAGAGAAATGGAAATAGAAACAAAAATAAACAAATGGGACCTAATGAAACTTCAGAGCTTTTGCACAGCAAAGGAAACCATAAACAAGACCAAAAGACAACCCTCAGAATGGGAGAAAATATTTGCAAATGAAGCAACTGACAAAGGATTAATCTCCAAAATTTATAAGCAGCTCATGCAGCTCAATAACAAAAAAGCAAAGACCTTGACCTTTTGACTGTGTTCTGCTGAACCACTTTCCACAAAGACTTGTTCTGTCATTGAAGGCTTGCTTTCTTTTATGTCTTTCATACGTAGAACACTTTCCCCTAAATTGTACTAAGGTTCCTTGTAAATCTAGTTTGAGGAAGCTTTCATATGAAACACCCATTATTTAAAACAAAACCACTGTTTAAGGCTATAAGGGTGCACAATTTTTTTTTAGAACGTTAGCCAGAAATAGCTATGTAACGTGGATTGTCTGTGCTCTCAGTTGACGTCTAGTAAATGTGATAAATGAAAAGATAGATTGACTACTATCGTCAGAATTACATACTGTTTTACATACTTATAAATCTTGGAAGATGAAAGTTTCAAATTAAAATTTAGTTGGAAAAATAAAAAGAATAAAATTTACTTGGCATTGATGGTATGTAGGCTGTATTTAAATTCATTCGGCTTGTGTTAAAATATGGACTGTGCCGGTAAAATATGGTTGCCTCGTTCTGGGAAGACCAGTTTCTTTCAACCAAGAAGACCCCTTAAAATCTAACTACATGAATGCCTAATTTGATAGATCTGAAAAGTAACACAAGTATGAACTGATTTGTCAAAAGTTACTCCATGGCAGATTTAAATTTAAAATTTTAATTTCTTTTAAATTTAGTGTTATTTCTATGGCAGCATTTTGAGTCTTTTTGACCCAGATGTTCTGGTGACACAACTTAGTTAAAAATATGTTCTCTCCTCATTCAGTGACAATGATGTGCCTGGTTTATAGATAAAGTCATTTGGCGTCATGTGGCATTAGGCTCTCACTGAAGTCCTTTATGTGCTGCTAGCCATGTATTCGGGATAAATTCATAGAAATTGACTTATTTCAAAATACTAGTGTTTTGTTTAAGGCTTTCGTTGGGTGAGGGCCTCATTTGTCTTCCGGCAAGATTGTATCAATTTACAGTTTGTGCGAGTCCTAGTCACTTAAAATTTAGCAAAGCAATTTTGCGTTCTTCATGGTTTTCCGATGTCGATTAAAAAACCTCACTGTTTATTGTGTTGCTTAGTCTTATTTCCCCCTATATCCTTTGTGTTTGACAACTGATGGGTCCTTAATAATATTTGCAGAATGGTAATAATAACAACACAAATAAAATAAAAATGAATGCATTATTATAAGGAAAAATATCTGGAAGAATATGGGCAGAGCCATTGATGAAGATTCAGTTGGGTGTGGAACGTGACTGTGAGTAGAGCAGCTGGGGATGTAGAAGGAGTGTGGTATTTTAAATTTCTTCTTAGACCATTTCTGTATTGGTTTCTTCTTTTTTTTTTTTTTCT
The DNA here is from genome assembly GCF_949987515.2 of Delphinus delphis. Taxonomy (NCBI): domain Eukaryota; kingdom Metazoa; phylum Chordata; class Mammalia; order Artiodactyla; family Delphinidae; genus Delphinus; species Delphinus delphis. The sequence continues at coordinate 92,385,068 of NC_082690.1, read as the reverse complement.
TTTTTTTTTCAGTGAGCTCATTTGAAAAGTTACCCTTTGGAAATATTATGACCATGAAATAGAAGGAAAAGTAAGTCCCATATACTATATGGAGGACTTGTTAACATGCATAATTTTCTTTTAATTTCCACTAACCATTTGAAATAGATAATATTCTTCTCATTTTGAAGATGAGAAAGCAGTGGCTTAACAAGTTTAAATGCCTTGTTCCAAGACAAATAGCTGTGCAGCAAGGAAACTGCAAGTGAACTCAGGTTTGCCTGATCTAGACTAATTTGCAGTGGATCTGGGAGTTTGATACAGAAACCTATGTTCTTTCCCCTGTGCTAAGCTGTCTATCAGGAGGGTGGTGAGCTGACTTCTGAGATCAAGATGTCTGTGTACAGAAAAGGGAACTGTTGGCTCCTTTGCAGAATCCCAGTTCTAAAGTTAATGAGTTCGAGTGTCTGGGAGAACGGGCTTCCCACAAGGTCACACCACGGGAGTCAGTGATTTCTGACTGCATATCCAGTGCAGTTCCTTGCCAGTTCTCTTGGAAGCAGGCTTGTGGTTTCATTTCCTACTGACAAGGACAAATTCCAGAATCTGATTTCAAGTGCATGAATGAGGAAAAAAAAGAATGCTGGTGAATTCTCATATACAGTGGCTGCCGCCTTTCAAAAGTAACTGTCTGCTTTCTTTTCTGAATAGCAGTAGCTTTGCTTCTTACAATAAATGGCAGAGATACAGTGATGGAGATTTAGCAAAGTATAGTTCTGATGAGAAGGTAAGGGAATAGAAAACAATACTCTAAATATAGGGAGTCCTTCAAGATGAACCAGCATGTAAAATCCATAATTCACAGTCCAATGGAACTGAAGTTTCAAGAAATGAGACTCGAAATCCTTAGAATAAACTGTTTGATTTCTGTAGATAATGTATCAAAATAGAGGTAATAAAAAGAAATTGCACAAATTATCCTAAAAGCCTGCTTTTTAAAATATTGAAATATTTGAATCAGTTACTATTGCATTGGACAATAAAAAAGAATACATTGACTCTCATAATGGGAAAGTCCAAAAGTAGGGTGGGCTCCATGTCTAATTGGTTTAATCAGCCATACCATAGCGTTTCTTTCTGTCTGTTTTCTCTGTCATTCAGAGATCCTTCATCATTCAATGACTATCTGCCCTCATGGTTGAAGAATTTCTGTTAGCTACAATATGTGATGTAGATTTCTAGACTGTCTTAGGTCACATATACATTCCTGAGCTGATTACTTTTGCCAGGGACATTCCCCTGGAGCTGGACGTGAGGTCCATTGCCCCTGAAAATCCTAGGCTCTAAAATGTACAGAAGTTCCATAATAAAATCTCAAGGTATTATTTAAGGGAAAAGAAGAAATACTTTCTGGGTAGGCATTAAAAAAATGATAGTTCAAAATAAGTATATTAAATGAATGTTGTATCTTAGCGGTACAGTTTACAAAGAAGGTCCAGCTCCATGAAATACCTGTTTGTTGAGCTCTTAAGTGGGTGTAGAGACACGGTATGTAAATGTGTGTAGAGAAATTTTCTCTAAATATTATAATTACTTTCTAAGGTATGTTTGTTTCCTCCTTTCAGCTATCTCTTTCCGTTTAACAAATTAACTCAACACTAAGTGGTTTAAACCAGCAATAGACATTCATTATCTCCCATGTCTGTGGGTAAGGAATTAAGGGCAGCTTAGATGGGTAGTTCTGGCTGGGGGCTTTCTCATGAAGTTGGATAGGGTTGCATTCATCTGAAGTCTTGACTGGGGTTGGAGGACCTATTTGCATAATGGCTCAGGCACATGGCTGGCTTGACTAGAATTGAAGAATCCACGTCTATGGTGGCTTACTCACATGGCTTATGAGTTGGTTTTGGTGGTTGACAGGCACCTCAGTTCCTCTCCAAGAGTTATTCCCTGGAGCTATTTAAGTGGCCTCAGGACATGGCAGCTGACTTTCTTCAAAGTAAGTGATTCAAGCAGGCAAAAGGGAAACTTCAAAGTATTTTATGACCAAACCTCCAAAATACCCCAGAAGCACTTTTGTAATGTCCTAGTCAACCCTATTTACTGTTGAAGGGTTCTACTCAAGGCCATGAGCCAGGAAATGAGGATCATTGGGGGCCATCTTAAAGACTGACAACCAAATGTAAATATTGCTGTCCCCAACTTAGAGATAAAAACGACAGGCTCAGGTGCTCCAAGATCACAGATAATTTCAGTGCACAATGTTCTCACCACTAAACTAACGGAGCCAGCACCATTTGCTCCAAAGCTCATTCTTCTTCTATTAGAAATTCTCATTTCATCTTCCACAAAACTAAGATATGTGGAACGACCATAATTGGCCTTAGTTTACACATGATGAATTCCTATTGGTAAGACTTCATTTGGTAAAATGAGTTGCCCAAGATCATTCATATTTTGGCAAACTGTAGACGCAGGTGACCATCAGGACATATACACCAAGTATTAATAGTTTAAAAATGTTTTTGAGGTGAGTGTTCCAGTAAAGTTAAAATTCAGCTAGTTTTATACTATAGCTGGGATCTTGTCTTTTATCATAGTTTTTATACAAATAGCTCAAAAGTGCCTCTCAAACTTAATTGCAATCCTGGGTCTCTTTATAATGGTACCAAAGAGCAGTGTATTATACAGTCTGTTATTTTTAAAAATTACCATTATTATCTCGACCTAGAGGTGTAATTATAAACTTTAGTGTGTGTGTGTGTGTGTGTGTGTGTGTGTGTGTGTGTGTGTGTATATATATATGTGTGTGTATATATAGTTATATAACTATATATAGTTATGTAATCCTCTCTCTCTACATATGTATATATATGTGTGTGTGTATATATATGTATATATGTACATACACAGCTAGTGCTGTTCCTAGAACATATTAAGTATTCAATAAATATATTATTATAATCATTATTTTACTATTACCTTAGAGTCTAAATTTAACTGTATATTTAATATATGCAATGAAACTAAATTGTAAGCATTCAAGCAAGGAAGGGTTTAGAAATCTGGTAGAGATAGCTGAAAGGAGGAAACAAACATACCTTAGAAAGTAGAGTTGGTAGGATAAATTCAGAATTAACCCTATATCTTTTCTTCTCTTTACTGTATATTTTAAACATTTACTCCTCCTTTCCCTGCTCCTACCCACAACCAATTCCCAAGAATCTTGGGCTTCAAAGAAGGAAATATTTATTAAGGCATTGATGTCCCATAGACCTGTCTCCCTAAAAATATTCATATAGTTGAAAGACAATCAAGGAAAGAAAACTCCTTTATATAAAGAAAATAGAGAATGTGACAGTTTCTGGCTAATGATGGCATTGTAAGAAAAAGAATCACAGCAGTTATTCAGAGGTGGGAGACTCTCCCTTGTACTTAACAGACCACTGAACAATTAATCAAATTTTTAGGCATATGGTAAGAACTGTTTGGATTACAGAATGAATCTCAAATACACCATTTCCTAAACCAGATGATTTGTATTCTTTAACTGTACAGATCTTCCTTGAGTCATGATGGGGTTATGTCCCAGTAAACCCACTGTAAGTTGAAAATATCATAAGTCAAAAATACATTTTTACACCTAACGTACCAACCATCATAGCTTAGTCTAGCCTACCTTAAACATGCTCAGAACACTTATATCAGCCTCCCCTGGGGCAGAATCATCTAACATGAACCTATTTTATAGTAAAGTGTTGAATATCTCATGCAATTTACTGAATACTCTAATGAAAGTGAAAAACAGAATGGTTGTCTGGATATAGTGTGTTGGTTGTTTACCTTTATAATCACATGGTGACTGGGAACTGTGGCTCACTGGCACTGCCCAACATCACAAGAGAGTATGGTTGCAGAAACTACATATTGCTAGCAGAAAAGAGCAAAATTCAGAATTCAAAGTATGGTTTCCGCTGAGTGCATACTGCTTTTGTACCATGATTAACTTTGAAGCATGGTAAGTGGAGTCATCATAAGTTGGGGATCGTCTGTATTAGAGTATTAAAGTCCATTTATTAATAATAGTAATAAAATTAATAGTAACATTAATAGGGCCAAGTAAAGGCTCTTTAACAATGCTTTATACATGAGTGTGTTCTAAGCACTATCTCTGTCGCTGAACAGCTATGGCTGTGTCAGTGAGCACTGTCTTGGGAGTGGCAGACAAAACATACCTAATAATATTCAACATACACCTTGTGTTCCTTGCTGGCAGAGTGCTGATTTGGTTCAGGTGTCCATCCCCCAGTGTGTTCAGAGTGTGACCCTTCCTAGCCACAGAGTTAAACCAAATATTGTGGTTTAGTTTCCTTGCTAGTGTCATGATCCCATTCTAGACAAAGTGACCCTAGAAGACATCTAGTGGGAAGGCTTTTGTTAATGATTTCCTTCCTAAATTCAAGTTAACACATTGAAAACACTATTATTTGCTGGACATTGTTGGTTCTCCTTATGCCAATTTCAGCCATGAGGAAACAGCATTGACGTGTTAAAGAGGGCAAAGTAGAAGGATGGAAAACTCTCTTGTCCCTGAATGCACTTCATAAATTCTGAATTTAATCAGTCCTGCACTTGGCCTACTGTCAGTGGGATGAACTGAAAGACAAGAGGTCTGTATATCTGTGATTCCTGAGACATACTTATCCAGAGCCCCCAAGGTATTCTCTGGCTTTACTGCTAAAGCTCTATAAGCTCAAAAAGGGAGGTCAAGCTAGTTACTGCCTTTATCATGGTGTATTGGTTCAGGACCATTGCAAAATGGCCCCCAAATGGACTTGGTATAAGGAAGGTCAGACAAGTTGAGATGTTTGACATGGACTCAGATCAATGGAAGTGTTCCATAGACACTTTTTTAAAAAAGAAAAGAAAACCCCAATCCAGGTTCTTTCTTTGAGAAATATAAATGTGGGACCCAAGGCTGCTATATCTAAGGAAGCCCAACATTTCCCTTTCTTACTACTTGAGAAACTGCTTCCCATCTCAAATTTGGGAGAACTGGGATCCAGGGAGACTGTGGAAGTCATGAATCGGTGTCCCGTTCTATTTCATGTTTTGATTATCGTAGTACATGCTTCTGTTGTGTCCTTGACATAATGAGGGACATGAATTGTGGTGCAATACAGAAAACCCATCTGGATGCCATAATAATTGCTAATATTTATTGAACCAAGGTCACATTATGCCAGGCACAGGTCTCATCAATTCATATGTATTTAAATCAAAATCTTTACAGAGTGAAAGTAAGGACACAGAGATATTAAGCACATTTCTTAAGATCACTACTACAGGCTTCATGCTTTTGCCCCTCCCCTCCCAAATTCATATGCTGAAACCTAATCTTCATTGTGACAGTATTTGGAGTTAGGGCATTAGGAGGTGATTTGGTCAGGAAGGTGGGACCCTTATGAATGGGATTAGTGCCCTTGAAAAAGAGACCCCAGAGAGCTCCCTTGCTCCTTCCACCATGTGAAAACACAGTGGGAAGACTGCCAGCTGTGAACTAGGAGGTGAGTTCTCACCAGACACTGAATCTGTTGTCTCCTTGATCTTGGACTTTTCAGCATCTAGAGCTGTGGGAAATAAAGTTCTGTTGTTTATAAGCTACCCAATCTGTGGTTTTCTGTTATTGCAGCTCAAATGGACAAAGACAGTCACACACTGAGTAAGTAGCACATCTAGGATTTGAAGGCAGTTTGCTCCATAATCTGAATTCCCAGACATTACTCTGGATCGGTATATACTGTCTAGCACTGCCCACCGTGCTAACGTAAAACTGTTCTGTTGGCAGAGCTCATAGATCTGGAAAGGTTTAACCTTTTCATTCTTAGGAAGACATATTTGAAAGTCTCAGGGGAAGTGAAAGCTGGCTCCCAGGCAGGGTGATTGGTAGAGTTTTAAAGGGCTTAGAGATACATTGAACCATTTAAGAGATTATAACATCTAGAAACTTAGGCAGAGGGTATGGAAAATATCGAAACCCAAGAAAGAGACATAAGCAGCCTTCGGGTAGTTCCTGGGCATTCACTTAGCCAAGAAAAATGAAATGAAACTGGTCTTCTGTATTGACAGAGAGGCATGAGTTTTAAAGCTTTAGTTAAGAAGTGTGTCAGTCTTTGAGTTGTTCCTGCCTCAGTAGATAGCTGCCTTCTAATTCCAGCATCTTCCTGAGACAGTAAAGATAATGTGGGATAGTATCCCCAGACTTATGCTATAATTAAGAAATGGAAACCCATACTTCCAGACTGTCACAAAAGAGGGAAACGTAGGGATGGGCAACACATGAGATCTACGACATATGACAGGAAAAATAAAAGGCTTAAAAGCCTGTTTAGGATAACTCTTATAGCCTTATGTTATATGCTCTGCGTTTGCTAATACAATTTAACATCATTTAGTAAGTGATTTATTCTAGTTGGTAAAATAATGAGAAAGAATTGGATCACTGCCTCTACAAAGAATTTCTCTGAGTTTAGACAGGCGATTGAACTCCCAAATGCCAAAATATATTCCCTGGTTAACAGTCACCACAAAATGGCTGACTTTACACATGAGTTGTTAATAATACTTAATAAGTACATGGAGCGTGTATTTTATGCTCTAATTGAAAAATACAGAAAAGAAGGTCGATTTATCTTTATAGAAAGTTTATGTGATCTAACTAAAACACATTAACTACCGAAGATCATAAAACAGTGTTTTGCCTTTTTTTCCTTTTTAATTTGTTCCCATTTGTTTTAATAAAATGATGGGGAAGCCTGAATGGCATTTCTTTCTTTTGGTTTCTGCAAGCAGTGTGACATATCAAAACCAAAACGCATACAATGGAAATGAGTGTGCAGCTCTCAGCCCCATTAGCTCTGAGAACTGATTCCTCGATTGATCATGCTTTCAATGAGCCTTCAGAATCCCCATCCAAACTGAATTTTTAAAAAATGCGATCCGAGGCATGGTGAAGCTTTGTTGCCTGATGTCATAAGCAGATCTACAAGCGGAATTGGAGAAAGCTGCTAGACTCTGCGTTATTTTATGCGGCTCCAGGACTGAGTTCCTTTGATTTCTCACTAAGACTGGATGGGAATCAAATGCCCAGTCACCTGGCTACCATTAGAAATAGCACTCCTGGACTGTGCTTGTTACAGTGTTACATTGTCTCTTAAATTTACCTACAGCTTATCTCCAAAGTAAAAAAAAAAAAAAAAATATATATATATATATATTTATAGAACCTATGTACTAAAGGTTTTACAGGACAGATACAACATTGTTTAGATAGTATACAGAGTTATATTTCAAATTTTATCTGCATCTTTAAATGGAAAATATTTTAAGTCTGTGGCAAATATATAAAGGCATGAACACGATGTTGGTTGTTTCTTTTGATAGTGGTGTTTTTCCACTTCTTACATTGTTTTTTCTAGACTGGTTGCTATGAATGCTTTAGTAAAAATTTCTGATGTTTAACATAAGGTCAGATAAATATTCCTTGCTAATAATACTAACATTTATCAATAACTTGTTAAGTGTCAACTGTTCTTCTAAACACTTAAATAATTTAATATTTTCACAATAAACCTAGGAGGTATGTACTATAATTTACTTGGTTGATGGTTGAGTAAACTGAGTCAAAGACCTTGCTTAGAACTTAAGAAACTTGATCGAGATCCTATAACAAATAAATGGTGGAGATGGGAATTGAACCCAGGCACTCCAACTCCTAAATCCAGCCTCTAGCCCTACTCACACAACTTCTATGCAGAGAGAGAAGAGCTGAGAGTCTGAGACATTCATTAAGTTTGTCTTATGTGTCACCCTGAGCCAGACACAAATGATGTAATAGTTAAAACTCTTCTGGAAGCATTTGCTCTCTGACTGTGGTCTCTGTAACACGTAATGTGATCAGAAAACAATATTTAAGATGAGATGTGTAGCTCGACCAATACAAAGGAGAGCCAAATGATCTTCTCCCTTATTCTAGCCACCATGCCTCTGTCAATAGGGCTCCAATTTGCATTAGGCTTTTTGCTGATACTAGTGACTCAAATAAGACTATGGTCATCTGAAACCTTAAAGTCTCCCCATTTGGAGGAAATGAGAGAGGAAACTTATTGAGATGGAGGGATGAAAAAAGCTCTAGAGAAAAAACAGGAAGATTTTAAAGGACAGGTAGGAGATCAACACATGGTTGGAACAAAGAGGAGCAGTTTGAGGGCGTAAGAAGGGTACAGTGTGATGGTCAAAAAGAGACAGTAACTAAGCTTGTCAAGGCTATATTTTCCCAGGTGCATTCATCTGCTAAAAGTAAGGGAGCTCAGAGTGCATTTGGGGTTTTGAAGTGTGTGTGATTTTTTTTTTAAACTGCTGTGGAAAATTATGAGGGGTCAACATATTGGTCTTTATTTATAATTTCTGTATGTTTCAATGCAGTTGCCACAGAAACCCTGTCATCTGGTACCACACCTCAATTCAGATTTGACAGTCGGAGTGTGGGTACAGTGTGCACACGAGTGTTAATTAATTTCATGCCGATCAGTGTAATGTGGAAATAGTCTGAGTGTAACCCATGTTCCTCTGATCCTTATCCCCGCTAAGTACTTCTGAAAGTACCCAGGGAGTGTCTCCTGTGTGCTCAAAAAGGAAATCAGTCAGAGATCACAGAGCATCTGTTGTTTCCTTTGCCTCTTCCAGCCTTCTTTGTGAATGGCCACTGCCGCTTCCTTTGGTGAATGAGCCCTTCCTCTCAACGGACATGCAACTAACACAGTCCACTGGGCTGTGCAGCTCATGTGCCTTCAGGGAACACCACCCCCACTGGTGCCATTGTCACCGCAGGCTGCCTTGCTCTCCCACTGCACTGTCAATCACAGCCACTTCTATGAGGCTACCTTGTCCTCCAGGTACCAGTGCCACCCGTCAGCCCAGCTGAGTCCTGCAGCAGCTGGGGCATAGGAGCCCAGGTTTGTGTTGTAAAGTTAGAGATGTACCTCTACGCTTTCTGTGCATTTCCTGTGCTGTTTGCATTTGCCCCAGTGTCTTCCGTGAAACAACTCTTTTCAGATTTTGTTATAACAGCCCTTTGCACTCCAGAAAACTGAAGCCTAAATATAGAAGGGGTCTGGGCTGGAGGATAAATCCTAGTGACCCTCATACACTTAGAATATCTCTTCCCCTCTGAATGCCTATGGTTTTAATATTGCCCCCAGCTTGTAGTTCCTGGTTCCGCTTCTTTTAGAGTCCATTTTGTTTAGTTTTGTTTTCAAGGACACTTCTAAGTCTTTTATTTATTTATTTATTTATTTATTTATTTAATTTATATTTTTTTGACCACGCTGCGTGGCTTGTGAGATCTTAGTTCCCCGACCAGGGATTGAACCTGGGCCCTCAGCAGTGAAAGCGTGCAGTCTTAACCCCTGGACTTCCGGGGAATTCCCCACTTCTCCGTCTTTAATGTGAATAGACTTCTTATGGACCCATCTACCAGTTAGACAGACTTGTCGCAACTACCTCAGCAGTGAACATGACCTTGGCTCAGCCTGGAACTCACGCTGCATGATGTCATATTATATTGTTTGCCTCGTGCTGCTTAGGAAAAGATATGCCAGAAAGAAAGGTCAGTCCCTTGTTCTGTTAATACTGTTGCCGAAATTCAGCCTCTGTACACTGGTGCCGGATTAAATCTCAGAGACAGAGTTTTGGGTGAAGTAGAAAGAAATAGCTTTATTGCTTTGCCAGGCAAAGGGGGGCCACAGCAGGCTAGTGCCCTCAAGACTGTGTGCCCAGCCCTGGAGCAGGTGGTGAGGCATCTCATAGTGTTTAAGGAGCAGGGCGTGGTCAGCTCGTGGACCTTCTTCTGATTGGTCGGTGGTGAGGTAATCAGGAGTCAGCATCATCAACCTTCTGGTTCCAGCTGGTCTGGAGTCTATGCGAGCTTGTGGGCAGCAGACAGTTAACTTCTCCCACCTGGGGGGGGGTGGTTTCAGTAACTACAAAACATCTCAAAGGACATGGCTCAGAATATTATCTATAGTCCATGAGGAGGAACTAAAGGTCCTTGACTTTGTTTAATGGCTAATGTATTATTATTTTGTCTTACTTGACTGTTTTCCTTTCTTTCTTCATGTCCTTACTTCTCTGATTAAATTTATTCTTTGACTGAAGTTTTTCTGTAGACAAAAGGCAGGCCGAGGACATGGGTGGAGTCTCTTCTGGGAAAGCCTCATAGGGTCCTGCTTGGTTACAGGTTTTTATAATCTGTCCCCAGGTACTTATAGGCCCTGAAAAATATATCTGAGCACTCCCCTGAGATTTGGCCTTTGGAAGTTACTTCTGTAACTTGACAATTATTTGGGATCCACAAGCTGCCTTTGGTGAAGGAGGTGAACAGCAACTTTAATTCTCTCTCCCAGGCCTGGTCTATATCAATACTATTTATTCAAGGTCAGTGTTGTGGGAAGTTCCTGTTGCCTAATTGCTTATCACTGAACACCCATGTTAGTCTCCTGTAGGTCATAAGGATCCCGTGATTCTTGCAGAAGGATGTAGGTCTGTATGTGGGTGGTGGGACACAGGCCTCTGTCTCTGTTCAGCCTGTGCATGAGCACCGAGGGCCCTCAGGGTTACTACAACATTCCTCGTGATGCCCTCCTAGTTAGGAAATCTTCCTATTTTCATTTCACCTTTTTGAGTCCCATGAGAAAGGTGTGGGGTCTGAGCTCCTAAATTAGAGTCGTGTTTTAAATAAAGGGGGGAAGGGGGAGTGGAAAGCCATTTCCACTCTGAAGAATTTCAGATGGTGCCTCCTATTGTTGCTGGTCTTTAAGACGCATGTGGGAAAAGCGGAGGGTTTGTGGAAGGGTGGCTGCTCTCCCAGACACAGAGGCCACGCACAGAGTCGGTTGATAATGAGATTCTGCACTGTCCATTCATATTTCTTTTCCACCTGTCCGCACAATGGTGTCTGTTTGCTCAGCCCACATGCAACAAGGCTGTGTTTGTAAGTAAGGGCCCATTCATTGGCTGTCTATTTAGAAGTCTTGACAGAAAATCCCGTGAAAAGCTCCTCAATTCAAATTCCTCTTTAATGACTTGCTTCATTCACCAGAGATGGCTGGGGGAGGGTGCTGGGACTTGACTTCTTCCACTATGGGAGACAAGAAAGCATTTTTTATAAAGCTCCTGACGTGTCATGATTATTAAACAATAAGTAAGTCATGCTAAACGATTGAATCTGAGGGAGAAATCTCTCTCTCTCTTTTTTTTAATAAAAACTTTAGTTCACAAAATATGTAGTCTCTAATAATCAGTGGTGTTCTCAGTTTGAAAAATTTCGTTGCTCTCTGTGCCTTCCTTTTGGCTTCCCCTTTCCCCACCCACAGGATTGGTCAGTTGCTTGATTCGTTCTCCCGGGATGAGTTTAAATATTACACTGGGAAAGAGTGGCATTTGGAGTAACTCTTGTTAACAAAGCCAAAGGACAATTACAATTATCCAGATTCTATGGCTTGTGTTGTAGTTTTGTTAGTTGAGGTATACAGAGCATGGGAGAATATCTCTTTGTGTATTGGTTCTCTTTCTGTATTCCTTCTTAGTTTGTAGAAGAAGTAGATTTGGTGCTGTTGGGGAAGATGAAATTTTTCTCTACCCTTTTAGGCTCTTCTGCTTCGTCTAAGAATTAAATTGACAAGGGACAGATTAATAGGAGAAAATCAAACAAAAGTTTAATAACACGTATACACGGGAGAGACCCAGGAAAACTGAGTAACTCACCAAAATGGCTGAAACCCTCACCTAAAATACCATCTTTAGTTAAAGACGCAAGATGTTAGGGGTAGTGGTTTGGGACTTCAAAGGGGAGGAAGCCAATTCACGTGGAGGTAGAAAGCAAATGTTTGCTAAATAAACGTTTTGGTAAATAAATGCAGATATCTCCGGTGATAGCTGTATTCTAGGAACAGGCCCTCTATCTAAATGCTTTTAGGCAGTTGGGGAGGAAGGTCAAGGTTTCTTCTAGAGTAATTTGGGCCTTGATTGTTTTCACCTTGACATAATCTGCATGCCAAAGAGACATTTTGGGGTGGCAAGTTTTGCTCCCTTACCATACTAGGTAATCAACTACCCAGACATTCCCTAATAAGTGCATGATATATGAGGTCGTCACAGTAGATAGAGTAAAACATGAGGTTTTCTAAGGCTGGTTCCAGGTATTACTTTCCTTGAGTAACTTTGTTCAGACTCACTCACTCGGGGTTAAAGGATTTTCCCATAGATCTCTTTAACATCTTGTACATCCTCTTTCCTGTCTCTCATCACGGTCAGGAATGACACTTCATTCTTGAATTTTCTCCTGTTAGAACGCACCATCCATGAGTTCAGGGACTGTATCTGACACATTCGCTGCTGGATCCTCTCTACCCAAAACAGCACATGGCATGTAGTACATGCCCAGTGAGTACTTCTCCAGTGAATGAATGACTCACAGTCTGCCACTCTTTATGTTTGTACAGAGTCCCTTACAAGAATTTCCCTAAGAGAAATAGAGAATAAATTAAAGAACACACAGTGAAATCTCAATTTGCCGTTAAAATGTTTTGCTTTTGTCTTTGTTTTCCAACATTAAACCTGCGTAAGAGAGATGCTAAGTGATGAAGGTGAGACAAAGATGCCACCAGCTTTCTGCCCTCAATGACCTTAGAAACTAGTAGTGGTGATAGAAAAAGTAGAAATGTTAGGAGTTATAAAAGAGAGAGAAACAAAGTGCTCTGGAATTTCAGACAAGAGAAAGTTTATGTTCAGCTCTGGGAATCAGGAAGTTTTCATGAAGAAGCTTCTAGGGTGAAGTGAGGTTTGTGCCTCAAGCACAAAATTTAAGGGGAGGCCAAACATCTCAGTAATCGAGATCAGTAATATTTTAATACGATATTTTACAAGATCAATATTAAAAGCAAAAATACCATGAGGAACAAAATATGAAAATTAAATTAAAGTGTTACTGATTTGTTCTTTTGTCTCAGGCTCCATTATGAATATTAAGTAGATGAACATTTTGCAAACAGATTCTTAGGAGAGTTGACCACCAGCATGGAAGAGGGAAAGAAAAGATGTCTTGGGGAACCAGGAGTGGCCTGATTTGACCAAACAAAGGAAAACGTAGTGGATGATAGTGATATTCTAGGTCACAAATCGAAGATTTAGGTCACAAATGTAGGATAAGACTATAAACTATGAACAGCCTAGTACATCTGGCTCAAAATTTGGCATTTTTATTTAAACGGTGGGAAGCTGTTGAAGATTTTTGAGAAGAGAAAGTGATATTATATTAAAAAAATAATAAATGCACTATCAAAAGTCCTATAGGAAGTTTAATCTGCCGACAGGATGGAGATCTCTTCCGTTGTTCTTGTCCCTTTGTTTAACAGGCAATTTATCAGAAGGTTGCATCAATCTGTGCCCTTTGATGAGCATCAAATTCAAAACCAGAGTTTGTCATTTGATCTGAATACTCACTGGCTTAGTTTATTTGTCCTATGCTACAATAAGGATGAAAATGCTGGAGAAACCATATCCTCACTGAGAGAGCACTAATTAGACCTAATTAGACAATACTTAAACAGCACTGCTGGAAGCTTCTTCTATCTCTCTGGCTTTTGATCTTGTATGACTGAGCAGTTGCCCTTTCCTTATTTCTGAATGATGCATTTATTCTCCAGGACATATCGATGGTTTCAGTAAGGTGACAGTCCACTCTTTCTTCTAAGACATTTGTCTGCTTTAGGTGCCGTCCTATTTCCTTTATAATCTACTATGTGTTTATTTCTAAGTTTAACTCTGAGAAGGCTGACATTTTTCCCTAATTTCCAAGTTTTGAGTCACTCTACTGTCAAACACTATTTAAATTGATTTTGGTTGAATATAACAGTGTTTTCCTAAGTGCAGTAGTGAAATGGAAAGTACATTATAGCATGGGGTCAAGGCTGAATTTTCTGAACTTGGGAGGAGTAAAAGGGCATGATGTCTGCAAGTTAGTCTCAAATGGTTTACCCAAAACAAATAACCACAAATAAATAAAAATAATGGTAGAGAGTAAAAGTAGTAGAAATGAACAATGTAGAGTAAAAAATTGGGAGAGCCGAAGTGTCAAATGCCAACAATTGGTGAAATCTAGGTGAAAAACATAGAGAAGCTTATATCTTGTCTTTCAAATTTCCTATAAACGACCAAAGACAGAGGAGAACTAGGCTGTCCAAAGAGATTTGTGATTAAATTAGAAACTCTCTCATCTGATCAAAGTGGGAACAATTTTTGGCCTGTTAAAGAAATTGGTGAGAGGAGGGAATTATTAAAAAAAAAAAATTGTTTAGCACCCAACATCAAAGGCATCCCTTGACTAATCTCTTATTAGGGACCATGACTTTTCTTGGAGTTTCCTTACACTGCTTAGAGTTCTGAGTCATCGTGCTTGCATAATATAATATTTCATTCTCTTTTCAGCTTCTCTAAACTAGAGGTAGCATTTTAGAAAAAGAAAAACTTTCAAAGCAATTTGAGTGCAAATCGCATCTGCTTAATTACCTTTTATGATTTTTCTCTCCACTTTTTATGGTTTTCTCACCCCCATCAACTTGACAAGGCTTTTAGAGACTCAGCAAGATCAAGTCTTAACAAAGCATTCAATTCGATTTTCATATAAATGGGAGTTCTTTTTTTTCTTCACACATTTCATCCGTTTATATAATATTTAAAATCTCATTCATATTTAATAGTCATTAAATCCCATAATTACAATAAAAAGTACATAAGTGTAGAAAACAATACAGCTGGCACTTGGCAAGCGAGCATCTCAGTTCCCGGAGCAGAGGTCACAGCAGCAAGCGCATAGTGTGTAGGCATGGGCAGTACACGGTAGAGAGAAATGAGAATACCAACTAATCCAGAAGTTCCATTGAGGGCATTTAAGAGGGTTTCTACTGCATTCTAATTTTGTGTTAATATCCAACATTTTTAAAATCAATTTTTAAGTTAAATTGTGGATCTTCAATGAAGATCTATTACATAATTCAAGTTCTTCCTCCCTATCATTTTCTGTCTCTCCTTTGATCCCCCTCCCCAGATCCCCCGCACCCCCTCGCCAACAAATGCACAGATTGGGGACGGGGAAATTGAATTCTACTTGAGATATACCAGTGGTATCTTTTATATGAATGTTAAAGGGGGAGAAAAGCACTGATATACTGGGGCTTTTTAAGGCAAGAGTGCAAGCAAAACTTACTGATTAGGTACCTGATAAGTGACCCCTTTGTATCAGTTGAGACAGTTGAGAAATTCTAGTCAGCTTTGGGTGACTGGTGATGCTGATGGGGAGTGTGGTGTTGGGGCAAGTGATAGAGGAATTCATAAAGAGGAATTCCCAAGCCCCTAAGCCACTCTCCTCCTTGAAGATCTGCAGACTCAGAAAAGGCAAGGCAAGAGACATGGAAAGAACCCAAGAATTGTTCATGAAAATTGATGTAACATTCCAAAGTCATTGGACAGGGGATATCATTGTTAGATTTCAGTGAACAATGATAAAATCTGTGATTCAGGGACTGTGAGAAGTTTTGATTTCTTGCTTTTGAGAGAGACCTAGGATTCACAGGAAAAAAAAAAAATGACATCTATTCTCCAAGGACCTGAGTGAAAAAGAAATGGACTGAGCCCATGGGAGGAAGTCAAATAAGTTTATACAAACATCAAGTGAAATTAGTCAACATTTTGGAGAAGGTTCCAATGTGTTAAGACTTGATGAACCATTAAGTTTCATACTGGGTGTTTCTAATGAAGTTCTCCCGCAAATAAATGTATCCCCACAAAATTTAACCTTCCGTTAAAACTGCAAAGAAAGTGTTAGAAATGGTTTCTCTATGACTCTTCAAAGTCTCAACACTGAATTCCAATTCATCATGTATTCCCTACTCTCACTGTTTCATTTATCTGTTAACCGGTTTTGTCCATGTTCCCATTATTTTAGGCAAAATTATTATTTTTTGTCCCACCTAATATAAAAGGGCTTCTCAGAACTGTGAATGCATTACGTCCTTGGGAAACTTGTTCCATTTCCAAATAAATTCAATGAAAACACTGTTCTTACCTGAATGAACCAGAATCTGCTTTCCTATATTTATTACCCATCAGTCCTGCTGCTCTTGGTGCCAAAAAAATAGTTTATTTCTCTTTTATGTGAGTCTCTCAAATATATGAAGAGTTATCAAGTTCCCATAAACATATTCTCGTTGTCTTTGAAAGAAAAAAATTTTTTTTTTCTGGAAAATTTAAGTCCTTTGACAAACAGCATTAAGTTATTTGAAGAATTCAATATTCATTGTTTGAAATATTTATTTTCTATTCAGCCTGTCTTTGCATATTTTTAAATGCTTTTATATTTCTAAATTTATTATGGACCAAGAACTGACTTTATTTTTCAAAATGCTTTCTCTCCTCATCTTGGTGATCCTGTTTCTCCTTTTACTTTTATGTAATAAATCAAAGAACTGATGATCTTTTGATGATAGGCTATGGACTATCTGAATATAGCAGCTACTAGAAAGTCTCTAAGATGCTATGACATTTTGAGGTAGTTCAACTGGGTAAGGAAATTAAGACTAATGAGGTAGATTTCAAGTGCGGTTGTTGCAAAATGGGTGAAGCAAAGTTATGCAAGTTTTGTCGCAATATAATCTTAATGGAAATAACTCTGTACTTGCTTAGCATTATAAGAAAGTCTGATATTCTTATTCTTATTTTTTATTTTATTTATTTTTGCGGCACGCAGGCCTCTCGCTGTCGTGGCCTCTCCCGCTGCGGAGCACAGGCTCTGGACGCGCAGGCTCAGTGGCCATGGTTCACGGGCCCAGTCGCTCCGCGGCATGTGGGATCCTCCCAGACCGGGGCACGCACCCGTGTCCCCTGCATCGGCAGGCAGACTCTCAACCACTGCGCCACCAGGGAAGCCCTATTTCACTGCTTTTAAGTGGTTCTGGGAGATAATAAAAAAATCAATTGAGAACAGAAATATTATCTGTATTTTATTTTTGTCTTGTTATTGGGGAGCTATGTATTAAAAAAGAGAAAGAATCACTTGGATTGATGTAAAGTGGACAGATACTTCCTGTGTGTACAATATTGTCTACACAATTTCTATTCCTGCTTCTACCTCATCAATGCAGTAATGATTTTGTTTATATCACAGGTGGCAATGATCCAGCTTAAAAACAACAGCAACTCATTTTTCAGTCTTTCATGCCTGTAAGTACGGTCATGTGGCACATTGGCCAATGCAATATAGAAAGAAATCCCTGGAGAGCATGCCCTCTGGAATTAAAAGGAGAAAAAAAAAAGTCTTGCTAGTGGAAGGACTTTTTCCCTTCCTTTGTCTCTTCCTCCTGTCTATAATTATTAGCCCCAGAGATCATTTTGGTGGCAAGGTGAAGAGGTGACAAGAATAAAAACAATGTATTGCATACTAAAAATAGATGAGCAGAAAAATAGGATGACCCTGGGGTCCTGATGACATTGCTGAGACACTGAACCAGTTGTGGAATATCTATTCCCAGACTTGTTGCTACAGAAGACAAATATATGTCTTACTTGTTAGTATCCTTGTTAGTTGGATTTTTTTCTTAATTGCAGTGAAATGCATTCCTAACTCATACAGAGGTATGGCTTCCTCAATGAAAAATATATCTGGGTCATTATAGACATAGATAATTAAAAGTAATGTTAAAAGATTCCTCTGGTGGAATACAAAGGCTTTAGGATTCCTGTCAATCATCTGTTATCTTTGAACGCTGAGTTCCAAGGAGAAATGTATTTACTGATCTTTGTATACCTATAATTCCTGCCATTATAAAAATATTATGTAATATGTTTTTTAAAATGGCCTATTTGCAAAATTTTACCACTTTTTAGATATCAAAAAATAGCAACTTTTATTTTTATTAATATCATGAAATATATAGTAAGCATGCAGAGAATATTTTTTATTTATCTCTGAATTTGGGGGATTATTATGCAGAATAAATTTTGTTATATATTTCAGCAAGGGGAAGGACATAATTCCATACTTTCCCACAAATGTTTGTTTTCATTTGGTGTTTTAAAAATCTAAGTTTTTATTCAATAGCAAGCTGAATCCCTTTTGTTTCAAACTCCTTCTCAATAAACTTCTTTTTTTATTCTTGGCAGATGAATCAAGAATTTTATTAAAACATCATTGACATATTGATCATATACTCTCCGTTATCTAATATCACTGAAAGAGTAAGAGGAAAAGTAGAAATAGCACAAGCCTTGATGTTTTGAGTGATTTTTCTAGAGATAGATTCAGAGTGTGAGAAGGTAGTTGTATTTTTGTGATGGTTTTAAGAAATAAAAAAATAAATAAAACATACTAAGGAATTAATTTTCTTTAGTTTCTTGGCTGAAGTCCCAAAGTGAAAGAAGCTGTTTTGGATTTGGTCCTAATTCTCATCTGTAGGCCTCAAGAAAAGCACAGCATAATTTGTCACCAGGGATAACACATGTATGAGAAATGGGGACACGGAACAACCACCAAGACTTTTTTTTTTTTTTAATTTTTCAACTTGATTTAATTTAATTATAAAATTGCATACACATAGGAAAAATCCAAACAGTAGAGAATGGTATACAATAAAAAATTAAAATATCACTTTCTCCACAAGCCCCAAGTTTCACTCCCTAGAGGCATGCACTGTAAAGTTTCTTCTGTTACCTCTCAAAAATATTTTATGTGTAGTCATATAAATGCATGTTCTTTTTATTTAACCAAAAATGGGATTTTACTAAATACCTTCTGCATCTAGCTTTTTTTTTTTTTACATCTTTATTGGAGTATAATTGCTTGACAATGGTGTTAGTTTCTGCTGTATAACAAAGTGAATCAGCTATACATATACATATATCCCCATATCTCCTCCCTCTTGCGTCTCCCTCCCACCCTCCCTATCCCACCCCTCTAGGTGGTCACAAAGCACCGAGCTGATCTCCCTGTGCTATGCGGCTGCTTCCCACTCGTTATCTACCTTACGTTTGGTAGTGTATATATGTCCATGCCACTCTCTCACTTTGTCACAGCTTACCCTTCCCCCTCCCCATATCCCAAGACTTCTTTTGAAAGCAGGGAAGATCTCAGCTAAAGTACAGCTGCTTTTACAATGCAGTATCAGTCCCTTCGAACCTGAGCATTGGTTTCTGTCTCTGAAAAAGTTTTTTAAATATTTGCTATTTTATATGAGTATGTAGGGAACATTGATCATCACTTAATTTTCACCTTTTCCTAGCTTCTGTCCCATACCAGGCTGTGAAACAGAGTGATCCACAATCTTATAGGAATGTGAGATTTTGAATCGTTTACTCACTTAGCTTTGGAAAATATCTAGCAAACACTAGAATAAGGTCTGGGAGGTACAGCTAAACCTGGCGTAGGTGTTTCTTTTCACGTGTCACCTCTCTGGCAACCCACCTGAAAAAAGCTTAGAGAAAATAGCATTCTAACTTGACATTAGATACTCATTGAAATAACTCAACTCAGTCCATAAGTTCTTCCCTCCCAGAATCACTTCACTTCAGTAGATAAATTGGTTAAATGCTAGGTAAATGTATATAATAAAAAAGTAGATTAAAAGTGGTAACAGTTGATGTAATGTGATCTGTGATATTGTGTCACATCTTATAGAAAATATTGGCTTGAATGTCATGGAGAATAAAGTCCCAGGATCAAGGTTATGAACTAATTCCTCAGAACTTTATGCCTATTTGCTTTAGTGTGTCTCTTGTCCTGAACACATGCACTTGAAAATAGCTCTGTATTTTTTCTTTCTGTCCAGTCTTTTATAATTACAAAAATAAAAATAGAAAGAAAGTAGAAAGAAAGCTAAACCATCTAAAACGCCACCGATTAACACAACTGTGATTCCAGTTAAGCTTCTTGCCTTTCTCGTCTTTGCATACATGCGTAAGTGTGCTCCATCACTGAATCACAGTGAACATTTTATTTTGTGTTCCATCTTGTTTCGTCTAACATTGTTTGACCTATTGTGTCAGTTGGTAAACGGCATTAGACGCTCAAATATAGGGATATATCATATATGTTCAATGTCTTTAATATTTATAAACTATATTTTGAACGGTCACAAAATATACATCAACTGTGATAGTTGCAATACAATTGTTAAGAGTGCCTTGTTTTTTGGATATTTATCTCGATTCCAATTTTTCCTTATTTTAGATCATACTGCAGTGTTTCTTCCCTCTT
The DNA here is from genome assembly GCF_949987515.2 of Delphinus delphis. Taxonomy (NCBI): domain Eukaryota; kingdom Metazoa; phylum Chordata; class Mammalia; order Artiodactyla; family Delphinidae; genus Delphinus; species Delphinus delphis. The sequence continues at coordinate 92,364,727 of NC_082690.1, read as the reverse complement.
TGAATTTGTTCTTTATGATAAATTGTTGGGTGAAAGAGTGTGAACATTTCATGGCATTGAATGTGCATGACTCATGCCAATTTATAACGTTGACAGCCACGTGTAAGTGTATTATCAGAAATGATATGTTGTATTGTTAATGCATTTGTTTTTGTAATCACTAATATCATGGGGAGAATTCAGTGTCATAAGAGGGATTATTATACTCAAAACTTTAAGTCATTGCTACATTAATGGTTAAAAACATTTTTAACTTCATAGACTGTGCATTATGACTCAATTACCCTTATCCTTGTTAATTCTCTTTCCTACTATAATAGTTTTGTTGGGATACGTTATGAAACTTGTAGGGCTTCCCTGGTGGTACAGTGGTTGAGAGTCCGCCTGTCGATGTAGGGTACACGGGTTCGTGCCCCGGTCCGGGAAGATCCCGCATGCCGCAGAGCGGCTGGGCCCGTGAGCCATGGCCGATGAGCCTGCGCGTCCGGAGCCTGTGCTCCGCAACGGGAGAGGCCACAACAGAGGCCCGCGTACCGAAAAAAAAAAAAATCATTATATGGGATGTAAAATATATTGAGTATAAAATAACATTTTTATACATTTCTACCATCTTCCCTGTCATCCTATGTATCTTCAGGATAGACTGGAGTATGCTGTAATAACAAACAACCCACAAATATCAATGACAAAAAGCAAAATATTAATTTTTGTTTATGCTGCTGTTTGCTGTGCTTGTCTGCGACTCTGCTATACTCCGTGTTCAGTCTGACACCCAGGCTGCAGAAACAGTTCATACCTAGCATCTAACTGGTCTTGTGGCAGAGAAGAAAGAGGTGTCGTGGAGCTATAAATAGGCTTGAACTTGTTTTCAGAAGAGACACACATTGCTTCTTCCCAGTCCATTAGGCAAGGTGAGTCAGATAGCCATTCCTCACATCAGGCGTGTGGAGACATACAGTTGTCCCACCTTGAGAGGCAATATAAGCTACATGGTCAAGTCGGCTACCTACATGCCAGGAATGTTCAATTCTCTCCCATGGTATAGCAAAAAGTATTTTAGACCTGAATACAATCTACCACATCCTGGTCCTGGAAGGGGTTTAAAATTTGGGATAGCCTTTGACAAAATCCAATGCTATATTGCAATTATAGAACAGCCTCAATTTGCTCCAAAACCTTCCAAGCCCTTGCTCTAGAGGTAATATACAAAATGAATGATTTCATATGAAGACATCTCTACAGTATTCAGTATTTAAAGTATGTAAACCTTTGTCTTGCCCACACAGATTTTATAAATATTAATCCCCTCCCCTTTCTTTTTCCTGATTGCTATTGTATAAATCTTCATAATGCAGAAGGTGTTTCAGGGTAACTCTGCTCAAACCTAAGGTCTGTACAAAGTCCTGTCTGTGTGCGTTGTGTCTAGAAATGTTCACTGCAGTTTGGGGAAGAGTAGGGGGAAATTTTTTATAAGCCTCTGCAATATTATATGAAAAAAAATCTTTAAGTATTTGTCTTGATTACAAAACCATTTCTTTCTCCAAAATGTATTACTCTGTAGATGTTTCTTCTCAGCTCCAAAGAAAACTGTTCTCCCTGACAAAGTGTTACAACACTGAATTTTTCAGTTTAAATGTTTCATATTATGTAGAGAGATTCAATATAACCCAATATTAAATGGACGGAGCCCAGAGATTCTTAGCATATCTTAGGAGGTAAAATGGCTTGGTGATATGAGGACAAAAGTAGAATATCTAAGGTCATATATATATGGTTTTACTGCTGATTTCAGTTTTTATTTATCACCCCTTTGTGTCTCATATAAAACAGAAATTTATCCAATTCCATGTCTGAAGTCAGTTATACCTCATATTACAATTTTCTCTCCTTACCAGGTAGTGAATCTAATCTGTGGACATTCATTACAAAGCTTGAATACTAGAAAATCTAAAAGACTTTAAATCACATTTTAATATGCTCACACCTTGCCATTTCTATCCATTGAATTTTCCTTTTCTGTTGCATATGGATATGTTTTGGTGGAGGTAAATTAATTTTAGCTTTGATTCACACTGAGATAACAGGATAGCTTTGGAGCTTAATCTCTTTTCTGTTTGTTTGAATTTTTGTAAAGTTGTTCAAGATTTTTCCATATCCCTTGCCACTTAAGATAGCAGAGAGACTTTGTTGCTTGGTAGTGCTGGCCCATATTCTTCCCAGAGTCCAGGGAAAACGAAGTTCAGGAACTTTAGGGGCAATGTCTTTCCATCATTTAAGTCTGAGGTTAATGATGATACTCCTCTTTTCATTGAATTATACTAAGGCCTTTGCACATTTTAAGCTCCTTCCATAAACTTGGGTCTATATTCATTGAAGATTGAATATATCTACAGTAATATAGTTTCCTCTGGGGAAAGAATCTAGCTGGGTAGAATGAGGGGAGAAATAAAAAATGTCTTACTAAGCTTGTACTGCTGTAGGCTAATGTAGACAGTCATATCACACTTCATTTCTGGTGTTTGAATGTGTCCCAGAGGTTTTCAAGCTCTCTGGCCTAGAGATATGAATGAACTTGGAACATGTGTTCATGAGTTTGCCTACATGTGAATAGTATAAGTTCAGGAGCAAGAAAGTGATTGTCAGTGTATCCAGTAAGTATGAAAAATGTTGTATATTTCCAGAATGGAGATCACCTACCCTACGTGTAGACTATTCACTGCTCACTCTCGGGAACTTGCTTAACTTATTGCTTATTCCTCTGGCTCCTCAAATTGCTCATTTTTGTACCTCACCAGTTCCACAAATTTGTATAGAAATGCTGGGCATGGCTATACTTTTCTCCATTTCTGTTTTTGAACTATTACTCCTCCATAATTACATTAAAAAATAAAACTCCTTTGAAGCCCATACTGCATAGTTTTTCTTTTTTAATTATACATTTATTTATTTATTTTTGGTTGTGTTGGGTCTTCGTTGCTGCGCCGGCTTTTCTCTAGTTGCTGCAAGCAGGGGCTACTCTTCGTTGCGGTGCACGGGCTTCTCAATGCAGTGGCTTCTCTTGTTGCAGAGCATGGGCTCTAGGCGTGTGGGCTTCAGTAGTTGTGGCACATGGGCTCAGTAGTTGTGCCTCGCGGGCTCTAGAGCGCAGGCTCAGTAGTTGTGGCGCACGGTCTTAGTTGCTCCGCGGCATGTGGGACCTTCCTGGACCAGGGCTAGAACCCGTGTCCCCTGCACTGGCAGGTGGATTCTTAACCACTGTGCCACCAGGGAAGTCCCCATACTGCATTGTTAAATGAATCCCTTTCTCCTTGTTCAGGAAACCTTATTTATTTATTTGCTTATTTACTGAAATTTTAGGTATATGATCCATTGTTTCTCTTTCCATCTAGACCCCTTTCACCATTCTGAACAAATTGATAGAATGTGTGGGAAAAACACATACAACACCATAGTTATGCTGTTACTAGATACCCGTTAGTATGGTAAAGAAGCTGTCAGTACGTTTTGGTGACTCACTTTCTTGGCACATGATGAAATATCTGAAATAGCTCCACTTATGAAATCTAAATATATGAAATGATGATAAAATTTTGTATCCTCACAATTACCTTGTTTTATTCTCAGCACATTGAATCTTAAACTGCCATTTTTACCCATTTGCTTGCCAAAACTTTCTTTCCAAATTTAATTCTGTGGTCCACACTTTCCTTCTTGAAAATATCTATTTCCTTGGTTTCTGAGATACCATTTATATTATTAGTCTGCTTGGGCTGCCACAACAAAATACCACAGACTGGGTGGTTTAAACAGTAGACATTTATTTTCTCGTTGTTCTGGAAGCTAGAAATCCAAGATCAAGGTGTCCTCAGTGTTGCTTTCTCTCATGAGGCCTCTCTTCCTGTCTTATACATGGCCACCTGTTTACATGGCCTCTTCTCTGTTTGTGTGTGGAGAAACTGGTTTACATTTTTGGAGTAAGACATCTCCGTCTCCACCCCCCGCCCCACACACACCTCCATTGTCTTCTGTTTTGATCTGACTTGAAGATTCCATCCTTTCTAAAAAACACAAACATGACACACTAAGTACCAATTTGATTTTCTTTGTTGTCTTTCTATCTATGTAATAACCAGATCATCACTAATTTCTTTAAGACTTAACAAGATCCACAGTCTTGGATTACACTTATCAAAATCAATGCCAATGATGCCCTATATCAATGAAAACCGCTAGAAGGTTTTACTCCCTGTCATTAATTTAATTCTCATTTTGTTGTTGCTGTTGTTGATGGAATGAAGGAAAATTCATCAAAATATCAGTTAGAAATATTTTCCGGTTCTATTAGTCATGTTCTTGGTATCTAGTGAATAAACTGCTTCTGTTTCATTTTACATTGTGCTAATTCCTTTTACTCTCAGAGCTTAGATATGAAGTTCCTAACTGGTGTTCTGGTTCTATTGTTTCTTTCTTAAGGAACAGGACCCTTTCCAAATTTCTAGAGCCGTAATTTATACCAGCCCTTTTTAAAACATGACTGTTAACTTGTTAATGTGGAGAAGAGTAAATGACAATTCAAAAAGCAAAGTAGGATTAACTCACAGGGGCAAGATGGCAGCCATCTTGTTTTAAATTATAATAATCCAGTCCTCATTGGCACCAATCCTATTGGAGCTTTGACTTGAAGATGAAAACTGTAACCCAGGTTTTCCCTGAGAAGGCTCATCCTTGTAAGCCTGTGTATTCCTTCTACTTGGGCCTCTGTACTCGGTCAGTGTCTAGTGTTCACTTGTCTTATCTTTAAATATAAAAATAAATATAATTCTGTCGATTGAAAAGTAGTAGTATTTGTTATCTCCTGGTGATTTGACTTAATTTCTATTCTAGCACTTGAATTGAAATGATATAATATTAAGGAGAATTCTCAATTCTTTGAAGAATAGACTTTTCTTAGAAAAAGCTCTTTTAAGAAAAAGAGCGAGAAAGAAAGCACTGGGTGGAAAGAGTGAAGCAAAGTATGAATCTGGTTGCGAGAAGGGGATCCAACTTTCTCTCACAGCTGCGCCTACCACTCTTCCAAAAAGATTGCTCATGTGGTGACTTTGCTGTATAGAATCAGTTGCATGATTTACTTCCTCTCTGACAACAAGCAAACTATAAATATGCCTGAAAATTTATCAGAAAAGTCAGGGATTAATGACATGGGAAAATCTGCAGGAAGCTTAACATTCCCCACTCGGGCACTCTATCTCTCATATAGGGCATCCCCCTCTGGCGGCCTCTCCATAGAGTACAGTACTTCATTCTCTGGATCTTGGGCATGCTATTATTTTTGCTCTTACCCCATTATGTTCAATGTATGTGTCTCCCTGTCTGTGTTCCCTACTGGACTGTGAGCTCATTGAAGACTAGGATAGAGCCTTATTAATTTTTATCATCATTATCTTGCTTAGAACCAACCTCAAGAGTAGATATTTAAAAGTAAGCTGTGCTGCTGAAAGGTGACACTATGATCCATTTCCTGTAGGCTGTGAGTTTAAGTTTTTGTTTTGCCTTGTTTCAGATACAAAGATACAAAGATACGAATGTGTGGGTGGATGGGACGATAGCGTGAATAATGATGGGCTCCTTGTGTGAGGTCTATATGCCAAACGTGCTAGGCATTTGAGTTACACCAAATAATCCAAGTATTTTTCTCGGGGCCTTTTGCATTTATGCAGCATAAGCTCTGTAAGTATAAACTGTCATTTGGAAAAGAATATCCTCCCAGTTAGGTGGAACTAAATGTTTCATTAGAATCCACATCCCCTGCCTTGGCCGTGAAACATAATTTACTTGCCCAGACATTCATGACTTTGTGTTTTAGTGCTGTTTTCAGGTGTAATAGCAAATAAAGAATGAAATATGTGAATTGCTATTTCAAACAACATAGTGTTTGGGGGAAAACAATGGTTTTAATAAATCGTGACTAAGGGTAGGCATTCAACTTTCACACATCCAAATTCCTTTCCCCAGGAATCCAGTCATACACCCTGAGCTGACCTGAACTCTTTAATTTACTGATAAACTGTAAGAATGAGGAAAGTTTAATACAGAATAAAAATGCAGCTGTCTGTGGGGAGGGCTGCTGGAGACAAGTTCCTGGAGCAGAGAGGCTGGGGAATGAATTTTTCAATGTGGATAATGAAGTGTGGTGTCAGTGGAAGTCAGGGGTAATTAGCAATGTATATAATGGGAGGAGCTTGGGTAAACTTGTAGTCTCACACTTCCAAGTGACCAGCAGCACAGGTGAAAGGTCAAGTGCATAAGTGTCACTGTTACCCTTTGGGAGGAAAGAATATAATTGTAAATGATTTGGTCAGAGTCTCTGAAGGAGGAGAAGGAGGAAGAACCTTTGGAACACAGAATATTCGTAACTTACGTTTGTGTACTTATTCTCTAAAATGCACTTTCATAGAACTGTTTCCATAGTTATGGCAAACTCTATCTTTTTTATATTTTGATCGTTTTATCATTATGGAAGTAATTTGAGTACATACAGTAAACTTAGGAAGAACAGGAAAAATAAAAATCCATCTGGTTAAAGGTAATCATTGCTAATATTTTGGCGTATTTTCTACCAGTTTTTTTTTTTTTTTTTTTTTGCGGTACGCGGGCCTCTCACTGTTGTGGCCTCTCCCGTTGCACTGCACAGGCTCTGGACGCGCAGGCTCAGCGGCCATGGTTCACGGGCCCAGCCACTCCGCGGCACGTGGGATCTTACCAGACCGGGGCACGAACCCGTGTCCCCTGCATCGGCAGGCGGACTCTCAACCACTGCGCCACCAGGGAAGCCCTACCAGACAGTTTTTATGGGAATGTTTTATTATTAACAGTTGTAATCATATTGTATGTACAATTATATCTGATTTTCTATCTAATATCTGAGCAGTTTTCACGTTAGTAGAAACGTAATAACTATGGCTAACGTTCAGTGTGCTTACTCTGCTTTAAGCACTTTATGTGTTATGATGCAATTATTACAACAACCCTCAGGGGTGGGTGCTATTTTCATCTTCATTTTACAAGTGAAAAAATTGAGGTACAGGGAGAACAAGTATCTTTACTAATGTCACGTGGATAATAAATGCCCGAGTTGGCAGTCCAAACCAAGCTGTCTAGTTCCAGAGCCTACTCTCTTACCTTGACATTAAGCCAGGGGTCAGCAGACTTTTTCTTAAATATTTGAGGCTTGTGGGTCTTACCGTCTATTTTGTAACTCCTCTACTCTGCTATTGTAGCACATGGATATAGACAAGATGGAAATGAATATACGATAGGTATATGAGTGAGCATTTCTGTGTTCCAACAAAACTTTATGGACACTGACCTTTGAATTTGCTATCATTTTCATGGGTCACAAAGTAGTATTTTTAAATCCGTTTTTTCAACCATTAGGAATGAAAAGAATATTCTTAACTTGAGGACCAAACAAAAACAGGCTACTGGCAGTAGTTTATAAATACTTTTAGTAAATTAACGGATGCATTACTCACCACCCAGTAGCATCCCCAATGCTTAAATATTTAGGTTGTTTCAAACATAAAATGTTTCTTTCAAGCAAAAGCTGACCAAGGAAAATGACACTATAATGAATACCTATGTACATAAAAATTTTACTAGTTTTTATAATATTTTCTTAGGCTATATTCCAGAGTTGATCTTCTCAAAGGTCGCGAATAGCTCTATGACTCTTAAATTTTATTGTAAAACAACTAGATATCAGATACGTACCAACATATACTCCTACCACTAGACTAAAAGGACAACATATGTTGTTGTTGCTGTTATTGAGCAGATATTGAACTAACATAATTGAAGTCATGGAAAACATAATGCTATTTTTAAATATAAATGAAGCACATTTAAAGATGAGTTAAGTAAGGTAGTGCAGTGTTTTCCTTAATGGTATTTGAACAAATTCATTTGAGAAATTTTCTAAAATGTCTACGTGTTGTCTCCCGTTGCCATATCAGTATTGCATCTGAGGATGATAAACCATTGGAGAGTGGGGGGGACAACTTTTAAAAACAGTAAATTTGATAGAGTGTTCTGTAATTTTATCCACGCCTTTTCCTCCCTCTTAGCTTTGGCATAATGTTTCTTAGAAATTGGCTTAATGGAAGAATAAAAGTTTTCTTGAGTATTTTTTTAAGCATTAAATAGTGCTGTTTTATTGTTTCATTATTATAACATAAGCTTGAAGGCAGAGGATGCTGAAATTCCTTTTAAAGTCTTGAAAGTGGTGTGGTTTTCCATTGGCAATTGAGGTGTGTGCCACTAGATGGCGATGTGGTTAGCAGTCACTGCCCCTTCCTTTGGTTGGTTGGTTTGATTGATCGAGACATAATTGACATATAATATTGAATAGTCTGTATTGCATTTAAAACCTGGTGAAAGTAAAAGGACAGTATTAGTGCTGCTTAGCTGAGCTCTGTCTGCTTGGTTGGATCCTATGGAGACCTGGGTTTCAGAGGCCCAGGTCTGTAGCCCCGTGCCCTAGTAGTGTCCACGTGTATCTGATCAATACTCGCTCCCTTAGCCCCCTGGTGGCTACTGATAAATGTAAGGAGAAGTAAGGAGCCAAGTATGGAAAGACCTAGGCAAACCGATCCACACCACTGGACAAACATTCGAATGCTTCCATACACCTAGGGGTATTATCTTCACATAAAGATGTAGGTTTTTGAAGTAACGAAGCTATGTTGGTTGGTGGGGATTCAAAAGCTAGTCCTTCTCCATTGGAATTGATGGGTGAAGGCACTGCAGTGAAGTGACGAGAAATTTTAAATCACAAGGGCAGTTCTAATATTTGAAGGGGGTATTTTAAGCTCAGCATGGATTTCCTTCTATCTCCTCTGATACCTCTGTGGTGAACTTAATGAGTATATGTCCTCTGAACTGACTGTCTTCACTCTATAACCATATGATTCCAGATGGAAAATTCATCTCCCTTGTACCTCAGAATAACTCTAATGTTCTCCTTTTCATAGCACACTTAAAATCTCAGTCCAGTGACTAGATTTTACATTTTACAGAATTGCCAAGAGAAGGAGAGGGGCAGTCCCCTTGCTTCAGCCAGGCTGATCTATCTGTGCTTCACAAATGCCTTAGTCTCTTTCAGGTCCATGTGCCTTTTTGTACATGATATACCCTTAGTTGGAAATTGCCTTTTGCATGAGCATTCTGTCTCCTCTCCACCCACTTGTTAAAAAAAACATTCATCAAGACCTCTGAGAATATTTTGGAGAACGCTACTCAATATTTATGAAATAGAATGACCTAGTCACCCAGTCCCTTTTCTGTGCTCCCCTGCACCCTGGAAACATTTCTATGAAACCTATATGCTATATTGATTGCAGGGGGTTGTTTTTTGTATTTTTAGCCTGAATGTGATGCCCAGAGACTAAAGATTTAGTGTGTCTTGCCATTGACTGAACCAGTTCTTGACCCAGGTTGAATATGAGAATCTCTTAGAAATTTTTTAAAGATATCAATGCCCAAGGTTTTATCCAGGATAGACTAATTAAGAGTCTTTGGGCTCAGGACTTAGATATGAGTCCTTTTAAATCCTCCCCCAGGTGATCCAGATGTGTAGCAGATTTGAGAACCACTGGCCTAAGCTGTAGTCAGGGGCCTTGCTCACAGATCCAGCTGTAAAATTCTTCTCCGGGCACAGTCACGCTGCTCTGTTTTTCTCATCCAGTGACAAGCCAAGTGTATCATTTTTGAGACACATCTCCAGCCCTCTTTGATGTTCTGCCCATTTCTAACGGAAGACTGAGCGCTATGCAGTCTATTTCCAGAAGCGCCATGAATATTTATACATCGCCTGCATCTTTACAAATTAGAGAGCATCAAGATGAATGAGAGTAGTGAATCAGAGAAGACACACAGTGTGATGCAGGCAGAAATTTACTATCGCATTTCTATTTAAAACCTGATGACTCAGAGGAGGCAGTTCGCATCCATTTCAGTAAATTCCTTAATGCTCTCCAGCGCGGCACTTTGCATTTTAGCACAACTGGGGGTGACTTGATTTATCCCCAGGAAGAGAGTGCCTGTGTGGTATTGTATGTGTGTGTGTGTGGTATTGTATGTGTGTGTGTGTGTGGTATTGTATGTGTGTGTGTGTATGTATTTAAGTTAAATTATTTGAAAGTACAATAGAAAGAAAAAGAAATTACTAGACTAATTGTTAATTATTTTTGTTAAGCCTCATTTTCTATGTTGTCTTAGTGATGAGATGTACCTTCAACCCCTAATGAATAATTCTTAAGTCTGACAAAGTGCTATTTGTTTCTAAATTGATTTTTAATGTCTTTGGTTTGCATTTTCTTCACTTAGCTTTTCAACAATTATTCATTAGATTTTCTAGCCTTTCAATCTTTCTCATGCTCTAGTTCAAAATAGATTTTTACAGGAGACATGTGTCAATGTTTATGGTGGTAATGTTACAATTTGACACCTCTGTACTAGAAGGGCATGGAGAGAACTATAATATGCATCCTTTTATCCAAGTCTTTGATTATCTGAAACCATTATATTATTTTTACTTTATTTTATTTTAATATTTTTATTATTATTTTCATATTATATGAAACCATTTTAAAGCTGAGCATTATAGCATAAAGTAAGGGAAATTTGCCCTTAATGATATCCACATGCCTATATCATAAACGTAATTGTTAGTGTATTATAATTTCATCAGGCACAAGGCACAAAGTGGGTTGAGCACAGTCCATGGTGTGAAGTCACACTTTGGTATTATTAATTTCAGACTTTTACTTAGAAACATAAATATAAATTATGAACACATGTTTCCCAATTAGTATTCTGGGTAAATAGATACTTAATTCCAAAACTTCCTATTTCTCCTCTTGCTTTTGACTACTCGACCAGTTAGTAAAGGCTTCTTCTACGTAGTCTGAGGGTTGAGGGTACACTTACATTTTCCATGTTGAACATCTTTGCCAGTCACTAGATGATGAAATCTGACCTTCATGGTGAGAACTTGGAAATTTCCCACTTTTTCAAAAATAGCCATTAGGCATTTATTCATTCAATAAATAACTATTGAGGGCTTCCCTGGTGGCGCAGTGGTTGAGGGTCTGCCTGCCGATGCAGGGGGCGTGGGTTCGTGCCCCGGGCTGGGAGGATCCCACGTGCCGCGGAGCGGCTGGGCCCGTGAGCCATGGCCGCTGGGCCTGCGCGTCTGGAGCCTGTGCTCCGCGGCGGGAGAGGCCACAACAGGGAGAGGCCTGCGTGCTGCTAAAACAAACAAACAAACAAACAAACAAAAAAACTATTGTGGACTAAACTAGGCATTGAAGTTATTTCTAACTACTCTGGAGCTCATAGTCTTACAGGGAGAAAGATATTAAATTAAAACATCAAGTATTCACTGAAAACCATGATGAGTGCTATGCTGTTGAGGTATCAGGAGTTATGACAACCTTAAACAGAGAAGTCGACCTTAAAATGACAGGTTAGACAAAAATGAGTCTTATTGAGGAAATAATATTTTGAGTTTAGATTTGACGGAACCTAATGAATGTGTTTTGGTCAGAGTTGACAAGGGGGTTGAGAAATTATGGTCAGCCACATTTTATGTATCAAGGGACTCCTGTGTTCTGCAAGGGATATTATACTCATTTTATGTTAGTAATTAAAGATATTTATTTTAATTCTGGTGCCCAAGGAGCCAGCTGGTCATCAATGCATTAAACCAGGCAGCCATACGACCAAAAGGCAAATGACATAGGTCTGGTTTTCTGGAAGCAGAGGCTGAAGTGAGAATTCTTGTTCAAGTGACTTATTGAGGACACGCTCTAAGGGGCAGGCGAGTGAGAGAAGCAGACTGGGATGAGGGAAAATGAGCTAAGCCAGGAGAGCGAGCTCAGCCAGAGTGTAGCTTTAGACTGACCCATGTGCTTGAATTGGAGCACAAAGAATAAAAAATAAAGAGCAAAAGAGCTGGCCTCTTGTAGCCATATCAAACAGTCATTGCCATGGTGTGTGTGTGCGCGCGCATGTGTGCGTGCATGTGTGTGTGTGTGTGTGTGTGTGTGGTTGGAAGAAGTGAGATGGGTGGTATTCCTGCAGCCTCCCAGAAAGGTGACTTCCTTTGGCCTGGAAACCCATTCAGAAAACAAACAAAAACAGAAAAGAGAGCTGCTATTAATTGCTGTCAGTCCCCACTCACAACAGCTGGGAAAGGAGATTTGGGTGGGACACCAGTGGCCTCCACTTCAGCAGCGATTTCCCGGGACCTGTAGCAGCATCGCTTGGAGACTTGAAATGCACATTCCCAGATCCCAGCTGAAACCTACTGAATCAGGAGTGCAGGGGTAGGGCCTGGCAATTGGGATCAAAAAGCCTTTCAGGAGACTCTGATGTATGCTCAAGCTTGAGAGCCACTGCACTGCTGAAAGCATTTAAAATAGGTGTCAGAAAGTTCGAGCTGCTCATTAAATCTGAACAAAGGCAACAAAGGGAGACAACAGTAGCCAAATCTCCAGGTCTCTGAGAAAATTTCATGTAATTGCAGGCAGCATCTTAAACATCACAAATGAACTTGCAGGTGCTGGGGTGTCACTTGTGTCCTTTGTTGGTATTCTACTTTCCCCTGAAGTCTAACTCAGTCACTGGCTTCTGGGCTTGGACCTGGACTTCACTTTGCTACTGTGTTGCTGGTGGACTGACCTGGTAAGTGGGTCAAAGCAATAACAATAACTGGCACAGGATGGAAATGGCAAAGTAAGGAGGTAATTAATCTCATATCTTTCCTTTTGACAGCTAATGTGGAAATATATTTTCCAATGTTGCATTTTTCCTAGAAGTTCTAGAAAATCTTTTAAAAGAAATGATCCACCCAGATATTTGTTCTTAAAGTTGTGTATGAATTTGGGGTGCTCTTAAAACTTGAGTATAACTGCAGGTGACATTCAGTTTACATAGATGAGTTATGTGTGGGACGTTCATATAAGTGATTTAAGGACTGGACAGTACACCATGTTTTTTAAATGCTTTGTTATTTGCCATTTTAACATTTATCTCACTTTCTTTTTAATTGGGAAAATTGTTTGGGGGACTAAACGCTGCTTAATTCATTCAAAATTTATCATTCAACAAATATTTGTAAATTACCTTCTATGTGCAAAGCCCCTTGTTAAACGCCGTGGATATAGTAGAGGACAAATCGATAAGGTTGATGCCCTCAAGCTGCTTACCATCTGTGTTAGTCTCCTGTTGTTGCTCTAACAAGTGGCCACAGACAAAACAATACAAATTTTTTTCTTACTTTTCTGGAGGTCAGAAGTCTTAACCTTGGCCAAAATCAAGATGTCAGCAGGGTTGTGTTCTCTGTGGAGTAGCTAAAGGAGAACCCATTCCCTTGCCTTTTCCAGCTTCTAGAGACTGCCCACATGCCTCGTTTGTGGCCCCCTGTCATTCCTACATCTGCTTCTGTTATCATCTCTTCTTCTCTTTCACTCTTCTGCCTCCCTCTTTTCCTCATAAGGTCTCTTGTGACTACACTGGGTCCATTCAGATAACCAGCATCGTATTCCGTCTCAAGATTCTTGATTTAATCTCATCTGCAAAATCCTTTTGCCATGGAATATAACATGTTCACAGGTTCCAGGGATTAGGATGTGGATATATTTTGTGGTGAGGGACATTATTTTGCCTACCATACCATCTAATGGAGAAAATAGTGATTTCAGAAACTATCTCACAAATAACTATGTAAGTACACGTTTGATTATATGCTAAAAATAAATGATAAGTTAATCATTTATTATTGGGGAACCAAGTAATTCTTTTGTGATAAAGGGAAATTGAAACTGAAAAGTAAGAATTGATCAGTTGAATAGTATAAGGAACACTATTTGAGACGGGGACGTGTGCCAGCAACCTGCGAGGAAAATAAGATTGACATATGCGAGGAACTAACACAGCCTAGCTTACCTGTGTGGCAGTTAGCTGGGGAGAGGCCCTTGAGAATCCCTAGAGCTGGGGGGCCACCAGGTCACGAATGGCCTGAGTATGTCCAGGCTCACACTGCTCATGCTAAAAATATTAATTTTTATTTCTGGACATGGTGAATTTTGTAATTACCAAGATCTGTCTCAGCTGCTCTCTTTTTTAGAGTTAAATTTGGGTGCCACCTCTAGCAGGTAGGTAGACTCTTATGTTGGTTTGTACTCTTAGGCTTACTTACAGGTTCCCTTTGCACACACTTATTTTTTTTTCCTATTCCTTCACTTCCCCAATTTAAAAATAACATTTTGTCATGGGGTTGATAACGTTTTTTCTTATAAGTCCACACATAAATATTTATAAAAGTTCTCCCATCATTTCTCAAGCCAAGGGTAATCACCCTTAATGATTTGCTGTGTAGACTTACAGATATTTTCCCTATGTATATACATATTTATTTATAGAGAGAACAATACTTTACAAGCTCTTTTGTAACCTGAATTTTTATTCTTCACAGTACAGGGTGACACCTTCCTGTATCAGTTGCATGTAATATTAGTATTTGTGATTTCATAGCACTGATTTTAATAATGTACAATGACTAATTTGACTATGTCATTCTCAATCTTTTTCTTTAACAATGTAGCACTGAGCATGCCTGTATTATTCTCACACAATACATTATGTCTCTGCTTGGGATAAATTCCTAACCATGGAACTATAGGGCCAGAGGCCATTTTTGTTCTGTTTCTAATTTCTGCTATCTTGATATGTTTTATACTTGATATGTTTCAAAGGAGGCCACCTTTAAATCATTCTGAGCAATGCAGGGTAATTAATTTAACCCCCTCCCCCAGGACAGAAGGAAGAAAAGAGAAAGAAAGAAAGAGAGAGAGGGAGGGAAGGAGGGAGGGAGGAAGGAAGGAAGGAAGGAAGGAAGAGGAAGAAAGATATATCCCCCTGTCCTGCTTCTGTATATAAAAGGACAGTAATGGTAGAGAGGAAGCCGTCATTCACTAAATATTCTTTATTTTTTGCTTTTCGTTTCAATAGAGTGGGAAATACCTTTAAATACCTCCATTTGGGTAAGCGACATTGCCCTTCATGCAGGCATTCAGGCCAAAAATCTGGAGATCATTGGTGTTTCCTTCCTTTCTCTCATTCTGCACATCACTCCATCAGCAAACCCTATCCAGTCTGACTGCTTCCTGCCACCACCTTGGGTGCTCCCACCCTATCCGAGTCACTGCCCCTGGGCCATAAGATGACACTTCTGAGCTTTTTCTTTGGTTCTTGATCCTTTTCAGTTGATTCTAAAACAGAGAAGTTCTAGCTGTGCTTTCAAATGCTAGTCAGCCCACGCTACTCCACTATTCAAAGCCACCCACTGGATTGCCTCCAGGGATGGGATGAAATACTAGGTCCTCGTTCTGCCCATCCAGGCCTACACATCCTAGGCCACCTCTCCAATCTCTCTTCTCAGTTCTCTTCCCTTTACTTTCTCTTCTCCAGCCACCGCAGCTCCCTGCTGTTTCCTGACATGCCAAGCATTCTACCATGTCAAGGAATTTATATTTCCTGTCCCCGTTTCTATCTCCATTTCCTCAATTTTGTAGAGGCCTTACACCCTCACTTTCCCAGATCTCTGTTCAAATGCCCATCGGCACCTTGCGGTCACTCCCCAGCTCCATAACTGCTTTACTTTATCTTGATGGCACTAACTACTGTCTGGAATTGTGTTTTCTACCTATTGTTTGTGTTTACTATCTGTTTCCATTACTAGGATATGAGCTCTAGGAAGGCAGAGCCTTTGTTTCTATTGTTTGATCAGTAATTGGTTTATAGAAAGTCTTAGTAAGTAATTGTCGAAGATACACATACTTGTATGACCCAAGTGTCACGTTCACATTTAGGGCTGGCTGAGTTCTGACCCTTAATTCCTTTATTCAGCTGGTCACAGACATGCTTGGGAATGGAATCATCTAAGTCATGCTTCTGATTTGTAAATAATGATTTAGAAAACAAATGCCCTGCAAATTATTGACATTTCTGATTATGTGTGGTATAAATGTTCAAAAATCAGATAGGCTAAAATGAAAGTGGTAATAAGCATACCTTCTTTCTTGAAAGACAGGGACTAGAGAAAGCATCCGTTTTTCTCAAGGGACTAGTTTCACTTTAATTCTTTAGAATATTGTTTCGGCATTTAATATTTTCCCTTCTGTAAGTGCTATGGAGTGAGTGTGTGTGTGTGTGTGTGTGTGTGTGTGTGTGTGTTTCATTAACAAACCGCAGCAGCTAACGTGGTTTGAAAGGCTTTTCAAATGTATTGTAATTCTATGTACCAGGAAATGATAGTTTTCTAAGTGTAGATTATAGAGTTGAGGAAATACTTTATTCAATTTATCTTAAATTTAATTTCCTCTGTACTGGTTCAAAATTCGCCTGACTGAGGCACCTGCAAGTTTGATGGAGATCGGAGGCATGTTTTGAGAAATGCTAAATGTAGCCCCAGATAATTTTGTACAGCAGCCAGAGGAGGTCTGCCTCAGTTCTGAGCCTCCCACAAAGCTAATTAAATTTACCCATGTGAAAAGCAAACACCCACCCCAGTTATTTTGAGCTAACTCACTGAAACACTGGTTAGATCCTTCTGCATCCCAGCACTTCCTCCACCCCAAATCCATAGGAATTCATAGCATCACGAACAGGTCAGTGTAGACCACTGTCCCTTTTGGAAACACCTAAGAGGAATTCTACTAAAAATGTACAGCAGGGCTTCCCTGGTGGCGCAGTGGTTGGGAGTCCGCCTGCCGATGCAGGGGACACGGGTTCGTGCCCCGGTCTGGGAAGATCCCACATGCCGCGGAGCGGCTGGGCCCGTGAGCCATGGCCATTGAGCCTGCACGTCTGGAGCCTGTGCTCCGCAACGGGAGAGGCCACAACAGTGAGAGGCCCGCGTACCGCAAAAAAAAAAAAAAAAAAAATGTACAGCATTCTTACCACCAGTCCGCTTTCTATAGTATGTTTCCTTGCTGACTTAAAACTTCACCTTCCTTATACCCTTTCTCTGTGGAGTAGAGTTAGTTGACAGCTCTTGTGCCCTGGAGTCAGGGAGATCTGGGTTGAGTGAAAACTTTATTTTCCTATGTATGTGACTTTGGGAAAGTCATTTAATTTCTCGGCATCACATGCAAGAGGAATAATAGAACCTATATCATAGGATTGGTGTGAAAATTAAAAGAACAAATATATGTAAAGAAGATAATTAAGCATATAGGAGATGCTTGACAATTATCATTACTTCTTTTCTCTCTGCCACTCTTTTATTTGAAACAAGACGATGTTATTCTTTCATTCATTAGATGAAAATTGAACCAAAACGTGGAGGGCACAAGACAACCCTATGATACACAAGAACCAGCTGTTGTCAATATAGGGGAAGAGAAGTCCAAGATCAGGAAGTATAAATACTTATTGATGTCTTTGTGGAATAGAGAGAATGTGAAAGAGGAGGAAGGGATAGTTGAGGAAGAAGTTGGGGAGGAAAATGTTGGAGGTTCTGTCATGTAGACCCTAGCCTACAGAACAGGACTTTTGGCTTTATTCTGATCTGCAGTGGAAAGGCTTTGGTGTGCTTTGAGTGGGAGGGTGATAGGATCACATCTAGATTTTTAAAGATGGTCAGGTTACTTGCGGAGAATGGAATGTGGAAGGACAAGAATTAAGGAGACCTGTGTGACCTTTGTTGTTAGTCCATGTGGCAACTGTAGGGGGTTGAATAATGTCCCCCAGAATGACATGCCCTGATCCCAATCCCGGGTACCTGTGAATGAGACCTTATTTGTCAGTAGGGTCTTTGCAGATGCAATTAAGATAAGGATATCAGAATGAAATTCTCTTGGCTTTAGATGGGCCCTAATTCCAATGATTGGATTTATAAGAGAAAGGAGAAGGGAGGCTTATGGCACAGAGACACAGAGACGGGAAAGCCATATGATGATGGGGGCAGAGATGAAATATGTCTACAAGCCAAGAACCCCAAAGATTTCCAGCAACCACCAGATTTTAAGAGAGAGGCACAGAACAAATGCCCTCAGAAGGAGCCAGCCCTGCCAACACTTTGATTTTGGACTTCTGGCTTCTAGAATGATGAGAGAATACATGTCTGATGTTTTTAAACCACCAACTTTGTGGTAATTGGTTAGGGCAGCCCTTGAAAATTAATATAGCAACCAAGAGATCAATTATAGGGAGAAAAAGCTTACATGTCTATTTGATGGCCACAGAATGGTGGACTTGAGGATAGAAGAAGAAAAAGAAACATTTTCCCTTAAGCCACAGTGGAGAGGTGTGTTTTATTTGGCAAGAATGTCGATTTCTCATACTTTGCCTGGATATCTCCTCTGTGGGGTGGAGGGGCATCTAAGAAGCAGGTCTCAAGAATGAACACTGCTTCCTTAAGTGGCCCCATCCTCTTCCCAAAAGGAAATGCCCCCAATGTCTGTGAGGGCTGCCTAGAAGCTGAAGCCAGTGCTCTCACCTATGTGGCATAGTTTTTTCTATAGTAATTTATCATTTGTCTATAGTGTAATATTAGTATCTGAAGCTCATAATGAGTATTCTGGAGCAAGGCCACTTTTTAATACAAAAAACTCACCCTAGTTACCTATAAAACTACTGCAGGTAAGGAGTTACTTACCAACGGGGTATGTACAGAGTGATATTTTGTACCTAAGTAAAATGACAGAAATTTCAGGATGAAGCAATGATTTGCCCTTGACATTTCCCAGGTGATAATAGAGAGTTAGCATTTATTGAGTTTCTGATATATCTTAGGTCCTCTGTTATGGCTTTTACATCTGTCAAGTCTAATTCTTATAATATTCTCCAAAGACAAATTTTAATAATTCCATTGTAAAGATGAAATAGCTGAGGCTTAGAGAAATCCAGCCAATCACCAACCAAATGTTTATTATTATTATTATTTATTTTTGTGTGTGTGTGTGGTATGCGGACCTCTCACTGTTGTGGCCTCTCCCGCTGCAGAGTACAGGCTCCGGACGCGCAGGCCCAGCGGCCATGGCCCACGGGCCCAGCCGCTCCGCGGCATGTGGGATCTTCCCGGACCGGGGCATGAACCTGTGTCCCCTGCATCGGCAGGCGGACTCTCAACCACTGCGCCACCAGGGAAGCCCCAAATGTTTATTATTTTTATTTAATACAAACAGGTTTATATATTTAGCCATCCAGTTAGTAACTTGTAAAGTCAGGATGTGAACTCAGTTCTCTCTGAATCACTGCTTTTTTACACCTGCGGGTTATCACAACTCTGCCAAAATGATTCAGCCACAGTTCTCCCGGATGGGCACAGAGATATTGCTTTAAATCGGGTGATAAAAGTCCTACTGGTCATGTAGAGATTAAGGCTAAAGATATCAGGAGCCTATGGGATTAAGGCCAGTCTTGTAGGGAGCAAGGTTGCAGAGGAATGGAGTTGCACTGTTTTCTTTCCTCCATGATTTCCTCAGGAAAATCAGCATGCCTTGGTAGCTTCCTCAGTTGGCACAAGGGAGACAGCCCAAGACAATGGACTGTGTCCTCTCCCCTCATCATGTGCTGTCTCTGCGAGCCAGACTGCCTTCTCCCTGGCGGTCCAGAGCTGACATTCTGACTTGAGCCCAGTCATTAAACACTAATTAGACTGGCACTTTACTCTCCTTCTAGTTCAAGTTTTAATAAACTGCTCCGTTCTCCCTTTCGGTCTTTTGCTTGAAATCGCAGACAGGGTCATCCACCTTCTCTCTGTGGCTTGAACTCTTAGTCTGGGTGTGTTCTGGCTCTGGATGCAATTTAGAGGAAGGCAATTTAGATGAAGGCTGAAGAAAGCCAAAGCACCTGGAGAAATGAACACGTTCCTTAAGAGGGGGAAAAATTTTTTTTTTTTAATGAAAAGAGCCAGATCCACCTCCCTGGCACCGCCCACTTGTTTCTCACAGACATTTTGGATCTTAATCATTGTAATCTGGCCATTAAAAAATCAGCTACGTGGCCTCTGGACTCAATTAATTTGAAAGTACTTCTGGATGAACCACTTAGATATTGTTTTATCTTTTGCCTGGAAGATATCATCAGGCTTCCACCTCTACCAGCTGTAGAACTATTAGCCTACCTACTAATTTGGTCCCAAAGTATGTTCCCTTCGGATTAAAAGGCAGCAAATTATGATCTACACCTTGGCCATGATTAACCATGCCCAGACCATAGTTAGTGGACAGAAGATAATGTTTCCCTTTGTAAGACTAGATGTTTGCTGCATGCATATAGCTATGTGTATTTCATCTTCCTTTTTCTTTCTACGTTTTTTCTTCCATATCTGTGATTACATCAAAAACAAGTGTCACGTGAGCATTATAATATTCTTTCATAGTGGAGATGGATCTTATTATCAGTTTCAGGAACTGAAGAATGAGGGATACCCAACTTCATTTGCATATCATCAATTGCATCAGTAACCCAAATTCTGAATTAGTTGTTATTAACCAGGTGTGATTTGTTGGTGTATCTTGGAAGTGATATTTGTACAGCAAAATCGTTTATGACTAGTATCTATGTGGATAAATGGATTATGAGAGTCAAAGACCAATTTTTAGTCTAGGGAAAAAAGTACTACTGTGCACTAAGTACTATACAAAGTGATGTGGGAAATTTAAAATAGTTTCCTATAGGTAGAGTCTGATTGCTCTAAGTACACCTACAAGTACTATTTCAAGTATAGTGTGTTGTGGTATTTTATCAGTTATCTATGGCTTCCTAATGGTATTACTACAGGTCTAGTGGCTTAAAACAACACACACTTTATTATCTGTAGATCGAAAATCCAGAGAGCTTAGCCAGGTCAACTGCTTCAGGGAGGCTGCAGTCGAGGTGTCTGCCAGGGCTGAGGTCTCATCTAACATGTGACTGCGAAATGTTCTCCTTCCAAGTAGTGACCAAGACCATGCATGTTGTGGGGAAGGCCGAAATTAAGGGGCCAACGCATGGCAGGCCTCTAGCAAGCTTGGGGCTCTTTAAGAGAATTGCATTAACCTTGCCTTATATGAAATCACAACGCAGACATAAGACATTTGACGTGTAGTGCAGCCAGGCTTTCACCATTAGCACAGTACAGGTTTAAAAAAGAAACATTTGTCCTCACAGCCACAGTGAAGGGAGCTTGAAGCAGTCTTAGAGTGATATGCCTGCAAGCAGGGTGGGTGAAATGCTTTTAAGAACATAATTTATGGTAGGCAGTATTTGAATAGTTTTTATATTACTACTGCTCCTTATACTAATGAATATAACTAAAATGATTAAGTCCTTACACTATTCCAGACACTTAATTATCATCTTGTTTTATCCAGCCAATAGTACCCAGTTTTGGTGGTACTATTGTTACCCTTCTTTTATAGATAAACTGAGACTCGGGTGGTTATGCGACTTACCTAAGATCACACCGTGAGCAAGCGTAGTTCTGGGGAATCTAAGTCCTCCTTTTTAATCAAATACATTATATTACAAATCTGCACCTGTGTCATGACAAAAAAGAAATGATGTTTGACGTAGTTAACAAAAGTCATTCGAGAAGACTTTTTGGCAGACTCCAAAAGTCTGTTTTGCTAGCAATAGGTACCAGTAGGTCTTAGAAACAGTCATGCGGTTGTTATCATTTATTGCTGGGAGCTCTACCTCTGTTGATTGTATTTGCAGCAGCCCTGCAGAAAGATGTTAATGGAATCCTCCTTTTTTGGTGAGGAAGCTGAGGTCTGAGAGACTATCACTTCCCTAAGGTCACAGAGTACATTTGGAACTGTGTTTATCTGGTTTAAAAGTTATCTACGTTCTTTACACTATACAAAGCTGCCCATTCTAATTATCAGCAGGGAGAGGAAAAAGAAATCTCAACAAATAATTGGGCATAGTGACGTCTAGTAACAGGTTGCTCTCTGGATTGCCATGCAAACAGATATGAATGTCATCTGAAAGGGGTTATCCATATGTACTGCTAAATTACAGTAATGTTAGTGCAAGCGACTCTCTTCTCTTTTATACTGCTCAGCGTACAAGCACTGTCTGCTCACGTCCAGATCCTACCATTTTGAGTGCCGACGGAAATACAGAATGAAAGCCAAGAACAAATGGAACTTTAGGTCCAGCCCAGTTCATGCTGAGTGGATTAGCCTCTGTGAATTTTTTACCAGACTATTTTATATATCGTGCAGCACTCACACTGTTGAGCAGAAATGGTAATCCACTTTCTTTCCCAAGAGGTGAAACTCTCTTTGAACCAACACAGCAATGTGTACATATCTCATATCAATCATTTTTCAAATGGTCGTGCCCTTGCCTAAATCAGATCATTATTAAGCACAGGGAAAACAAGAGAAAGGAGACTTGTTCTTACGAGCCACTGATGGGGAGGCTGATTTTGGCACCAAGAGAAGTCAATCGTTTGCATTTTGCTCTGTGGGGCTTAAAGCAGAGATGCAAATTACATCAAGAGGATTTTTAAATCAAGATAAAGTTTTTTCCTATGCACTTCTGTCCCTAGCAATGAATCACAAAAGAACCAGTAGAGTATTAAAAGGACACCTAATCACATTTCATTTCTACTTAATTTTGTCTCTTTTCCTCCCATTCCAATTTCTCTGTCACATTTATTCTTTGTAAATAATTAAAATAAATAGAAGTTTCAAAATTTTGTATGCCTTTTCTTCCCTTTGAACAAATTCTTTTTTTCCCCCAAGAATAAGAGTGGGAAGGTCAGGATTGTATACTTTGCTGGGTTTATGTTTAGCTACAGTCATAAAGCTCTATTAAACAGAAAGGGAGTAAGGTGAAAAAGCCTTTTTCTATCCTCAAGAATTGAACATGTTGATAAGCTTGGCCATGGAGCCATGAAAAGTGCTATATTTCAGAAAAATGGTAAAGTGACAGGCATCCAAACCCTGTGTGAGAGGTTATGTGTTCTTGGCTAATTAAAATAAGTACTGCATTCGATAATCTTCCCATATGTTAAGTCTGTTTATACAATTTCATTCTTCATTTTTAATGATGGTGGTAAGTTCATGATAACGTGGAGATTAATTAAAGAAAAACAGAACAAATTCTGTCCGCATGAAATAGTATTATTGATGTTATAGTTCATGAATAATAAGGTTTATCATCATTTTCCCTAACTCTCTCTCTGCCATTCTGTGGTGTAACTAAGCAAAGCAATTGATTTTCTCAGTTATTGCATCTCATATTCCAAACCTTGGGAGTCACGTAAAAGGACAATCAACTATTGAACAACGTAATAATTAAAAAAAAAAATCTATGCCTGCTACACCACTGCTTCCAGAAACAGGAATGAAGTATTTTCAGGAAGGTTGGTGATGCTAAAAGCCAATGGGAAACTTTTGCAGAGCCCCTAGCTGTAACGGTTACTCAGTTGGGAAGATATGATGAGAGGGTTACCACTCTTTTGTGAGCCAGGGAAGACCTAATCTAGAATCCTGGACATGAATTTATGGCTGACTGCCCTACATATACCATTATGCTGATGGGAAACATATAAAGTTGTTATTTATATTCTGACAACTAGGTTTTTCTTCCTCCTCCTTCTCTTACTGTTTCTTCCCTTCTTTCTTCTTTTTCTCTCGGTAAAGCAGTTACTGTTGTTTAAATTGAACTGGTAAGATTGGAAAGATTCTGGCTTCATGTATTGTTCCATGAGTTTACACAAGGATGACCTGTTTTCTTCTGCTTTGAGGGCAAAAGTTTTGACTTGATTTGAAGGTTCTCTCTCCCTAACCTTAGTCTTCTCACCCAATCGTGCTTCTTCATTTCACCAGTCAGCCACTGCTTCCATCAACCAGTATTCTCTGCTGCAGAGGTGGGTTTAATATTGACTGTGTGCTTTACTACTTCAATTTCTTGAACATTGATTTTTTTCATCTGTAAAGTGGTAAGAATAACGTCCTGGACTCAGAGTGTTATTATGGGAACTGGATAAGTTATAGAAAGAGATATTATATACTCCAAAGGATAAAATATTAGTCATTAAAGCAATGACATATTTATTTTCACTTAAAAGGTATTTGGTTATATTTTGACTCTTCTGTCCATTTATTCAGAAAAATGATGGAGATTTAAATTATGTCCATCCTTGTATTAAATGCAGCAGAGGGAATCGTAAACGCAAGGCAGAGCTATGTCATCACCTTTACATACTTACGTGCCATTGTACCCAGTAGCGTGAGGAAAACAGACTATTCAGGGAGTCAAAGAGCCTTGCATTCTAGTCCATGTTCTCATCTATCTCTGTGACCCTGAATTTTCTTCATCTGGGAAATTAGATGCCACACTACACCATCACACTGTTCTCTTTCACAACAAACATTTGTAAATTTATGCCTGATGCACGGTAGCATATAAGTGTACCCTAATTTGGATTTGCGCTAATTCTAGAAGTATCTTCTCTCTGAATAGATTGTAAGTTCCTTAAGAGCAGAAGCCAAGTCTTCGAATAATGTATAATCCTCACCCCTACCCCAGCACCCACTGGAATGTCTAGCCCAATATCTGACACAGGGTAAATATTTCTTGCATGATTATTTCTCATCTCTTCACTCAATGAACTACCATTCTTTAAAGTGCGGTGATGTTATTCCAAGGTTTTCATTAACTCTTACTACAATAAGAGGTTGAGCACGAGAATGTGGGTCTATCTATGTGTACATGTCATATATGTGGCTTTGCTTTTACTCTGAGAGCAGTATTCATTTCCATTAACTTTCATATATCAACAGTTTGAGCCATTTGACACCATCCTAGTTATTAAATTGCAACTTGTCTTTAAAGGGCAATTCATATATATCTGAAACTTTAACCATTTGCTATCTTTGTATGATTATACTTCTTCATAAAATATAATTACATATAAGTAAGTATTATAATAGGTAGATTCTGGGTGATAGACAAAGAAAACTGCATGAGGATTATGTGAATCAGATCTTTTTTAGTCCCGAAGCTCATTGCACACATGCTGTCTTTCCTGTAACCTTAAGTCTGACTTCCCCAGCTTGTTGCATTTCTCCACCTATCTATTCAATTATCCTTACAGATATTAATAGATATAGTCATTCATTTATTTATGCATTCAATATGTACTAAGTTCCTACTATGTTTTAGACACTGTGGTTGGTCTCAATAAGTACCTTTAAGTGCCCTGTGAGCACATAGTTGACTATGACCTGAAAGGCCAATCTTACATTGATCCTCTACCTCCAAACTTTTCCCCTTTATGTGTATTTAAGCGTCAGTCCTTTCCATGTGCTAGCAGAGAATAATGATCTCATCAGATCTAGAATAATAAAAACTCCCACACCAAGTGTCGTTGTTGTTGTATTGTTTTGTGCTGCTTTTTTTTTTTTTTGAATACAACGTTACCTAAAACAATTCCTTACCACACATCCTTAGAGGGATTTTACAGAGTCTATGGTATTAAATGCAACCCATAAGCTCTAGCTTATACCACACTTTGATCTCGGAAAAGGAAAATTGTATTATTAGACTGTTTTTATTGAGAGGACACTACTTGTTCACGATTCTTTTTTTCTTTTTTAGCATCTTTATTAGGGTATAATTTCTGTACAATAGTTTGTTAATTTCTGGTTTATAACAAAGTGAATAAGCTATACATATGCATGTATTCCCATATCCCCTCCCTCTTGCGTGTCTCTCCCACCTTCCCTATCCCACCTCTTAAGACGGTCACAAAGCAGCAAGCTGATCTCGCTGTGCTATGCGGCAGCTTCCCTTTAGCTATCTATTTTACATTTGATAGTGTATATATGTCCATGCCACTCTCTCACTTCGTCCCAGCTTACCCTTCCCCATCCATGTGTCCTCAAGTCCATTCTCTACATCTGCGTCTTTATTGCTGTCCTGCCCCTAGGTTCTTCAGAACCATTTTTTTTTTCTTTTAGATTCCGTACATATGCGTTAGCATACGGTAATTGTTTTTCTCTTTCTGATTTACTTCACTCTGTATGACAAACTCTAGGTCCGTCCACCTGACTACAAATAACTCAATTTCGTTTCTTTTCATGGCTGAGTAATATTCCATTGTATATAGGTGTCACATCTTCTTTATCCTTTCATCTGTCGATGGACACCTAGGTTGCTTCCACGTCCTGGCTATTGTAAACAGAGCTGCAATGAATATTGTGGTACATGACTCTTTTTGAATTATGGTTTTCTCAGGGTATATGGCCAGTAGTGGGATTGCTGGATCGTATGGTTATTCTATTTTTAGTTTTTTAAGAAACCTCCATACTGTTCTCCATAGTGGCTGTATCAATTTACATTTGCACCTCAGTGCAAGAAGTTTCCCTTTCCTCCCTCTCCTGCATTTATTGTTTGTAGATTTTGTGATGATGGCCATTCTGACTGGTGTGAGGTGATCCCTCATTGTAGTTCTGTTTTCTCTAATGATTAGTGATGTAGAGCATTCTTTCATGAATTTGTTGTCAATCTGTATATCTTCTTTGGAGACATGTCTGTTTAGGTCTTCTGCCCATTTGTGGCTTGGGTTGTTTGTTTTTTTTGATAATGAGGTACATGAGCTGCTTGTAAATATTGGAGATTAATCCTTTGTCAGTTGCTTCATTTGCAAATATTTTCTACGATTCTGAGGGTTGTCTTTTCATCTTGCTTATGGTTTCCTTTGCTGTGCAAAAGCTTTTAAGTTTCATTAGGTCCCATTTGTTTATTTTTGTTTTTATTTCTATTTCTCTAGGAGGTGGATCAAAAGGATCTTGCTATGATTTACCTCATAGAGTGTTTTGCCTATGTTTTCCTCTAAGAGGTTTATAGTGTCTGGCCTTACATTTAGGTCTTTAATCCATTTTGAGCTTATTTTTGTGTATGGTGTTAGGGAGTGTTCTAATTTCTTTCTTTTAAAGGTAGCTGTCCAGTTTTCCTAGCACCACTTACTGAAGAGGCTGTGTTTTCTCCATTGTATATTCTTGCCTCCTTTATCAAAAATAAGGTGACCGTATGTGCGTGAGTTTATCTGGGGGCTTTCTATCCTGTTCCATTGGTCTATATTTCTGTTTTTGTGCCAGTACCATACTGTCTTCACTACTGTAGCTTTATAGTATAGTCTGAAGTCTGGGAGCCTGATTCCTCCAGCTCTGTTTTTCTTTCTCAAGATTGCTTTGCCTATTTGGGGTCTTTTGTGCTTCCATACAAATTGTGAAATTTTTTGTTCTAGTGCTGAAAAATGCCAGTGGTAGTTTGATAGGGATTGCATTGAATCTGCAGATTGCTTTGGGTAGTATAGTCATTTTCACAATGTTGATTCTTCCAATCCAAGGACATGGTATATCTCTCCATCTGTTTGGATCGTCTTTGATTTCTTTCATCAGTGTCTTATAGTTTTCTGCATACAGGTCTTTTGCCTCCTTAGGTAGGTTTATTCCTAGGTATTTTATTCTTTTTGTTGCAGTGGTAAATGGGAGTGTTTCCTTAATTTCTCTTTCAGATTTTTCATCATTAGTGTATAGGAATGCAAGAGATTTCTGTGCATTAATTTTTTATCCTGCTACTTTACCAAATTCATTGATTAGATCTAGTAGTCTTCTGGTGGCATCCTTAGGATTCTCTA